>NC_139402.1:13000000-13600000 GCF_054392235.1 Sus scrofa
ACTCCTTGATAATCAGCCTTCATTTTTTCAGTATTTCCACTACTTCCCTTTTGAACTCAATGCCTCTCAACCTCCAAAGTTCTGTTTCCTTGTTTGCTGCTTCCCATGAATTCTCCCGTTCCTTGCCTGGGAGTTATTCCTGAGCTTCTTCACCTTGCCCATGTTAATCTTTTCCTGTCAGTTTGGGGAAGCCAAAATAGACTTGGAGGCTTACAGCTATGCAAGGGTAACTCCTTGTATTCTTTGGGTGGTTACCCTGTATTTTTGGGCATGGGTGTTTGTATATTTGCTGCTTCTTTCTTTGGTGTGAGCAGGCTATCATGCCAAGGGTGCTGAGTGTATTTGCAGGGAGAAGGCAGCAAGGGATAGTGCTGGTTATTGATGGGATCTTAGCAGCAGCAAGGACTTGCAGGAGGTGATGCAGGTAACTCCTCGTTTCAAGGTTGAGGGGGTGATAATGAGCTTCATGCACAATGATAAGCTACCGGAATATTTGGTAGTGGCAGCAGTAGGGTGTGTGTGTATTCCCAGAGTAGTGAGAGCAAAATCAGGCAGTGTTTGGTCACAATGACCTCAGTGGTGCCCTCGGAGATGATTAGGGCCACAAGTGGTAGCAGGCCATGCCCACCTCTGGAGTCAGAGGTAACCATGGTGGTTTGCCTCACAACTGTAGATGCTGGGAAGAAGCACCCTGTCCCTCTTAGCCCACACAGGAGGTGCTGCACCTGCTGCTCCTAGTTGCAGGGCCTTGGCAAAGGACAGTTTCCAAGCATCTGGGGGCTATCTGGAGTATCTGGCAGTGACAGCTGCAGGGCCAGTATGATCCTAGGGGTGTGAGAGCAACAGTTGTTGGTGCTCAATTGTGGCACCATCTCTGTTTTCTGACCTCTTAGGTGATTGTGGTCACAGGCTGTGACCTGTGGTTTCTGAGAGGAATACTTTGGTTTGACCCTGGTGCCTGTAGTCTACAAAACAGGCACTACATTTCACTTAGCCCCTGCTGTACTAAGCCTGAACCAGAGGGTTATGGTGGTCTCTAGCCTGCACAAGATGAATCCAGGGTGCTGTAGCCCAAGCAAGTGAGCAACCTGCCCTCGGAGAGCCTGTGCACATGTGAGCAGGGAGATTCCTTTGGGGCTCACCCCTCCTCCCCTTGCCCTCCCCAACAATAGTGCCTTGCTTTTGTAGACAAAAAGAAGTACTTTCAACTCCAAGAAACATTGTAACATGACTGCTGGTAGGACTGAAAACAATTTTTCTGAATGTGGCTCCAGAAATGTGGTGAAACAGAAACATGAAGCTGCCAAGTCAGACAGATTCTACATCTTCAACAGATTTGTCAACCATGTTAAGGTTTGGCATTAAAGACCAGCATAATTATTTCAGCCTCTCTTTGTGGAAAGCAAGAACGCAACTTATAAGTGTGCAGCAGGAAATATAAAGGGGAGGAAATAAAGGCACACCTAACCTGGAGAGTTTGAGGATTTTGAAGCAATAATGATACCCCCTCGTTTTTTGTTTGTTTGTTTGGTAAATGTTTCATTCGAAACTACCACCATGTGCTGATGGTGATGCAATCGCTGATTATGTCATTGGTCTTCATTATTGCAGTTATGGTGCACTTATGGACATGGGTCCTGGGGAAGCTAAACTATGCTGTAGTTTGGAGTATGAAATGTATTTTCTAACTTATGCTTACCTTTTTCTTTTTGTCTTTATAGGGCCATACATTTGGCATATGGAGGATCCCAGGCTAGGGGTCAAACCAGAGCTGTGTCTGCTGGCCTAAAACAGCCATAGCAGTGCTGGAACTGAGCAACATCTGCACTTTGATCACAGCTCATGGCAACTCTGCGTCTTTAAAACCCCCTGAGTGAGGCCAGGGGTTGAAGCCACTTCCTCATCAGCACTAGTTCGGTTTGTTAACTTCTTAGCCATGGTGGGAACCCCATGAAATTTATTTTTTTTTTTGTAATGAAGACAATCTTTTCAGGTAAGATCCAAGTTCCCTTTGAAATAACAGAGTATAATGCAGCTGAGAAAATGCTACATAAAGAATATGTATTTTCCCTTTCAAAACTGAACTTCTTCTGCCCCTCTTTCCCTACCATCTTAATTTAGGCATCCATTCAATACAACCTGGACTATTTCAGAAATCACTTAACTCCCACTGTCTTTTTCCTTAGTTGCATTTTCTTTTTTGAAACCGTTATCATCAAGGAGGCATGTCAAATATTCCTATCTAACTACCCAAATTTTCAAATATGGAAAAACCACAAAACAATCTGGCATTGAAAACCACTAAAAAGACAAAGGGACAACTAACAATGGGAGAAAATTGTTTCTGACCATGCAACTAAGAAGGGATTAGTCTCTATAATATACAAACACCTTATACAATTCAACCACAAAAAAGCCAACAACCCAATGGAATAGGGGCAAAAGACCTGCATAGACATTCCACGAAAGAATATATATACAGATGGTCAGAAAGCACATAAAAAATTCTAAACATCATTGTTTCTTAGGGAAGTGAAAATACAAACTACTATGAGGTACCTTTCTCACCTGTCAGAATGGCCATCTTTAACAAGTCCACACATAAAAAAAATGCTGGAGAGGGTGTGGAGAAAAGGAAACTCTCCTACACTGATGAAAGGAATGTCAATTGTTACAACCATAAAGGAAACCACCATGGAAATACTTCAGAAAAGTAAATATAGAACTAATACCTGACCGACCCAGAAACCCCACTCTTGGGCATACAGCTGAAAACAAACTTCCCTTGAAAAAGACACATGCACATGTATGTTCATTGCATCACTGTCCACAAGAGCCAAGACAGGGAAATAACCTAAATGTCCATTGAGAAGATTGGATTAAGATGTGGTGTGCGTGTTCCATATATACACACATATACACAATGGAACCCCGACTCAGCCATAAAAAAGAACAAAGTAATGCCATTTGCAGCAACATGGCTGGAATTAGAGAAGATCATGCTAAGTGAAGTTACTCAGAAAGAGGAAGGCGAATACAATACGTTATCACATATGTGTGGACAGTAACAGATGGCACAAGTGGAACTTTCCACCTGAACGTAACTCATGAACTTAGACAACAGTGTTTGGGTTGCCAAAGGGGAGGCGGCAGGATTGTGATGGACTGGAAATCGGGGGTTAGAAAAGGTGCAAAGTATTGCATGTGGAGTGGGTATGCAATGAGATCATGCTGTAAATCAATGGGAACTACATCTAGTCACTTTTGATGGAGCACAACGGAGGGTTATGTGAAAAAAAAAAAGGATGCATACGTGTATGGGTGTGGGTCTTGGGTGATTGGGGTGGTGTGTGCCTGGGTCTCTTTGCTCAACAGTAGAAACTTGACAGAACATGGGAAACAAGCTATGATAGAAAAAATAAACATCATTTTAGAAAAAGAAACACAGCCCTTAATTGTTTCATAAATGAAGTAATTGCAACTATGAAGATGAACATATATGTTTATTTTTGAAATAAAGGAATTGCAGGAAATTGTTGACATTTGCAAGCCTAAATGTTCATCTTCACTATCCTGCAGAATCTATAGACTGTTGATAGGTCAAAATTAGGATGGTGTTCAAATAATGAAGAGGATGGAGGTGTTGGCCTTGAGAGAGAGGCAGCAGAGGTATCAGTGGCCATTGGCAATGGGAACCACGGATGGTTGGTTGGTTGAGGGTTAGACAAAGGGCCCTCTCTTGGTGGTATATTCTGGTATCTGGTTGGAAAAGGGGACGGCTTCATCGCCATTCCAAAATAACCACTCAGGAAGGGAGAAATAAGGTGGTACTGAGACATGGAAGTGGTAGTTGTAATGAAATTCACAATGTGGCCACTTGCTGGAGAGTAGCTGCTTTGTGACTGCGTATGAAACGTGGTCAACTGATTTAAAGTAGCATGTTGATCCACGAGAGTTTGTCCTGTGGTCTGCTGATGCTGATGATGTAGAAGAAACGTCACTTCTCATGGGGGTAGTTGTATTAGAAATTCTCTGGCTGGTAGAAGGCCTTCTTACTAAAGGCACATGTAAATTTGTGGAGGTTGAAAATGCATTTTCTCCACGAGTTTCTGCTTCAAAATCAGAATTATGTTTATCCACCTTACGCCCTGTTCTAGAGTGTTTCTTGCTGCAAATTTGAAGTAGAGAAGCCGATACTGGAGAAGCATTTTTATACGTGACTCTTCTTTTCCTCCTTACCAACAGTTGAGGACAGCCTCATTTAAAGTTTGGATTATGGTAGAACTGCAGCTAAAACCAAGGAGAAATTTATTTAATGGTATTTGAAACCAAGACACGAGGAGACAGAAACCATAATATCTGACTCTTCGCATCATATGGAGTTAATATGAAACAATACACGTCCATTGCTAATATTTTCAAAAATGTTCTTAGTGGGCACAGCCAACTATTGCCCTCAAGGAAAAATGTCTGGTATATTTACAGTAATAGTATTAGGCTCTGTGGCCTGCATTTTTTGAGGTTCATTGACAAGCCTCAAGGAGGCTAGGTCAATGATTTATCATCCCAAATATTTTATGACCAAGCCATCCTCAATTTAAAAATGTTGAACATGGAGTTCCTGTCGTGGCACAATGGTTAACGCATCCGCCTTGGAACCATGGGTTTGCGAGTTTGATCCCTGGCCTTGCTCAGTGGGTTAAGGATCTGGTGTTGCCATGAGCTGAGGTATCATTTGTAGATGTGGCTTGGATCCCACGTTGCTGTGGCTCTGGCAGAGGACAGGGGCTATAGCTCCAATTCAACCCCTAGCCTGGGAACCACCATATTCCATGGGAGTGGCTCAAGAAATGGCAAAAAGACAAAAAATAATCATCATAATAAAAATGGAACAGTACTTCATCCCACTTTCAAGGTCTACTTTGACCCTATATGGATGAACATATTTGCACATGTCCAAAGAAAATCTTATACACTCCCTCTATAAGTAGTAACTGGAAATTTCATAATGCCTTGTTCCAAGCAGAGACTTCATTTTCTTCTGCCAGAAAGTCAGCTAGTGAGGCAGATCTTTGAAAATTCCTTTGCAACTTATTAAATGCATAAAGGTTAAGCTGTCAAACTAAGCTTTTCATACTCTCAGTTTCAAATATTCTGAATGGACCCTTTCTCTCCAGAACTTCTTTCTTGACGCGTTCTTCATTTATCACTATCAAGGTTCCATTTGCTTCCCACCAAGTGGACTTAAAGTGATCACTTTCAGCAGTTTTCCAAAGTTTTCTGGGAAAGGGTAGAGGAAGAAAATCACCGTCTTCATCTGGTTCAGAGGCACACAATGTGCGACATGGCTATTTTATCAGGGAGCCTTCAGACAAAGCCCGAAAAGCCGTTTCTTCAATCTGAGACCTCAAGTCCAAGTCCCCAGTGATTGAGTTATCACACCATGGAGATGTAAGGGAGGATTCTGAACCAGTTGGTGCATCTTTAGGAGACACAGGTTGAATTTCTGAAGGAGCATGTGCCATCTCAGATTAGTTTCTCTGCAGCTACTCTTCTCAACAGCATGCTTTTTGAACTCTGCAGTTTTAAATGCTGCTTTGGTAAGCCTACAGAGATAAAATCGCCCATGCATCACAATGGTTGCTAAGCTAAGTAGCTGTCAGATGACAGGTCTCCTAGCAATCGGAGCCTAACCTTCAGTCAGTGCTTACTTTCCTATGAAATTGGTCCAGTTAACATAAAATATGAGCTCCTTACTTAAACAGTAACCCCCCCTAACAAAAGTGAGGTCAGCAAAATCCCATTCCAATGGAATCTTTTTAATAAATAAGAAAACCCATCACATAAATAAATCCATTTCATCCCAGAAGTAAACATAAATTCCCTATTATAAACATACACATTTGGTGCCTGTTATTAAGGCCTGGAAAATTAGACCAAAAAAACCCAGTAAAGTGAAACATATGGTATGTATCACTTCCCAGTTTATAACTAGAATCTATGCCACATCTGTATTCAGAAAAATCTTAGCCAGGATTTCCCTGGCAGCTAGCTTGTTAAGAATCTGTTGTTGTCACCGCTGTGATCTGGGTTCAATCCCTGGCCTGGGAAATTCTGCATGCCCCAGGTGCAGTCCATAAAATAAAAATTAAAAAAAAGAAATAAGGAAACAAACACACACACACACAAACACAACCTTTATCACTAAGCAAGGCATGGAAGGTCCCTGGGCATCAAGCAAAATATCTATAGCCATCGAGATATAGAAAGAGGGATAAATGCTGTGGTTAGGAGAGGAAATTTTGGGAAGCACCATCCAAAGGGATATGAGATTTCCTTGTGGATTGAGGCCAATATTTCACAGCTGGAGAAGTGATGGGTGTACAACATTCTGAAGATAATATATGCCATTGCATTGAATACGTTAAAATTCATACACAATGTTTTCACATTGTTAAAAACTGACAGTGATTTGTTATCACTGATTTTAGCACATAGAGTTTTCTGTGTATCCTACGTAAGTAGTCTGTGTGTTAAACAATATTCCTAATATTTTCTCATTAGGATGGCTGAGAGAGGAATTCACAAGGCCAATTGGTATTCACTAGGGCATCAGAAAGTGAGGGGCTGAGCTCTAGATGGCATCAGCCTTGACTGCAAGGAGGTGTTAGGCTTACAAAGCACCTGTGGTAGGAATCCGTGGTTGAAGTCCATGCTGGGAATCTGTTGCAGGGACAATGAAGAAGGAGGGGAAGGTCAAGGAAGGTGTAACGGCTTGAGTCCCATGATGTAGAGCAGTTACTCCCTGTAAGAGGTTAAGCTCTGCAGGCAGTTGTTTCCCACAGGTCATTGTTTCTTGCTGCCCAACTTGAGCATCCATATACTGAGGGGGGGGTGTCCACAGCAAGTCTCTCAGGTGAACAGCAGTGGTTGGGGTGTATGGGGGTCTGTCTCCATCCTCCTGGAAACCTGTCATTCAAGCCTTCCATTATATGGGATAGGGGTGACCATCTACTCTTCTCTATCTGCTTCCTGCTGGCCTGGGGTGACAAGTACTGGGTGGATGGACATGGTACAAGCTACCGTAGAGGTTGGGAAGTAAAGAAAAATGAGTTTAAATAGGAGTTTAGGATGTAGGTTGATACCAGTATTGTTGAAGGAGGGCTTCCGTTTTATCTGAGGAGGTTTTAACACTTGGTGTGGTATTAACCCATAAATCACAGGAGCTATTGGTCATAACGCATGTTGTCTCCTTTCTGTTGCTGTATGAGGAGACCTTGAAAATGTAAGGTTGCCACTGCCAGCTGATGCTGCTTTGAGAAGTGTTGGTGGCATCATGTCTGACAGAGCACATAAACCCTAAGATCTTAGCCAGGCAAGGCTTGCCTAAAATTACTCCTGAAATATTTCCTCGTCTTCCTTGGATGTCTGGCCCACAGCTACTCCATTCTGCCTTTTCTCCCTACGGCCCATGCAGATGCCATGGTTAATGATTTCTGTATTTCTAGATGAGAGAAGAGGAAAGAATTTGGGGCCATAGAAATGCTCACCTGAAATCGAAATGTCTGAAGACGTGTGCCTCTCTTCTGGTCTTCTCCCTGAGCTCTGCTCAGCAGGTGCTGCAGGGAAACAGCTGCTGTGGCTCAAGTTTTACTCCAGGGAATGCCTGAAGGCAGGTGTTATACTTGAGGTCACAGTTGGCCATAAGCCCCCATGGTCATACATTTGCCCATAGTTTTGAGAGGCATTTCATGACCATTTCATCCCATGGTGCTAGGAATGAACATTCCTCATTCTGGCCAAGAGTTCACAGATAGGCCACTCAATGTGCTAATACTGGACAAGGCCATGTTAGGAGTAGCCAAAGGTCTCTGGACCACCTGTCTTGCTAGTCTATTACGGTCCAGGAAAATATTCCTTCTTGTTGCACTTTCCCATACTTAGAGGTCACCGATCTCACATGGAACGGTCTATCATTTTCAGGGATTCAGGCACACATTGGAAATGCAGGAAATAGCAATTTTCTGAAAACAGTGAATAAAAATAACACAGAGACACTCATGCTGAGAGAAGGAATTCACAAAGAGAAAGACAAATACCATATGATATCACTGATATCTGCAAGCTACTATACAGCGGAAATGAAGCTTTCCACAGAAAAGAAAAACATGGACTTTGAGAATAGATGTATGATTCAAGGGGGTGCAGGAGGCAGAAGGGAGGGAGTGGGAGTGAGTGGGAGCTTGGGGTTAATTGATGTAGACTATTGCCTTTGGAATGGATGAGCAGTGAGATCCTGCAGTGTAGCACTGGGAACTATGTCTATTTGCTTACGATGGAGCATGACAATGTGAGAAAATAGGGTACACGTGTGTGTATAACTGGCTCACAATGCTGTATAGTAGAAAATATAATGATGTATTGGGGAAATAAAATAAACATAAAACCTCTTTGGATAAGGAGTCAAAAATAATATAAGATATTTGTGGTCCATTAAAATATTATATAGAAAGAAGAATTGGTAATGTCATAAGTAAAAATTGAAAAGCTTCACCCAGAACAGACCAGTATTACCCTGTTGAGGTGGATTGGTCTGTCTCTTACCTTTAAAGGAAGTTTTATACTGGTTTGCCCAGTGTTCTTACCCTGTTTTTCCCTAGATGGCTTAAGTGTTCCCAATACAAGGAATCTTAATATTTAGATTAGTATAGATTTAATAATATAATTAATAAATTAAATTAGAAGTTATGTCAATTGGCTAAAGTTTCAATTCTTATTTATTGAGCTTTATTAGCATTAGATGAAATCATATTTCTGCCCTTGTGAGGGCAGGTATTATATTGCCAGGTGAGGTGATCCCACCAAGGATCATAAATAATTAGAGCTTTGGAGGGGAGAAACCCATCAATTTAAATCAGTAGGAAAACAAACAACAACATGGGTCAGGTGTGGCAATCTTGGGATAGTGGTATACTTCTGATGGTGTTTTCATTTTGTCCAGCCCTGGGTGTTTTGTTATTAGGGCCTTGTTATAAGGTGACTTTGAAGTCAGTAGTTCTCTCTGTAGACCAATGCAATGTAGAGGCCCTTCCTAAGTGAGAAATATCAATTTCAGAGTTATTTTATTCACATTATTAGAGCATATATGGCTTAAGAATTCCTGATAAGGGAACTTTCATCTAGCCTGGAGACAACCCTTTAAATGATACTTTTCCAGAGTGTCTAGCCCCCTGGTTATCATGGGGCATCTGATATTCTCCCAGAGGCAGATTACAGCAATCAGTTTCCCAAGCTTAGAATATTTTCTGATTAATCCAGCTAAACTTTGAAATATTGTCACATAGCATCAAAGAACTCTTTGGGAAGTTAGTTTTAGAAAGTGAACCCTAACCTCGAAACACAGAACTAGAATATGAATCACAAGGTTTTGCTCTAAACGGATCTTCATTTTTCAGAAAATATGGTCGCTTTAGAGTTGTAGAAGTTATACCCCAAAATGGGAAACACATTTCCTAAGTATTTCTTCTTCATTATTGGGTTTGCCTAGGAGCCAGGAAGAACCAAGTCACCTCTTGTATTTCCCATAGTCCTGGCTCTTTAATTCATAGGTATTGTTTACCTTTTTTTAATCTTTTTGCCTTTTCTAGAGCTGTTCCCATGGCATATGGTGGTTCTCAGGCTAGGGGTCTAATTGGAGCTACAGCCACCAGCCTATGCCAGAGCCACAGCAATATGGGGTCCGAGCCGCATCTGCAACCTACACCATAGCTCAAAGCAATGCCGGATTCTCAACCCACTGAGCAAGGCCAGGGACTGAATGTGCAACCTCATGGTTCCTAGTCAGATTCATTAACCACTGCTCCACAATGGGAACTCCTATTGTTTACCTATATTAACTTCCCTGCTTTAAGGGCAGACTGTTAGCATGCACACAAGGGCATCAGGATGGCAAGTCTGACCATGAGGGGTTAATTTTTGAGCCATAATCCTATTGATTTTGTTCATACATTTCATTGCACAAATTGTCCCCTGTAAGTTACACTTCATAAGTTTGCAAAAAAATAACATATATATTTATATATATAAACACAAACACACACAGAAGAAAAATTTAAAACACCTGATCAAATAGAGTCATACTTTATTGTTTAACATTACTTATTCATTCAACCAAAGTAACAAAGGATTTCAAAAGCAAATGCAAATTAAAGACCAGCAAATTCATGTAACCTGTTATCAAAAGTTAAGGTTAAGAAAGTTAGTAAAACCTTCTTTTAACAGAGAGACAGAAACTAAATTCAAGTTTTGCACTAGCTTACCTTTAAAATTAGTTTACTTCATTAACGTGAATTCCCAATGCAGTCAGTTCTGACCAAGCACAAAAGTCCTTTCTCACTGTCCACTTCCCATAAAACTACCATCACTTTCTGCATCCATATTATTCTGTCTGCTACCGTTCCATTCAAAATACTAAGCTATAAGACACTTACTTTCTGTTCCCCTGGTAAAATGCAATTCCATTCCTCCTCCCTTCTTTACTGAAAAACCCATCAAACTTTCCTGGATGGACTTTTTATCATTTCTAAAAGCACATGCTTCCTGGTACAGAAGGAATATTTCAGCACAGCACCAAAATACCAATCATAGTCTTAAGTGATGTTGTAGTCTCTTCTTCGTAACTGAAGTCTCAGTATCTGATTTGACTTTTATCAAACCTAGGTACAATATGTGATTATACTTATGTTGATGACTCTGAAGACCTGTGCACATAAGTTAAATCAACAAATTTTAACTTTAACATCAAATGTTAATTCAATACTGAATATTTTCCTGTTCATGCGAATCCAAAATTAACTTACCCTATGTATTTTGAGAATTACAGATTTTTGATGAATTAATTTTGGCAAAGTCATACATGCACAACACACCCAAAATACACAAAACAGGAACCTCAGATTTCCCATTCCAAAGCTTCAGCCATGAAGAACCCACAACTGTGGATTCAAATTGCAATGAGAGACAGTGGATTCAAATTGGGATTCTGACAGATGGAACAAAACAAGATCACTTGTGTAGATGTTTAAACCCCTTACATAGTCTTTAATTGATGATGGTAATGATAATTTTAATAGTTCTTTCCCCAAAATAAATTTTTCTATGGTACATAATTTTGACCCAGTTACGCATACATGTACAAATTCTATTTTCACATATTGTCATGCTCCATCACAAATGACTAGACATAGGTGCCAGTGCTGCAGAGCAGGATCTCTTTACTCATCAATTCCAGAGGCAAAGTTTATATTTATTAACCCCAAGCTCCCAACCTACCCAATCCCTCCCCCATGGCAATAACAAAACTATTCTGCAAGTTCGTGAAGTACATTTGTGCCTTATATTAGGTTCCAGATATAAATGATATCACACGGTATCTGTCTTTCTCTTTCTGACTTACTTCACTCTGCATGAGAGTCTCTAGTTCCATCCATGTTGCCACAAATGGCATTATTTTGTTCTTTTTTATGACTGAGTAGTGTTCCATTTTGTATATCTACCATATCTTCCTAAGCAAGTCATCTGTCAATGGGCATTTGGGTTGTTTCCATGCCTTGGCTATTGTGAATAGAGATGCAATGTACATTTGAGTGCCTGTGTTTTTTAAGTAGAGTTTTGTCTGGATGTATGTGCAAACATGGGATTGCTGGGTCATATGGTAGTTCTATGTAAGACTTCTAAGATACCTCCATACTGTTCTCCATAGTGGTTTTACCAGTTCACATTCCCACCAACAGTGCAGGAGGGTTCCCTTATCCCCATGCCCCATCCAGCATTTGTTATTTGTGGATGTATTAGTGACAGCCATTCAGACCGGTGAGAGGTGGTGTCTCATGGGAGTTCTCATTTTCATGTCTCTAATAATCAGTGATGTTGAGCATTTTTTCATGTGCTTGTTGGCCATTTGTACATCTTCCTTGGGAAAATGTCTGTTCAGGTCTTTTGCCAATTTTTCCATTGAGTTGTTGTTTTTGCTGTTTAGTGGTGTACGTTGCTTGTATATTCTAGACATTAAGACTCATCGGTGGCATCATTTGTGTCTATTTTCTCCCATTCCGCAAGTTGTCTTTTCGTTTTCTTTTTGGTTTCCTTTTCTGTGCCAAACTTGTAAGTTTGATTAGGTCCTATTGACTTACTTTTGCTCTTAATTCCATTGCTTTGGGACACTGACCTGAGAACATATCCATGAGGTTGATGTCAGAGAGCATTTGCCTATGTTCTCTTCCAGGATTTTGATGGTTGATTTTCTTATATTTAAGTCTTTACGCCTTTTTTCAGCTTATTTTCTTATGTAGTGTGAGGGCATGTTCTAGTTTCATTGATTTACATGCAGCTGTTCAGGCTTCCCAGCAATGCTTGCTGAAAAGACTGTATTTTTCCCATTTTATGTTCTCGCATCCTTCGTCAAATATTAGTTGGACCATAGGTGTCTGGGTTAATTTCTTGGTTCTCTAGTCTGTTGCATTGGTCTATATTTCTGTTTTGGTACCAGGACCACACTGTCTTGATGACTGAGGCTTTGTAATATTGCATGAACTCTGGGAAAGTTATGCCTCCCGCTTGGTTTTTGTTCTTCAGAACTGCTTTGGCAATTCTGGGCTTTCTGTGGTTCCATACAAAGTTTTGGATTGTTTGTTCTGGTTCTGTGAAAATGTCATAGGTCATTTGATAGGGATTGTATTGAATCTGAAGATTGCTTTGGGTGGTAGTGTATCCATTTGTACAAAATTAACTTCTCCAACCCAGGATCACGGAATGTCTTTCCATTTCTTTACATCTCTTTTAGTTTCCTAGTTTAATGTTTTATAGTTCTCAGCATATAAGAGCTTTACATCCTTGTTCAGGTGTATTCCCAGGTATTTGGTTTCTTGGAGTGCAATTATAAAAGGTATTGTGTTTTTGTATTCCTCTTCTAAAGTTTCATTATTAGTATACAGAAATGTGACTGATTTCTGAATATGGATCATATATCCTGCTACTTTGCTGACTTTGTTGATCAGTTCAAAGTAGTTTTTGTGTTGTCTTTTGGGTTTTCTACACATAGTGTCATGACATCTGCATCCAGTGACAGTTTTATCGCTTCTCTTCCTACTTGGATGCCTTTCATTTCTTTGGTTTGTCTGATTGATGTGGCTAGCCCTTCCAGTAAAATGTTGAATAACAGTGGTGATAGTGGACATCCTTGTCTTGTTCTAGATTTTGGTGGAAAAGTTTTCAGCTTTTCTGCATTGAGTATTATATATGGGCCGTGGGTTTGTCATAAATGGCTTTAATTATGTTAAGGAGTGTTCCCTCTATACCTACTTAGGTAAGAGTTTTTATCATGAAGGGCTGTTGGACTGTGTCAAATGCTTTTTCTGCATCTATTGAGATGATCATGTTGTTTTTGACTTTTCTTTTGTTAATGTGGTGTATGGCTGATTGATTTGACACTGATTGATATGTTGAACCATCCCTGTGCACCTGGGGTGAATCGCACCTGGTCATGGTGTGTGACCTTTCTGATATGTTTTGTGCATTTGGATGGTTAAACTTTTGTTGAGAATTTTTTGCATCTACATTCATCAAATTTATAGGCCTGTAGTTTTCTTTTTTGGTGGTATTTTTGTCTGTCGTGGTAATTAAGCTGCTGTTGGCATCATAGGATGTCTTTGGAAGTGTTCCTTCTTCTTCAATTTTTGAAAAATTTTAAGGAGGATGTGTATAATTTCCTCTTTGTGTGTTTGGTATAATTTTCCTGGGAAGCCATCTGGTCCTGGATTTCTTTTGTAGGTAGTGTTTTTATAACATATTCAATTTTGTCTCTAGTGATTGCTCTGTTCAGTTGATCTATTTCTTTTCAGTTCACTTTTGGCAGGATGTAAGACTCTAGAAAGTTGTCCATTTCTTCCAGGTTGTCAAATTTGTCGACAGACAATTGCTCATAATATTCTTTCATTTTTTGCATTTCTTTACTATACATTGGACTTACTTTTCCATTTCTGATTTCGTTTATTTGGGTTATTTCTCTCATCTTTTTGATGAGACTAGCCAGAGGTTTGCCTATATGTTGACCTTTTCAAAGAACCAGCATTTTATTTGATTGATTGTGTCTATCATTTTTGAAACTCTATTTAATTGATTTCCTCTTTGGCTTTTATTATTTCCTTTCTTCAGTCAAATTTAGGTTTTGCGGTTCTTTCATCTTTTTCATTTTATTTATATTTCCTTTTATTTTATTTTATTTTCCCACTGTACAGCAAGGGGGTCAGGTTATCCTTACATGTATACATTACAATTACATTTTTCCCCCACCCTTTCTTCTGTTGCAACATGAGTATCTAGACATCGTTCTCAATGCTATTCAGCAGGATCTCCTTGTAAATCTATTCTAAGTTGTGTCTGATAAGCCCAAGCTCCCGATCCCTCCCACTCCCTCCCCCTCCCATCACGCAGCCACAAGTCTCTTCTCCAAGTCCATGATTTTCTTTTCTGAGGAAATGTTCATTTGTGCTGGATATTAGATTCCAGTTATAAGTGATATCATATGGTATTTGTCTTTGTCTTTCTGGCTCATTTCACTCAGGATGAGATTCTCTAGCTCCATCCATGTTGCTTCAACTGGCATTATGTCATTCTTTTTTATGGCTGAGTAGTATTCCATTGTGTATATATACACCACATCTTCCGAATCCAATCATCTGTTGAAGGACATTTATGTTGTTTCCATGTCCTGGCTATTGTGAGTAGTGCTGCAATGAACATGTGGGTGTATGTGTCTCTTTGAAGTAGAGTTTTGTCCGGATAGATGCCCAAGAGTGGGATTGTGGGGTCATATGGAAGTTCTATGTATAGATTACTAAGGTATCTCCAAACTGTTCTCCATAGTGGCTGTACCAGTTTACATTCCCACCAACAGTGCAGGAGGGTTCCCTTTACTCCACAGCCCCTCCAGCACTTGTTATTTGTGGATTTATTAATGATGGCCTTTCTGACTGGTGTGAGGTGGTACTTCATAGCAATTTTGAGTTGCATTTCTCTAAAAATTAGTGAGGTTGAGCATTTTTTCATGTGCCTGTCAGCCATCTGCAAGTATCCTTTGCATAAATATCTTTTTGGGTCTTTTTCCCATTCTTCAACTGGCTGCTAGGTTTTTTGCTGTTGAGTTTTATAAGCCATTTATTTCAGAGATTAAGCCCCTTCAGTGACTTCATTTGAAACTATATTTTCTCTCATTCCAATCGTTATCTTATTTCATTGTTCCCATTGCTGTGCAAAACCCTGTCAATTTGATTGAGTCCTTTCTTTATCTTTGCTTTTATTTCTGTTGCCTTTGGAGACTGATGTTGAGAAAAAATCATTTTTATTGTTGACATTAGAGTATGTTTTGCCATTCTTCTCTTCTAGCCATTTGAGGTGACCTATCTTATGCTTACATTGTTAAGTGATTTTGAGTTTACTTTTGTACATGGTGTGAAGGTGTATTTCAGTTTCATTGATTTACCAGGAGCTGTCCTGTTTTATTAGCATCCCTTTCTGAAAAGACTGTCTTATTCCCACATTATATTCTTGCCTCCTTTGTCAACGATTAATTGAATGCAGGGTTGTGAGTTTATTCCTGGGTTCTCTACATTGTCCCTTTGGACTGTATGTCTGTTTTGGTGCCACTACCACAGTGTCTTGATTACTGTGGCTCAGAAAAATTGCTAGATGTCTGGGAGAGTTATTCCTCGTACTTTATTTTCCCCCTTAGTGTTCCATTGCGTATCTGGGTCTTTTATGGTTCCATATAAATTTTTAGATTGTTTGTCCTCGTCCTGTTAAAATAACGGAGGTCTTCTGATAATGACGTCATTGAATCTGTAGATTTTATGGCATACTATTGCTTTTTTAATAATATTAATTCTTCCAAACATGGATCATGGGATATCTGTCCCTTTATTTGAATCCTCTTTAATTTCTTTAAGTTTTATGGTTCAGCTTATAATCTTTTAGTGCCTTGGTCAAGCTTATTTCTAGGTCCTAAAATTTTGGGGGTGCAATTTTCAATATATTCTATTTTTTATTTTTTTAATTTTCTTACTTATTGTGAGTACAATCATGTGCAACCAAAATCTGAGTGTCAATTTTGTATCCTGCTACTTTGCCAAATTTGTGGGTCAGTTTGAGTAGTTTTGGTGTGGCTTCCTTAGGATTTTCTATACATTGTGTCATGTCATGTGCACGTAGGGAATATTTTACCTCTTCTGTTCCAATTTGGATGCCTTTGACTTTTTTGTTTGTCTAATTGTTGTGCCTAATGTTTCCAATACTATGTTGCATAAAAGGGGCCAGAATGGGCCTTCTTGTCTTGTATCAGAGTTTAGTGGAAAGGCTTTCAGCTCTTTTCCTTTGAGTATTAAGTTTGCTGTGGGTTTGTCCTAAATGGCTTTTGTTGTGTTAAGATATATTTCTCAGATCCCCACTTTGGTAAGAGGTTTGATCGTGAGTGGATGTTGGACTTTGTGGAATGCTGTTGCTGCATCTATTGAGAGGATCATGTGGGTTTTTAGTTTTCATATGTTCGTGTACTGTGTGATGTTTTCTGCTGTGAGTATTTTCAACCCTCCTTGCAAACCTGGGACAAAATCCACTTGGTCATTGTGTATGATTCTTTTCTGGTCAATGCTTATTTGTCCAAAGGTGTCTGGGTTTCTTTCTGTGTTCTCCATTCTGTTCCATTGTTCTGTCTCGCTGTTTTGTTACCATTACCACACTTTCTTGATGACTGCATCTTTGTAAGATGGCTTGAGGTCTAGGAGCATTTTGCCATTTTGCCTACCGGTTGTTTTTTGTTTTTTGTTTTTTGTTTTTTTTGTTTTTTTCTTTTTCTCTCAGGATTGCTTTGGGAAAGCTGGGTCTATTTTGTTCCATGTACATTTTTGGATTGTTTGCTTTCTTTCTGTGAAAAATGTCGTGGGTAATTTGATTTGGATTGCATTGAATCTGTAGATTGCTTTGGGTAGAATGGCCATTTTAACAGCATTAATTTTTCCCATTCAGGAGTGTGGAATATCTTTCCATTTCTCTAGGTCTTCTTTAATTTCCTTCATTAATGTTTTATAGTTGTCAATCTATAAGTCCTTTACCTCCTAGGTCAGTTTTATTCCCAGGTATTTTATTTTTTACCATGCCATTTTTAACGGTGTGGTATTTTGTATGCCTTTCCTAAGTTTCCTCGTTAGTACACAGAAATGCAACTGATTTCTGAAGGTGAGTCTTATATCCTCCTACTTTTCTGACTTTGTGGATCCGTTCAAACAGTTTTGAGGTTGAATATTTGGAATTTTCAAAATGTAGTATCATGACATCTGCATAGCATGACCGTTTTACACCTCTTCTCTTCTTATTTGTAGGCCCTTAATTACTTTTGTTTGTCTGATTGCTGTGGCTGGGATCTTCAATAATATGTTGAAGATCTGTGGCGATATTGGACATCCCTGTCTTGTTACAGATTTTAGTGGGAAGGATTTCAGCTTTTCGCCATTGAGTATAATATTTGCTGAGGGTGTGTTATATATGGCTTTGAATGTGTTCAGGAATGGTCCCTCTATCCAGTTTGGTGAGAGTTTTCTATAATGAATGGATTTTGGACTCTGTCACATGCTTTTTCTGCATCTTTTGAGACCATCATATGGTTTTTGATGTTTCTGTTTTTAATGTGGTGTATGATGTTGATTGATGTATGCATGTTGAACCATCTTTGTGAACCTGGGATGACACCCACCTGCTCGTGGTGAATGAACGTTTTGATATGTAGTTGGTTTGGTTTGGCTGAAATTTTTTTGTGAGTTTTTGCATCTATATTCATTAATGATATTGGCCTATAATTTTCTCCTTTGGTGGTATGTTTGTATGGATTTTAATTAGGGGAATGCTAGCATCCTAGAATGTCTTTGGGATGGTTCCTTCTAATTCCACATTTTGATAAAAACTTAAGGAGGGTGGGCATAATTTCCCATGTGTATATTTGTTAGATTTCGCCTGTTAAACCATCTGGTCCTGGAATTTTATTTGTAGGGTTTTTTTTTATTTGATACACTTAACTTTATTATTAGGGATCCGTATATTCAGTTGATGTATTTCTTCTTGATTCTGATTTTTCAGGCTGAAAGTCTCCAGGACATTGGCCATTTTTTCTACTTTGTCAGATTTGTTGGCATATAGTTGTTGCTAGCTTTCTCATATGGATTTTTGTTTTTCTGTACTATCCATTGTGATTTCTCCTTATTCATTTCTTATTTTGTTTATTTGGGTTTTTTTTCTCTCTCCTCTTCTGGTGAGCCTAGCCAGAGGTGTGTCAATGTTACCTACCTCTTCAAAGAATCAGCTCTTGGTTTGGTCGATTTTGTGTATTGTTTCTTTGATTTATTGATTACTCTTTCATCTTTATGATTTCCTTCCTTCTGCTGACTTTATTTTTTGTTGATTCTTCTTTTTCTGATTCACTTAGGTGGTGGGTTAAGTTGTCGATTTGAGACTTTTCCTTTTTGTAAAAGGAAGTCCTGCGTAACGATGAACTTTCTTCTGAGCACTGCTTTGGTGGCATCCAATAGAATTTGAGTGGTTGTGTCTTCATTTTCATTTGTCTCCAGGTAACTTTTACTTTTCTTCTTGATTTCCTCATTGGCCCATTGGTTTTTTCAGAGCATGTAGTAGGTTTTCACCATGTAGTTGGTTTTTTTTTTTTCTCATTTCCTTCCCTGTGGTTGGTTTCTAGTTTCATGCATTGTGGTCAGTGAAGATAGTTGCAATAATTTCTATTCTCTTCTATTTGTTGAGCTTAGCTTCGTGCCCCAATATGTGATCAATTTTTGAGATTATTACTTACACACTTAGGAGAACGTGTATTCTGATTTTTTTGGGTGTAATGTCCTGAAAATGTCGATTAAGTCTATGTTTTCCATTGTGTCCTTTAGGATCTCTGTTGCCTTATGGATTTTCTGTCTAGAAGCTTGGTCCATTGATGTGAGTGGGGTGTTAAAGTCTCCTACTGAGATTGTAGTCCCATCAGTTTTTCCTTTTATATCTGTTAATGTTCCTTTCAGGTATCTGGGTGCTTCTATATTTGGGGCATATATGTTGCTGTTTATAACTTCCTCTTCTCGAACAGAGCCTTTAACTATGAAATAGTGTCCTTCTTTGTCTTTCTTTACAGCCTTTGTTTAAACGTCTCTTTTATCTGATGTGAGTATTGCAACTCCTGCTTTCCTCTCTGGTCCACTGGCATCAAATATGTTTTGCGCTCCCCTCACTTTCAATCTATATGTGTCCTCTGTCCTAATGTGAGTTTCCTGCATGTGGCATATTGAGGGGTTTTGCTCTTTTATCCCATCAGCCACTCTGTGTCCTTTCATTGGAATGCTCTGTCCATTGGCAGTTTATCTGATGATGGATAGATGTTTATTTATTGCCACTTTAAAACTCTTAGTCCAGATGATTCTATTATTCTTCATTCTTTCTTTCTCTTCCTCCTTTTTTTTTTTTTTTTTTTGATTGGCTGGTCTCCATTTATTTTATGCCTGAGTACTTCTCTTTCATTTTTGTTAAATGTAATTTTCCATTTTTATTTGTGGTTGCCCTGTTTTTTAAGTATGATTTTCCCCTCCTATCACTGTGTACTTTAGCCTGATAGTTTGAGTGCTCTCTAATTGCAGTTTCGTTCCTCATTATTTCCCCATTTGTTTTTTTTTAATTTATATAAGTGATTTTTGTATTGCTGTAGTCTTTCAGCTTTTGTTTGTTGGAGAAATACTTTATTTCCCCTTCTATTTTATTTATTTATTTATGTATTTATTTATTTATTTATTTATTTTTTAGTTTTATTTTTTTTTAATTTTCCCACTGTACAGCAAGGGGGTCAGGTTATCCTTACATGTATACATTACAATTACATTTTTTCCCCCACCCTTTGTTCTGCTGCAACGTGAGTATCTAGACATAGTTCTCAATGCTATTCAGCAGGATCTCCTTGTAAATCTATTCTAAGTTGTGTCTGATAAGCCCAAGCTCCCGATCCCTCCCACTCCCTCCCCCTCCCATCACGCAGCCACAAGTCTCTTCTCCAAGTCCATGATTTTCTTTTCTGAGGAAATGTTCATTTGTGCTGGATATTAGATTCCAGTTATAAGTGATATCATATGGTATTTGTCTTTGTCTTTCTGGCTCATTTCACTCAGGATGAGATTCTCTAGCTCCATCCATGTTGCTTCAACTGGCATTATGTCATTCTTTTTTATGGCTGAGTAGTATTCCATTGTGTATATATACACCACATCTTCCGAATCCAATCATCTGTCGATGGACATTTATGTTGTTTCCATGTCCTGGCTATTGTGAATAGTGCTGCAATGAACATGTGGGTGTATGTGTCTCTTTGAAGTAGAGTTTTGTCCGGATAGATGCCCAAGAGTGGGATTGTGGGGTCATATGGAAGTTCTATGTATAGATTTCTAAGGTATCTCCAAACTGTTCTCCATAATGCCAGTACCAGTTTACATTCCCACCAACAGTGCAGGAGGGTTCCCTTTTCTCCACACCCCCTCCAGCACTTGTTATTTGTGGAATTATTAATGATGGCCATTCTGACTGGTGTGAGGTGGTATCTCATGGTAGTTTTGATTTGCATTTCTCTTTAATCAGCGATGTTGAGCATTTTTTCATGTATTTCTTGGCCATCTGTATATCTTCTTTGGAGAAATATCTATTCAGCTCTTTTGCCCATTTTTCCATTGATTGATTGGTTTCTTTACTGTTGAGTTGTATATGTTGTAGAGATAAAGCCCTTGTCAGTTGCATCATTTGAAACTATTTTCTCCCATTCTGTAAGTTGTCTTTTTCTTTTCTTTTTGGTTTCCTTTGCTGTGCAAAAGCTTTTCAGTTTGATTAGGTCCCATGGGTTTATTTTTGCTCTAATTTCTATTGCATTGGGAGACTGACCTGAGAAAATATTCATGATGTTGATGTCAGAGAGTGTTTTGCCTATGTTTTCTTCTAGGAGTTTGATGGTGTCCTGTCTTCTATTTAAGTCTTTCAGCCATTTGGAGTTTATTTTTGTGCATGGTGTGAGGGTGTGTTCTAGTTTCATTGCTTTGCATGCAGCTATCCAGGTTTCCCAGCAATGCTTGCTGAATAGACTTTCTTTTTCCCATTTGATGTTCTTTCCTCCCTTGTCAAAGATGAATTGACCATAGTTGTCAGGGTTTATTTCCGGATTCTCTATTCTGTTCCATTGGTCTGACTGTCTGTTTTGATACCAGTACCACACTGTTTTGATGACTGTGGCTTTGTAGTATTTCTTGAAGTCTGGGAGAGTTATGCCTCCTGCTTGGTTTTTGTTTCTCAGGATTGCTTTGGCGATTGTGGGTCTTTTGTGGTTCCATATAAATGTTTGGATTGTTAGTTCTAGTTCTGTGAAAAATGTCCTGGAGAATTTGATAGGGATTGCCTTGAATCTGTAGATTGCTTTGGGTAGTATGGACATTTTTACAATAATGATTTTCCCAATCCAGGAACATGGACTATCTTTCCATTTCTTTACATCTTCTTTGATTTCTTTGATTAAAATTTTATAGTTCTCAGCATATAGGTCCTTTACCTCCTTGGTCAGGTTTATTCCGAGGTATTTGATTTTGTGAGGTACAATTTTAACAGGTATCGTATTTTGGTATTCCTTTTCTAATGTTTCATTGCTGGTATACAGAAATGCAACTGACTTCTGAATGTTTATCTTATATCCTGCTCTTTTGCAGAATCTATTAATCAGTTCAAGTAGTTTTTGGGTTGAGTCCTTAGGGTTTTCTAGGTATAGTATCATGTCATCTGCATACAGTGACAGTTTGATCTCTTCTCTTCCTATATGGATGCCTTTGATTTCTTTGGTTTGTCTAACTGCTGTGGCTAGGACTTCCAAAACTCTGTTGAAGAGCAGTGGTGAGAGTGGGCATCCCTGTCTTGTTCCAGATTGGAGTGAGAAGGCTTTCAGTTTTTCCCCATTGAGGATTATATTTGCTGTGGGTTTCTCATATATGGCTTTGATTATATTCAGGAATGTTCCCTCTATACCCACTTTGGCGAGGGTCTTGATCATGAATGGATGTTGAACTTTATCAAATGTTATCATATGAACGTTGATTCATATGATTTTTGACTTTTTTTTTTGTTAATGTGGTGTATGATGCTGATTGATTTGCGTACGTTGAACCATCCTTGTGAACCTGGGATGAACCCAACCTGGTCATGGTGTATAATTTTTTTGGTATGTTGTTGGATTCGGTTGGCTAAGATTTGTTGAGGATTTGCATCTATATTCATCAATGATATTGGGCGATAGTTTTCTTTTTTGGTGGTATCCCTGTCTGGTTTTGGAATGAGGGTGATGGTGGCCTCATAGAATGTTTTTGGGAGTATTCCTTCTTCTTCAACATTTTGAAAGAGTTTCAGGAGGATGGGCACCAGTTCCTCTTTATATTTTTGATAGAATTCACCTGTGAAGCCATCTGGTCCTGGACTTTTATTTGTAGGGAGTGATTTTACGACCTCTTCAATTTCATTTCTAGTGATTGGTCTGTTCAGTTGGTCTGTTTCTACTTGATTCAGTTTTGGCAGGCTGTAAGATTCTAGAAAATTGTCCATTTCTTCCAGATTGTCATACTTGTTGCCGTATAGTTGTTCATAGTATTCTCTTATGGTTTTTTGTATTTCTGCTGTATCCGTTGTGATTTCTCCTTTTTCATTTATGATTTTGGTTGTTTGGGTTCTTTCTCTCCTCTTTTTAGGGAGTCTGGCCAGGGGTTTGTCAATTTTGTTCACCTTTTCAAAGAACCATCTCTTGGTTTTATTAATTTTCTCTATTGTTTTTTGAGTCTCTATTTTATTGATTTCTTCTTTGATCTTTATAATTTCCTTCCTTCTGCTGACTTGAGGACTTTTTTGTTCTTCTTTTTCTAATTCGTTTAGGTGGAGGGTTAAGTTGTCAATTTGGGATCTTTCTTCTTTTTTGAAAAAGGCCTGTATTGCTATACATTTCCCTCTGAGCACTGCTTTCGCAGCATCCCATCGATTTTGAGAGGTTGTGTCTTCATTATCATTTGTTTCAAGGTAGTTTTTAATGTCCTTCTTGATTTCCTCATTGACCCATTGGTTTTTTAGTAGCATGTTGCTTAGTATCCATGGAGTAGGTTTTTTCTCTTTGCTTTTCCCATGGTTGATTTCTAATTTCATGGCATTGTGGTCAGAGAAGATACTTGAGATAATTTCTACGCTCCTAAATTTATTGAGATTCGCTTTGTGTCCCATTATGTTGTCGGTTCTTGAGAATGTTCCATGAGCATTTGAGAAGAATGTGTATTCTGCTTTTTTTGGATGTAGTGTCCTGAAGATATCAATGAAGTCTACGTTTTCTATTGTTTCCTTTAGGATGTCTGTTGCTTTATTGGTTTTCTGTCTAGAGGATCTGTCCATTGATGTGAGGGGGGTATTTAGGTCTCCTACTATGATTGTATTCTCATCAATATCTCACTTTGTGTCTGTTAATATTTGTTGTATGCATCTGGGTGCTCCTATATTTGGGGCATATATGTTGATGATAGTAACATCCTCTCCTTGGATGGATCCCTTAATCATTAAATAGTGTCCTTCTTTGTCTTTCTTTATGTCTTTTGTTTTAAAGTCTATTTTGTCTGATATGAGTGTTGCAACTCCTGCTTTTCTGTCTTGTTTATTGGCGTGAAATGTTTTTCCCCACCCTTTCACTTTCAATCTATTTGTATCTTTTGTCCTAAGGTGAGTTTCTTGTAGGCAGCATATTGAAGTGTTTTGCCTTTTTATCCACTCAGCCACTCTGTGTCTTTTGATTGGAGCATTCAGTCCATTGACATTTAAGGTGATAATTGATAGATGATTATTTATTGCCATTTGAACCTCGTGTTCCAGTTGATTCTATGGTTCTCCATTCTTCCTTTCTTTTTCTTTTTCTTTTTTTTTTTTGGTTGGATGGTCTCTTGTTGTTATCTGCTTGAGTGTACTTTTTTTTCATGTTTTGCAAATGCAATATTTGGTTTTGGCTTGTGGTTGCCCTGTTTTTTAAGTATGCTAACCACTTCCCATAATTGTGTGTTTTAGCGTGATGGTCCTGTTAGTTCAAACACTTCATTACTATATTAAAATTAAGAAGAGAAACATACAAACAAACAATAAGGGTTATTTATTTCCTAACATCCCTTGCCCACATTTTATGATTTTGACGACTCTTTTTTATTTTTTTCTTTTTAATTTTATTTTGTTTGAAGCATGTTCATGATTAAATCTGTATGCTGGCTTATTTGAGTGACTGCTCTCTGATTGCGGTTTCCTCAGTCCTAGTTCTTCCTCTTCTTCTTCTTTTTTTTTTCTTTTCTTATTTCTTTTCTTTTTTCTTCCCTTTCCTTCCTTTCTTTTTGGTTTAGAGAAGCCCTTTCAATATTTCCTTTCACCTGGGTTTTGTGTTGCTGTATTCTTTACGTTTTTGTTTGCTGGAAAAAAATTTTATTTCCCCTTCTATTTTAAATTATATTCTTGCTGGATAGAGTATTCTAGGTTGCATATTTTTTCCTTTGAGCACTTTAAATATCTCTTGCCATTCCCTCCTGGCCTGTAGTGTTTCTGTAGAGAAATCAGCTGATATTCTTATGGGGGTTCCCTTGTAGGTAACATTCTGTATTTCTCTTGCTGCATTTAGGAGCCTCTCTTTATCACTAACTTTTGCCATTTTTATTATGATGTGTCTTGGTGTGGGTCTGTTTGGGTTCAGTTTGTTTGGGGCCTCTGTGCTTCTTGTATCTTGAATTCAGTATCCTTTAGATTTGGGAAGTTTCCAGCGATAATTTCTTCAAATATATTTTCCATCCCCTTATCTTTTTCTACTCCTTCTGGAATTCCTATTATGCGTAGATTGGCCCGCTTTATATTATCCCATAGGTCTCTTATATTGCTTTCCAGTTTTTTGATTCGGTTTTCTGTCTGTTGAATGGATGGAGTGATTTCCATTATTCTATCTTCCATATCACTGATTCATTCTTCTGCATTACTCATTCTGGTTTTTACTGCCCTTAGTTCAGTTTGCATCTCTGCAAATGAATGTTCTAGTTTTTCTTGGCTCCTCCTTCTATTTTCTAGTTCCTTTCTGAGGGTATCTGCATTACTGTTCCTATCTTCTCTTAATTCCTTCAGTATTTTCACTATTTCTCTTTTGAACTCCAGGTCTGTCAGACTGCCGAGATCTGTTTCATTGTTGACTGTTTTAGGTGAGTTCTCCTGTTGGTTTGACTGGGGGTGGTTTCTCAGCTTCTTTATCTTGCTTGTTGTTTTCTTTCTCCTGAGGGAGTTGTACTCTCCGTTATTGGGCAGTGTTTGCCTTGTCATTGCCGTGGAATATTTCCTGAGGGCTGGCATTGTTGGTCAATCTTTTTTGAGTCAGTGAGGTTTTTCTGGAGTGTTGATGGAGGCTTTTCTGGAGTGTTGATGGGGTAAAAGTGTTTCTTTGAAGCAAAGGAGGACTTCCTGAGGGCAGACAGGACTGGGAGGTCCACATCACGATGGCAGCAGATTTCTCTTGGTCATGCAGAGATTGCTCTGGTGTTTTTAGGCTGTGGGATTCTTGCAGGGGGTTGGCGGTGTTGGGCAGCTGTTCCTCAGGAGTGCAGCACCTCCTGGGGGCTGGAGCAGCTATCTGGGTCACTGAGAACCTAAGAGACTCTCGCCTAGGGCAGCCCAACTCAGAAGGACAGCCTGAGAATGTAGGTGGATCTTTTCACAATCTGGCTGTGATTGTTGCAGCTTTTCTGGGCTGTAGGGGCTCTTCCAGGGGGTTGGTGGTGCTGAACATCTATTCTGCAGGAGTGGGGCACCCCCTCGAGGCTTTGTCAGGTAGCAGGGCCACTGGAAACCCAAGAGGCTCCTCCCCAGGGCAGCCCAACTCAAAAAAACCGTCTTAGAACTTTTCCCAACTCAGCCAGGCTTGTTGCAGATTTTCTGGGCTGCAGGGGGGTCCTGACTGGAGCTGTCAGTCCTATGCAGCTGTTCCACTAGGTCTCAACACCCCTTGGGGGATTGGGCGTGTAGCAGGGCCATTGGAGACCCAAGAGGCTCCTCCCCAGGGCAGCCCGACTCAGAAAGACTGTCTGAGATCTTTTCCTGCGTCGGCCAGGCTTGTTGCAGCTTTTCTGGGCTTCAGGGAGTCCTGCCTGGAGCTGGCAGGCCTATGCAGCTGTTTCGCTATGTCTCAGCACCCCCTGGGGGCTTGGGCGCGTAGCAGGGCCATTGGAGACCCAAGAGGTTCCTCCCTGGGGCAGCCCAACTCAGAAAAACCATCTGAGATCTTTTCCCAACTCTGCAAGGCTTGTTGCAGCTTTTCTAGGCTGCAGGGGGTCCTGCCTGAAGCTGGCAGTCCTTTGCAGCTGGTCCACTAGGTCTCAGCACCCCCTTGGGGCTTGGGCGGATAGCAGAGCAATTGGAGACCCAAGAGGCTCCTCCCCAGGGTAGCCTGACTCAGAAAAACCATCTGAGAATTAGGCAGATCTATATACAGCCTGGCTAGGCTTGTTCTAGCTTTTCTGGGTTGCAGGCTTTTTCTCGGGGGCTGGTGTTGTTTGGTGCTTCTCTGTGGAAGTGTAGCCCCTCCAAAGGGCAAGCAGGCCTGTGCAGGGACAGCCCCTGCTGTTGTAGGCTTCAGGCAATTGTTGAGGCCAGCCCTCCTGGATGGCAGGCAGCCCCAGGTTAGGCGAGAGCATAGGGGGTGTTGGGGGTCGGGGGAGGGGATGCACTGGGACGCACAGCTTTCTGCTATCTAGCGGGCCTGTAAGCTTGCTGTGGCATGGGGGGTATTCTATGGGGACCCACCCCTTCTTCTCTCCCCTCCCTAGCAGGGGCGCAGACCAGGCTCTTCTCCCAGGTTCGCTCTGATGTGGCTTTCCACTTCCCTGTCCCTAGAGTATTGTTCCCTTCCTCTGCAACAGCTTTGTTTTCTAGTCTCCCAGGCAGTCTCTGCCCCATCAAATGGTTTCTAGACCTCCCAAGCAGTTTCCGCTCTGCCCTGCCGCCCCAGCATGGGGACTAACCTCCGGGGCTGAGGTCTCAGTGCCCAGCCCCAACCCAGGCGTCTCAATTTTTGGTAACTGTGCCCATAGTTCAGATGGTCCGTTGAGTCCTTGATCAGCTTTTCCGTACTCCAACTTACTGCTACACTCTTCTCTGCATCTGGAGATTTCTCCAGTTTGTTTGATCTTTCCCCCGGTAGGTGACTTTCCAGGGAGCGGCACACTTTCTCCTCCGTAGTTCCCCTTCGGGAGCGCCCGTCGCGCTTGGATTCACCTTCTCTCACTCTCCGATTTTCTCCCACTCTGCCCAATAATATCACGAACTTCTTGCCTTTATTGGACTATAGGTTCCTCTGCCAGCGATTGGTTGCTGTTCTGTGTGAGTCATTTATTCTGTAGATGTGCTTCTTTTGTTGTGTTTGTGGGAGAGGGCTATCATGTCCCCCTACTCCTCCGCCATCTGTCCTCCCTCCTTCACCTTCTATTTTAAATGGTATTCTTGCTGGATAGAGTATTCCATGTTGCTTTTATTTTTTCCTTTCAGTCCTTTAAATATCTCTTGCCATTCCCTCCTGGCCTGTAGAGTTTCTGTGAAGAAATCAGCTGATAGCCTTATGGGGGTTCGCTTTTAATTGACATTTTGCTTATCTCTCTCTGCCTTTAGAATCCTCTCTTTATCTTTAATTTTTGCCATTGTTATTATATGTCTTGGCATGGTTCTATTTGGGTTCAAGTTGTTGGGGCCTTCTGTGCTTCTTGTACCTTGAAGTCAGAATCCTTTAGATTTGGAAAGCTTCCAGGGGTAATTTCTTGAACTATATTTTCAACCCCCTCTTGTTGTTCTTCTCCTTCTGGAATTCCTACTACGCAAAGATTGGCCCACTTTCTATTATACCGTAAGTCTCATATGGCTTTCATCTTTTTCCATTTTGTTTTCCTTCTGGTCTCCTGTTTGGCTGATTGCCATTGTTCTATCTTCCACATCCCTAATTCATTCCTCAGCGTTATTCATTCTGGTCCTCACTGCCCTTAACTCCGTTTGTATCTCTGCAAATGAATTTTTTGGATTTGCTTGGCTCCTCCTTATGTTTTCTCATAGCATTCTGAGGGCGTCTGCATTCCTGTTCATATCTTGTCTTCATTCCTTCAGTCTTTTCACTGTCTCCCTTTTGAACTCCAAGTCTGTCAGACTGCTTCAGTGTTGAAGATTTTAGGTGTATTCTCCCAGTGTGTAAACTGGGAATGTTTTCTGACCTTCCTCATCTTTTTGCGTTTTCCATTTTCTGTGAATTTGGGGAAGCCAGAGTGTAGTTTGGCACAGTTGAGGCTGCACCGCGGTGGCGGAGCATTTCAGCAGGGCATGCATGGTGTGCTGGGTCACACTGCTGAGCCTAGGTTCTTCCCATGGCCAGGCATGGTAGGCCTTTGTGCACCATTGTGGTCATTCACTTCTTGCAGCCAGGATGTGCTTGCTGGGGTGTTCTGCAGTAGTGGGGCCCTTCCTGAGGTCAGGTGGGGCTGAGTGGTATGGGATGTGGTTGAGGCACAGCCCTGCAGTTGGGCAGGGCTTTCCCTGGTGCTCAGTGGCAGCAGAGTGCCTCCTGTGGGCATGCGGTGCTTTTCAGTGTGCTCAGCTCATCAGTTGCCAAGGGTGGGTGGGGCTGGCCTCCTTGCTCTGTGGCACAAAGTTGCTTCCTGAATGTGGGCAGAACTAGGCAGTTCACTCCATGGCAGAGGGACCTTCCTGAGGGTGGATGGGCCTGGCAGGTGTGCACCATGGTGGGGGTGAACTTCCCACATGTGCCTGGGGATTCCTGGGGCATGCCATTCAGCAGAGCACTTCCCAAAGGGGGGCAGTCCTGGCCTGGTTGCCCATGGCAGTGGGGTACTTCCCAAAGGCTGGTGGGCCTGGCCAAGGCTTGCCACTTTGGAGTTGCCCTCCCTGCACATGGACGGGGCTTGCCCTGGTGCTCCATGGCAGTGGGATGCTTCTTAAGTGTGGGCAGTGCTGGCCAGCTCGCTCTGCAGTGGAGAGAGCTTCCCCAGTGTGGGTGGGGCTGGCAGGTGCCCATGGAGGTGGAGGTGCATTTCCCATGGCTAGCTGGGGCTTTCTGGGGCAACCTGTAGCAGTGGAGCACTTCACATGGGTGGACAGGGCTGGCCGAGTTGCCCCATGGCAGCAGGGCACTTCCCAAGGGTAGGCAGGGCTGGCCAGTTTCCACTGTGGTCGTGGTGCATTTCCCAATGTGGTGAGGAGTTTCCCAGGGCATGTCAGGGCAGTTGGGCACTTCACATGGCTGGGCATAATTCCAGACATAAGTTCTTCCAATACGTTTTCAATAATCTTTTCTTTTACTTCTCCTTCTGGAATTCCTACTATGCACAGATTGGCCCACTTTATGGTATCCCATAGGTCTCTTACATTGCTTTCAGGGTTTTTTCATTTGGTTTTCTGTCTGCTGTCCTATTTGGGTGATTTGCTTTCTTCTATCTTCCACATCACTGATACGTTCCCCTGCATTATTCCTTCCAGCCCTTACTGCCCTTAGCTCACATTGTCGGTCTGCAAATGAACTTTCTAGATTTTCGTGGCTCCTCCTTATGTTTTCTATTTCTTTTCTGAGGGAGTCTGTGTTACAGTGCTTATCTTCTCTGAATCTCTTTAGTACTTTCACTCTGC
This sequence comes from Sus scrofa, assembly GCF_054392235.1. Taxonomy (NCBI): domain Eukaryota; kingdom Metazoa; phylum Chordata; class Mammalia; order Artiodactyla; family Suidae; genus Sus; species Sus scrofa. The sequence continues at coordinate 13,029,827 of NC_139402.1, forward strand.
ATTTTGAACTCAAAATCTGTCAGACTGTCTGAGTGTTGAAGGTTTTAGGTGAATTCTCCTGTTGCATAAACTGGGAATGTTTGCTGAGCTTCTTCATCTTGCTTGTTTTTTCCTTTTACTGTGAATTTGGGGAAGCCAAAGTGTAGTTTGGCACAGTCAGGGCACATGGTGGTGGTTGGGCTATTCCTGAGGTCAAGCATGGCTGGCCGGGTCCCACCATCGTGGCTAGGTACTTCCTGTGGGCAGTCAGTGTGGCTGGGTTGTGCTGCTATGGTGGGGAGCTTCCGTAGGCTGGGTGGGGCTGGCCAGAGTGTTCTGCCTTGGCAGTGCACTTCTTGAAGCCAGGTAGGGCTTGATGGGTTGTGCCACAAGATTGGAGGGCTTCCTGAGGACATGCAGGGCTGGCCAGTGCCTGTCATGGTGGAAGTGCACTACTCCCAACAATGGTGCAATGTCTCTCCTAGTGTGGTGTACGTCCCATTGTTGGTGCCCTTTCTGCAGCCAGGGGCAGCTGCCTGTGGTTCTCTCCAGCAGTGGAGGGCTTCCCAAGGGTGGGGAGGGCTGGCCGGTGCATGCCGTGGAGGACGCTCACTCCCCATGGCCGGGAGGGTCTTGCACTAGTGGTCAACAGCAGTAGGGGCTTCCCGAGGGTGGCAGTGCTGGCTCTCTCACGCTGTGACAGCAGAGCCCTTCCCAAGGGTGGGCAGTGCTGACCTGTTCCTGCTATTGTGGTGGTGAACTTCCTGACTTGGGGAGGAGGTTGTTGGGGTGCACCAGGGCAGTGGGGCACTTCCTGTGGGTGGAACACCAAGGAGGTGGTTGCCTTCCCATGGGTAGTGGGCCCAGTCCACTGCAGAAGGAATGTGGCTTCTCCCCGGGCATGCCCGTGGTGGAAGAGGGGGATGTGCTGGGAATGCCCTCTGTGCTCTACTAGCTGTTGTGCAAGTGATAATGCTGAGGAGCAAGGCATATTCTCTGGTGGCCCACACATCCTGCTGTCCCCTCCCAACAATGGTGCAATGTCTCTCCTGCAGGCCCAGACCTTCTCCTGAGTTCCCTCTCTTGTGGCTTTCCAGTCCCCAGCCCTTAGCTCTTTGCAACCCTTCACCCCTGGGGCACCACTTCCTCATCTCTTATGCTGTCTCCACACCACCAACCCCAGCCTGCTCCCAGGGACTCACCTCCAAAGCCTAGGGCTTGGCACCCAGTCCCCACCAAAGCGTCTCAGTCTTTGTGACCTGTGCCAGCGGTTCTGATGATCTGTGTGGCTCTCACACTGCCTCTCAGTCCTCTGACCTGCTGATGCACTTTTCGTGGCATCTTGGAGATCCCTTGGACTCAGCTGATATTTCCGCAGGTTCGGTGAGTTTCCAGGGTGTGGGTTCCCTTTCTCTTTCACCATTCCCTCTCAGGAGTCCAGTCCTGATGCCCCTTCTCTCTCTCTCCTCTTTTCTGTTGCTTTATGCAGTTGTGTCAAGAGATTCTTCCCATTTTTGGAGGTTTCAGTTCTTCTGCCCGCGTTCAGTTGCTGTTCTGTGTGAGTCATTTTACATGTAGATGTGTATTTTTTGTTGCATCTGTGGGAGAGGTGAGCAAATCCCCCTACTCTTTCACCATCTGGGCTCTCTAAGATTGTGTCCTTCTTTATCTTTTTTTATGGCCTTTGTTTGTTTCAATGTCTATTTTTTCTACTATGTGTATCACAACTCCTGCTTTCCTGTCTTGACCATTGAAATATCATGTCCCATTCTCTCACATTCAGTCTATACGTGTTCTTTGCTCTAAAGGGAGTCTCTTGCAGACAGCAGGTTGTATGTTTTTGCTTTTTGATCCAATCTGCTGCTCTGTGTCTATTGATCAGAGTATTCAGTCCATTGACCCTTAAGTTAATTATTGAGAGACATGTATTTATTCCCATGTTAAACCTTGCTTTTCAGTTGATTCGTTGTATTACCTTGGTTTTTTTTTTCTCTTTCTGTTTTTTTTTGATGATTTCCATTTATTTTATGCTTGGATACATTTCTTTTTAGTTTTCATGAATGTAATATTTGGTTTGATTTGTGGTTTCCCTGTTTTTCAAGTAGGTTAACCACTTCCTACATCTGCTTGCTTTAGCCTGGTAGTCATATAGGCTGCAAGACGATAATTAAAAATAGGTGTCTATATTTTCATACTTCCTTACCTACACTCTATGCTTTTGAATTTCTTCTTTGAGATCTTCGAGTTTGTCCTTTTGGTGTTCCTTGTGTTTCTCATCACTTTTTGAGTAGATTTTTGTTTGTTTGTTTGTTTGTTTTGGTGATGTATGCTGGCTTATTTAAGTGACTGCTTTCCAATCTGTATATGTTCTGTCTTCTTTTCTCTCCTTCTTCTTCTTCTTCTTCGTCTTCTTCTTCTTCTTTTAGCCATTTCTGTATTTTTTTAGAATGGGCTTAGTATTGGTGTACTCGTTTAGCTTTTGTTTGTTGGAGAAATTCTCTGTTTCCCTTTCCAGTTCAAATGATACTCAATAAATAAATAAAACATACGTAAATGAATAAATAAATAAATGATAGTCTTGCTGGGAAGAGTATTCTAGGCTTCAGAGTTTTTCCTTTTGGAATTTGTATATAGCTTGCCAATTTCTTCAGGCCTGTTGTGTTTCTGTAGAGGAATTAGGTGATTTGCAGGTTCTCTTATAGTTAATGTGTTGTATTTCCCTTGCTGCCTTTCGAATCCTCTCTTTATCTTTGGCCATTTCCATTATACTAGGTCTAGGTGTGGGCATATTTGTGTTCAGCCTGTTTTGTGCCTTCTGTGATTACTGTATTTTGATACCTGTTTCCTTTAGTTTGGGAAAATTTTGAGACATAATTTCTTCCAATATATTTCCAATCCACTTGTCTTTTTCTTCTGCCTCTTGAATTGCTATTATGCATAGATGGACCCCTGTTATGCTACCCCCTAGATCTCTTATGTTGCTTTCATGTGTTTTCATGTGGTTTTCTGCCTGCTGTCCTGATTGGGTGATTTCCATTATGCTATCTTCCATGTCACTAATTCATTCCTCTGCACTCTTCACTCTGCCCTTTAGTGCCTTTAGCCCAGTTTGGCTATCTGCAAAAGATTTTTCTAATTTTTCCCTATTTTCCCCTAAATTTCCTCATTCCTCTCTAAAGTAATCGACATGACTGTTTGTAATGTGCTCGTAAGTCCCTGATATTCAGCCTTCATTCCTTCAGTATATATTCACTCTACCCCTTTTGAACTCAGGGTCTTTTGGCCTACGGAGGTCTGTTGCATTGTTTCTGCTTCACATGAAATCTCCTGTACCTTACGTGGGAATTGTTCCTGGGCTTCTTCACCGTGTCTATGATTTTCTTTTTCTGTGAGTTTGGGGAAGCCAAACTCTAGTCTTGGAGGGTTACTTCTAGGCAAGAGCAACCCTTTGTATTTTGTGGGGTGTTACCATTTATTTGGGGCATGGAGGATTGCATTCTTGCTGGCTCAATCTTGGGAGTAAGCGGGCCATTATCCCGAGGGTGCAGAGTGTATTTCCAGGGAGAGGGAGGCAGTGGGTAGGGCTGGTAGTGCCTTCTTGCTGGGGTCTTAGCAGCAGCAAGTACATGCAGGGAGGTGGCACAGGCTACTCCTTGTTTCAAGGCCTTGGGAGTGATAATGAGCTTTTTGCAGAATCATGAGGTGCCCAGAGCATTTGGTAGTGGCAGTGGCAGTGGCAGTGGCAGTGGCCTGGTTTGTGAGTTCCCAGAGAACTTGGAGCAGAAACAGGTAGTGTTTGGTCACAATGACCTCTTCTGAGGTGCCCTCTGTGGTGATTAGGGCCACAAGGGGTGCCTGTTCCTGGACCCCTAGTGGTAACAGACCATGCACACCTCTGGTGGTTTGCCCCCCCAACTGAGGACCCTTATAAGAAGCAGCCTGTCCCTCTTAGCCCACACAGGAGGTGGTGCACCACTGCTCCTAGTTACAAGGTCTTGGCAAAGGACAGTGTTCAACCTTCTGGGTGCTTCTTCCGTGCAACTGTCAGAGCATTTGGCACTGACAGTTGCAGGGCGGTTATATGGCCAGGGTGTTGACAGCAATACTGCGTGCTGCTCAGTTGTAGTGCCCGCTCTGACTTCTGACCTCTGAGGTGACTGTGGTCAGAGATTGGACCTGATCACACACCCCTACCGGTGGCAGGCCTTGACTCCCTGTGGTTTCTGAGATGACTGCTTTGGGTTGTCCCCACTGCCTGTAGATCACTCAGGAGGCACCACATCTCACTTACCCACTTGATGCCCATAGCCCCCACCAGAAGGATCTGGACACCTATAGCCAGCACAAGAAGTGTCCAGGCTGCTGTAGCACAAGCAAGTGGCTTCTTGCCACCTGTGGCCTGCACCAGGTGCACCCTGCCCTCTGAAAGCCTGTGCACGTGTGAGCAGGGAGATTCCTTTGGCATCTGCCCCTCCTCCTTTTCCCCTCTGCAACAATGGCACCTTGCTTTTTAAGACAAAGTGGGGTCCTTTCTACTCCAAGGATGGCTCTGAGGTGACTCTTGGTATGATTGAAAAGAATTCTTCTGAATGTACTCCAGAAAGACATAAAAGAGAAACATAAGAAGCTGCTAAGTCAAACAGATTCTATATCTTCAAGGGACCTGCTAACCTGGCTGAGGTTTGGTGTTAAAGGCCAGCATTTGTATTTAAGCCTGTCTTTGTGTAAAAGAAGAAAGCAACCTCTACGTGTGAATCGGGATATATAAAGGGGTGGAGATAAAGGCAAAAATAACCTAGAACAGTTTGAGGATTTTAGAGAAAATGACACCCACATTTTTTTTCTACTATTTTTTTTTTTTTGTAGATGTTTCACTGATGAACTACCACCCTGTGGTGACACTGATGCAATCTCTGATGATGTCATGTGGACATTGTTGTTGCACTTATGGTGTAAATTATGGTCATGGTTCCTGGATAAATAAAATATCTTATCGTTTGGAGTGTGAAATGAACTTTTTAAGTAATTGTATACCTTTTTTTTTTGTCTTTTGAGGGCCACCCCTGTGGCATATGGGCAATCCCAGTCAGGGTCAAAGCAGAGCTCTGTCTGCTGCCTTATATTGCCATAGCAATGCTGGGACTGAGCCACATCTTTAACTCACATCACAGCTCACGGCAACTCTGGGGCTTTAAACCACAGAGCGAGGGCAGAGGGTGAAGCTGCTTCCTCATGGACACTAGTTAGGTGTGTTAACCTCTTTGCCATCATGGGAACTCAATGGAATTTATTGATTTATTTTTTCTTTGCAATGAAGACAAACTTGTCAACTAATATCCAAGTTCCATTTGAAGTAACAGATGGACTATAATGCAGCTGAGAAAACACTACGTAAATACTATGTATTTTCCCTTTCCAAATTGACTTTTATTTGCCCCTTTTTCCACACCCTCATAATTGGGACCCCCATTCAATACAACTTGGACTATTTCAGAAATCTCTTGACAGCTATTCTCTATTTCCTTAGTTCCATTTTCCTTTTTGAAACAGTTACAGCTAGGGGACATGTCAAATGCTCCTCTCTAATTATCAAACATTTCAAATATTAAAAAACGGCAAAATAATCTGCCATTGGAAACAATTAAAACGACAAAAGGACAACCTGCAATGGGAGACAATTATTTCAGATGATGCAACCAATAAGGGCTCAATCTCTAAAATCTACAAACAACCTATACACCTCAACAACAAAACAGCCAATTACTCAGTGGAAACATGGGAAAGAGACCTGCATAGATATTTCTCCAAAGAGAATATACAGAGGGCCAACAAGCACATAAAGAAATTCTCAACATCACTGTTTATTAGAGAAATGCAAATCTACACTACTATGAGGTATCACTTCACACTGGACAGAATGGCCGACATTAACAAGTCCACACATCAGAAAAGGCTAGAGAGGGTATGGAGAAAAGAAAACTCTCTTACACTGTGGGAGAAGTGTAAATTGTTACAACCACTATGGAAACACTTCAGAAAACTAAATATAGAACTAGCATGTCACGCAGCAATCCCACTCTTGGGCATACACCTGGGGAAAAAAAAAATTTCCATGAAAACTTTATGTGCGCATGTATGTCCAATGCAGCACTATTCACAAGAGGAAAGACATGGAAATAACCTAAATGACCATTGGAAAGAATGGATTAAGGGATGTTGTATATATACACAATGCAACACCACTCAGCCATAAGAAAAGAACAGAATAATGCCATTTGCATGGCTGGAACTGGAGACTCTCCTACTAAGTGAAGTAAGCCAGAAGGAGGAAGGCAAGCACAATATGACATCACTTATGTGTGGAATGTGATATATGGCACAACTGAAACTTTCCACAGGAAAGACACACATGGATTTGGAGAACAGGGTTTTTGTTGCCAAGGGGGAGTGTGCAGGATTGTGATGGACTGGGATTCGAGGGTTGAAAATGCAAACTATTGCATGTGGAGCGGGTATGCAATGAGGTCATGATGTATAGCAATGGGAACTATCTCTAGTCACTTTTGATGCAGCATAATGTGAAACAAAGGATATGTATGTGTGTGGGTGTTGGTCTTGGGTGGGTGGGTGTGTGACTGGGCCACTTTGCAGCACAGTATGAAAGTGATCAAACACAGTAAACCAGCTATGATGGAAAAATCATTTTAGAAAAAGAAATGCAGCATCTCTTTAATCTTAACTGTGTCCAAAATAAAAAAAATGTAATTGTAATATATACATGTAAGGATAACCTGACCAACTTGCTGTAGAGTGGGAAAAAAATAAAAAACAAGAAAAAGAGACAAAGAATTGGAAAAATTAAAAAAAGAGATCCAGGTGAATAAGAAAAAAAGAAGATGAAACTATGAAGATGAACATATAAGTTTATTGCTAAAATAACAGAATTGCAGGAATTTGGTGACATTTGCCAGCATAAATTTTCATCTTCACTCTCCTGCATAACCTATAGTCCTTTGATAGGTCAGTGGTAATTAGGGTGATGTTCCGATACGGAGGAGGACTGAGGATTTGGCCTTGAAAGCGAGGCAGCTGATGTGTCAGTGGCCATTGGCATTGGGAACCATGGATGGGCTGCTGGTTGCGGGTTAGACACAGGGCACTCAGTTGGTGATATATTCTGGTATCTGGTTGGCAAAGGAGAAGGCTCCACCCTCAGTCCAAAATAACCACTTGGGAAGTTAGAAATACAGCGGAACTGAGAAATGGAAGTGGTAGTTGTAATGAAATTCACGACGTGACCACTTGCTGGAGAGTAGCTGCTTTGTGAGTGCATGTGAAACGTGGTCAACTGACTAAAAATAGCATGTTGAGCCATGACAATTTGTCCTGGTGGCCTGACTGATGGTGATGATGGAGAAGAAAGACCACTTCTAGTTGGGGTAGTTGTATTAGAAATTCTCTGGCTCATAGAAGGCCATCTTATTAAAGGCACATTTAGGTTTGTAGAGGTTGAAAATGCATCTTCTCCACGAGTTTCTGCAGCCACATCAGAATTATGGTTATCCACATCACCCCCTGTTCTAGAGCGCTTCTTGCTGCAGCCTTGAAGTAGAGAAGCCGATACTGGAGAACCATTTTTTCATCCTGACTCTTCTTTTCATCCTCACCAACAGATGGGGACAGCCTCGTTTAAAATTTGGATTATGGTAGAACTGCAGCTAAAACCAAAAGAGAAAGGTATTTAGTGACCTTTTAAACAAAGATACGAGGACAAAGAATCCATAAAAATCTGACTTGTTTCATCACACAGAGTTAATGTCAGGAAATAATACTCATCTATTACTAACATTTTCAAAAATTTATGTAGTGGGAACAGGCAATTATGGTCCTTAAATAAAAATGCCTGGTGCATTTACAGTAACAGTATGAGGTTCAGGGGCTTGTATTGGGTGAGGTTCATCGAGAAGGCTCCAGGTGGCTAGGAAATTTCTCTATCACCCCAAATATTTTATGACCAAGTGGCCTTCAACTTAAAAGCGTAGCAGTACTTCATCCCACTTTCAAGGTCTACTATGACCCTATATGTATGAACATATTTGCAGATGTCCCTCTGTAAATAGTAACTGGACATTTCATAATACCTTGTTCCAAGCAGAGACTTCATTATCTTCTGCCAGAATGTTGGCTAGTGAGGCAGGTCTTTGAAAATTCCTTCGCAATTTAGTAAATCCATAAAGGTTAAGCTGTCGAACTAAGCTTTTCATACTCTCAGTTTCAAAAATTCTGAAGGGAGCCTTTCTCTCCAGAACTTCTTTCTTGAAGCGTTCTTCATTAATCACGATCGAGGTTCCATTTTCATCCCACCAAATGGACTTAAATCGATCACTTTCAACAATTTCCCAATGTTTTCTGGGAAAGGGCAGAGGAGGAAAATCATTATCTCCATCTGGTTCAGAGGCACACAATGTGTGGCATGGCTCTTTCATCAGGGAGCCCTCAGACAAAGCCTGGAAAGCTTTTTCTTCAACCTGAGACCTCAAGTCCAAGTCCCCAGTGATTGAGTTATCACACCATGGAGATGTAATGGAGGATTCTGAACCAGTTGATTCATCTTTAGGAGACACACCTTGAATTTCTGAAGGAGCATGTGCCATCTCAGATAAATTTCTCTTCAGCTACTTTTCTCACCTGCATGGCTTTTGAATTCTGCAGTTGTAAATGCTGCTTTGGTAAGCCTACACAGATAAACTATCCAATCCATCACAGTGGTTGCCAGCCTGAGTAGCTGTGACATCACAAGACTCTAGTCTCCTAGCAATCTGAGCATCACCTTCAGTCAGGGTTTACTTCTCTATGAAATTAGCCCAGTTAATATAAAATATGAGCTCCGTACTTGAACAGTAACCCAAAGAGAGAAAAAAAAATGAGATCAGCAAATGAGATCCTATTCCAATGGAATCTTTTTAATAAAAAAAATCACATAAATAAATTAATCCATTTCATCCCTGAAGTAAACGCAAGTTCTCTCTTGAGCACATATGCACTTGTGCCTGTTATGTAAGGCCTTGAAAATGGAAGAAAAAAAAAAAAAAAACAACGGCAAAGTGAAACAAAAGTTATGCAGCTCTTGAGAGTGGATAACTAGAATCTGTGCAGTATTTATATTCAGAAAATGCATAGCCAGTGTTCTCTGATGGTTAGCTTGTTACAAAAGTGTTCTGATCTCTGCTGTGCTATGGGTTCAATCCCTGGCCTGGGAACTTCTGCATGCCCCAGGTACAGTCCAAAAAATAAAAAGACAAAAAGAAAAGAAAAAAAGAAACAAATACACAATCAAAAACAAAACAAAACAAAACAAACCATGACCTTTATCACTAACCAAGACATGGAAGGGCCCTGGGCACCAAGCAAAATATATATAGCCATAGAGACAAAAAAAATTGATAGTTGCTTATGTTAGGAGAGGAAATGTGGGGAAGTACCATCCAAAGGTTATGAGATTTCATTGCGGATTGATACAATGAGAACTGAGGAATTGATGGGTGTACCACATTCTGAAGATTATATATGCCATTGAACTGAACACTCTAAAACTTATCCCATAATGTTTTCACATTGTTAAAAACTGACAGTGATCTGGTATCACTTATTTTATTATATCGAGTTTTCTGTGTATCCTACGCAAGTACTCTGCGTGTTAAACAATATTCCAAACATTTTCCGTTAGGTTGCTGAGGGAAGAATGCACAAGGCCAAATAGTACACAAGAGGGATTTTTAGGGTCTCTGAGGGGGCTGGGCAGAGCCCACGACGGCATCAGCCTTGACTGCAAGGAGGTGTTAGGCTTATAAAGCATCTGTGGTAGGAGTCTGTGGTTGGAGTCCACGGTGGGACCTTGTGGCAGGGAAAATGGAGAAGAAAGGGAAGGTCAAGGGAGGTGTAGGGACTCAAGTCCCATGACAGAGCACAGTTAATCCTTGTAGGCAGTTAGTCTGTGCAGGCAGTTGCTTCCCACAAGTCCTCGTTTCTTGCTGCCCAACTTGCACATCCACATTCTGGGAGGGGTGTCCACAGCAAGTCTCTCAGGTGAGCAGCAATAGTTGGGGTGTATGGCGGTCTGTCTCCATCCTCCTGGGATCCTCTCATTCAAGCCTTCCATTATATGGGATAGGGATGAATGTCTGCTCTTCTCTCTCTGCTTCCTGCTGGCCTGGGGTGAGGAGTACTTGTGGATGGACATGGTATATGCTACCATAGAGGATGGGAAGAAAGGAAAAATAAGATTAAACATGGGTTGATACCAGTATTGTTGAAGGAGTGTAGCTTCATCTGAGTAGGTTTTAACAGGTGATGCGGTATTAACACATAAATCACAGGAACTATTGGTCATAACACATGTTGTCTCCTTTCTGTTGCTATAAGAGAAGACCATGAAAATATAAGGTTGCTGCTGCCAGCTGATGCTGCTTTGAGAACAGCTGGTGTCATCACGTCTGACAGGGCACATAAAACCTAAGTTCTTGGCAATACAAAGGCTTGCCTAAAATTACTTCCATAAGATTTCCTAGTCCTCCTTGGATGTCTGACCCACAGCTACTCCATTCTGCCTTTTCTCCCTATTGGCCCATGCAGTTGCCATGGTCAATGATCTCTGTATTTCTAGATGAGAGAAGATGCAAGAATTTGGGCCCATAGAGATCCTCAACTGAAATCGGTCTGAAGGCCTGTGCCTCACCCCTGGTCGCCTCCCTGAGCTCTGCTCAGCAGGTGCTGCACGTCAACAGCTGCTGTGCCTCAAGTATTCCTGCACGGAGAGCCTCTAGGCAAGTGCTAACTTGAGGTCACAGTTGGCCATACTCCCCCATGGTCGTATATTTGACCATAGTTTGGGGAGGCATTTCATGACCATTTCATCTCACAGTGCCAGCAATGAACATTGCTAGGTCTGGCAATGATGTCACAGATAGGCCATTAAATGTGCTAGTCCTGGACAAAGCCATACTAGGAGTAGCCAAAAGTCTCTGGACCACCCATCTTCCTCGTCTATTATGGTCCAGGAAAATATTCCCTCTTGTTGCATGTTCCCATATCTAGAGACCACTGATCTCATATGGAACTATATATCATTTTCAGTGACTCAGTTACACTTCTGGAAATGCAAGAGACAGCAATTTTGTGGAGACAGTGAATAAAACATAAACCTAGAGACTCTCATGCTGAGAGAAGGAAGTCAGAAAGAGAAAGAAAAACACCACATGATAACACTTATATCTGGTGTCTATTTTAGAGCACAAGTGAAGCTTTCCACAGAAGAGAAAAACATGGATTTTGAGAATAGACTTGTGGTTTCCAGGGGGAGGGGACTGGGACGGAGTGGGATTGAGTGGGAGCTTGGGGTTCATTGAGGTAGTCTCTTGCCTTCGGAATGGATAAGCAGTGAGATCCTGCTGTGTAGCCCTGGGAACTATGTCTCCTCACTTGTGATGGAGCATGATAATATGAGAAAATAATATAAACATGTCTGTGTACCTGGCTCACCATGCTGTGCAGTAGAAAATATAACAATATATTGGTGGCAATAAAAACAAATTAACCTATTCTGATAAGGAGTGGAAAAATATAAGAAAATATTTGTGGTCTCTTAAAAATTATGTGGAAAGCAGTATTCATAAAGTCATAAATGAAAATTGAAAAGCTTCACACAAAACAGCCCTGTTTTATCGCTGTTCAGCTGGATTAGTCTGTTCCTTCTCTTTAAAGGAAATTTCATTCTGGCTTGTCCACTCAGCTGTACTCCCCAGTGTTCTTAGGCTGGTTATCCCTAGATAGTTTAAACATTCCCAACACAAGGGAGCCTTTAAATTTCGATTAATGTAGCCCAGGAGAGTTATGTCACTTGGCTAAAGTCTTACCTGCTGATTGAGCTTGAGTAACAGTTGAAGGAAACATAATTGTGCCCTTGTGAGAGCAGGTATTAGTTGGACAGATGAGGGGATCCCACCTAGGAACATCACTGAGAAGAGCCTTGGAGGGGAGAAACCCGCCAACGTAGATGAGAAGGTCAACAAATGACCATGTGGTCATGGGGGGGGGGGCAATCTTGGGATAGTGGTCTCCTTCTGATGGTGACTTCTTTTTGTCCAGGCATTGGTGTTTTTGTTATTAGGGCCTTGTTTTAGGGTGAGTTTGATGTCAGTAGTTCTCTCTGTAGACCCGTGCAATGTGGATGTCCTTCTTAAGAGGGAACTAGAGATTTTCAGAGGTATTTTATTCACTTTGCTTGTGCATATGGTACTTAAGTATTCCCGACAAGAGACCTTCCATCTAGGCTGGAGACAACCACTTAAATGATACTTTCCCAGAATGTATAACCCCCTGGTTATCGTGGGGCATCCGATATTCTCGCAGAGACAGATTGCAGCACTCAGCTTCCCATGCTGAGACTATGTTCTTTGTACCCCCCTTAAACATTGAAATATTGTAACACAGCCTCAAAGAACTATTTGGGAAGTGAGTTTTAGAAAGTGAACCCTAACCTCAAAACACAGAACTAGAGTATGAGTCACAAGATTGTCTCTAAAATGATCCTCATTTTCACCAGATATTGTCAACCCAAAACTGTAGAAGGAATACCCCAAATGGAGAACATATTTTCAAAGCATTTCTTTTCATTAATGGGTTTTCTGGGGAGCCAGGAAGAACCAAGCTGCCTCTTGGATTTCCCACAGTCATGGCTCTTGAATTCACAGCTGTTGCTTACCTATCTTCCCTCCTCTGATTTAGGGGCACACTTTTCCCATGCTACAAGGTCATCAGGATGGCAAATGTCTGAGAAGGAGGGAGTAAGTTGTGAGCTATATCTTTATAGATTGGGTTCATACCTTTCATCAGACAATTTCTCCCCTGTAATACTCTAATTTACACTTAGGAAATTTGCAAATACACACACACGCAGAGCGAGAGAGAGAATGCAAATTTTAAACACCTGGCCAAGTAGAATCTCACTTTATTGTAAAACATTACCTAGTCAATCAACCAAAGTAACAAAGGATTTCAAAAGCAAATACAAACTAAAGGCCAATCAATTCATGTAACCTGTTATCAAGAGTATGAACAAGGTAAGGTTAAGAAGGTTCAGAAACCTTTCTTTTAGCAGAGAGACAGAAACCTAATTCAATTTTTACATGAGCTTACCTTTAAAGTTAGTTTATTTTTTAGCTTTAAACTCCCAGTCAGTCCCGACCAATTTGAAAATCCTGTCTAGTTTCCACTTGGCAGAAATCTTCCATCACTTTCTGTATCCATATTATTCTGTCTGCTACCTTTCCATTCAAAATAACAAGCTACACGACAGACTTACTTTCTGTTCCCTTAATAGAATGCAATTCCATTCCTCCTCCCTTCTTTACTGAAAACACAATGTCTAATTGTCTGGGTGGACTTTTTATCACTTCTAAAAGTATGTGTTTCCTGGTACAGAACATCACAGCATAGCACCAAAACACCGATAATAGTCTTAAGTGATGTTGCTGTCCCTTCTTAGTAACTGAAGCCTCAGCATCCGATTTGACTTTTATCAAACCTAGGTGCAATAAGAAAAGCTTCTGCCAATGACTCTGAAGACATGCCCATTTAAGTTAGATCAACCTACTTTAACTTTAATATCAGATGTTAATTTAACACGGAATATTTTCCAGTTCATGTGAATCTAAAATTACCATACCTTAGGTATTTTGAGAGTTCATATAAGAGTTAATTTCCTTCAAGCCAATTAAGTAGAGCTTTTTGATGAAGTAATTTTGGCAAGGCCACACATGCACAACACAAACAATGATACATACAAAACAGGAAGCTCAGTTTTCCCATTCCAAAGTCTCAGCCATGAATAAGGTACACCTGTGTGAAACCCATCAGCTACAAGAGACACTGGCTTCAAACTGGGTCCCTGACAGATGGAACAAATCAAGGTCACTTGTCTAGGTGGCTAAACATCTTTTAATAATGTTTAGAACAAAAGACATACGATTTCTCCTTGACCCTGAGAATTCAACTTGCAAAATGTACCCCTATTCCTGAAATTTCTATTTCAGAAAGATGGTGGAGCTAAGGCTTCCAGATGTCCAGGCAGAACACCTGCATTTCAAGGACACAGGCAAATTTCTCTTGGGATGACTTTGTTTCCTTGAGGGCAGAAAACTTTTCCCTCAGAACTGAGGAGCCTCTTCCCTGAGTCTTAAAGGCCCTGTCAATTAGTCTAGGCATGGAGTTTGTGGGCCCTGTCCTAATATGTGTAGATGTGTCTGTCAGGGGAAGGCTGGCTGATAAAAGGGACTGAAAGAATGGCATGCCCTTCACTGGTCCCCGGGTCTGGATTAGTTTAGTGTATGGGTCAGACATGGGAAGGGGACATGGACCCTGGTTATGCCTACGATTCCATTAGTGACTTCGGTCAGGGGCCTGTATTGAGGTTGGCAGAGGTTTGCGGACTGGTCTTTTAGCTCAGTTTGAACAGGAGCAAGCTGCTGAGCTATGGAATGGGTGGAGGTATCCCACACCCAGGGCAAAAGAACAGAGGCTGGGAGAGGTAGCTTATCATGTTCTAGATGAGCAAGGGGGAGGAGAGAGGGCTTGGAAAGAGAGACAGGAGTGAGAAGTCTGAGGGAGGCTCTGAAATTAGATAAAATATCTCTGCCAAGAGTTGGGGCTGGGCACTTGGTTAATATCAGGAAAGAACAGCTAAAGGGTGTCCCTGATGGGGTGCAGTTTGGAAAGGATTTTGGTAAGGGTTTGGAGATGAGACCACCAACATGCACAATAGAGACTTGAGAGGGTGTTTGTGACCTGTTAATTGAGGTTGTGCTGAGTAAGTGGCCCCTGTGTTGATAAGAAAGGATACCAGCTTACCTACAACTAGCAGAGTTACCTGGTGCTTCACCCGAGTAGTAGTTGTGGGTCCAGGATCCAGGGGTTTCCAGGGCACCCTCAGACTTCTGTGATCCTGCCAAGGTGGCTTGGCCTGTTGAGGTCCAAGGATTCTGGTCTCTCTGCAGGGAGGGGTGTGGCCCTCCCCTGAGAGGTTTCCAGTGGCCTCTCTTATCACACCTGCAGCATGGGCCTGGAGTGCCTTAGAGCCATTGTCCAGGGGAGAGAGCTGATATTTGGGGGAGCCCTGAATGGCAGTTGTCTGAATTTTGTATTTAGCCTGATCTCTTTTTAAGTGTTGGCGTTCAGCCTCTTTATGCTGATTATTAAAGACCTTGAAGGTGAGGGTGAGGACATCCTGCTGAGGGGTTTGAGGGCCATCCTCCAACTTTTGTAATCTGTGCCTTATGTCAGGGACAGACTGAGAGATGAAGGGAGTGTGGAAGGAAAGATTCCCTCCAAATGGGAAAGGTCTAACTATGTATCTTTTTGAAGTGCCTCTGTTAATAAGGAAGGAAAGCAGGTTTTTCATGTGGGCTCTGTCTAATTTCTTCTTCTTTTTTTAGTTAAGACCTGCTTCACATAGTCCTCCTATGAGACAAGTTACCATGTGACTCTGGTGTCTGAAGGCCTGGGAACCGACTGGAGAGTCCCAGTTTGGATCCTGTCTTGGGACTGCTACCGCCCGCACTCTTTGGTTCTTGTTTTGCCAGCAGAGGTCATCTGTGTGGGCCTGAGTGGCTAACCAGACCCTTTCCTTTTCCGCAAGGTCGAGGAGGAAGGATAAGGTGACATCAACACCATGGCAGGTAAGGTCAGGGCACTGAGTGATTTGTTCAAATTCCTTAATGTAGATGGAGGGATCAGAAGAGAAGGAGTCTCATCTTTTTGTTTTTCAATTTAAGTGGGAGGGGTTGGACATGGAAATAGGGACATGGACCTGGACAATCCCTGCAGTGCTGGCAACTCCCCCTCAAGGGACCAAAGGAGCTGGTTGGGAGGTGTTTGGAGAAGGAGGAAGCTGGGTACAGAACTGTGTATGAGGAGGAGAGAAAGAGGGATCAGTATCTGGGTTAGGATGGGGAGAAGCTGAGGACAGCTTGGGTAGGGGAGTGGAGGATTTTGTGTTGGGGGAGAGCTGGAGGCATGGAGAGATTTGTATTGTGGAGAATAATGGTCTGCAGGATCAAAGCAGGAGCTGTCAGAATGAGAGGGAATATGACATGAATGATGGAGAAGAATTTGAAATGTGAAACAGGGAGAACAGAGGGAGGCCTGTGGGCTGAGAGTAAAGACACAGCGCCTTTCATGCCACTCGTCATTACAGTGACAAATGTTATTGAGGTCACTCGAGCTATTTACATTGAATGTGGACTTGTGGTTGCCAAGGGGGAGAGGGAGAGGGAGGGAGTGGGATGGATGGGGTGCTTGGGGTTAATAGATGCCTTCTAGTGCCTTTGGATTGGATTAGCAATGGGATCTTGCTGTGTAGCCCTAGCAAACCTGTCTGGTCCCTCAGGGTGGAGCATGATAAAGGGAGAAAAAAGAATGCATACATGTATGTGGAAGGGGCACACCACTCTGTACAGTGATGAAGCAGAACATGAACAGAACACGGTGAACCAGCTATAATGGAAAAACAAATACAACATCACTATAGAAAAAAATTGAAAGTGGCATTTTGGGAGCATTGAGAGCCATTAGCTAATGTTTATCCTGTGCACACGGAGTTACAGAAGAAGGAAAGATGCTTGGACCTAACATTTCTTCTTAGGAATACCTAAATTCCATAAGAGGCAACCAAGCGGTGTGTTCTGTGGAGGAGTGGAGGGCTTCTTCGCCATGATGAGGACTAAGAGGGGATGTGGGGTAAGGAAGGGGCCACCTTAGAGAGTGCCACTTCTTAGGCTGAGTGTCTCTAAAGTCTGGATAGTGGACGCTGAGGGACAGAGAGAGATTTTGCACTGATGTGGGTGTCCCCAGATGAGAGGGATGGGGCCAAGTGTCTATGCATTCTACAGACCTAGTGTGATGCTTTGTTGCAGAAGGTTGTACTCTGATGTGCCAGAGGAACTGGGGCCCAAGAGCCATGCTGACAGGAGACCCAGAAAAGTGATATTTTCTCATCCAATTATAAGAAGGTAAGTGCTGGATGCAGAATCAGTCATGGAAAGGTGGAATTCCCCGTTAGGGGTTCCTGCCTGGCTGAGCAGGAGAGGACTGGTGCAGAGGTGCCTGGATCAGGGACCCAAACCTGGGTGGGTTCCAGAGGTTAAGCGAGGAACAGCTGCCCCTGCCTGCTGCTCTCTGGCTTTCAAACCCAGGAGTTTGGGGCACCACTGATCTGATTCCCAGTCTCGTATCATGCCCGCTTGAGGTTTAGCACCATATGTGAAGTTTGCTGAGGGAGGAGTGGGCAAGGGCATTTGATAAACAGGAGAGATTTATTAATGGCTCAGGAGGGCACCAGCCTTGACTGTGAGGAGGGGCTAGGCTTATAAAAGATCTGTGGCAGGAATCTGTGGTGGGAGTTCATGGCAGGAACTTTGATGGGAACAATTAAGAAAGTGGAGGGGAAGGTCAAGGGAGGAGTAGGGGGTCAAGTCCCATGACAGATAGCAGTTCATCACTATAGAAGTTAACACATGCCTCCAGGTGTTTTCCTCAGTCCGTTGGTTCTTGCTGCTCAAACTGAGCATCCAATTCTGGGAGAGGTCGTCCATAGCAGGTCTCCAAGTTGAACAGCCATATATGGGCTCAATGGGGGTCTGTCTCCACGCTGCTGGGAACCTCACATTTTCATAGTCATATTAGCACAGCAACTATGATTCTTGTTGGTATGTCTATCAATATATGCTAAGCATTCATGAAGTAGAGATTTTGCGTTTATGTAAGGCCCATACCATTAAGGAAATCCAACAAGTAGGAGATAAGTCATAACAAGAGAGTTTATAAGAAAAACGACTTATATGAGTGTAAGAGGAAACTTGCCATTGTTGAAAGAGCCAAAGGATATAATCCAAGATTACATGGAATCGTAGTCTTTTTTTTTTTCTTTTGTTAGAACAGGAAATAGGCTGAGGGGTTTTGGTGAGGAAATAACAAGGGCATAGAGTCAGGAGCATTGAGGTTTCCCATAGGTTTTGTGACCAGGAAATGGCCAGGGGATGTGTGAGAAGGCTAGGCCTTCCTGGCATTATGGGGTTGCAGGTTTCCTAGGGGCTTGTGGCTGAGGTAACCAGTGTCAGGCTTAGCCTCAGGCTATAAAAGATGCATATGAGGAAAGGGTGAGACTGTTCCAAGATAGGGTCATGGAGGGGTAGGTGGAGAGGGTGAGAATTTGCCAAGGTATGGTGTGCGGTGGAACTTACAAAGCTAAAAGGTAGTCAGGGCCATCATTGTTCCAGAGAGTTGGTTCTTATTTGGAAAATATAAGGGTCTCAGCAGTTTGGGTGCATTGATCTGGTTTTCTGAATATTATTGTGTAGGAGTCCAGAAACAAAGGAGTAGCAACATAAAATAGGACCTAGATTTTATGAAATGGTCTTAATATGGGATAACAAGCTGCTCCTTTGCACAAAGAGACCTTATGTTTGGTAAGAATTTCTGTGGCTTCATGGCTGAAAGAAGTGTTACAAAAATGTTGTGAGTGGTTTCCCATTCCAGCTTTGGTAAATATTTAATATGTGTCAAAAATACATGATGCTTTCCATATTTATCACATTTAAGGACGGAATATTTTCACAACTAGAAAGAGTGTCTAGTTTGGCACTATGTCTTAGTGTAATGCAGTTCTTAAGTCAGAATGCTTTGTATTAACAAATGGTCGTAAATTTTCCTTTCATTAAACATTTCATG
This sequence comes from Sus scrofa, assembly GCF_054392235.1. Lineage (NCBI taxonomy): Eukaryota > Metazoa > Chordata > Mammalia > Artiodactyla > Suidae > Sus > Sus scrofa. Next base: position 13,048,586 of record NC_139402.1, read on the forward strand.
AAGATAGACACTCCACGAAATGTAGTTTCATGAAATTTGACAGTGATTTCTCCTGATTTTTTTTTTTTTTGGAGAATGTTAGTGTCTATTTTCTTCACAGGACATGCCCTTAGATTTACACATGCAGATTTTGTGGGGGATTGGCTGATAAAATATTATGTATATGTGAAAAACATAGGAGTTCATGTTAAGAATTTAAAATGTCTCATTAAACCGTGGCTGAGAATTTTGGGGTGCTAGAATGGCTGGATCATATATGAAAGAAGTCACCTTTGGGGCTATCAGGGGAAGACAGCCTAATTCAGGTGTCTCTGAGCTCCAAATTGCAAACTGTACCTTGAATCACAACCATAGGAGAGAGTGCAAAGTTTTATCTTGAAAAGATGCCTATAATACGTTGTATGAACTTACCTGTATAACGAATGAGATTTAGTTTGGGCTGTGCATCTCTTTACTATTTAGCATTGATGCACAGTGCTTTCCTTCCTCTTAGTCATGAGATGCTCGACTAAATTGGATGGTAATATTGTCTTTAATTATATATATGTGTGTACACATACACACACACATATATTTCTCAAAGGAATTTATCACATCTGTAGTTGTATAATGATCATAACAATCTGAATCCACAGGATTTCCATCCCAAAGCCCAAGCACATCCCACCACCCACCAAACTGTCTCCTCCAGAAACCACAATTTTTTTCAATGTCTGTGAGTCAGCATCTCTTCTGCAGAGAAGTTCAGTCTATCCTTTTTTCAGATTCCACAGATCAGTGAAAGCATTTGTTGTTGGTGTCTCATTGTATGGCTGACTTCACTTAGCATGATCGTTTCTAGGTCCATCCATGTTGCAAAAAAATGCCAGTATTTTGCTCCTTTTAAAGGCTGAGTAATATTCCGTTGTGTATATGTACCACATCTTCTTGATCCACTTCTCTGTTGATGGACATTTAGGTTGTTTCCATGTCTTGGCTATTGAAAATAGTGCTGCAATGAACATTGGAGTGCATATGTCTTTGCGAGTCATGGCTTTTTTAGGTAGATGCCCAGGAGTGGGATTGCTGGATCTAATGGGAGTTCTAGGTTTAGTTTTCTGAGCACTCTCCATACTGCTTCCCACAATGGTTGCACCAATTGACAATCCCACCAACAGTGTACTAGGGTTCCTTTTTCACCACACCCTCTCCAGCACTGATTGTTTGTAGATTTTGGATGATGGCCATTCTGGCTGGTGTAAGGTAGTACCTCAGAGTGGTTTCGATTTGCATCTCTCTACTAATGAGTGATGTTGAACATCCTTTCATGTGTTTCTTGGCCATCTGTATGTCTTCTTTGGAGAACTGTCGGTTTAGATCTTCTTCCCGTTTTTCGATGGGGTTGTTCGTTTTGTGGGTGTGGAGCTGCAGAAGGTGTTTATAAATTTTGGGCATGAATGCCTTGTCAGTCCCTTCACTTCCAAAGATTTTCTCCCATTCTGTGGGTTGTCTTTTTTGTTTTGTTTAGGGTTTCCTTTGCTGTGCAGAAGCGTTGAAGTTTGATTAGGTCCCATTTGTACCTTTTTGTTTGTGTTGTCAATACTGTGAGAGGTGGATCCGAGAAGATGTTGCTACCGTTTATATCAGAGTGTTTGGCCTATGTTTTCCTCCAGGAGTCTGATAGTGTCTGGTCTTATATCTGCGTCTTTCATCCATGTGGAGTTCATTTTTGTGTATGGTGTTAGGGAGTGTTGTCATTTCATCCTTTTCCATGTGGCTGTCCAGTTTTCCCAGCACCACTTACGGAACCAGCTGTCCTTTCTCCATTGTATATTCTTGCCTCCTTTGTCATAGATGAGTTGGCTGTAGGTGTGTGGGTTTACCTCTGGGCTTTCTCCCCTGTTCCAGTGATCTCTGTTTCTGTCTTTGTGACAGTACTATGCCGTTTGATGATTGTTGCTTTGTAGTAGAGTCTGAAGTCCGGGAGCCTGATTCCTCCAGCTCCATTTTTCTTTTTCAGGATGTCTTTGGCTAGTGTGGGTCTTTTGTGCTTCCAAAGAAACTTTAAAACATTTTGTTCGTGTTCTGTGAAAACTGTCCTTGGTGATTTGATAGGGATTGCATTGAATCTGTAGATTGCCTTGGGTAGTATAGTCATTTTGATAATATTAACTCTTCCAATCCATGAGCATGGTATATCTTTCCATCTATTGGTGTCATCTTTGATTTCTTTCATCAGTGGCTTATAGTTTTCGGAGTACAGGTCTTTTGTCCCTTTAGGTAGGTTTACTCCTAGGTATTTTTTTGGATACAATGGTAAACGGGATTGCTTCCCTAATTTCTCTTTCTGCTCTTTCATTGTTCGTGTATAGAAAGGCCATTGATTTCTGTGTATTAATTTTGTATCCTGCGACTTTGCCAATTTGGTGGATGAGCTCTAACAGTTTTCTGGTAGAGTCTTGAGGATTCTCTAGGTATAGTATCATGTCATCTGCAAATAGGGAAAGTTTCACTTCTTCCTTTCCAATTTGGATTCCTTTTCTTTCTTTTACTTCTCTGATGGCTCTGGCTAGGCCTTCCAGAACAATGTTGAAGAGTAGTGGTGAGAGCGGACATCCTTGTCTTGTTCCTGATCTCCACGGGAATTCTTGCAACTTTTCGCCATTGAGAATGATGTTTGCTGTGGGTTTGTCATATATGGCCTTTATCATGTTGAGGTAGGTTCCTGTTATGCCCACTTTCTGAAGGGTTTTTTATCAGAAATGGGTGTTGGATTTTGTCAAAGGCTTTATTTCGACATCTATTGGGAGGATCATATGATTTTCTTCTTCCGTTTGTGAATGTGGTGTATCACCTGATGGATTTGAGGATATTGAGGAGCCCTTGCATCCCTGGGATAAATCCCACTTGATCATGATGTCCAATCCTTTGAATGTATTGTTGGATGCGGTTTGCTAGTATGTTGTGGAGGAATTTTGCATTGATGTTCATCAGTGAAATTGGCGTGTAGTTGTCTTTTTTTGTGGTTTCTTTGTCTGGTTGTGGTATCAGGATGATAGTGGCCTGATAGAATGAGTGTGGGAGTATCCCTTCTTCTGGAATTTTTGGAAATAGATTCAGAAGGAGAGGTGTTAGCTCTTCTCTAAATGTTTGATAGAATTCGCCTGTGAAGCCATCTGGCCCTGGACTTTTGTTGGTTGGAAGTTTTTAAATCACCGTTTCAATTTCAGTTCTTGCGATTGGTCCAATTGTCTTTTCTACTTCATCTTGGTTTCGTCTAGGAAGATCGTACTTATGTAAGAATTTGCCCATTTCTTCTAGTTTTTCCATTTTATTGGCATATAGTTGCAGATAGTATTCTCTTAGGATCCTTTGTATTTCTGTGATGTCCGTGTTACTTCTCCTTTTTCATTTCTAATTTGATTGATTTGAGTCCTCTCTTTTTTTTGCTTGATAAGTCTGGCTAGGGGTATATCAATTTTGTTGATCTTTTCAAAGAGCCAGCTTTTCGTTTCATTCATCTTTTCGATGGGTTTCTTTGTTTCTATGTCATTGATTTCTGCTCTGCTCTTTATGATTTCCTTCCCTCTACTAACTTTAGGTCTTGTCTGTTCTTCTTGCTCTAGCTGCTTCAGATGTAGAGCTATCTTGTTTATTTGAGCTTTTCCTTGTTTCCTGAGGTGGGCTTGTTTGGATATAAACTTTCCTCTTAGAACGGCTTTTGCTGCATCCCAAGGGTTTTGGAGTGTTGTATCTTGTTGTCATTTGCTGCCAGGTAATTTTTTATTTCCTCTTCGATTGCTTCAGTGATCCATTGCTTGTTGAGTAGCATGTTGTTTCGCCTCCATGTGTTTTCGTTTTTTGCAGTTTTTTGCTTGTTCTTGATTTCCGGCCGTATAGCGTTGTTGTTGGAAAAGATGCTTGATGTGATTTCGATTTTCTTGAAGTTACCGAGGTTGGATTTGTAGCCCAGGATGTGATCCATCTTGGAGACTGTTCCATGTGCACTTGAGAAGAATGTGTATTCCGTTGCTTTTGGATGGAATGTCCTACAAATAACTATGAAGTCCCTCTGTTCTAATGCTTCATTCAGGGCCTGTGTTTCCTTATTGATTTTCTGTCTGGTTGATCTGTGCATTGCTGTAAGGGGGGTGTTCAAGTCCCCCACGATGATTGTGTTATTGTCAATTTGTCCTTTTAAGGTTGTTAGCGGTTGCGTTATATATAGTGGTGAACCTGCGTTGGATGCATAGATATTTAAAATTGTTATATCATCTTCATGGATTGATCCTTTGGTCATTATGTAATTGGCCTTCTTTGTCCCTGAAAGTATTCTTCATTTTAAAGTCTGATATGAGTCTTGCTCCTCCAGCTTTCTGTTGATCCCTGTTTGCATGAAATAGTTTCTTCCATCCTCTCCCTTTCAATTTGTATGTGTCCCTATGGGTCTCTTGAAGACAGCATATGTACGGGTCTTGTTTTTGTATCCATTCAGCCCGTCTACGTCTTTTGGTTGGGGGATTTAGTCCATTCACATTATAGGTGATTATTGATATGTATGTTCTTATTGCCTTTTTATTTATTACTATGGATTTGTTTTTGCTGCTCTTTTCTCTTCCCGTCTTCTCTTGTTCTTTTCCGCCTATAGAATTTCCTCTAGTGTTTGTTGTAAGGCTGGTTTCGTGTCGCTGAATTCTCTCAGCTTTGGCTTATCTGTGAAGGTTTTGCCTTCTCCTTCAAATCTGAACGAGAGCCTTGATGGGTAGAGCAGTCTTGGTTGATGGATTTTTCCTTTCATCATGTTAAGTCTATCGTGCCACTCCCTTCTGGGCCTGCAGAGTTTCTGTTGAAAACTCTGCCGACACCCTTGTTGGGTTTCCCTGTATGTTATTTGTTTCTTTTCCCTAGCTGCTGTCAAGATTTTCTGTTTGTCTTTAATTTGGGTCAGTTTGATTGATATGTGTCTTGGGGTGTGCCTCCTTGGGTTTATTTTATATGGTACTCGTTGTGCTTCCTGGATTTGAGTGAGCGATTCCTTCCCCATGTTAGCAGAGGTTTTGGCTATTGCCTCTTGGAATACTTTTTTCTGTCGCCTTCTCTCTCTCTTCTCCTTCTGGCACCCCTCTAATAGGGATGTTGGTGCCTCTAATGTTGTCCCAGAGTTCTCTGAGACTCTCTTCGTTTGTTTTCAATCTTTTTTCTCTTTTCTGTTCTACATCCGTAATTTCCAATAATCTGTCCTCCACCTCTCTTATTCATTCTTCGCCTCCAGGATTCTGCTGTTAGCTGCTTCGAGTGAATTTTTTTATTTCAGGCGTTGTATTTTGCATCTCTTCTTGTTTAAGATTTATATCTTGCATCTCTTTGGGCAGTGGTTCCTGTAAGTTATCCATCTTGACCTCCAGTTTATTTCCAATGTCTTGCATCATCTCCAGCATCAACTGTCTAAAGTCTTTTTCCTGGAGGCTGAGATTCTCCTCATGGCCTAGCTGATTTTCTGGGGTTTTCCCTTTCTCCCTCATCTGAGTTATAGTTCTCTGTCTTTTCATGTTTATAGGTTTTTGGTGTGGTGACCTTCTTACAGATAACAGAGTTGTAGCCTCTCTTTCTTCTATGTCTGCCCCCCTGTGGCTGGAGTCAGTTTGGGTGCTTGCTGTAGGCTTTCTGATGGAAGGGGCTGATGCCTGCCCCCTGGTAGTTGGAGCCGATTCTACTCCCTCCGGTGTGTGGGGCTTAGTCTCTGGATGGGATTAGAGGCAGCTGTGTGCCTGAGGGGTCTTTAGGTAGGCTGTTTCCTGAGGGGCAGGGCTGTGATCCCACCTGGGTTGTTGTTTGTCCTGGGGCCTCTCAGCAGCTGACTGACTGGTGGGGCCTGGCATTTTCCCCAAATGGCCACCTCCAGAGAAACGTGTGGCTGCTGAATATTCCCAAGAGCTTTGCTTTCAATGTCCTTCCCTCACAATAAGCCATGTTCACCCCTGATTTCCCAGGATGTCCTCCAAGGACTGTGGTCAATGTTGACCCAGACTCCCATGGGGACTCTGCTTTGCCCTGAGACCCAGTGCATGTGGAAGTTTGTGTGCGCCTTTGAAGAATGGGGTCTCTGTTTCCCGCAGTTCTGTGGAGCTCCTGCACACAAGCCCCACTGGCCTTCAATGCCAGATGCTCCAGGGGCTCTTTCTCCCCGTGCCAGATCCCCACATGGCAGAGTTTGATGTGGGGCTCAGAACTCTCCCTCCTGTAGGTGAGTCTCTGTGGGCCGGTTAGTTTGCAGTCTGTGGAGCTTCCCCCCTCCCCGGGAGGTATGGGGTTATTTATATCGTGAAATTGCCCCTCCTACCTCTTGATGTGGCCTCCTCTTTTTCTTCTGGAGTAGGATGTCTTTTTTAAGGTTTCCAGCCCATTTGGGTGAAGAATGCTCCGTCTTTAGTTGTGAACTTTGTTGTTTTTAGGAGATAAGTTGAACTCCAGTCCTTCTATTCCGCCATCTTCCATATGGGTTCTGTCTTTAGTTATATTTATCCAGATGTGTACAGTTTAACTTGCAGAGAGACTGTGGATGGGAAGGGGACTCTACAAACGAAGAGGTAACTTAGCAAGGTGAAAAGAGGAGGCCAGGAGAGTGATGACACAGTAACTGGTGTAAAGATCCTCATTTCAGTACCAGGCTCAGGAAGTTTCAGGGTGAGAGTAAAATCACTTTTCCTGTACTCTAAACCCATGGAGCAGCCGATAAAGAAGTAAACAAAGAGTTTGGTTAGGTCCCTTTGGGTTAATTCTGCTCTTATTTCTGTTGCCTTGGGAGAATGAGCTGAGAAAATATTCATGAGGTTGATGTCAGAGAGTGTTTTGCCTATATTCCCTTCTAGGAGTTTGATGGTGTCCTGTCTTCTATTTCAGTCTGTCAGCCATTTGGAGTTTATTTTGGTGCATGGTGTGAGGGTGTGTTCTCGTTTCACTGATTTGCATGCAGCTGTCCAGCTTTGCCAGCAATGCTTGCTGAATAGACTTTCTTTTTCCCATTTGATGTTCTTGTCACCCTTGTCAAAGATGAATTGCCCATAGGTGTCAGGGTTTATTTCCAGGTTCTCTATTCTGTTCCATGGGTCTGTCTGTCTGTTTTGATACTAATACCACAGTATTTTGATGACTGTGACTTTGCAATATTGCTTGAAGTCTGGAAGAGTTATGCCTCCTGCTAGGGTATTGTTTCTCAGGACTGTTTTGGCAATTCTGGGTCTTTTGTGGATCCATATAAACGTTTTGATGGTTTGTTCTAGTTCTGCGAAAAATGTCATGTTTAATCTGCTGGGGATTGCATTGAATCTGTAGATTGGTTTGGGTAACATGGCCATTTTTACCATATTGTTTTTTCCATTCTATGAACGTGGATTACCTTCCGTTTCCTTACATCTTCTTTGATTTTTTTGATTAAAGTTTTATAGTTCTCAGCATATAATCCTTTACCTCCTTGGTTAGGTGTATTTCGAGGTATTTGTTTTTGTGAGGTGCAATTTGAAAAGGTACTGCATTTTGGTATTCTTTTTCTAATATTTCATTGCTGGTATAGAAAAATGCAGCTGACTTCTGAATGTTCATCTTATAGCCTGCTACTTTGCTGAATTTTTTTTGCCTAATTTGCTGAATATTAATCAGTTCAAGTAATTTTTGTTTTGAGTCCTTAGGGTTTTCTATGCATAGGCTCATATCATCTGTATACAGTGACAGTTTTATCTCTTCTCTTCCCATGTGGATGCTTTTTTGTCTTCTGTTTGTCTAATTGCTGTGGCTAGGACTTCCTGCACTATCTTGAATAGCAGTGGTGAGAGAGGGGATCCCTGTCTTGTTCCAGATTTGAATGAGAAGGCTTTCAATTTTTCCCCCCTTGTGTATGATATTTGCTGTGGGTTTGTCCTAAATGGTTTTGATCATGTTCAGAAATGTTCCCTCTCTACAGACTTTGGTGAGGGCCTTGATCATGAAGGGATGTTGGACTTTTTCAAATGCTTTTTCTGTATCCATTGAGATTATCATATGATTTTTGATTTTGTTAATGTGGTGTATGACGTTAATTCATTTGTTTATGTGGAATCATCCTCGTGAACCTGGGATGAAGCCTACCTGGCATGGTGTATGATTTTTTTGATGTGTTGTTGGATTCGGTTGGCTCAGCTTTTGTTGAGAATTTTTGCATCAATATTCATCCAAGATATTGGCCGATAGTTTTGTTTTTCAGTGGTATCTTTGTCTGCTTTTGGAATGAGGGTGATGGTGGCATCATAGAATGTCTTTGGGAGTATTCCTTCTTCTTCAACCTTTTGAAAGAGTTTAAAGAGTATGGGCACCAGATCCCCTTTGTGTATTTGGCTGAATTCACCTGTGAACCCATCTAGTCCTGGGCAATTTTTAGGGAGTGTTTTTATGACATCTTCAATTTCATTTCTAGTGAGTGGTCTGTTCAGTTGGTCTGTTTTCCTTGATTCAATTATGGCAGGCTGTAAGATTCTAGACAGTTCTCAATTTCTTCCAGATTGTCGAATTTGTTGGCATGTAGTTGTTCAGAGTATTCTCTTATGGTTTTCGTATTTCTGCTGTATCTGTTGTGATTTCTCCTTTTTCATTTCTAATTTTGATTATTTGGTTTCTTTCTCTCCTCTTTTTAGGGAGACTGGTCAAGGGATTGTCAATTTTCCTTACCTTTTCAAAGAACCAGCTCTTGGTTTTATTAATTTTCTCTATTTTTTTTGAATCTCGATTTTATTGATTCCTCTTGGATCTGTATACTTTCCTTCCTCCTGCTGACTTTAGTTTTTTTTGTTCTTTTTCTAACTCGTTTAGGTGGAGGGTTAAGTTGTTAATTTGGGCTCTTTCTTCTTTTTTGAGAAAGGCCTGTATTGCTATAAATTTCCCTCTGAGCCCTGCTTTTGCAGCATCCCATAAATTTTGAGAGGATGTGTCTTTCTTCATTATCATTTGTCTCAAGGTATTTTTTAATTTCCTTCTTGATTTCCTCATTGACCCATTGGTTTTTTAGTAGCATGTTGTTTAGTCTCAATGTAGTAGGTTTTTTCTCTTTCCTCTTCCCATGGTTGATTTCTAATTTCATGGCAATTTGGTCAGAGAAGTTACTTGGAATAATTTCCATGCTCCTAAATTTGTTGAGGTTAGCTTTGTGTCCCAATATGTGGTTGATTCTTGAGAATGTTCCCTGTGAACTTGAGAAGAATGTGTATTCTGATTTTTTTGGATGTAGTGTCCTGAAGATATCAATTAAGTCCAATTTTTCTATTGTTTCCTTTAGGATCTCTGTTCTTTATTGGTTTTCTGTCTAGAGGATCTGTCCATTTATGTGAGGGGGGTGTTAAGTTCTCCTACTATGATTGTATTCCCATCAATATCTCCTTTATGTCTGTTAATATTTGTTGTATGTATCTGGGTGCTCCTATATTTGGGGCATATATGTTGATGATAGTAACATCCTCTCCTTGGGTGGATCCCTTAATCATTACGTAGTGTCCTTCTTTGTCTTTCTTTATGTCTTTTGTTTTAAAGTCTATTTGGTCTGATATGAGTGTTGCAACTCCTGCTTTTCTGTCATGTGTATTGGCGTGAGATATTTTCCCCCACCATTTCACTTCCAATCTGTATGTATCCTTTGCCCTAAGGTGAGTTTCTTGTAGGCAGCATATTGAATGTTTTTGCCTTTTTATCCACTCAGCCACTCTGTGTCTTTTGATTGGGGCATTCAGTCCATTGACATTTAAGGTGATAATTGATAGATGGTAATTTATTGCCTTTTTAAACCTCATGTTCAATTGATTATACGGTTCTCCATTCTTCCTTTCTTTTTTGGTTGGATGGTCTCCAGTTATTATCTGCTTGAGTGTTTTTTTATTTTTTTTCATTTTTTGCGAATGCACTGTTTGGTTTTGCCTTGTGGTTGCCCTGTTTTTTTTTTATATGCTAACCCCTTCCTATAATTGTGTGCTTTAGCCTGATGGTCCTGTTAGTTCAAACACTTCATTACCATAAAAAATTAAGAAGAGAAACAAAGGGTCTCTTTATTTCCTCACATCCCTTGCCCACACTTTCTGATTTTGATGACTCTTTTTATTTTTGCTTTTTAATATTGTTATGTTTTAAACATGTTCATGTTTAAAACTGTATGGTGGCTTATTTGAGTGACTTCTCTCTGGTTGTGGTTTCCTCCATCCTAGTTCTTCCTCCTCTTTTTTTTCTTTTTTCTCCCTTTCTTTCCTTCCTTTCCTTTTGGTTTAGAGAAGCCCTTTCAGTATTTCTTGTAGCCTGGGTTTTGTACTGCTGTATTCTTTTAGCTTTTGTTTGTTGGAAGAAAAATTTATTTCCCCTTCTATTTTAAATGATATTCTTGCTGGATAGTTAATTTCTTCAAATATATTTTCCACTCCCTTATCTTTTTCTACTCCTTGTGCAATTCCTATTATGTGTAGATTGGCCTGCTCTATATAATCTCATAGGCATCTTATATTGCTTTCCTTTTTTTTTGATTTGGTTTTCTGTCTGCTGCCCTGATTGGGTGATTACCATTATTCTATCTTCCACATCACTGATTCGTTCTTCTGCATTATTCCTTCTGGTTTTTACTGCCCTTAGTTCAGTTTGCATCTCTCAAACGAATGTTCTAGGTATTCTTGGTTCCTCCTTATATTTTCTAGTTTCTTTCTGAGGGTGTCTGCATTACTGTTCCTATCTTCTCTTATTTCCTTCAGTATTTTCACTATTTCTCTTTTGAACTCCAGGTCTGTCATGCTGCAGAGGCTTGTTTCCTGTTGACTGCTTTAGGTGAGTTCTCCTGTGGGTTTCCCTGGGGTTGATTTCTCAGCTTCTCATCTTGCTTGTTGTTTTCTTTTTCCTGGTGGAGTTGTACTCTCCGTGGCCAGTCAGTGTTTGCCTTGTCACTGCCATGGAATGTTTCCTGAGGGCTAGCATTGTTGGCCAGTCTTCTTTGAGGCAATGTGGCTTTTCTGGAGTGTTGGTGGGGCTAACAGGGTCTCTCTGAAGCAAATGAGGACTTCCTGAGTGCAGACAGGACTGGGAGGTCCACACCACGGTGGGAGCAGATTTCACTCGGCCAGGCAGAGCTTTCTCTGGTGTTTTTGGGCTGTGGGGCTCTTGCAGGGTGCTGGTGGTGCTGGGCAGTTGTTCTGCAGGAGTGCAACACCCCCCAAGGGCTGCGTCAGCTCTCTGGGTCACTTAGAACTGAAGAAGCTCTTCCCCAGGGCAGCCTGACTCAGAAGAACTGTCTGAGAAAGTAGGCAGATCTTTTCATGGCCCAGCCAATCTTGTTCTAGCTTTTGTGAGCTGTGGGGAATCTTGCAGCTGGGCAGATGTTCTATTGGAGAGGAGCACCCTCCAAGGTCTGGAGCAGCTAGCTGGGCCACTGTGAACCCACAAGGCTCTTCCCCAGGGCAGCCCAAGTTGGAAGGACTGTCCAAGAATTAGGCAGAGCTTTTCACAGCCTGGCCAACTTGTTCTAGCATTTTCTGGGCTGCAGGGGCACCTGCAGGAGTCTGGTAGTGCTGGAAAGCCATTCCATGGGAGTGCGGCACCCCCCAAGGGCTGGAGCGGCTACTTGGCTGCAGTGAACACAAGAGGCTCTTCCCCTGGGTAACCCAACTTGGGAGTTCTTTCTGGAAATTTGTAATTTTGATTAGGTCCTATTGTGTTTATTTATTTACTGCATTTATTTCATCATCTTGTGAGACAAATCTAGGAATACAGTAATACAGTGGATTTCTTGATGCAGGTTTAAGTCTTTAAGCCACTTTGAGTTTAATCCTGTGCATGGTGTGAGTCTGTGTTCTAGGTTCATTTATTTACTTGCAACTAAACAGTTTTCACAGGATCAGTTGCTGAAAAGATAATCATTTTCCCAATTTGTATTCTTGCCCCCTTTGTCAAAAATCAATTGACCAGAGGTGTTTTGGTTTATTTCTGCATCATCTGTTCTCTTCCTTCATCTGTACGTGTTTTTGAACCAGCATCAAACTATCTTAATTCCTGTAGCTTAGTAATATTACTTGAAGTCTGGGAGAGGTATTCCTCCTATTTGTTTATTTGTTTGTTTGTTTTTCTTTTTTAGCTGAGGATTGCTTTGGCAGTTCTGTGTACTTTATGGTTCCATGTAAATGTTGGGATTGCGATTTGCGTTCTGTGAAAAATGGCACAGGTCATTTGATAGGGTTTACATTGAATTTGTCGACTGCTTTTGGTGGTGTGGCCATTTTAATGATACTGATTCTTGCGCTCTAGAAGCATGGAATATCTTTTTATTTCTTTGATTCCACTTTAATTTACTTAAGTTATGTTTTATAGTTCTCAGCCTATAAGTCTTTCACCTCCTTGGTCAGGTTTTTTCGCAGGGATTTATTTGGGGCATGAGATTCAAAAAGCTATTGTATTTTACATTCCTTCTGTAAAATTTCATGGTTTGCCTGTGGAAATGCAACCCATTTCTGATAGTTAATGTTGTATCCTGCTTCTTTGCTGAATTCATTGAACACTTTGAACACCCAGTAGTTTTTGCATGGCATCTTTAAGTTTTCTATATATTGTATTTTATCATGACATCTGCATGGGCAGTAATTTTTTCTCTTTTCTTCCTCTTTTCTTTTCTTTTTTAATCAGATGGTGATGGCTAGGATTTCCAATGCTTTTTCTTTTTTGGCATTTTCTAGGGGCACACCCTTGGCCTATGGAGGTTACCAGGCTTGGAGTTAAATCACATCTGCAGATGCTGGCCTATACCACAGCCATAGCATTGCAGGATCTGAACCATGTCTGCAACCTACACCACAGCTCATGCCAATGCTGGATCCTTAACACACTGAGTGCGGCCAGGGATCAAACCTGCATCCTCATGGATGCTAGTCTGATTCATTCAATTCCAAGCCAGGATGGGAACTCCCTTCCAATTCTATGTTGAGTAAAAGTGGTGAGAGTGGGCACCCGTGTCATGTTCCAGATTTTTGTGTGGAGGCTTTCAGCTTTCTCTATTGAGTATCATATTGGTGGTGGCTTTGTCATAAATCCTTTTATTATGCAATGTTCTCTCTCTACCCAATTTGGTAAGAGTATTTATCATGAGTGGATGTTGGACTTTGTCCATTGTTTTTTGTGCATCTACCGAGGTGATCATGTGGGTTTTGATGTATCTTTTGTTAATGTGGTGTATGACATTAATTGATTTGCATAGGTTGAACCCTGCTTGTGAACTTGGGATGCATCCCCCTTGGTCATGGTGTATGTCCTTTTTTTAATATATTGCTGGATTTGGTTGGCCAAAATTTTGTAGTCACTTTGGGCATCTATATTCATCAAAGGTATTGGCCTATACTTTCCTTTTTTGGTAGTATCTTTTTCTGGGTTTGCTATTAGGGTGATTGTGGCTTCATAGAATGTCTTTGGGAGTGTTCCTTCTTCCTCCGTCTTTTGGAAAAATTTAAGAAGGGTGGGTATACATTCTCCTTTGTATGTTTGGTAGAATTTGCGTGTGAAGCCATGTGGTCCTGGACTTTTGTTTCTGGGGAGTGTTTTTGTGACACATTCAACTTCACTTCTTGTGTTCAGTTTGTTCTGTTTATCCAGTTCTTCTTGATTTAGTTTTGGCAGGCTGTATAGCTGTAGAAAATTGTCCATTTCTTCTAGGTTGTCAAATATGTGGGCAAATAATTGTTCATAGTCAGGTTTTTGTTGTTTTTGTTGTAGTTTTCTTTAGGATCTGTCATGAAGTCTTGTTTTTCATTAGTTATGTTGAGGACTTCAGTTCTTGCTCCCCTCTACTTAGTGATTCTGGCCAGAAGCTTGTCAATTTTGTGTACCCTTCCAAAGACCCAGCTCCTGGTTTTTTATTCATTTATTCTATTTTTTTGAATCTTTATTTTACTGATTCCCTATTTTGTTCTCTCGACGAATCCCTTTATTCCATTGAGTGTCTCTAAGATCTTTATGGCTTCCTTCCCTCTGCCAACTTTAGTTTTTATTTTCACTTCTTTTTCTAATTCTTTTAGGTGTTGGGTTTAACCTGTTTACTTGAGATATTTTTCTCTCCTTTTGAGGGAGGCCTGTATCACCATGAACTTTCTTCTAAGAACTGCATTTGCAGCATCCCATGGATTTTCAAAGGCTGTGATTTCAGTATAATTTCTCTTGAGGGATATTTAAACTTCCCTTTGGATTTCCCATTGACCCATCCATTAGTTTTTTTAGTAGCATATTTTTTCACCTCCATATAGTCAGATTTTTCTCATTTCTTTTCCTCTGGTATATTTCTAGTTTCACATCATTTTTTAGAGAAGATACTTAAAATAATTTCTACATTCTTAAATTAATTTTGTGCCCCAATATATGGTCAATCCTTGAGGATGTTTCACGTGCACTTGACAAGAATGCATAATCTTATTTTCACAATGCATTGTCTTTAAAATGTCAATGAAGGCTAATTTTTCCATTGTGTTCTTTAGGATCTCTGTTGGCTTATTGAGTTTGTGTCTGGAGGTTCTGTCCATTGACATGAGTCAGGAGTTAAAGTCTACTTCATGTTTGTCCTTCTGCTGCCTCTTGACTTTATCATTAGTTTTACAAAAGATTTTTTTAAATCTCTTTATAGTCTTAAGTGACTCTTTTCCAATTGTGTTTTCCTTCATCCTATTTCGTTTTACTTCCTGTTTCTATTTAGAAGACTGCTTTCAGTATTGCTTTTAGAATGGGTTTTGTAATGCTGTCCTCTTTTTCTTTTATTTTCTGGAGACATTCTGTATTTCTCCTTCTACTTTTTCAGTGGAAGCAGCAGGATGTGTCTATCCTCAGGAACCTGAGGGTGGTCAATGGCAGTGCCCTCCCACGTGCCATGCTCTGAGGAAGCGGGGGCCTCAGTTCATGGACCCCAAATGGTGGCATGCCCTGGTCACTTCTGGGTCTGAGGTGACTGCTCCGCTTTCCACCTGCTGCCTGTGGACCATGCAAAAGACACCACATTACACTTAGGACCCCATTGCTGTTAGCCTACACAAGTGTGGCTTGGCCACCTTAGACTGGACAAGAGATGTCCCATCACCCTTTGCCCTTGTGAGGGGTACCTGGGCACCCATAGGCTGTGCCAGGTGTGCCATGTCCTCTGAGAATCTGGGTGTGCACAGGGAAAGATATTCCTCTGGTGGTCCTCCACTCACCTAATCAACAATGTGCTTACTTCTCCTGTGGGCTCAGACCTCCTCCCAGTTTCCCTAAGATGTGGAACTCCACTCACCTGCCCATAGCACACCACTCTCTAGCCCCTCAGGCTGCCTCCAAAATACCAACCTTCATCTTCTTCATAGACCTAACTGGAGACTCCCTGGCAAGTCCCCACCTGAGCATCTCAGGCAGCAGTGTCTAAGGGTGGTGAGACTGAGGATTGTGTGGCCCTCCTCCGTCCAGATATTGTACTTTTCTATGAGTCCTTGAGAAGCTTGGCTGATCTCCCTGTTGGTTAGGTGGCTTCACAGGGTGTGGGTTCCTTTGCTCTTTCACAACTCCTTCGCAGGGCAGTGCCAGTCCCATCCTAATTCTTCTCTTTCTCTCTCTCTTTTTTTCTTTTTGCTCTACCTAGTTATGTTGGAGGGTTTCCTGAGGTTTTGAAAGCTTAAGGCCTTCTACCAGAATTCAGTAGATGTCCTGTGCAAATCATTCCATGAGTCAATTTTTTGTTTTGTTTTTGATATGGTTGTGTGTGAAGGTGAGCACCAAGTCTTCCTCTTCTGCCCTGTTGCTCCCTCCCTCAGGCACATGCTCTTGGTGATCACTTATCTCTTCTCCATCTATAGAAAACCTTCTCTTAGAATTAGTTTTTCTTTCTTTGAAGTCTTCACCCGTGGCCTGTGGAAGTTCCCAGGCTCTGGGTTGAATTGGAGCTGCAGCTATTGGCCGAAACCACAGCCATTGCAATGCCGGATCCAAGCTGCTTCTGTGACTTACAACAGAGACATGCTTAACATCACTGTGTCCTTACCCCACTGAGGCAGGCTGGGATTGAATGCACATCCTCACAGAGACAATGTTGTGTCCTTAATCTGCTGAGCCACAATAGGAACTCTGACTTTGAAATTACTTTTAAATGGAATCAAAATATGTGACGTTTAGTCGTGGCTTCTCATGTTTTTTTTTGGTAGTTAATCATGCTTTTTTTATTTGCTAGATAAAAAATGGGGCGTCTGTATCCGAAATGGGAGTCAACTTTCCCAGAGACATTTTAAGTTCTATGAAATCCAAATATCAATCATAAAACATGGAAAAATATGTCTACATTCAATAAAATAACTATGTAAATTCCCAAAGTGGTCAGCCTGATTAAATCGAGTGCTCAGTTTTTTTGGCCAGAGTCATGGTCTGAGAAGTGTGCAGAGAGAACTACGACTTTCCACTTCAGCTGGGCTCTGGGCAGAACTTCAGGACCATCATCTCAATGTTCCCAGGTGGCTTAAGCATTACCGAAGTGTGATTGTGTGGTTGTTCATAAAAAACTTTCCTGAAGAATACTCTGTCAAATTAATTCAAAATCCCCTTTAACTAGATACAGAATTCTATTCTACTCATTCATCCACATTTACCTGTTGGATTTTCTATGGATATTGAATTGCAGAGTATCTTGCTTATAGCTGTTTGGATTGGATGCTAAAGTGTACTGTATTAATTTAGAGGAAGAGTTTGGATTGCCATGACAGCATTTGAAGGGCCTGTTGAAGAAAGAGCTGATTGAGTTTCATCTCTGGAAGAAGGAGTGGTTCTTGGCTCCAAACCTCATAAAAATGTTCCATTTAGCATTCTGTTCTCAACTGTTCTCCACACTAGTGAGGCCGCTTCTGCCCTGTATTTGTTTGCTATTTATTGAAAAAATGATGGCAGATTTTCTGTGTCATTTACCATTGGCTTCATTATTGTTGCAGTACTATTGGATCAAGTTACCCTTATGTTTTTCCACAAAGACTAGAACATAAATATGACTGCATTACTTTTTGGGCACATTCCGCTTTGGGATACCCCTATAGTGAGGTAATCACTCATAGATATTTGCCATCAATTCACTGTCATACACACGGTAATTGAATATATATAATAGGCTGAGAAATTTAAGGGGCAATCATTAATGTTTCTTTACTGAAATGCTTCCCTTTTTAGGTTTAATTTTCATAATTTGAATTTTTATGGTCTTTTTAGCACCACACCCATGGCATATGGTCTTAGTCAAGCTCAGGATCGAATCAGAGCTATACCTGCTGATCTACACCACAGCTGCTACAATGTGAGAGTTGAGTTACATCTGCAACTTACAACACAGTTCATGGCAAAGCCAGATCCTTAACCCACTGATTGAGTCCAGGGGTCATACCTGGGCTTTTATGGAATAGAGTCTGTTTCTTTCTGCTGAGCCACAATGGGAACACCTAATTTCCATAATTGGAAGTTATTTCTATGTTATCAATTACAAGACAAGGATAGTTTTGAAAAATACAAAAGAACAAGCAAAGTTCTCTTTGTTTTATTGAATTGCAGTGTTCACTTTTTTTCTAATTCAACCCATTACAAACATCATTTAAAATAGTAATAAGAAATAAATCTATGCTACTGAGTGAGAACGCAATGAGATTGAGAGAAGAGAAACATTTCGGAAAAAATCTCATAACTTTTCTCATAATTTGCAGTTATATAAATTATTTCTTCCAGTTTTACTGAGATATAGTTGGCAAATAACTTTGTATAAGTTTAAGGTACACAACATATTGACGTGGCCTATGGGTTTTAGTTAACCTCAATCATCTCATATCCATATAGATTGTTAAAAATAGAGATAGAAATAAAATATATTCCCTGTGATGAGAACTCTCAGAACACACTCTGATAACTTTCATCCACATATATAACTATTGCAATGTTATATATAGTATTATGTACTTATCATCTAACTAAACGATTACACTTTCCGAAGGCCTTCAGCTAAGTGCCCATCCCCACCTCTCTTAACCACAAATCTATCCTCTTCTTTCTATGGTATATTTGTCTGTTTTTTGAAATATAATTGACCTACAGCACTGTTTCAGTTCCTCATATTCAACATTATGTATTTCTATATATTACAAAATGATAACTATGGGAACACTTGTTACTGTCATTACACAAAAGGTTTGCTCAGTAATTGACTATATTCCCCACAGTGAATATTTCACACCTATGACTCATGTATTTCACAGCTGGAAGGCTGCATCTCTTAAAATCTCCCTCACCTATTTCTTTGCTCACTTTAACTGTGTCCCGTCTCACAACCCCCTTTTTGTTCTCTGTATTTATAACACCATTTCTGCTTGGTTATGTTTGCTCATTTGTTTTGTTTTTTAGATTCCACATAGAAGTGATTTCTTAATCAATATTTTTCTTTCTCTGTATGATTTATTTCACCAGGCATGATACCTTCTAATCTGTCCTTGTGGCAAATTATATGATTGCATTCATTTTGACACCTGAGTAATGTTCAATTTCATGTACGAGTCACAGTTTCTTGATCCATATCTCCATGGATGAACTCATAGTTTGGTCTGTGTCTTCTCTGTTGTAAATAGTGTTATTGGGGTCCATATATATATCCTCTAATTAATGTTCTTGTGATCTTTGCATAAATAACTCAAACTGAGTTGATGCTGAGCAATTAGTGCTGCTGTTATTTAGTTTTCTAAGGAACCACCAAACTTTTTTCCAGAGTAGCTGTATATTCCTACCAGTGGGGTAGCAGGTTCCTTTGTGTCCATATCTCACCGACCTTTATTCTCTTTTGAGGACAGCAATTCTGAAAGATGTTAGGTTTTATCTCATTTTGATATGCATTTCTTATATGATTGGCAGCATTGAACATTGTTTCCTGTACTCTTGGTCTTCTGTGTGACATATTTGAAAATGGTTCAGGATTTCTACCCACTTTTTAATCAGAACACAAGTTGTATGTGTTCCCTGTATGTTATGGATAGTAAAACTTTCATCAGATGTAGTTTTTTCAAGTATGTCTTTCATTCACTACGTAATCTTTCCATTTGGTTGATAGACTCCTTCACTCTGCAAAAGCCTTCAGTTTAGTTTTGTATGTTGCATGCTGTGAGGGTTTTCATTTTTGGTCTTCAAAGTCCATTTAACTGACACTTCTATTCCTTATTATTTACAGGTATTATTTTGACTTGTACTTATTTATTCGATTCTATTTTTGTCTTTTTAGGGCCAACCTGGAGCATACGGTGGTTCCCAGACTATGAGGCACCCTGGAGATGTAATCACTGTCCTATACCACAGCCAAAACAATGCCAGATCCAAGAGGTGTCTGAGACCTACACCACAGCTCTCAGCAATGGCAGATCCTTCACCCACTGTGGGAGGCCAGGGATCAAACCTGTGTCCTCATGGGTACTAGTCAGGTTCATTTCCAGTGAGCCACAATGAAAACTCCTTATATTTACATTTAAACAACCAGTAGTTGATGCACTTGCCTGCTCTGAATATGGTTAAAGCCTCATGTGTTTACTCTTTTCCTGAAAGATCTTTTTCTAGTCTCGTTTTTGGTCACTTTCTACTGTTTTGGGGTTTCTTGTATTGGTTTGGGGAGACATTTGACTGTTTGATACCGATATTTTCTTCAATCTGTTATTTGATCTTTGACCTTATCTATGGTTTTATTTTTGGGAGAGTAGTATTTATTTTCTCCAAAGCCTCGTTAAAAATTTGTGTTAAATAATTTATTGAATTGTGAGATATGAAACAGCTAAACTTTCAATTATTGATCCCTGTTGTTTTAAAATTCTATGAAGGTACTTTATTTTGTTCACAAGACCTTTCTACTCAGAGTTCCAATATCGTAAATTATTGATACTAATACACGTAAAAACTGTTTATTTTGCCTCTTCACTCTGGATTTTATCGGTAATCTCACGGTTTCACCCACCCACAGGTAAATGGGAAAAGGAGCTGTTGCTTTATTTTATCAAGTTAAATCTATACACAAAGTTGAGGGAAAAATAACATGCTTTTAAAGATTAAATTTTTATATCTATTAATCAAATGTAAGCTCGCACTTACTGGAATTAATGTATTTCAAATTTTTATATGCAATTCATTTAAGTTTTTACAGTATTTTGGGGGTTTTATTTATGTTTATATTTTTTAAATATTTGGTAAATATTATATCCAAAACATTTTAACTTTTTTTCATATGCAGGGAAACTAATTGTTGAAAATTTTTGCAGGTCTTATGTCTATCTTTTGGTTATTGATACTTAACATGTTAAAGTTAAATGTAGATTAACTGTATCATACACAGAGATTAGATATTAAAATTTACATAGACTCGTGCATTTTGACCTTATCGGAAGGAGGTTTTTTGTTTCATGTGAGATAATTTGAAAAAGTATTCTCAAACCTGTTAGCTTTTATTCACAAATTAAGATTTTTAAACAGATTTTTAATTTTATGTATAAATATTGAGAAAGCTAGATGTCAAAGTAAAATTATTGAATTAAGTATATAGCTTGAAGTGCATACATTTCAACTAATTTTTTCAAAATTTCTATGTTTTCATGTTTGAGGTATCATTTTTACTGCCCAGTGTTGAATATTCACTGTGATTATTACATTTTAGGACTCATTTCTATTGTTGTTACTTTTGGATATCTCTGTTTTTATCCTTCCTTCTCTTTTGTCTTAAATGAGTTGCATGTATCAAATGTGTTTATTATTTTTGAAAGTAAAAAAATCAAAACTTTACTGGTTAAGATGTAAACTGCTATCTTTATAGGTATGGCTGCTCTTAGAATTTTATACCATATCTAATTATGCATAATATCTTCTTCCTCTTCCCAAATCATAAAAAAACTCTTACAATCTTTCCTTATCATCTGCCTTTACCTAATGACCTTTACCTAATGACCTTTACCGAATGGAGACAATACTCTGCTGTTTTCTGTGGCCAGAAAGGTTTCATTGTGAAATAAGGTGTTTTGTTAAAAGCTGTTTCTCTGTCTATTGAGAGGATCATGCGGCTTTTATCCTGAACTCTATTACTACAGGAGATTACATTCATTCTTCTATATTGGACTTACTTTGGGTTTTTTGTATTTTTTATATTGTATTTTTATTTGTTTTCTAGGGTTTGCAGTATTTTTTGATGGCATGCTTAAGGAATACTGATCTGTATTTCCTTATAGTTTGTTTCTGCATCAATCATACCATAGCATCATAAATGGATTTAATTCATGGCTTCCAGTATTTGGCTATAAAATGTATACAAATTGAAAATAAATTTATGAATGCTTGGCTTTTTTTTTTTTTTTTAACTCGTGTGTTAGAATTAAGAGTGCAGAATTGTGTTTCAGAAAACTCAGATCCCAGTTGAGGACACCACCATCTTTAATATTGATTTAAAGTCTCCAATTAATATATTCTTACAGCTTAATCTTCTCTCCAAAAACCCTGCAAGGTTTTAGAAATGTACATAAAATTGTAGAGGTATATAAAATTATATATACATAAATTATATATATATATATTTCTAAAATATCATATATATACACACACATATACATACATATGTTTGTAATTTATGTATGTGTTTTATATATATGTATATATGTGTGTGTGTATATATATGCACATATATGCATGTGAAGCCTATGGAATTTTCCAGGATAAGTATCAAATCAGAGCTACAACTGCCAGCCTCCACCACATCTACAGCAATTCCATTCCAACTTGTGTCTGCAGCCTGCACAATAGCTCACAGCAAGATCAGATCCTTAACCAAATGAGCATGGCCTGGATCAAATTTGCATCCCCATGGACACTAGTCAGGTTTCTTACTGCTGAATCACAACAGGAATGCCTAGAAATTGATATTTTCAAAGTCACATTTTAAAGTAGTATGACTATTTCATTTCTGGGAAAATGTCTTCTTGAGAGTTTTTTTCTTAATGTAAAAGAAAGAGGAAATTCCTCAGAAATAGTTTATAATGACATGTTATAAAAATTATAAATGGTTTGAAATATGGTGTTAACAGAAATTATCCATTAGGATCAATGTTAAACATCCTGGCTCTTCAAAGTTCTCAGATATCTCTTTTCTTGCACCTTATCTTCATTTTCCCCCCTTGGAAATTAAGAAAAACAATCTAATACATTTCTTACATTTATATATGTGTTTTATCTTTATACCCTCTAGACACAAGTGCTACTCAGAGCCTTCCTTCATTTTTACAAAGATGTAAATGTCTCTAAAATTTTCTTCAATAAAAGGTTTTTGATTATATAATGTAAAATATAGAGCAGGTGAAAGAGATCATTTTATGGTGGAAGCAAAAATGACATGGGGATAACATAGCATAATATGTATTTAAGGACAAAATTGTTCTAATTATACAGCTATATGTCCTCTCATTTAATTTAGCATATATTTAATTCCACATAAAGCATAGGTGACAGGACAGACTCAATAATGCACGTAGAAATGTTCGGTTATCTGGTAAGAGAGTGTTAGATGAATGTGGAAAGATACCAGAAGGCTCAATGATATGGAAATATTTTCCTTTTACAGATAGATGGTGTTTACACTTACTATTATTTTTACTTTATACTTATGACATATATTCTTTTATTAGTAACTGAAATTGTATTTATGTCAGGAAATGAGCTCAACTGATTGGAGTTGGAAATCAGTTGAGATGTTTTTGTCTTCCAATTTATATTAGTTTGTCATTTCTCTGTTACTCAGTGTATAGAAAATTAGAAGTCATGTTTTCTGATATAATATTTTTAAAATTTTCACAAGTGTTCATAGCATTTCTTTATATAATGATTTTAATTTTTTTCCATTATAGCTGGCTTGCAGTGATCTGTCAGTTTGCTACTGTACAGCATGGTGACCCAGTTACACATCTAGGTATACATTCTTTTTTCTCACATTATCCTGCTCCGACATAAGTGACTAGACCTAGTTCCCTGTGCTACACAGCAGCTGCCAAGGGGGAGCAGGGAAGTGGGGTGGGTTTTCTAGCCATTTTTAATTCGTTTTGTTTTTACTATGAATTTTTTAGGTCTTATTTTTTCTATGCCTTGCTCTTTCTTTTTATTTCTAGTAAGTGGTGTGTGACTGATAAAACTGGTGATTTTAGCCTGTTTCCAGTAACTTAATTACCCAAAAGTGTGCACTTCATCTTTTCTTTGTTTTGATGTTTACACACACACACACACACACGCACGCACACGCACGCACACACACACACACACACACACACACACACACACATATGCATGCCTGACATACAGTCTTTAGTCTGAGAATTCATGGTTTAAATACTTTAAAATTGTTTCGTCATTTAAAAAACACTGTATTTTCGAGAAATGACTGGACACTTCATCTCCTAAATCTCTAGAATTGTAGACTTCCACATTTTTCATTCTTGAGGGTTCTAAAATCTCTAATGTTTAGCCATGAACTATAGTTTCGCCAACTTTATGGGACATACTTCCAGTTTTCTGATTATTTTCAATGTATTCAAAATCATTAATTATGTATTTTTTCTAGCGTTTCTCTTTTTTCGTTTAAGATTTGTTCATTAGTACTGAGGAAATTACTTTTTCATTTTGTAAACCCTTTTATCTTTTAGAAACACAAACTTTATTTTGTGTTTTGCCTCAAATAAAATGTTTGGAGATAATTTCTTTCACTAGTGGTATCTTCTTTTTGTAAGTAATAGGGTATGTCCATAGAAATTTGGAGCTTCTCTGAGGTCACCTTGAAGGTAAATTCCTCCAGAGAGTGTTTGTATTTGCTTTTATCACTTACTGGATTTCTTTATGTCTTATTGAGTTTTGAAGAACCACATTTAAGCATAGATATTACAATGAAGTAAAGTTCATCAGTAGAAGAACAATAAATCAAAATCATTTTTAATCTTTGAAATACTAAACTCATATCGGTTCACATCATGGGAAAATATTTACAAACCTTTATAAGAAAACAATTAATCATTGAAATCGCATAAAAACACAAATTATATTTAGAAAAGTAATTGAAATATATATTTAAAGTATAACAGAGACAAGGAAAAAGCTGGATGGTTATAAGCAAACTAAAAATAGTAAGTACTGCAAGGACAATGAACTAGTCACAATAGCCAAGACATGGAAACAACACAAATGTCCATCAATGGATGACTGGATTAGGAAGCAGTGGTATAGATACACGATGGAATACTACCCATCCATAAAAAGGGAACAAAATAATGCCATTTGCAGCACCACAGATGGAACTAGAGTCTCCCATACTGAGTGAAATGTCAGAAAGAGAAAGACAAATACCATATGATACCACTGATATCTACAATCTAATATACAGCACAAGTGAAACTTTCTACTGACAGGAAAATCACAGACTTGGAGAATAGCCTTGTGGTTGCCATGGGTGGTGAGTGGGATGGATTGGGAGCTTGGGGTTAATAGATGCAAACTATTGTTTTTGGAATGGATCAGCAATGAGATCCTGCTATGAGACACTGAGAACTCAGTCTAGTCACTTATGATGGAGCATGATAACAGGAGAAAAAAAGAATGTATACATGTATGTGTAACTTGGTCACCATGCTGTACAGTAGGGAAAAATTGTACTGGGGAAATGAGAAACATTAGAACAAAAAAGAAAAGAAAAGAAAAAAATGATAAAAATAGTAAATAAATTTGAGGAGGCTGTTAGTTTGTTCAAGGGTGATCATTATTTTTTGTACCTTTCAAATGAGTTTATGTATTATTTTTTAGAATTAAAGAAGCAGGACAAAATAAATGAAAATATGATTAAATCCGAAATTACATGATAGGCAAATAATTTGGTGTTTATTGACTAAATTAAAATATAATTTTCAAAGTAGAGATGCATGAAATAAAGATCTTTCAAATGTTTTTACATCTCTGTTATCAAGAAATATTAACCCTGGATATTACTTCATTCCAACAGGTGTGTACAGACCATTAAAACTTAGTATAAATTGTTCACAAAACTTAAACAGGAGAAGAAAGAGCGTTGAAGTTAGCATCAGAAGAGGAAAGATGATGCTGAAAAGGGAGATTGCAATGTCAAGCCATGGTGTTTTATGCATTGCCAGGCTTTCAGTTGCATCAGCAATCCATGGCCTTACTGGTTCTAGTCCACAATTAATTTCTTAGTTGTATATAACACTTACTGTAAGAGAGTATCCTTTGGGGAGAGGTAAATTTGGTTATTTTAAACTAGTGCTGGAAGTGTTAGAGTGGGTATAAAAATACGATAGTAGAAATTCAGAAGTTGAAATATTTATTCCTACCATGAGTGCACTAAAATTTTATGTGGTTGATTTTTGTGATTTTTTTGGGGGGGGGAGTTCAGATAAAAAATAGATGAAGCTGGAATTTAGAGAAAATTAACATTAAACATTGGAAATAATTTATTTGATCAATTCTTAAAGGAGAAATTAAATTTGATATAATATTTTAACTATCCAGCAGAAAAAAAGTAATATTCCATCTCAAATATTTTTAGTATGGTATGATTTTTCGATTAAGAGTTCTTCCGGTAATAAAGTAGAAAGTATGAAAGATTGAAACATTCAAAATAGCCTAAGACTAAATTTTAATTAAATGTACCATTTTTTCTCTATTGAATATAATGGCCGTTACATGTATCTACATGTGGATGGACTGGAATAGAACTATACACATATAAATTGACCAGTGTCAAATTCTGGTTAGTTAAAGTGTGCTATATTTACATCAGATTACATGAGAGCGCTCAATTAGGGGACATGTGTAAAGTACACACAGGCCACCTTTTCAATGCCTTTCCAATTTCCTAGAATTCTGCCATTTCAAAATAGAAAGACTAAGAAAAAATTAACAGATATGTGCACAGGTTCTTTTAAGTTTTACTACTTAAAAAGAAAAAAAATTAAACAAGTGAAGGGTAGAATAATGATAGACAGTAATTAGCTCTACAGATAAAACACATCAGACTTTCATTTAGCATTAAGAAAGAAGTGCTCAATGTAGAATTTTTAAGGAAGGGTCATTGCTTATTTTCAAAGTTAATTGAAACATATTGAGTAACACTTCATTCAATGATATAAAGAGAGAAGTTGTAGTAAATTGTCACAATCCTGTTTGACATCATGTGGTATCTGAAATGATTGGTAAATAAAAGGAAAAAGAGTTACAATATCATTCTTTATAATTCCCTTTTATTTTGAACACGGAAATGTTAGTTAGGAAAAGTCACAGATGTGAAATGTATATTTAGGATAAACTATATCCATTTTAGGGCCAAAGAGGGACTTTCTCAAAGAAATAGATCATACGAGGCCATAAATTAAAACAAAACCAATTAGGTACCCGTTTTCACATATCCTCTATCATTTAAGTTTATTAAACATTTAGTGATAAACTTAGGGTTCTAAGCAAACCCAACACTAGGGAACCATGAGAAAAGGGTGAGATAAGTAGTTATGTTTTGGAGTAGACTAATCTCATATGGGTACTCCTGTGAGAAAGCATTTTCAGGAAACTATAGCATATGTAAAGTAAGGATATCAAGGTAAATTTGTATTTGGGAATTTAATAGGTAGAGCTTAATCTGCAACTTTCCCTTTTAATTATACTTAGTCATTGTGCTTAGGAGTGTAGAAGCTTTATAGCAATAGAAGGAGAGCAATTGTACTAAAGGATCTCATTGCTCATCCATTACAAATGCAAGAATTTTCATTTATTAACCCCAAGCTCCACATCCATCCACTCCCATCACAACCCCTGACAACCAAAATCTATTCTCCAAGTCCATGATTTTCTTATCTGTGGAAAGTTTCATTTGTGCCATATATTAGATGCCATATTTAAGTGATATTATATGGTATTTGTCTTTCTCTTTCTGACTTACTTCACTCAGAATGAGAGTCTCTATTGCCATCCATGTTGCCACAAATAGCATTATCACATTCTTTTTATGGCTGAGTAGTATTCCATAGTGTGTATGTACCACCTCTTCCTAATCCAATCATCTGTTGATGGATATTTGTATCATTTCTGGGAATAGATCTGCAATGAACATGTGGGTGCATGTGTTTTTTTAAGGAAAGTTCTGTCCAGATATCTGCACAAGAGTAAGATTGCTGGCTCATATGCTGCTTCTACATATAGTTGTCTAAAGTACCTCCATACTGTTCTCCATAGTGGTTGTACCAGCATACATTCCCATGAAGAGTGCAGGAGGGTTCACTTTTCCCCACAACACCTCCAGCACTTGTTCTTTGTGGACTTATAAGTGATGGCCATTCTGTTTGGTGTGAGGTGGTATGTCACGGTTCTTTTCATTTGCATTTCTCAAATAATCAGGGATGCTGACCATTTTTAATGAGCTTGTTGTCCACATGTATGTCTTCCCTGGAGAAATGTGTCTTCAGGACTTTGCCCATTTTTGTGTTGGGTTGTTAGCTTTTTTGCTGTTGAGTTGTATAAGTTGCTTATATATTCTAGAGACTAAGCCCTTATCCATTGCATCATTTGAAACTGTTTTCTTCCATTCTATAAGCTGTCTTTTTGGTCTCCATTAGGTTTCCCTTGCTGTGCAAAAGCTTGTCAGTATGATTTGGTACCACTGGTTTATCTTTGCGTTTATTTCTGTGGATTTGGGAGACTGACCTGAGAAAATATTCATAAGGTTGATGTCAGAGAATGTTTTGCCGATGTTCTCGTCTAGGAGTTGGATGGTGTGCTGACTTATATTTAAGTCTTTCAGCATTTTGAGTTTATTTTGGTGCATGGTGTGAGGGTGTGTTCTCGTTTCATCGACTTGCATGTAGCTCTCCATGTTTCCCAGCTATGCTTGCTGAATAGACTTTCTTTTTCCCATTTTATGGTCTTGCCTCCTTTGTAAATGATTAATTTACACATACGTGTCTGAATTTATTTCTGTGTTCTCTATTCTGGTCCTTTGGTCTGCCTGTCTGTTTTGGTACCAGTACCACACTGTCTGGATGTTTGTGGCTTTGTAATAGTGCCTGAGGCCTGGGAGACAGATGTCTCCTGCTTGGTTTTTGTTCCTCAGCATTGCTTTGGCAATTCTGGGTCTTTGGTGGTTCCATATGAATTTTTGGATTGCTTGTTCTAGTTCTGTGAAAGATGTCATGAGTAATTTGATAGAAATTTCATTGAATCTTTAGATTGCTTTGGGTAGTATGCCCATCTTTACAATATCAATATTTCCAACACAGGTGCATGGAGTATATTTCTATTTCTTTGCATCTTCTTTAATTTCCGTGATTAATATTTCTAATATTTTTAATATTTCTTAGCATATAAGTCTTTTACCTCCTTGGTCCCATGTATTCCCAGGTATTTCATGTTTTGTCCTGCCATTTTAGAAGGTATTGCTTTTTGTGTATTCCTTTTCTAAAATTCCATTTTCAGTAGAGAGAAACATGACTTATATCTGAATGGTCACCAGATATCCTGGTACTTTGCTGAATTTGTTGATCAGTTCATGCAGTTTATGTGTTGAGTCCTTAGGGTTTACTATATATAGTATCATGGCATCTGCATAAGTGGCAGTTTTACCTCTTCTCTTCCTATTTGGATGCCTTTTATTTCTTTTGTTTGTCTGGTTGCTGTGGCTAGGACTTCCAGCACTATGTTGAATAACAGTGGTGAGAATGGGCATCGCTGTCTTCTTCCAGATTTTAGTGGAAAGTCTTTTAGCTTTCCTCTACTGAGTATTACCTCACTGTGTGTTTAATTATGTTAAGGTATGTTCCCTCTATACCCACTTTGGTAAGGTATGTTCCCTCTATACCCATTTTGATCACAAATGGATGTTGGCCTTTGTCAAATGATTTCTCTCCATCTATTGAGATGATCGTGTGGACATTCTCTGATTCCACCATCACCCTAAATACCAAAACCAGAAAAAGATTCCACGAAAAAGAAAACTATAGGCCAATATCTTTGATGAACATAGAGGCATAAATTGTCCATAAAATTATGGCCATCCTAATCCAACAACATATACACAGAGAAAGTAAAATACATGATGTTCATTTTGCCTGAGATGTTTCTTCTCTAAACAATTAGAGCTTTGATCAAAATGTGTTGGAGACCACTGAACAGCTGAACTGTGCAGAAGGCAGATATCTGTGGGATGCAGAGGTTTAAAGTAGAGGGTCTCCTTCAACGACAGGATATTCATGTT
This sequence comes from Sus scrofa, assembly GCF_054392235.1. Lineage (NCBI taxonomy): Eukaryota > Metazoa > Chordata > Mammalia > Artiodactyla > Suidae > Sus > Sus scrofa. Next base: position 13,077,867 of record NC_139402.1, read on the forward strand.
ATTCTGTAAACAACTGCACTATGTCCAAAGACTACCCCCTTGGATATCACTAAGAAGAAAATCGTATCTTTGCCTATGGCCACTCCTGACCAATAATCTTGTAATCTACCTTTATCCCACTAATACTAATCTCTTTGCCGTCCTTAATAAAAGTCCTATGGGCTAAATCCTAGGCCCCACTGGTTCTGTGGAACAGAGTGTCACCTCATCCCCCACTTTCTAAATGTAAAGTAGTCTTGTGTGTTTTGAAGAGGCAACCCTCTTCCAGGATTCCCCATTGCCATGCAGTGCTGGCCACAGCAGAACATTTTAAGAATCCTGTGAAAATTTTCTGGGTTATATTTATCTAGGTTATTGAAATTTTAGGTTCGCAATATTCCACTGTTTTGTCGATCCCAGGGAGTTATTCTAGTTTATCATGGTGATTCTTTAATGTCCTATTGAATTTCCTTGGCTAGAATTGTTGACAATTTTTGAATCTATGTTTACTAGCATATTGGCCTGTAGGTTTTAGTTCTTCTTCTATTCTTTTTCGGTTTTGGTATGAAAGCAATGCTGCTTTTACAACATGAGACGGAGAGTGTTTCCTCATTTTTAGTTATGTGGAAGAGTTGGAGAAGGACTGCTAGTGATTCTCCATTAAATACTTTTTTGGATTCATCAAAGTGCTTCTCTTTCTTCGGAGAGTGTTGGATACGGCTTCCATGTCCTAAATAATTTTTGGTTATGTTCAAATATGGTTATTTCTTCCTAATTCTGTTCTGGTACATTGTGTGTTGAGGGAGGAGGATGAAGATGGTGCAAGAGTCAGATGTTGCACTCACATTCTCCCACAACCACTAAATATAAACACATCTACATGTATAACTATTCAGACAGAACATCTAATGAACCCTGACAGAAGACATTAAACCTCCACAAAGGCAAGAACCCCTTGAAAATTGGGGTAGAACAAATTTAGAAAAAAAAATAGAGAAAGGGAATGAGGACGGAAAAAGGATTCCTGAGAGGGAGTTGAGAATCAGAAAAGGAACACACACCTGCAAGTCACCTAACCAACTGGGAAATCAACCAAAATATAGGGACCTCATGGTGCCAGAGAAAAGCACCACAGCTGTACTGAGGAGGGCAAACACAGTGAGATCCACACAGATCGTCTGCACCACCACCCCAAACACCACAGCTTGAGATGGTCAGGTGGGGTGTGTGTGTCCTGAGACTCAGCATCTGAAGGTCAGTTCCAGAGAGAGGACAATGTTGGTTGTGTGGAGACACCTGGAGGTGTCAGAGAGCAGTGCACCATGGGCAGATGAATCAAACACCACAGCTGAAGGAGCCTGGGAGGAAGTCTGGACCTAAAGGAGAATCAAGGCCCCACTGTTTGGGATGGCAAAAGGAGGAGGGGTGAATCACCATAGAAAATGCTTTCCTAGCACACATATGGAATCCCAGAGGGTTGGGTAACTTTGGGGCAGGCTATGGTTGGCAAGAGAACACTTACACGGGTTAGGGGACACAAGATGTTTCTTGAGTTGGCTAAAGGGTGGTGTGGGAGCTAAGCACAATGTGGTGGCTCTTACATGAGCTATAGGTGGTGGTGACAAACAACAGTCATCATTTCAGAAGCCATAGAGGCATGGCTGGTAGCTTCTTAGCATCACTGAGCAGGCTCCACCTGTGGCTACAGTCACCTCAGGGGTTGGCAAAAAGGGCGAACTGCAACCGGGCACCACACTTCGTTGCTCTCACTCCCCTGGGAACAAGCATGCCCTGCTGCTGCCACTGCTAAATGCTCCAGTCAGTGCTCACACATGCTCAATCAGTGTCACTGCCCAGGTTCTTGCAACTAGGAGCAGCCTGTGTGGCACCTCTTACATGGGCTAAGCCATATGGGTTGCTGTTTGCATGAACTAAAGCTGCCATGGTCAACCACCACGATTACCTCTGATCACATGTAGGTGTGACCTGACTCCACTTGGGCCTCATGAACAGCCACCACGTGCAGCCACAATCACCACAGAGGGTGCCTCATAGAGGGTACTGTGATTACAAAACAACCGTTTTTGCTATCACTCTAATGGGAACTCACACACCCTGACACTGTAAATGCCAAATGCTCTGGGCACCGCCTAAATCTGCCTGAGACTCAAAACCACTTCCCAGGGCCCTGCAACTGGAAGTTGTTGATGCCATCCTGCTGCAGGTGCTTGCTATTGTCAAGAGCCTAGCAACCAGGCGCTGACCACTATCCCTCCTCATTGCCTCCTTCTCCCTGGAAACATCCTCTGCACACTGGGGATAACAGCCTGCTCACACTGAAGAGTCACCAAATGTCTAAACACTCTTGTGCAAAATAGATAGCAACACCTAACAAGTTATCAAGGGAAGCTCTTGCATAGGCAGAGCCCTCCTAGACAAGAGTTTGATTTCCCTAAACTCACAGAAAAAGGAAAATGTATGCAAAGTGAAGACGCTCAGGAACAGTTCCCAGTTAAAAGAACAGGATAATTCACTTGGAGAAAAAAACAGAAGTCTGCAGTCTAAGAGTCACTGAGTTCAAAAGGGAGGTAGTGAAAATATTGAGGGAATTAATGGTGAATAGGAAGGAACCGAGAGTGGATTTATAGGGTAACACAGATTATTTTACAAACCAACTAGAAAATATATGGAGAATAAAAGAATCATTAGAAAATTCAACTTCAGAGTTGCAAAGTGAGTGAAAAACAAAAAGAGCCAAATGAATAATGCAGAGAAACAAAATAGGGTCTTGGACAATAGAACAATAGAAGTCACTAAGTCAGGAGACCAAGCATAAAGCCATAAAGCATAAAATAAAAGCAATAGATCTGTGGCATAATACAAAGCAGACCAATCTATGTCTACCACAGATTCCAGAAGAGGAAGACCAAGAGAAGTGGACTTGAAATATATTTGAAGAAATAATGGCTAAAATCTTTCCAAATTAAAAGCAAACCCATACCAAGATGCAGGAAGCACAGAGGATCCCAAACATGTTGAAACCAGACAAGTCCGCACTAAGACAAACTATGTTAAAAATGGGAAAAATGTAAAAATAGAGAAAGGATATAAAGGCAGCAAGAGAAAATGACAATAAGGAAGATTTCATTATAGGAAACCACAAAGGCTCTCATCTGATCTCTCCTTAGAAACACCACAGGTCAGAAGAGAGTGGCAATTTACACTCAAAGTTCTAAAAAGGAAAATTCTGCAGCCTAGAATAATCTACCCAGCAAGAATATCCTTTAAAAGGGAAGGAGAAATGAAGAATTCCTTCCACAAACAAAAGAGAAATTCGTACGCAGTAGTAAACCATTCTCAAGGAAATACTGAAAGGTCTTCTCTAAATAAAAAAGAAGGGAGAAGAAACAGGCTGAAGGAAGTCACAATTGGATAGCAATCGCTTAAATGAGCGGATACACAGTTTTAAAAGGAAAAAAATCCTATTTTAAACCGACAAATCACCCAAGAGCATCAAAATGACAAACATGATGATTAATAAAAAAATAAAATCATAGAATGTGAGGAAGGAAAGTAAGAAACTCTAGATGCTATTTTTTAAAAATATTATATGACTATCTGACTAAAGTCAGCATATGTAGGAAATGCTTAACATACTTGAAAAACAGGGTAAACGCAAATCAAGCCCGAGTATTATATTCAAAAATCTAACATGAAAGTACACAAGCATAAAACAAATGAAAATCATAGAGCCCTCCCCCCAAAAAAAAGGAAGAACTATGGAGAAAAATAGAATAAACAGGAAAACAAGGTTTTTAAATGGCGATGAACCAGGATTAGGACGTAATTCCCTGTGGACTCGAATGTGTTAACAAAGCTGTTTTACATCCTTCTCTGGTGTCCTCTGAGGTGATTTCTGGGAATTCTACAATGGTGCAGGTGATCAGATAGATTAGCATGCAAAAACAAATAAACAAACCAAAAAAAAGGGGGGGGAGAAGATACTACAAACAGATCTGATCTGCAAGAACTATGAATGGAAGACAGCTTCACAATTGGTGGGTCATAGAGATAACATCTAAATGAATCAATTATAATGTCAGAAAGTAGAAACAATGAATATCTCAAAAGGAAGAGATAAAAACATATATGGAAGGTATCCTGTAGAGAACAAAAGAGATAAAAATAAAGCATATATAACCTAAATATAATGTAAATAAGTAGATACAGTAAAAATTTTCAGATGATGTAATTAAACCCCCAAAGTTGTGATTAAAAATTGTCCTTTCCTCACCTAATCCATAGAAAGATCAACCAAATCAGAGGGATCTCCAAATGCAGAGAAGAGTGCAGCATTAAGTCTGAGATCTGAAGATCAGTGTGAAAACTGAACAGATCATCCAAACTACTGGCAGAGTCACCAAACATGGGGATGCTGGGGTGGGGGCTGGGCAATAAGACCTCAGCTCCAGAGGTTATTCCCTGGGAACAGGCTGGGATGGGTGGTGCAGCCATGGTGCTTTGGGGTAGGGCAGAGACCATTCCAGGGGACTAGGAAGCAGTCTGTTGGTTTGGAAGCAGAAACTGCTTGAGGAATTAGGAAGCAATTGGTCAGGTTGGCAGGGAAGAGACGAACCTGGGGGTCTAGGAAGTGGTCTGTCATATCGGCGGGTCAGAGACTGCCTGGGAGTCTAGAAAGTGGAGCATTGCGGGTGGAGGGAGCAATATGTTACGGGCTGGAGAGTGGAAAGCCACATCAAAGGGAACCTGGGAGAAGAGCTGGATGTGCAGGAGAGAGAAGGCACCAGTTTTGGGGAAGGGTAGAGGAGGAGGTGTGGGCTGACATAGAATATTCCCCACACCACAGCGAGATCACTTGCCTGCCAGCTATCAGAAATCCGTGCTTCCCACTGCATCCCCTCTCCCCCTATGCCATGCTAGAGTGCCAGACCTGAGACTGCCTGCCATCCGGGAGGGATGTCCTCAGCATTTGTGGGAAGCTGACCCTGCCCTGGCCTGCCTGACCTCTGGAGGTACTACACTCCTGAGGAGCAGCTCCCCGGACTGCCAGCCCTCTGGAAAAGGACCTCAGCCCAGAAAAGCTAGAACAAGTTGGCCCAGCCATGCAAAATCTGCCTCCATTCTAAGGTGGTCCTGCCAATCCCAGCTGCCCTGGGGAAGAGCCCAGTGGGTTCTCAGCATCCTGGCTAGCCGTTCCCACCCTTGGGGGGTTCTGCACTCCTGTGCTACAGCTTCCCAGTACTCTCAGGCCCCTGCAAGAGCCCCCACCGTCCAGAAAGCTAGAACAACCTTGGCCTGGCTGTGCACAATCTGCCTCCATTCTGAGATGGTCCTCCCAATTCAGCTGCCCTGGGGAAGTGCCCCTTGGTTCTTCAGTGGCCCAGCTAGCCACGCCCACATTCAGGGGGTGCTGCACTCCTGAGGAAGTACTGGCCCACACGGGCAGCCCCCTGCAAGAGCCCCCACAGCCCAGAAAATCTAGAAAAGCTCAGCCCAGCCATGCAAAATCTTCCTCCATTCCGAGGAGGTCCTGCTAATTCAGCTGACCTGGGGAAGAGCCCCTTGGTTTCTCAGCAGCCCAGCTAGCTGATCTCACCCTTGGGGGTTCTGCACTCCTGTGGAACTGCTACCGAACACTGCCAGCCACCTGCAAGAGCCCCTATAGCCCACAAAATCTAGACCAAGCTCGTCTTGGATGTGCAAAATCTGCCTCTATTCTGAGGTGGTCCTGCCAATTCAGCGGACCTGGGAAAGAGCCCCTTGGGTTCTTAGGGGCCCAGCAAACTGCTCCCACCCTCATGGGTGCAGCACCATTGTGGAACAGCCGCTCAGCACCACCAGCTGCCTGGAAGAGCCCACAGCCCAAAAACATCAGAGGGACCTACCCAGCCATGTGAAATCTGCTTCCATTGTGGTGCAGAGCTCCAAGTCAGGTCTGCCATCAGGAAGTGCTCCTTTGCTTCAGAGAGACCCTGTCAGCCCTGCCCAACCTGAGGAAAAGCCATGTGGCTTCAAACACCAACCATGCCAGCCCTTGGAAAGCATTCCAAAGCAGTGCCAAGGCAAACCCTGTCCAGCCACGGGGAGTCAAACTGTACCAAGAAAATGAAAACAAAAAGCAAGATGAAAAAGCTGAGAAACCACCTGCAGTTAAACCAACAGGAGAACTCACCTAAAGCAATCAACAAGGAAATAAACCTCTGCAGTCTGACAAACTTGTATTTCAAAAGAGAAATAGTGAAAATACTGAAGGAATGAAGACAAGATATGAACCAGTAATGCAGATGTCCTCGGAATGGAACTAGAAAATATAAGGAGGAGTCAAGAAAACTACAAACTTCGTTGGCAGAGATACAATCTGAACTAAGGGCAGTGAAAACCAGGATGAACAATGCAGAAGAACAAATTAGTGATGTGGAAGATAGAATAATGGAAATCACACAATCAAGTCAGCGGACAGAAAACCAAATCAAAAAAGAGGAAAGCCAATACAAGAGACTTATGGGAAAAAATAATGTGGGCCAATCTACACATCATAGGAATTCCACAAGGAGTAGAAAAAGATAAGGGGATGGAATATATATTTGAAGAAATTATCGCTGGAAAATTCCCAAACCTAAAGGATACTGAATTCCAGATACAGGGCTGCAAAATAGTTGAACCCAAATAGACCCACACCAAGACACATTTTAGGAAAAATGGAAAATGTTAGTAATAAAGACAGGATCCTAAAGGCAGTAATGGAAAAGCAGAATGTTACCTATGGAGGGGGCAATATTTTCACAGACATCAAGCAATATTGAAAAGCCACAGTCATCAAAATACTGTGGTATTAGTATCAAAACAGACAGACAGACCCATGGAACAGAATAGAGAACCTGGAAATAAACCCTGACACCTATGGGCAATTCATCTTTGACAAGGGAGACAAGAACATCAAATGGGAAAAAGAAAGTCTATTCAGCAAGCATTGCTGGCAAAGCTGGACAGCTGCATGCAAATCAGTGAAACGAGAACACACCCTCACACCATGCACCAAAATAAACTCCAAAATGGCTGACAGACTGAAATATACGACAGGACACCATCAAACTCCTAGAAGGGAATATAGGCAAAACACTCTCTGACATCAACCTCATGAATATTTTCTCAGCTCATTCTCCCAAGGCAACAGAAATAAGAGCAGAATTAACCCAAAGGGACCTAACCAAACTCTTTGTTTACTTCTTTATCGGCTGCTCCATGGGTTTAGAGTACAGGAAAAGTGATTTTACTCTCACCCTGAAACTTCCTGAGCCTGGTATTGAAATGAGGATCTTTACACCAGTTACTGTGTCATCACTCTCCTGGCCTCCTCTTTTCACCTTGCTAAGTTACCTCTTCGTTTGTAGAGTCCCCTTCCCATCCACAGTCTCTCTGCAAGTTAAACTGTACACATCTGGATAAATATAACTAAAGACAGAACCTATATGGAAGATGGCGGAATAGAAGGACTGGTGTTCAACTTATCTCCTAAAAACAACAAAGTTCACAACTAAAGACGGAGCATTCTTCACCCAAATGGGCTGGAAACCTTAAAAAAGACGTCCTACTCCAGAAGAAAAAGAGGAGGCCACATCAAGAGGTAGGAGGGGCAATTTCACGATATAAACAACCCCATACCTCCCCGGGGGGGTGTGGAAGCTCCACAGACTGGAAACTAACCGGCCCACAGAGACTCACCTACAGGAGGGAGAGTTCTGAGCCCCACATCAAACTCTGCCATGTGGGGATCTGGCAAGGGGAGAAAGAGCCCCTGGAGCATCTGGCATTGAAGGCCAGTGGGGCTTGTGTGCAGGAGCTCCACAGAACTGCGGGAAACAGAGACCCCATTCTTCAAAGGCGCACACAAACTTCCACATGCACTGGGTCCCAGGGCAAAGCAGAGTCTCCATGGGAGTCTGGGTCAACATTGACCACAGTCCTTGGAGGACATCCTGGGAAATCAGGGGTGAACATGGCTTATTGTGAGGGAAAGACATTGAAAGCAAAGCTCTTGGGAATATTCAGCAGCCACACGTTTCTCTGGAGGTGGCCATTTGGGGAAAATGCCAGGCCCCACCAGTCAGTCAGCTGCTGAGAGGCCCCAGGACAAACAACAACCCAGGTGGGATCACAGCCCTGCCCCTCAGGAAACAGCCTACCTAAAGACCCCTCAGGCACACAGCTGCCTCTAATCCCATCCAGAGACTAAGCCCCACACACCGGAGGGAGTAGAATCGGCTCCACCTACCAGGGGGCAGGCATCAGCCCCTTCCATCAGAAAGCCTACAGCAAGCACCCAAACTGACTCCAGCCACAGGGGGGCAGACATAGAAGAAAGAGAGGCTACAACTCTGTTATCTGTAAGAAGGTCACCACACCAAAAACCTATAAACATGAAAAGACAGAGAACTATAACTCAGATGAGGGAGAAAGGGAAAACCCCAGAAAATCAGCTAGGCCATGAGGAGAATCTCAGCCTCCAGGAAAAAGACTTTAGACAGTTGATGCTGGAGATGATGCAAGACATTGGAAATAAACTGGAGGTCAAGATGGATAACTTACAGGAACCACTGCCCAAAGAGATGCAAGATATAAATCTTAAACAAGAAGAGATGCAAAATACAACGCCTGAAATAAAAAAATTCACTCGAAGCAGCTAACAGCAGAATCCTGGAGGCGAAGAATGAATAAGAGAGGTGGAGGACAGATTATTGGAAATTACGGATGTAGAACAGAAAAGAGAAAAAAGATTGAAAACAAACGAAGAGAGTCTCAGAGAACTCTGGGACAACATTAGAGGCACCAACATCCCTATTAGAGGGGTGCCAGAAGGAGAAGAGAGAGAGAAGGCGACAGAAAAAAATATTCCAAGAGATAATAGCCAAAACCTCCGCTAACATGGGGAAGGAATCGCTCACTCAAATCCAGGAAGCACAATGAGTACCATATAAAATAAACCCAAGGAGGCACACCCCAAGACACATATCAATCAAACTGACCCAAATTAAAGACAAAGAGAAAATCTTGACAGCAGCTAGGGAAAAGAAACAAATAACATACAGGGAAACCCAACAAGGGTGTCGGCAGATTTTTCAACAGAAACTCTGCAGGCCCAGAAGGGAGTGGCACGATAGACTTAACATGATGAAAGGAAAAATCCATCAACCAATATTCCTCTACCCATCAAGGCTCTCGTTCAGATTTGAAGGAGAAGGCAAAACCTTCACAGATAAGCCAAAGCTGAGAGAATTCAGCGACACGAAACCAGCCTTACAACAAACACTAGAGGAAATTCTATAGGCGGAAAAGAACAAGAGAAGACGGGAAGAGAAAAGAGCAGCAAAAACAAATCCATAGTAATAAATAAAAAGGCAATAAGAACATACATATCAATAATCACCTATAATGTGAATGGACTAAATCCCCCAACCAAAAGACGTAGACGGGCTGAATGGATACAAAAACAAGACCCGTACATATGCTGTCTTCAAGAGACCCATAGGGACACATACAAATTGAAAGGGAGAGGATGGAAGAAACTATTTCATGCAAACAGGGATCAACAGAAAGCTGGAGGAGCAAGACTCATATCAGACTTTAAAATGAAGAATACTTTCAGGGACAAAGAAGGCCAATTACATAATGACCAAAGGATCAATCCATGAAGATGATATAACAATTTTAAATATCTATGCATCCAACGCAGGTTCACCACTATATATAACGCAACCGCTAACAACCTTAAAAGGACAAATTGACAATAACACAATCATCGTGGGGGACTTGAACACCCCCCTTACAGCAATGCACAGATCAACCAGACAGAAAATCAATAAGGAAACACAGGCCCTGAATGAAGCATTAGAACAGAGGGACTTCATAGTTATTTGTAGGACATTCCATCCAAAAGCAACGGAATACACATTCTTCTCAAGTGCACATGGAACAGTCTCCAAGATGGATCACATCCTGGGCTACAAATCCAACCTCGGTAACTTCAAGAAAATCGAAATCACATCAAGCATCTTTTCCAACAACAACGCTATACGGCCGGAAATCAAGAACAAGCAAAAAACTGCAAAAAACGAAAACACATGGAGGCGAAACAACATGCTACTCAACAAGCAATGGATCACTGAAGCAATCGAAGAGGAAATAAAAAATTACCTGGCAGCAAATGACAACAAGATACAACACTCCAAAACCCTTGGGATGCAGCAAAAGCCGTTCTAAGAGGAAAGTTTATATCCAAACAAGCCCACCTCAGGAAACAAGGAAAAGCTCAAATAAACAAGATAGCTCTACATCTGAAGCAGCTAGAGCAAGAAGAACAGACAAGACCTAAAGTTAGTAGAGGGAAGGAAATCATAAAGAGCAGAGCAGAAATCAATGACATAGAAACAAAGAAACCCATCGAAAAGATGAATGAAACGAAAAGCTGGCTCTTTGAAAAGATCAACAAAATTGATATACCCCTAGCCAGACTTATCAAGCAAAAAAAAGAGAGGACTCAAATCAATCAAATTAGAAATGAAAAAGGAGAAGTAACACGGACATCACAGAAATACAAAGGATCCTAAGAGAGTACTATCTGCAACTATACGTCAATAAAATGGAAAAACTAGAAGAAATGGGCAAATTCTTAGATAAGTACGATCTTCCAAGACTAAACCAAGATGAAGTAGAAAAGACAATTGGACCAATCGCAAGAACTGAAATTGAAACGGTGATATAAAAACTTCCAACCAACCAAAGTCCAGGGCCAGATGGCTTCACAGACGAATTCTATCAAACATTTAGAGAAGAGCTAACAGCTCTCCTTCTGAATCTATTTCCAAAAATTCCAGAAGAAGGGAAACTCCCACACTCATTCTATCAGGCCACTATCATCCTGATACCACAACCAGACAAAGACACCACAGAAAAAGACAACTGCACGCCAATTTCACTGATGAACATCAATGCAAAAATCCTCCACAACATACTAGCAAACCGCATCCAACAATACATTCAAAGGATTGGACATCATGATCAAGTGGGATTTATCCCAGGGATGCAAGGGCTCCTCAATATCCTCAAATCCATCAGGTGATACACCACATTCACAAACGGAAGAAGAAAACCATATGATCCTCCCAATAGATGTCGAAATAAAGCCTTTGACAAAATCCAACACCCATTTCTGATAAAAAACCCTTCAGAAAGTGGGCATAACAGGAACCTACCTCAACATGATAAAGGCCATATATGACAAACCCACAGCAAACATCATTCTCAATGGCGAAAAGTTGCAAGAATTCCCGTGGAGATCAGGAACAAGACAAGGATGTCCGCTCTCGCCACTACTCTTCAACATTGTTCGGGAAGGCCTAGCCAGAGCCATCAGAGAAGTAAAAGAAAGAAAAGGAATCCAAATTGGAAAGGAAGAAGTGAAACTATCCCTATTTGCAGATGACATGATACTATACCTAGAGAATCCTCAAGACTCTACCAGAAAACTGTTAGAGCTCATCCACCAAATTGGCAAAGTCGCAGGATACAAAATTAATACACAGAAATCATTGGCCTTTCTATACACGAACAATGAAAGAGCAGAAAGAGAAATTAGGGAAGCAATCCCGTTTACCATTGTATCCAAAAAAATACCTAGGAGTAAACCTACCTAAAGGGACAAAAGACCTGTACTCTGAAAACTATAAGCCACTGATGAAAGAAATCAAAGATGACACCAATAGATGGAAAGATATACCATGCTCGTGGATTGGAAGAGTTAATATTATCAAAATGACTATACTACCCAAGGCAATCTACAGATTCAATGCAATCCCTATCAAATCACCAAGGAGTGCTTTCACAGAACTCGACCAAAATGTTTTAAAGTTTCTTTGGAAGCACAAAAGACCCACACTAGCCAAAGACATCCTGAAAAAGAAAAATGGAGCTGGAGGAATCAGGCTCCCGGACTTCAGACTCTACTACAAAGCAACAATCATCAAAACCGCATAGTACTGTCACAAAGACAGAAATAGAGATCACTGGAACAGGGGAGAAAGCCCAGAGGTAAACCCACACACCTACAGCCAACTCATCTATGACAAAGGAGGCAAGAATATACAATGGAGAAAGGACAGCTGGTTCCGTAAGTGGTGCTGGGAAAACTGGACAGCCACATGGAAAAGGATGAAATGAGAACACTCCCTAACACCATACACAAAAATGAACTCCACATGGATGAAAGACGCAGATATAAGACCAGACACTATCAGACTCCTGGAGGAAAACATAGGCCAAACACTCTGATATAAACGGTAGCAACATCTTCTCGGATCCACCTCTCACAGTACTGACAACACAAACAAAAAGGTACAAATGGGACCTAATCAAACTTCAACGCTTCTGCACAGCAAAGGAAACCCTAAACAAAACAAAAAAGACAACCCACAGAATGGGAGAAAATCTTTGGAAGTGAAGGGACTGACAAGGCATTCATGCCCAAAATTTATAAACACCTTCTGCAGCTCCACACCCACAAAACAAACAACCCCATCGAAAAACGGGAAGAAGATCTAAACAGACAGTTCTCCAAAGAAGACATACAGATGGCCAAGAAACACATGAAAGGATGTTCAACATCACTCATTAGTAGAGAGATGCAAATTGAAACCACTCTGAGGTACTACCTTACACCAGCCAGAATGGCAATCATCCAAAATCTACAAACAATCAGTGCTGGAGAGGGTGTGGTGAAAAAGGAACCCTAGTACACTGTTGGTGGGATTGTCAATTGGTGCAACCATTGTGGGAAGCAGTATGGAGAGTGCTCAGAAAACTAAACCTAGAACTCCCATTAGATACAGCAATCCCATTCCTGGGCATCTACCTAAAAAAGCCATGACTCGCAAAGACATATGCACTCCAATGTTCATTGCAGCACTATTTTCAATAGCCAAGACATGGAAACAACCTAAATGTCCATCAACAGAGAAGTGGATCAAGAAGATGTGGTACATATACACAACGGAATATTACTCAGCCTTTAAAAGGAGCAAAATACTGGCATTTTTTTGCAACATGGATGGACCTAGAAACGATCATGCTAAGTGAAGTCAGCCATACAATGAGACACCAACAACAAATGCTTTCACTGATCTGTGGAATCTGAAAAAAGGATAGACTGAACTTCTCTGCAGAAGAGATGCTGACTCACAGACATTGAAAAAAATTGTGGTTTCTGGAGGAGACAGTTTGGTGGGTGGTGGGATGTGCTTGGGCTTTGGGATGGAAATCCTGTGGATTCAGATTGTTATGATCATTATACAACTACAGATGTGATAAATTCCTTTGAGAAATATATGTGTGTGTGTATGTGTACACACATATAAATGATTAAAGACAATATTACCATCCAATTTAGTCGAGCATCTCATGACTAAGAGGAAGGAAACCACTGTGCATCAATGCTAAATAGTAAAGAGATGCACAGCCCAAACTAAATCTCATTCGTTATACAGGTAAGTTCATACAACATATTATAGGCATCTTTTCAAGATAAAACTTTTCACTCTCTCCTATGGTTGTGATTCAAGGTACAGTTTGCAATTTGGAGCTCAGAGACACCTGAATTAGGCTGTCTTCCCCTGATAGCCCCAAAGGTGACTTCTTTCATATATGATCCAGCCATTCTAGCACCCCAAAATTCTCAGCCACAGTTTAATGAGACATTTTAAATTCTTAACATGAACTCCTATGTTTTTCACATATACATAATATTTCATCAGCCAATCCCCCACAAAATCTGCATGTGTAAATCTAAGGGCATGTCCTGTGAAGAAAATAGACACTAACATTCTCCAAAAAAAAAAAAAATCAGGAGAAATCACTGTCAAATTTCATGAAACTACATTTCGTGGAGTGTCTATCTTCATGAAATGTTTAATGAAAGGAAAATTCACGACCATTTGTTAATACAAAGCATTCTGACTTAAGAACTGCATTACACTAAGACATAGTGCCAAACTAGACACTCTTTCTAGTTGTGAAAATATTCCGTCCTTAAATGTGATAAATATGGAAAGCATCATGTATTTTTGACACATATTAAATATTTACCAAAGCTGGAATGGGAAACCACTCACAACATTTTTGTAACACTTCTTTCAGCCATGAAGCCACAGAAATTCTTACCAAACATAAGGTCTCTTTGTGCAAAGGAGCAGCTTGTTATCCCATATTAAGACCATTTCATAAAATCTAGGTCCTATTTTATGTTGCTACTCCTTTGTTTCTGGACTCCTACACAATAATATTCAGAAAACCAGATCAATGCACCCAAACTGCTGAGACCCTTATATTTTCCAAATAAGAACCAACTCTCTGGAACAATGATGGCCCTGACTACCTTTTAGCTTTGTAAGTTCCACCGCACACCATACCTTGGCAAATTCTCACCCTCTCCACCTACCCCTCCATGACCCTATCTTGGAACAGTCTCACCCTTTCCTCATATGCATCTTTTATAGCCTGAGGCTAAGCCTGACACTGGTTACCTCAGCCACAAGCCCCTAGGAAACCTGCAACCCCATAATGCCAGGAAGGCCTAGCCTTCTCACACATCCCCTGGCCATTTCCTGGTCACAAAACCTATGGGAAACCTCAATGCTCCTGACTCTATGCCCTTGTTATTTCCTCACCAAAACCCCTCAGCCTATTTCCTGTTCTAACAAAAGAAAAAAAAAAAGACTACGATTCCATGTAATCTTGGATTATATCCTTTGGCTCTTTCAACAATGGCAAGTTTCCTCTTACACTCATATAAGTCGTTTTTCTTATAAACTCTCTTGTTATGACATCTCCTACTTGTTGGATTTCCTTAATGGTATGGGCCTTACATAAACGCAAAATCTCTACTTCATGAATGCTTAGCATATATTGATAGACATACCAACAAGAATCATAGTTGCTGTGCTAATATGACTATGAAAATGTGAGGTTCCCAGCAGCGTGGAGACAGACCCCCATTGAGCCCATATATGGCTGTTCAACTTGGAGACCTGCTATGGACGACCTCTCCCAGAATTGGATGCTCAGTTTGAGCAGCAAGAACCAACGGACTGAGGAAAACACCTGGAGGCATGTGTTAACTTCTATAGTGATGAACTGCTCTCTGTCATGGGACTTGACCCCCTACTCCTCCCTTGACCTTCCCCTCCACTTTCTTCATTGTTCCCATCAAAGTTCCTGCCATGAACTCCCACCACAGATTCCTGCCACAGATCCTTTATAAGCCTAGCCCCTCCTCACAGTCAAGGCTGGTGCCCTCCTGAGACATTAATAAATCTCTCCTGTTTATCAAATGCCCTTGCCCACTCCTCCCTCAGCAAACTTCACATATGGTGCTAAACCTCAAGCGGGAATGATACGAGAATGGGAATCAGATCAGTGGTGCCCCCAAACTCCTGGGTTTGAAAGCCAGAGAGCAGCAGGCAGGGGCAGCTCTTCCTGGCTTAACCTCTGGAACCCACCCAGGTTTGGGTCCCTGATCCAGGCACCTCTGCACCAGTCCTCTCCTGCTCAGCCAGGCAGGAACCCCTAACGGGGAATTCCACCTTTCCATGACTGACTCTGCATCCAGCACTTACCTTCTTATACTTGGGTGAGAAAATGTCACTTTTCTGGGTCTCCTGTCAGCATGGCTCTTGGGTCCCAGTTCCTCTGGCACATCAGAGTACAACCTTCTGCAACAAAGCATCACACTAGGTCTGTAGAATGCATAGACACTTGGCCCCATCCCTCTCATCTGGGGACACCCACATCAGTGCAAAATCTCTCTCTGTCCCTCAGCGTCCACTATCCAGACTTTAGAGACACTCAGCCTAAGAAGTGGCACTCCCTAAGATGGCCCCTTCCTTACCCCACATCCCCTCTTAGTCCTCATCATGGTGAAGAAGCCCTCCACTCCTCCACAGAACACACCGCTTGGTTGCCTCTTATGGAATTTAGGTATTCCTAAGAGGAAATGTTAGGTCCAAGCATCTTTCCTTCTTCTGTAACTCCGTGTGCACAGGATAAACATTAGCTAATGGCTCTCAATGCTCCCAAAATGCCACTTTCAATTTTTTTCTATAGTGATGTTGTATTTGTTTTTCCATTATAGCTGGTCCACCGTGTTCTGTTCATGTTCTGCTTCATCACTGTACAGAGTGGTGTGCCCCTTCCACATACATGTATGCATTCTTTTTTCTCCCTTTATCATGCTCCACCCTGAGGGACCAGACAGGTTTGCTAGGGCTACACAGCAAGATCCCATTGCTAATCCAATCCAAAGGCACTAGAAGGCATCTATTAACCCCAAGCACCCCATCCATCCCACTCCCTCCCTCTCCCTCTCCCCCTTGGCAACCACAAGTCCACATTCAATGTAAATAGCTCGAGTGACCTCAATAACATTTGTCACTGTAATGACGAGTGGCATGAAAGGCGCTGTGTCTTTACTCTCAGCCCACAGGCCTCCCTCTGTTCTCCCTGTTTCACATTTCAAATTCTTCTCCATCATTCATGTCATATTCCCTCTCATTCTGACAGCTCCTGCTTTGATCCTGCAGACCATTATTCTCCACAATACAAATCTCTCCATGCCTCCAGCTCTCCCCCAACACAAAATCCTCCACTCCCCTACCCAAGCTGTCCTCAGCTTCTCCCCATCCTAACCCAGATACTGATCCCTCTTTCTCTCCTCCTCATACACAGTCCTGTACCCTGCTTCCTCCTTCTCCAAACACCTCCCAACCAGCTCCTTTGGTCCCTTGAGGGGGAGTTGCCAGCACTGCAGGGATTGTCCAGGTCCATGTCCCTATTTCCATGTCCAACCCCTCCCACTTAAATTGAAAAACAAAAAGATGAGGCTCCTTCTCTTCTGATCCCTCCATCTACATTAAGGAATTTGAACAAATCACTCAGTGCCGTGACCTTACCTGCCATGGTGTTGATGTCACCTTATCCTTCCTCCTCGACCTTGCGGAAAAGGAAGGGGTCTGGTTAGCCACTCAGGCCCACACAGATGACCTCTGCTGGCAAAACAAGAACCAAAGAGTGCGGGCGGTAGCATTCCCAAAACAGGATCCAAACTGGGACTCTTCAGTCGATTCCCAGGCCTTCAGACACCAGAGTCACATGGTAACTTGTCTCATAGGAGGACTATGTGAAGCAGGTCTTAACTACAAAAAAGAAGAAGCCCACATGAAAAACCTGCTTTCCTTCCTGATTAACAGAGGCACTTCAAAAAGATACACAGTTAGACCTTTCCCATTTGGAGGGAATCTTTCCTTCCACAATCCCTTCATCTCTCAGTCTGTCCCTGACATAAAGCACAGATAACAAAAGTGGGAGGATGGCCCTCAAACCCCTCAGCAGGATGTCTTCACCCTCACCTTCAAGGTCTTTAATAATCAGCATAAAGAGGCTGAAAGCCAACACTTAAAAAGAGATCGGGCTAAATACAAAATGCAGGTAACTGCCATTAAGCGCTCCCACAAATATCAGCCCCCTCCCCAGGACAATGGCTCTAAGGCACTCCAGGCCCATGCTGCAGGTATGATAAGAGAGGCCACTGGAAACCTCTCAGGGGAGGGCCACATCTCTCCCTGCAGAGAGACCAGAATCCTTGGACCTCAACCGGCCAAGCCACCTTGGCAGGATCACAGATGACTGAGGGTGCCCTGGAAACCCCTGCATCCCGGCCCCACAACTACTACTCGGGTGAAGCACCAGGTAACTCTGCTAGTTGTAGGTAAGCTGGTATCCTTTCTTATCAACACAGGGGCCACTTACTCAGCACAACCTCAATTAACAGGTCACAAACACCCCTCTCAGGTCTCTATTGTGCATGTTGGTGGTCTCATCTCCAAACCCTTACCAAAACCCCTTCCAAACTGCACCCCATCAGGGACACCCTTTAGCTGTTCTTTCCTGATATTAACCAAGTGCCCAGCCCCAACTCTTGGCAGAGATATTTTATCTAATTTCAGAGCCTCCCTCAGACTTCTCACTCCTGTCTCTCTTTCCAAGCCCTCTCTCCTCCCCCTTGCTCATCTAGAACATGATAAGCTACCTCTCCCAGCCTCTGTTCTTTTGCCCTGGGTGTGGGATACCTCCACCCATTCCATAGCTCAGCAGCTTGCTCCTGTTCAAACTGAGTTAAAAGACAAGTCCGCAAACCTCTGCCAACCTCAATACAGGCCCCTGACCGAAGTCACTAATGGAATCGTAGGCATAACCAGGGTCCATGTCCCCTTCCCATGTCTGGCCCATACACTAAACTAATCCAGACCCGGGGACCAGTGAAGGGCATGCCATTCTTTCAGTCCCTTTTATCAGCCAGCCTTCCCCTGACAGACACATCTACACATATTAGGACAGGGCCCACAAACTCCCTGCCTGGACTAATTGACAGGGCCTTTAATACTCAGGGAAGAGGCTCCTCAGTTCTGAGGGAAAAGTTTTCTGCCCTCAAGGAAACAAAGTCATCCCAAGAGAAATTTGCCTGTGTCTTTGAGATGCAGGTGTTCTGCCTGGACATCTGGAAGCCTTAGCTCCACCATCTTTCTGAAATAGAAATTTCAGGAATAGGGGTACATTTTGCAAGTTGAATTCTCAGGGTCAAGGAGAAATCGTATGTCTTTTGTTCTAAACATTATTAAAAGATGTTTAGCCACCTAGACAAGTGACCTTGATTTGTTCCATCTGTCAGGGACCCAGTTTGAAGCCAGTGTCTCTTGTAGCTGATGGGTTTCACACAGGTGTACCTTATTCATGGCTGAGACTTTGGAATGGGAAAACTGAGCTTCCTGTTTTGTATGTATCATTGTTTGTGTTGTGCATGTGTGGCCTTGCCAAAATTACTTCATCAAAAAGCTCTACTTAATTGGCTTGAAGGAAATTAACTCTTATATGAACTCTCAAAATACCTAAGGTATGGTAATTTTAGATTCACATGAACTGGAAAATATTCCGTGTTAAATTAACATCTGATATTAAAGTTAAAGTAGGTTGATCTAACTTAAATGGGCATGTCTTCAGAGTCATTGGCAGAAGCTTTTCTTATTGCACCTAGGTTTGATAAAAGTCAAATCGGATGCTGAGGCTTCAGTAACTAAGAAGGGACAGCAACATCACTTAAGACTATTATCGGTGTTTTGGTGCTATGCTGTGATGTTCTGTACCAGGAAACACATACTTTTAGAAGTGATAAAAAGTCCACCCAGACAATTAGACATTGTGTTTTCAGTAAAGAAGGAAGGAGGAATGGAATTGCATTTTATTAAGGGAACAGAAAGTAAGTCTGTCGTGTAGCTTGTTATTTTGAATGGAAAGCTAGCAGACAGAATAATATGGATACAGAAAGTGATGGAAGATTTCTGCGAAGTGGACACTAGACAGGATTTTCAAGCTTGGTCGGGACTGACTGGGAGTTTAAAGCTAAAAAATAAACTAACTTTAAAGGTAAGCTCGTGTAAAACTTGAATTAGGTTTCTGTCTCTCTGCTAAAAGAAAGGTTTCTGAACCTTCTTAACCTTACCTTGTTCATACTCTTGATAACAGGTTACATGAATCGATTGGCCTTTAATTTGTATTTGCTTTTGAAATCCTTTGTTACTTTGGTTGAGTGACTAGGTAATGTTTTACAATAAAGTGAGATTCTACTTGGCCAGGTGTTTAAAATTTGCATTCTCTCTCTCTCTCTGCGTGTGTGTGTGTGTATTTGCAAATTTCCTAAGTGTAAATTACCGTGTTACAGGGGAGAAATTGTCGGATGGAAGGTATGAACCCAATCTATAAAGATATAGCTCACAACTTACTCCCTCATTCTCAGACATTTGCCATCCTGATGACCTTGTAGCATGGGAAAAGTGTGCCCCTAAATCAGAGGAGGGAAGATAGGTAAGCAACAGCTGTGAATTCAAGAGCCATGACTGTGGGAAATCCAAGAGGCAGCTTGCTTCTTCCTGGCTCCCCAGAAAACCCATTAATGAAAAGAAATGCTTTGAAAATATGTTCTCCATTTGGGGTATTCCTTCTACAGTTTTGGGTTGACAATATCTGGTGAAAATGAGGATCATTTTAGAGACAATCTTGTGACTCATACTCTAGTTCTGTGTTTTGAGGTTAGGGTTCACTTTCTAAAACTCACTTCCCAAATAGTTCTTTGAGGCTGTGTTACAATATTTCAATGTTTAAGGGGGGTACAAAGAACATAGTCTCAGCATGGGAAGCTGAGTGCTGCAATCTGTCTCTGCGAGAATATCGGATGCCCCACGATAACCAGGGGGTTATACATTCTGGGACAGTATCATTTAAGTGGTTGTCTCCAGCCTAGATGGAAGGTCTCTTGTCGGGAATACTTAAGTACCATATGCACAAGCAAAGTGAATAAAATAACTCTGAAAATCTCTAGTTCCCTCTTAAGAAGGACATCCACATTGCACGGGTCTACAGAGAGAACTACTGACATCAAACTCACCCTAAAACAAGGCCCTAATAACAAAAACACCAATGCCTGGACAAAAAGAAGTCACCATCAGAAGGAGACCACTATCCCAAGATTGCCCCCCCCCCATGACCACATGGTCATTTGTTGACCTTCTCATCTACCTTGGCGGGTTTCTCCCCTCCAAGGCTCTTCTCAGTGATGTTCCTAGGTGGGATCCCCTCATCTGTCCAACTAATACCTGCTCTCACAAGGGCACAATTATGTTTCCTTCAACTGTTACTCAAGCTCAATCAGCAGGTAAGACTTTAGCCAAGTGACATAACTCTCCTGGGCTACATTAATCGAAATTTAAAGGCTCCCTTGTGTTGGGAATGTTTAAACTATCTAGGGATAACCAGCCTAAGAACACTGGGGAGTACAGCTGAGTGGACAAGCCAGAATGAAATTTCCTTTAAAGAGAAGGAACGGAGTAATCCAGCTGAACAGCGATAAAACAGGGCTGTTTTGTGTGAAGCTTTTCAATTTTCATTTATGACTTTATGAATACTACTTTCCACATAATTTTTAAGAGACCACAGATATTTTCTTATATTTTTCCACTCCTTATCCGAATAGGTTAATTTGTTTTTATTGCCACCAATATATTGTTATATTTTCTACTGCACAGCATGTTGAGCCAGGTACACAGACATGTTTATATTATTTTCTCATATTATCTTGCTCCATCACAAGTGAGGAGACATAGTTCCCAGGGCTACACAGCAGGATCTCACTACTTATCCATTCCGAAGACAAGGGACTACCTCAATGAACCCCAAGCTCCCACTCAATCCCACTCTGTCCCAGTCCCCCTCCCCCTGGAAACCACAAGTCTATTCTCAAAATCCATGTTTTTCTCTTCTGTGGAAAGCTTCACTTGTGCTCTAAAATAGACACCAGATATAAGTGTTATTATGTGGTGTTTGTCTTTCCCTTTCTGACTTCCTTCTCTCAGCATGAGAGTCTCTAGGTTTATGTTTTATTCACTGTCTCCACAAAATTGCTATCTCTTGCATTTCCAGAAGTGTAACTGAGTCACTGAAAATGATATATAGTTCCATATGAGATCAGTGGTCTCTAAATATGGGAACATGCAACAAGAGGGAATATTTTCCTGGACCATAATAGACGAGGAAGATGGGTGGTCCAGAGACTTTTGGCTACTCCTAGTATGGCTTTGTCCAGTACTAGCACATTTAATGGCCTATCTGTGACATCATTGCCAGACCTAGCAATGTTCATTGCTGGCACTGTGAGATGAAATGGTCATGAAATGCCTCCCCAAACTATGGTCAAATGTATGACCATGGGGGATTATGGCCAATTGTGGCCTCAAGTTAGCACTTGCCTAGAGGCTCTCCGTGCAGGAAAACTTGAGGCACAGCAGCTGTTGAACTGCAGCACCGGCAGAGCAGAGCTCAGGTAGGTGAGCAGCGGTGAGGCACAGCCCTTCAGACCGATTTCAGGTGAGGATCTCTATGGTCCCAAATTCTTGCATCTTCTCTCATCTAGAAATACAGAGATCATTGACCATGGCAACTGCATGGGCCAATAGGGAGAAAAGGCAGAATGGAGTAGCTGTGGGTCAGACATCCATGGAAGACTAGGAAATCTTATGGAAGTAATTTTAGGCAAGCCTTTGTATTGCCAAGAACTTAGGGTTTATGTGCCCTGTCAGACGTGATGACACCAGCTGTTCTCAAAGCAGCATCAGCTGGCAGCGACAACCTTATATTTTCAAGGCCTTCTCTTATAGCAACAGAAAGGAGACAACATGTATTATGACAATAGCTCCTGTCATTTACGTGTTAATACCACATCACGTGTTAAAACCTACTCAGATGAAACTGCACTCCTCCTTCAACAATACCGGTATCAACCCATGTTTAATCTTATTTTTCCTTTCTTCCCATCCTCTATGGTAGCATATACCATGTCCATCCACAAGTACTCCTCACCCCAGGCCAGCAGGAAGCAGAGAGAGAAGAGTAGACATTCATCCCTACCCCATATAATGGAAGGCTTGAATGAGAGGATCCCAAGAGGATGGAGACAGACCGCCATACAGCCCAACTATTGCTGCTCACCTGAGAGATTTGCTGTGGACACCCTTCCCAGAATGTGGATGTGCAAGTTGGGCAGCAAGAAACGAGGACCTGTGGGAAGCAACTGCCTGCACAGACTAACTGCCTACACGGATTAACTGTGCTCTGTCATGGGACTTGAGTCCCTACACCTCCCTTGACCTTCCCTTTCTTCTCCATTTTCCCTGCCACAAGGTCCCACCGTGGACTCCAACCACAGACTCCCACCACAGATGCTTTATAAGCCTAACACCTCCTTGCAGTCAAGGCTGATGCCGTCGTGGGCTCTGCCCAGCCCCCTCAGAGACCCTAATAAATCCCTCTTGTGTACTATTTGGTCTTCTGCATTCCTCCCTCAGCAACCTAACGGAAAATGTTTGGAATATTGTTTAACACACAGACTACTTGCGTAGGATACACAGAAAACTCGATATAATAAAATAAGTGATACCAGATCACTGTCAGTTTTTAACAATGTGAAAACATTATGGGATAAGTTTTAGAGTATTCAGTTCAATGGCATACATAATCTTCAGAATGTGGTACACCCATCAATTCCTCAGTTCTCATTGTATCAATCCGCAATGAAATCTCATAACCTTTGGATGGTACTTCCCCACATTTCCTCTCCTAACACAAGCAACCATCAATCTTTTTTTTGTCTCTATGGCTATAGATATTTTGCCTGGTGACCAGGGCCCTTCCATGTCTTGGTTAGTGATAAAGGTCATGGTTTGTTTTGTTTTGTTTTGTTTTTGATTGTGTATTTGTTTCTTTTTTTCTTTTCTTTTTGTCTTTTTATTTTGTGGACTGTACCTGGGGCATGCAGAAGTTCCCAGGCCAGGGATTGAACCCATAGCACAGCAGAGGTCAGAACATTTTTGTAACAAGCTAGCCACCATAGAACACTGGCTATGTTTTTCTGAATATAAATACTGCACAGCTTCTAGTTATACACTCTCAAGAGCTGCATAACTTTTGTTTCACTTTGCCGTTGTTTTTTTTTTTTTTTTATTCCATTTACAAGGCCTTACATAACAGGCACAAGTTCTTATGTGCACAAGAGAGAACTTGCGTTTACTTCAGGGATGAAATGGATTCATTTATTTATGTGATTTTTTTATTAAAAAGATTCCATTGGAATAGGATCTCATTAGCTGATCTCATTTTTTTTTCTCTCTTTGGGTTACTGTTCAAGTACGGAGCTCATATTTTATATTAACTGGGCTAATTTCATAGAGAAGTAAACCCTGACTGAAGGTGATGCTCAGATTGCTAGGAGACTAGAGTCTTGTGATGTCACAGCTACTCAGGCTGGCAACCATTGTGATGGATTGGATAGTTTATCTGTGTAGGCTTACCAAAGCAGCATTTAAAACTGCAGCGTTCAAAAGCCATGCAGGTGAGAAAAGTAGCTGAAGAGAAATTTATCTGAGATGGCACATGCTCCTTCAGAAATTCAAGGTGTGTCTCCTAAAGATGAATCAACTGGTTCAGAATCCTCCATTACATCTCCATGGTGTGATAACTCAATCACTGGGGACTTGGACTTGAGGTCTCAGGTTGAAGAAAAAGCTTTCCAGGCTTTGTCTGAGGGCTCCCTGATGAAAGAGCCATGCCACACATTGTGTGCCTCTGAACCAGATGGAGATAATGATTTTCCTCCTCTGCCCTTTCCCAGAAAACTTTGGGAAATTGTTGAAAGTGATCGATTTAAGTCCATTTGGTGGGATGAAAATGGAACCTCGATCGTGATTAATGAAGAACGCTTCAAGAAAGAAGTTCTGGAGAGAAAGGCTCCCTTCAGAATTTTTGAAACTGAGAGTATGAAAAGCTTAGTTCGACAGCTTAACCTTTATGGATTTACTAAATTGCGAAGGAATTTTCAAAGACCTGCCTCACTAGCCAACATTCTGGCAGAAGATAATGAAGTCTCTGCTTGGAACAAGGTATTATGAAATGTCCAGTTACTATTTACAGAGGGACATCTGCAAATATGTTCATACATATAGGGTCATAGTAGACCTTGAAAGTGGGATGAAGTACTGCTACGCTTTTAAGTTGAAGGCCACTTGGTCATAAAATATTTGGGGTGATAGAGAAATTTCCTAGCCACCTGGAGCCTTCTCGATGAACCTCACCCAATACAAGCCCCTGAACCTCATACTGTTACTGTAAATGCACCAGGCATTTTTATTTAAGGACCATAATTGCCTGTTCCCACTACATAAATTTTTGAAAATGTTAGTAATAGATGAGTATTATTTCCTGACATTAACTCTGTGTGATGAAACAAGTCAGATTTTTATGGATTCTTTGTCCTCGTATCTTTGTTTAAAAGGTCACTAAATACCTTTCTCTTTTGGTTTTAGCTGCAGTTCTACCATAATCCAAATTTTAACCGAGGCTGTCCCCATCTGTTGGTGAGGATGAAAAGAAGAGTCAGGATGAAAAATGCTTCTCCAGTATCGGCTTCTCTACTTCAAGGCTGCAGCAAGAAGCGCTCTAGAACAGGGGGTGATGTGGATAACCATAATTCTGATGTGGCTGCAGAAACTCGTGGAGAAGATGCATTTTCAACCTCTACAAACCTAAATGTGCCTTTAATAAGATGGCCTTCTATGAGCCAGAGAATTTCTAATACAACTACCCCAACTAGAAGCGGTCTTTCTTCTCCATCATCACCATCAGTCAGGCCACCAGGACAAATTGTCATGGCTCAACATGCTATTTTTAGTCAGTTGACCACGTTTCACATGCACTCACAAAGCAGCTACTCTCCAGCAAGTGGCCACGTCGTGAATTTCATTACAACTACCACTTCCATTTCTCAGTACCGCTGTATTTCTAACTTCCCAAGTGGTTATTTTGGACTGAGGGTGGAGCCTTCTCCTTTGCCAACCAGATACCAGAATATATCACCAACTGAGTGCCCTGTGTCTAACCCGCAACCAGCAGCCCATCCATGGTTCCCAATGCCAATGGCCACTGACACATCAGCTGCCTCGCTTTCAAGGCCAAATCCTCAGTCCTCCTCCGTATCGGAACATCACCCTAATTACCACTGACCTATCAAAGGACTATAGGTTATGCAGGAGAGTGAAGATGAAAATTTATGCTGGCAAATGTCACCAAATTCCTGCAATTCTGTTATTTTAGCAATAAACTTATATGTTCATCTTCATAGTTTCATCTTCTTTTTTTCTTATTCACCTGGATCTCTTTTTTTAATTTTTCCAATTCTTTGTCTCTTTTTCTTGTTTTTTATTTTTTTCCCACTCTACAGCAAGTTGGTCAGGTTATCCTTACATGTATATATTACAATTACATTTTTTTTATTTTGGACACAGTTAAGATTAAAGAGATGCTGCATTTCTTTTTCTAAAATGATTTTTCCATCATAGCTGGTTTACTGTGTTTGATCACTTTCATACTGTGCTGCAAAGTGGCCCAGTCACACACCCACCCACCCAAGACCAACACCCACACACATACATATCCTTTGTTTCACATTATGCTGCATCAAAAGTGACTAGAGATAGTTCCCATTGCTATACATCATGACCTCATTGCATACCCGCTCCACATGCAATAGTTTGCATTTTCAACCCTCGAATCCCAGTCCATCACAATCCTGCACACTCCCCCTTGGCAACAAAAACCCTGTTCTCCAAATCCATGTGTGTCTTTCCTGTGGAAAGTTTCAGTTGTGCCATATATCACATTCCACACATAAGTGATGTCATATTGTGCTTGCCTTCCTCCTTCTGGCTTACTTCACTTAGTAGGAGAGTCTCCAGTTCCAGCCATGCAAATGGCATTATTCTGTTCTTTTCTTATGGCTGAGTGGTGTTGCATTGTGTATATATACAACATCCCTTAATCCATTCTTTCCAATGGTCATTTAGGTTATTTCCATGTCTTTCCTCTTGTGAATAGTGCTGCATTGGACATACATGCGCACATAAAGTTTTCATGGAAATTTTTTTTTTCCCCAGGTGTATGCCCAAGAGTGGGATTGCTGCGTGACATGCTAGTTCTATATTTAGTTTTCTGAAGTGTTTCCATAGTGGTTGTAACAATTTACACTTCTCCCACAGTGTAAGAGAGTTTTCTTTTCTCCATACCCTCTCTAGCCTTTTCTGATGTGTGGACTTGTTAATGTCGGCCATTCTGTCCAGTGTGAAGTGATACCTCATAGTAGTGTAGATTTGCATTTCTCTAATAAACAGTGATGTTGAGAATTTCTTTATGTGCTTGTTGGCCCTCTGTATATTCTCTTTGGAGAAATATCTATGCAGGTCTCTTTCCCATGTTTCCACTGAGTAATTGGCTGTTTTGTTGTTGAGGTGTATAGGTTGTTTGTAGATTTTAGAGATTGAGCCCTTATTGGTTGCATCATCTGAAATAATTGTCTCCCATTGCAGGTTGTCCTTTTGTCGTTTTAATTGTTTCCAATGGCAGATTATTTTGCCGTTTTTTAATATTTGAAATGTTTGATAATTAGAGAGGAGCATTTGACATGTCCCCTAGCTGTAACTGTTTCAAAAAGGAAAATGGAACTAAGGAAATAGAGAATAGCTGTCAAGAGATTTCTGAAATAGTCCAAGTTGTATTGAATGGGGGTCTCAATTATGAGGGTGTGGAAAAAGGGGCAAATAAAAGTCAATTTGGAAAGGGAAAATACATAGTATTTACGTAGTGTTTTCTCAGCTGCATTATAGTCCATCTGTTACTTCAAATGGAACTTGGATATTAGTTGACAAGTTTGTCTTCATTGCAAAGAAAAAATAAATCAATAAATTCCATTGAGTTCCCATGATGGCAAAGAGGTTAACACACCTAACTAGTGTCCATGAGGAAGCAGCTTCACCCCCTGCCCTCGCTCTGTGGTTTAAAGCCCCAGAGTTGCCATGAGCTGTGATGTGAGTTAAAGATGTGGCTCAGTCCCAGCATTGCTATGGCAATATAAGGCAGCAGACAGAGCTCTGCTTTGACCCTGACTGGGATTGCCCATATGCCACAGGGGTGGCCCTCAAAAGACAAAAAAAAAAAGGTATACAATTACTTAAAAAGTTCATTTCACACTCCAAACGATAAGATATTTTATTTATCCAGGAACCATGACCATAATTTACACCATAAGTGCAACAACAATGTCCACATGACATCATCAGAGATTGCATCAGTGTCACCACAGGGTGGTAGTTCATCAGTGAAACATCTACAAAAAAAAAAAAATAGTAGAAAAAAAATGTGGGTGTCATTTTCTCTAAAATCCTCAAACTGTTCTAGGTTATTTTTGCCTTTATCTCCACCCCTTTATATATCCCGATTCACACGTAGAGGTTGCTTTCTTCTTTTACACAAAGACAGGCTTAAATACAAATGCTGGCCTTTAACACCAAACCTCAGCCAGGTTAGCAGGTCCCTTGAAGATATAGAATCTGTTTGACTTAGCAGCTTCTTATGTTTCTCTTTTATGTCTTTCTGGAGTACATTCAGAAGAATTCTTTTCAATCATACCAAGAGTCACCTCAGAGCCATCCTTGGAGTAGAAAGGACCCCACTTTGTTTTAAAAAGCAAGGTGCCATTGTTGCAGAGGGGAAAAGGAGGAGGGGCAGATGCCAAAGGAATCTCCCTGCTCACACGTGCACAGGCTTTCAGAGGGCAGGGTGCACCTGGTGCAGGCCACAGGTGGCAAGAAGCCACTTGCTTGTGCTACAGCAGCCTGGACACTTCTTGTGCTGGCTATAGGTGTCCAGATCCTTCTGGTGGGGGCTAAGGGCATCAAGTGGGTAAGTCAGATGTGGTGCCTCCTGAGTGATCTACAGGCAGTGGTGACAACCCAAAGCAGTCATCTCAGAAACCACAGGGAGTCAAGGCCTGCCACCGGTAGGGGTGTGTGATCAGGTCCAATCTCTGACCACAGTCACCTCAGAGGTCAGAAGTCAGAGCGGGCACTACAACCGAGCAGCACGCAGTATTGCTGTCAACACCCTGGCCATATAACCGCCCTGCAACTGTCAGTGCCAAATGCTCTGACAGTTGCACGGAAGAAGCACCCAGAAGGTTGAACACTGTCCTTTGCCAAGACCCTGTAACTAGGAGCAGTGGTGCACCACCTCCTGTGTGGGCTAAGAGGGACAGGCTGCTTCTTATAAGGGTCCTCAGTTGGGGGGGCAAACCACCAGAGGTGTGCATGGTCTGTTACCACTAGGGGTCCAGGAACAGGCACCCCTTGTGGCCCTAATCACCACAGAGGGCACCTCAGAAGAGGTCATTGTGACCAAACACTACCTGTTTCTGCTCCAAGTTCTCTGGGAACTCACAAACCAGGCCACTGCCACTGCCACTGCCACTGCCACTACCAAATGCTCTGGGCACCTCATGATTCTGCAAAAAGCTCATTATCACTCCCAAGGCCTTGAAACAAGGAGTAGCCTGTGCCACCTCCCTGCATGTACTTGCTGCTGCTAAGACCCCAGCAAGAAGGCACTACCAGCCCTACCCACTGCCTCCCTCTCCCTGGAAATACACTCTGCACCCTCGGGATAATGGCCCGCTTACTCCCAAGATTGAGCCAGCAAGAATGCAATCCTCCATGCCCCAAATAAATGGTAACACCCCACAAAATACAAAGGGTTGCTCTTGCCTAGAAGTAACCCTCCAAGACTAGAGTTTGGCTTCCCCAAACTCACAGAAAAAGAAAATCATAGACACGGTGAAGAAGCCCAGGAACAATTCCCACGTAAGGTACAGGAGATTTCATGTGAAGCAGAAACAATGCAACAGACCTCCGTAGGCCAAAAGACCCTGAGTTCAAAAGGGGTAGAGTGAATATATACTGAAGGAATGAAGGCTGAATATCAGGGACTTACGAGCACATTACAAACAGTCATGTCGATTACTTTAGAGAGGAATGAGGAAATTTAGGGGAAAATAGGGAAAAATTAGAAAAATCTTTTGCAGATAGCCAAACTGGGCTAAAGGCACTAAAAGGCAGAGTGAAGAGTGCAGAGGAATGAATTAGTGACATGGAAGATAGCATAATGGAAATCACCCAATCAGGACAGCAGGCAGAAAACCACATGAAAACACATGAAAGCAACATAAGAGATCTAGGGGGTAGCATAACAGGGGTCCATCTATGCATAATAGCAATTCAAGAGGCAGAAGAAAAAGACAAGTGGATTGGAAATATATTGGAAGAAATTATGTCTCAAATTTTTCCCAAACTAAAGGAAACAGGTATCAAAATACAGTAATCACAGAAGGCACAAAACAGGCTGAACACAAATTTGCCCACACCTAGACCTACTATAATGAAAATGGCCAAAGATAAAGAGAGGATTCTAAAGGCAGCAAGGGAAATACAACACATTAACTATAAGAGAACCTGCAAATCACCTAATTCCTCTACAAAAACACTACAGGCCTGAAGAAATTGGCAAGCTATATACAAATTCCAAAAGGAAAAACTCTGAAGCCTAGAATACTCTTCCCAGCAAGACTATCATTTATTTATTTATTCATTTACATATGTTTTATTTATTTATTGAGTATCATTTGAACTGGAAAGGGAAACAGAGAATTTCTCCAACAAACAAAAGCTAAACGAGTACACCAATACTAAACCCATTCTAAAAAAATACAGAAATGGCTAAAAGAAGAAGAAGACGAAGAAGAAGAAGAAGAAGGAGAGAAAAGAAGAGAGAACATATACAGATTGGAAAGCAGTCACTTAAATAAGCCAGCATACATCACCAAAACAAACAAACAAACAAACAAAAATCTACTCGAAAAGTGATGAGAAACACAAGGAACACCAAAAGGACAAACTCGAAGATCTCAAAGAAGAAATTCAAAAGCATAGAGTGTAGGTAAGAAAGTATGAAAATATAGACACCTATTTTTAATTATCGTCTTGCAGCCTATATGACTACCAGGCTAAAGCAAGCAGATGTAGGAAGTGGTTAACCTACTTGAAAAACAGGGAAATCACAAATCAAACCAAACATTACATTCATGAAAACTAAAACGAAATGTATCCAAGCATAAAATAAATGGAAATCATCAAAAAAAAAAGAAAGAGAAAAAAAAAAAAACCAAGGTAATACAATGAATCAACTGAAAAGCAAGGTTTAACATGGGAATAAATACATGTTTCTCAATAATTACCTTAAGGGTCAATGGACTGAATACTCTGATCAATAGACACAGAGCAGCAGATTGGATCAAAAAGCAAAAGCATATAACCTGCTGTCTGCAAGAGACTCCCTTTAGAGCAAAGAACACGTATAGACTGAATGTGAGAGAATGGGACATGATATTTCAATGGTCAAGACAGGAAAGCAGGAGTTGTGATACACATAGTAGAAAAAATAGACATTGAAACAAACAAAGGCCATAAAAAAAGATAAAGAAGGACACAATCTTAGAGAACCCAGATGGTGAAAGAGTAGGGGGATTTGTTCACCTCTCCCACAGATGCAACAAAAAATACACATCTACATGTAAAATGACTCACACAGAACAGCAACTGAACGCGGGCAGAAGAACTGAAACCTCCAAAAATGGGAAGAATCTCTTGACACAACTGCATAAAGCAACAGAAAAGAGGAGAGAGAGAGAAGGGGCATCAGGACTGGACTCCTGAGAGGGAATGGTGAAGGAGAAAGGGAACCCACACCCTGGAAACTCACCGAACCTGCGGAAAGATCAGCTGAGTCCAAGGGATCTCCAAGATGCCACGAAAAGTGCATCAGCAGGTCAGAGGACTGAGAGGCAGTGTGAGAGCCACACAGATCATCAGAACCGCTGGCACAGGTCACAAAGACTGAGACGCTATGGTGGGGACTGGGTGCCAAGCCCTAGGCTTTGGAGGTGAGTCCCTGGAAGCAGGCTGGGGTTGGTGGTGTGGAGATAGCATAAGAGATGAGGAAGTGGTGCCCCAGGGGTGAAGGGTTGCAAAGTGCTAAGGGCTGGGGACTGGAAAGCCACAAGAGAGGGAACCCAGGAGAAGGTCTGGGCCTGCAGGAGAGACATTGCACCATTGTTGGGGAGGGGAGAGCAGGATGTGTGGGCCACCAGAGAATACGCCTTGCTCCACAGCATTTT
The DNA here is from genome assembly GCF_054392235.1 of Sus scrofa. Lineage (NCBI taxonomy): Eukaryota > Metazoa > Chordata > Mammalia > Artiodactyla > Suidae > Sus > Sus scrofa. The sequence goes on from NC_139402.1 coordinate 13,109,620, forward strand.
CACTTGCACAACAGCTAGTAGAGCACAGAGGGCATTCCCAGCACATCCCCCTCTTCCACCACGGGCATGCCCGGGGAGAAGCCACATTCCTTCTGCAGTGGACTGGGCCCACTACCCATGGGAAGGCAACCACCTCCTTGGTGTTCCACCCACAGGAAGTGCCCCACTGCCCTGGTGCATCCCAGCAACCTCCTCCCCAAATCAGGAAGTTCACCACCACAGCAGCAGAAACAGGCCAGCACTGCCCACCCTTGGGAAGGGCTCTGCTGACAAAGCATGAGAGAGCCAGCACTGCCACCCTCGGGAAGCCCCCTACTGCTGTTGACCACTAGGGCAAGACCCTCCCGGCCATGGGGAGTGAACGTCCTCCATGGCATGCACCGGCCAGCCCTCCCCACCCTTGGGAAGCCCTCCACTGCTGGAGAGAACCACAGGCAGCTGCCCCTGGCTGCAGGAAGGGCACCAACAATGGGACGTACACCACACTAGGAGAGACATTGCACCATTGTTGGGAGTAGTGCACTTCCACCATGACAGGCACTGGCCAGCCCTGCATGCCCTCAGGAAGCCCTCCAATCTTGTGGCACAACCCATCAAGCCCTACCTGGCTTCAAGAAGTGCACTGCCAAGGCAGAACACTCTGGCCAGCCCCACCCAGCCTACGGAAGCTCCCCACCATAGCAGCACAACCCAGCCACACTGACTGCCCACAGGAAGCACCTAGCCACGGTGGTGGGACCCGGCCAGCCATGCTTAACCTCAGGAAGAGCCCAACCACCACCATGTGCCCTGACTGTGCCAAACTACACTTTGGCTTCCCCAAATTCACACAAAAAAGAAAACACAAGCAAGATGAAGAAGCTCAGCAAACATTCCCAGTTTATGCAACAGGAGAAATCACCTAAAACCTTCAACACTCAAACAGTCTGACAGACTTTGAGTTCAAAATGCAGAGTGAAAGTACTAAAGAGATTCAGAGAAGATAAGCACTGTAACACAGACTCCCTTCAGAAAAGAAATAGAAAACATAAGGAGGAGCCACGAAAATCTAGAAAGTTCATTTGCAGACGGACAATGTGAGCTAAGGGCAGTAAGGGCTGGAAGGAATAATGCAGGGGAACGTATCAGTGATGTGGAAGATAGAAGAAAGCAAATCACCCAAATAGGACAGCAGACAGAACACCAAATGAAAAAACCCTGAAAGCAATATAAGAGACCTATGGGATAACATAAAGTGGGCCAATCTGTGCATAGTAGGAATTCCAGAAGGAGAAGTAAAAGAAAAGATTATTGAAAACGTATTGGAAGAACTTATGTCTGGAATTATGCCCAGCCATGCGAAGTGCCCCACTGCCCTGACATGCCCTGGGAAACTCCTCACCACATTGGGAAATGCACCACGACCACAGTGGAAACTGGCCAGCCCTGCCTACCCTTGGGAAGTGCCCTGCTGCCATGGGGCAACTTGGCCAGCCCTGTCCACCCTTGGGAAGTGCTCCACTGCTACAGGTTGCCCCAGAAAGCCCCAGCTAGCCATGGGAAATGCACCTCCACCTCCGTGGGCACCTGCCGGCCCGACCCACACTTGGGAAGCTCTCTCCACTGCAGAGCGAGCTGGCCAGCACTGCCCACACTCAGGAAGCCCCCCACTGCCATGGAGCACCGGGGCAAGCCCTGCACATGTGCAGGGAGGGCAACTCCAATGTGGCAAGCCCTGGCCAGCTCCACCAGCCTTTGGGAAGAACCCACCTGCCATGGGGCAACCAGGCCAGGACTGCCCCCCTTTGGGAAGTGCTCTGCTGAATGGCATGCCCCAGCAATCCCCAGGCACATGTGGGAAGTTCACCTCCACCATGGTGCACACATGACAGGCCCATCCACCCTCGGGCAGGGCCCTCTGCCAAGAAGTGAACTGCCTGGTCCTGCCCACCTTCAGGAAGCAACTTTCTGCCACAGAGCAAGGAGGCCAGCCCCACCCACCCTTGGCAACTGATAAGCTGAGTACAATGAAAAGCACTCCATGCCCACAGGAGGCACTCTGCTGCCGCTGAGCACCTGGGAAAGCCCTGCCCAACTGCAGGGCTGTGCCTCAACCACATCCCATATCATCCAGCCCCAACTGCCCTTAGGATGGTGCACAACGCCCAACCATGCCTGGCCATGGGAAGAACCTAGGCTCAGCAGTGTGACCCAGCAAGCCATGCATGCCCTGCTGAAGTGCTCCACCAACGCGGTGCAGCCTCAACTGTGCCAAACTACATTTTGGCTTCCCCAAATTCACAGAAAATGGAAAACACAAGCAAGATGAGGAAGCTCAGAAAACATTCCCAGTTTACACAATGGGAGAATTCACCTAAAATCTTCAACACTGAAGCAGTCTGACAGACTTGGAGTTCAAAAGGGAGACAGTGAAAAGACTGAAGGAATGAAGACAAGATATAAACAGGAATGCAGACGCCCTCAGAATGCTATGAGAAAACATAAGGAGGAGCCAAGCAAATCCAAAAAATTCATTTGCAGAGATACAAACGGAGCTAAGGGCAGTGAGGACCAGAATGAATAACGCTGAGGAATGAATTAGGGATGTGGAAGATAGAACAATGGCAATCAGCCAAACAGGAGAGCAGAAGGAAAACCAAATGGAAAAAGATGAAAGCCATGTGAGACTTATGGTATAATAGAAAGTGGGCCAATCTTTGCGTAGTAGGAATTCCAGAAGGAGAAGAACAACAAGAGCGGGTTGAAAACATAGTTTAAGAAATTACCCCTGGAAGCTTTCCAAATCTAAAGGATTCTGACTTCAAGGTACAAGAAGCACAGAAAGCCACAACAACTTCAACCCAAATAGAACCACACCAAGACATATAATAACAATGGCAAAAATTAAAGATAAAGAGAGGATTCTAAAGGCAGAGAGAGAAAAGCAAAATGTCAATTAAAAGCGAACCCCCATAAGGCTATCAGCTGATTTCTTCACAGAAACTCTACAGGCCAGGAGGGAATGGCAAGAGATATTTAAAGGACTGAAAGGAAAAAAAAATATGCAACGTGGAATACTCTATACAGCAAGAATACCATTTAAAATAGAAGGGGAAATAAAGTATTTCTCCAACAAACAAAAGCTAAAATTACAGCAATACAAAAATCACTTCTGTAAATTAAAAAAAATTGGGGGGAAATGATGAGGAATGAAACTGCAATTAGAGAGCACTCAAACTACCAGGCTAAAGCACACAGTGATAGTAGGGGATAAACATACGTAAAAAACAGGGCAACCACAAATAAAAATGGAAAATTACATTTAACCAAAATGAAAAGAGAAGTACTCAGAGATAAAATAAATGGAGACCAGACAACCAAAAAAAAATAAATAAAAATAAAAAGGAGAAAGAAAGAATGAAGAATAATAGAATCAACTGGACTAAGAGTTTTAAAGTGGCAATAACTAAACATCTATCGATCATCAGATAAAATGCCAATGGACAGAGCACTCCAATGAAAGGACACAGAGTGACTGATGGGATAAAAGAGCAAAACCCATCAATATGCCACATGCAGGATACTCACATTAGGACAGAGGACACATATAGATTGAAAGTGAGGGGAGCGGAAAACATATTTGATGCCAGTGGACCAGAGAGGAAAGCAGGAGTTGCAATACTCACATCAGATAAAAGAGACGTTTAAACAAAGGCTGTAAAGAAAGACAAAGAAGGACACTATTTCATAGTTAAAGGCTCTGTTCGAGAAGAGGAGGTTATAAACAGCAACATGTATGCCCCAAATATAGAAGCACCCAGATACCTGAAAGGAACATTAACAGATATAAAAGGAAAAACTGATGGGACTACAATCTCAGTAGGAGACTTTAACACCCCACTCACATCAATGGACCAAGCTTCTAGACAGAAAATCCATAAGGCAACAGAGATCCTAAAGGACACAATGGAAAACATAGACTTAATCGACATTTTCAGGACATTACACCCCAAAAAAATCAGAATACACGTTCTCCTAAGTGTGTAAGTAATAATCTCAAAAATTGATCACATATTGGGGCACGAAGCTAAGCTCAACAAATAGAAGAGAATAGAAATTATTGCAACTATCTTCACTGACCGCAATGCATGAAACTAGAAACCAACCACAGGGAAGGAAATGAGAAAAAAAAACCTACTACATGGTGAAAAAACAACATGCTCTGAAAAAACCAATGGGCCAATGAGGAAATCTAAAAGAATAGTAAAAGTTACCTGGAGACAAATGAAAATGAAGACACAACCACTCAAATTCTATTGGATGCCACCAAAGCAGTGCTCAGAAGAAAGTTCATCGTTACGCAGGACTTCCTTTTACAAAAAGGAAAAGTCTCAAATCGACAACTTAACCCACCACCTAAGTGAATCAGAAAAAGAAGAATCAACAAAAAATCAAGTCAGCAGAAGGAAGGAAATCATAAAGATGAAAGAGTAATCAATAAATCAAAGAAACAATACACAAAATCGACCAAACCAAGAGATGGTTCTTTGAAGAGGTAGGTAACATTGACACACCTCTGGTAGGCTCACCAGAAGAGGAGAGAGAAAAAAAACCCAAATAAACAAAATAAGAAATGAATAAGGAGAAATCACAATGGATACTACAGAAAAACAAAAAGCCATATGAGAAAGCTAGCAACAACTATATGCCAACAAATCTGACAATGTAGAAGAAGTGGACAATGTTCTGGAGTCTTTCAGCCTGAAAAATCAGAATCAAGAAGAAATAGATCAACTGAATATTTGGATCTCTAGCAATAAAATTAACTGTATCAAAAAAAAAAAAAAAAACTCCCTACAAATAAAAGTCCAGGACCAGACGGCTTCACAGGCAAAATCTAACAAACATACACACGGGAAATGATGCCTACCCTCCTTAAGTTTTTATCAAAATGTGGAGTAAGAAAGAACCATCCCAAAGATATTCGAGGATGCCAGAATTCCCCTAATTCCAAAACCAGACAAATATACCACCAAAGTTGAAAATTATAGGCCAATATCATTGACGAATACAGATGCAAAAACTCTCAACAAAATTTCAGCCAACCCAAACCAACTACATATCAAAAAGTTCATACACCACGACCAGGTAGGTGTCATCACAGGTTCACAAAGATGGCTCAACCTGGGTACATCAATCAACATCATACACCACATTAAAAATAGAAACATCAAAAACCATATGATGGTCTCAAAAGATGCAGAAAAAGCGTGTGACAGAGTCCAAAATCCACACACAAAATAAAACTCTCACCAAGCTGGATAGAGGGAACATTCCTGAACACAATCAAAGTCATATATAACACACCCTCAGCAAATATTGTACTCAATGGAGAAAAGCTGAAATCCTTCCCACTAAAATTTGGAACAAGACAGAGATGCCCATTCTTGCCACAGCTCTTCAATATATTATTGAAAGTCCTAGCCACAGCAATCAGACAAACAAAAGTAATTAAGGGCCTACAAATAAGAAGAGAAGAGGTGTAAAACGGTCATGCTACGCAGATGACATGATACTACATTTTGAAAATTCCAAATATTCAACCTCAAAACTGTTTGAACGGATCCACAAAGTCAGAAAAGTAGGAGGATATAAGACTCACCTTCAGAAATCAGTTGCATTTCTGTATACTAATGAGGAAATTTAGGAAAGGCATAAAAAATACTACACCTTTAAAAATGGCATGGTAAAAATCAAATACCTTGGAATAAACCTGACCTAGGAGGTAAAGGACTTATAGATTGACAACTATAAAACATTAATGAAGGAAATTAAAGAAGACGTAGAGAAATGGAAAGATATTCCACGCTCCTGAATGGGAAAAATTAATGCTGTAAAAATGGCCATACTACCCAAAGCAATCTACAGATTCAATGCAATCCAAATCAAATTACCCACGACATTTTTCACAGAAAGAAAGCAAACAATCCAAAAATGTACATGGAACAAAATAGACCCAGCTTTCCCAAAGCAATCCTGAGAGTAAAAGAAAAAAAAAGAAAAAAACAAATAAGCAGGAGGCAAAATGGCAAAATGCTCCTAGACCTCAAGCCATCTTACAAAGATGCAGTAATCAAGAAAGTGTGGTAATGGTAACAAAACAGAGAGACAGAACAATGGAACAGAATGGAGAACACAGAAAGAAACCCAGACACCTTTGGACAAATAAGCATTGACCAGAAAAGAATCATACACAATGACCAAGGGGATTTTGTCCCAGGTTTGCAAGGAGAGTTGAAAATACTCACAGCAGAAAACATCACACAGTACACGAACATATGAAAACTAAAAACCCACATGATCCTCTCAATAGATGCAGCAACAGCATTCCATAAAGTCCAACATCCACTCACGATCAAACCTCTTACCAAAGTGGGGATCTGAGAAATATATCTTAACACAACAAAAGCCATTTAGGACAAACCCACAGCAAACTTAATACTCAAAGGAAAAGAGCTGAAAGCCTTTCCACTAAACTCTGATACAAGACAAGAAGGCCCATTCTGGCCCCTTTTATGCAACATAGTATTGGAAACATTAGGCACAACAATTAGACAAACAAAAAAAGTCAAAGGCATCCAAATTGGAACAGAAGAGGTAAAATATTCCCTACGTGCACATGACATGACACAATGTATAGAAAATCCTAATGAGGCCACACCAAAACTACTCAAACTGACCCACAAATTTGGCAAAGTAGCAGGATACAAAATTGACACTCAGAAATTGGTTGCACTTGAGTGTACTCACAATAAATAAAAAAATTACAAAAATAAAAAATAGAATATTTTGAAAATTGCACCCCCAAAATTTAAAGACCTAGAAATAAGCTTGACCAAGGAGCTGAAAGATTATAAGCTGAACCATAAAACTTAAAGAAATTAAAGAGGATTCAAATAAAGGGACAGATATCCCATGATCCATGTTTGGAAGAATTAATATTATTAAAAAAGCAATAGTTTGCCATAAAATCTACAGATTCAATGACGTCATTATCAGAAGACCTCCGTTATTTTAACAGGACGAGGACAAACAATGCAAAAATTTATATGGAACCATAAAAGACCCAGATACGCAATGGAACACTAAGGGGGAAAATAAAGTACGAGGAATAACTCTCCCAGACATCAGGCAATTTTTCTGAGCCACAGTAATCAAGACACTGTCGTAGTGGCACCAAAACAGAGACACAGACCAACAGGACAACGTAGAGAACCCAGGAATAAAGTCACTACCCTGCATTCAATTAATCTTTGACAAAGGAGGCAAGAATATAAAATGGGAATAAGACAGTCTTTTCAGAAAGGGATGCTGATAAAACAGGACAGCTGCTGGTAAGTCAATGAAACTGAAATACACCGTCACACCATGTACAAAAGTAAACTCAAAATCACTTAAAAATGTAAACATAAGATAGGACACCTCAAATGACTAGAAGAGAAGAGAGGCAAAACATACTCTGACATCAACAATAAAAATGATTTTTCTCAACATCAGTCTCCAAAGGCAACAGAAATAAAAGCAAAAATAAAGAAAGGACTCCATCCAATGGACAGGCTTTTGCACAGCAAACGGAACAATGAAAAAAGATAACCATTGGAATGAGAGAAAATATATTTTCAAATGAAGCCACTGAAGGGGCTTAATCTCTGAAATAAATGGCTTATAAAACTCAACAGCAAAAACCTACCAGCCAGTTGAAGAATGGGAAAAAGACCTGAAAAGATATTTATCCAAAGGATACCTGCAAATGGCTGACAGGCACACGAAAAAATGCTCGACCTCACAATTTTTAGAGAAATGCAACTCAAAATTACTGTGAAGTACCACCTCACACCTGTCAGAATGGCCATCATTAGCAAGTCAATAAATAAAAAGTTCTGGAGAGGGTGTGGAGAAAAGTGAGCCCAGCTGCACTGTTAGCTGGAACGTAAATTGGGAAAACCACTACAACCACTATGCAGATCAGTATGGTTGTACATTAGAAAACTAAGTATAGAATTACCCTATGGCCCAACAATACCACTCTGGGGCATATACCCAGATAACTCTTTCCTTGAAAGATATACATGGACTGGAAAGTTCATTTTAGCACTATTCACAACATCCAAGGTATGGAAACAACCTAAATTTCCATTGACTGAAGGGTACATTAAGATGTGGTACATATTCACAGTGGAAAACTAGAGTTCATGAGAACAAAATAATGCCATTTGCAACAACATGGATGGAACTAGAGATGCATATACTAAGTGAAGTACATCAGAAAGGAAGAGACAAATGCCATAAGACAGCACAGATCTGGAAATGAATAAATGGCACCAATGAAACATTCTAGAGGAAAGAAATGCATGCACTCGGAGAATAAGACAGTCAAGGGAGAGGGGTGAGGAGTGGGACAGACTTTAAGTCTGGGGTTAAGCAGTGCAAACTTTTGCATTTGGAGTGGATAAGCAATGAGATCCTGCTGTTTAGCACAGGGAACTCTATCTAGTCAGGCCTGATAGAACATGATGGAGGTAATGTGAGAATAATAGTTTGGGGGTGTGTGATTTTGTGTTATTGTGTGTATGTGTGTGCATGTGCGTCTGTGTGTGCGTGTTTGTGTGTGTGTGTGTGTGTGAGAGAGAGAGAGAGAGAGAACAAGAAATGAAGAGGGACAGACTGGGTCCCTTTGCTCTACAGGAGAAAACTGGCAGAACACTGGAAACCAATGATAATGGGAATAATAACAATCATGAAAAATTAAAGTAAAGCAAAATCTCTGCAAACAAGTCTCAGGTCTCACAGCAGTGGTTTCAATCTAGAGGCGTTGTGTTAACCAAAGCGCATGGGCCCTGGCCATAGATGGAATACAGCAGTTAGTGCATTACTGTCTCCAACCAGAGAGAGGCAACACTGTGGCTTGCTTAGGGTGGCTGCTCCTCCCATATATAATTTGGAACCCTGAGAGTTCCAAATTATGCCCTGAGAGCCAAGCCCTACATAGGGCTCCAAAGGGAAGGCAAAGTGACCCCCCTTCAATGGAATAGGGACTTTCAGTGGGATGTTCAGGCTTTAAAGGCCAAGGTGAAGAGAGTGACAGCATGGGGACTTCCCAATGTGGATAAATCCTTAATTCTCTGCAATCACAGAGGTCAGGGAAGGCATTAGGAGTCCTGAGCCAAAGCTGGGACCAGATTAGGGACCAGGGGCTAACCTTTCACCATAACTCAACTCAGGGACCCTGGCATGTCCTGCTGCCTGTGGGATGCTTGAAAGCTCCCCCTGGACAACACAGAGATGCTGTCATCCCTCATCAGCCACTGGCTCTGCTAGAGTCAAAGGACATCACTGGATCCTTTGGAGAAAGGTTAACAAGGTATGAGGGCCTATTGAAAGACACTCCCCTCTTTACCCTACTGATGGGCGAAGCCCTGCACACAGCAACCCTGCTTCCAGCAGGCGAAAGTGGGGACTTATCCCGTCAGTGTATAGAGACCATAAGACACACCTACTCCACAGGTCCAAACTTCAAGAACAAAGTTAAGAATAAGGGGTGTACAATGACCTGGGGGGGGATGAGGCAGGCTAGGACTTGGGATCCTTTGTTGTGTGCTGCTTGCCTCTTGAACAATGTCTCCTTGAACAATGAAATAAAAAGAAGCAGTAAGGGACTACAGATAACTGCATGCATGGGCAGTTGGGAAAAAGATGAATGAGAAGATTCATAAAGGCAAATAAAATAAAATGAAATAAAAATTAAAATAACATAAAACTTAATAAAATAAAAAAGAAAAGAAAAGAAAAAAATAAAAGAAATCAACCCTCCATCAAAATCGGGGTGTCAGGTGCAAAAACAGTTTATGTGGCATACATAGTGGACAATACCACTGAGGAAGTGCACAGACAATCTAAACCACCCCACTGACCCAAACCTTACACCACACTTACCCCTATCCCGCCAGAGAAGAAACAAGCTTGCCTCTGATCAAGGAGCAAGAAAAGGAACTTGTCACATTATTAGTCTCCTTTTTCTCCTGAAGGGCTCAATAAAGCCTTCCCTGAATTTCTGGTGCCTCACTTCTCATCAACTTCTATTTACCAGGGAGCCAAGAACCCTGGTCGGTGTGAAGTACATGTATAGTGGGCTATACGAGTGGCTCTCCTAGTCTCCATCATGGTTAAACTGAATCACATACAAGCCAGAATGACTTCCCCAGATGTCCATATGTGAAAATTTCTTCTGTCCAATATAATCTGCATTTGTGTGTAGCCAATCCAGAAACTAATCTATACTCTTTGGAAACAAGGAATGCAAACCAAAAACTTTACAGTAATTAGATCAGGCAGAAATACCACGAACCCTGAATTTATGGTATTTCCCTATTGTGGAAACCTGCCTTCAACACCTCTATGAAACAGTCTCGGGAGCCCAACTACAACGTCTACTTCAAAAAAAAAAAAATAGAATTCTGAACCACCACAATATCTGGATAATCCCCTCAGGAAGCCTGAACACAAACATCATAGCATCCAGTAAGTAAAGCAGTCTTGGAAGGAACCTGCCAGGAAGCGAGACATCACCACTGAGCAGTTACTTCAGGATGCAGTTCAGTAATCCTAAGACCTTTGTGGTAGCTAGCTTGGAAACAACCACCTCCTCAGCAACTAGGCAGAGAGACAACCACACTCAACGCAGCAACCATGCATAAAGCCAAACTGCAAATTCTTCACAAGATTACAGTGTAACAATTACTTCTGCCATATTCTTTCAGGAAATCCCAACACAATCTCTTTATAGCCACTGGACCAGCAAGATTAATCACCACCTGTGCAGCCACCAGGGTAAGCATCAAAACCAAAACTTCTGTAGTCATCACATGATGAAGGCTGACCATATTTTGGTAGTAATTGGACCGGGAGGTTGGACCTCAGTCTCTATAGTAACCAGCCAGCGGGCCTGATCACAAATTCCACTAGCCTGATCAGGAAGTCAAACCAGAAGTTCTACTATAACCATTCAGCCAGCCAAGCCATAGTCTCTGCAGAAACCAGAGAAGACATCTGAGCATAATTTCCACAGCCACCAGCCATGTAAACTAACCACAAACTCTGTCTCCTCCACGTAGATATTCACCAAGCGACCTCTGCAGAATTTGGAAGGAAAAGTTCACTGTACTCATTTCAACTAACAAGACAGGTTATCTCACCATATCTGCAAACACCAGCCTAATAAACAAAAGCACAACTTCTGCAGTACACCACAGCTCACAGCAATGCCACTGAGTGAGGCCAGGGATCAAACCCCACCCTCGTTTCCCAGTCGGATTCATTTCTGCTGAGCCACAAGGGGAACTTCCCCAAGTTTGCTTTCTACAGAGTTCTGCAGTCCAGTGGTTTCCAACATATACCCTGCTCTTAGATGGGAAGAATCAATACAGTCAAAATGAGACTACTACCTATAGTAAGCTTCAGTGTAATCCCTATCTAACTGCAAGTTACATTCTTCACAGAACTAGGAAAAAATTACAAAATTTGCGTAGAAACACACAAGATCTCAAATAGACAATGTAGCATAGAAAAAAAAAATGGAGCTAGCACAATCAGGCTGCCTGATTTCAGAGTATACTGCTGAGACACAATAATCAAACCAGTATGGCACAAGCACACAAACAGAAATATAGATCAATGGACTAGGTTCGAAAACCCAGAAAGAAACCCAAGAAGCTACGATCCACAAAGGAGTCAAAACATAGATTGGAGGAAAGGCAATGTCTTCAATAAATGGTGCTAGGAAATCTGGGCAACAATTTAAGAGAATGAGATTACAACATCTTCGAAAACCACACATAAAAGTAAACACAGGATGGATTAGAGACCTAAATATAAGGCCAGATACCATAAAACTGCTAGAGGAAAGCATAGGCAAAATGGTCTTTGACATCAATCATGGCAACGTCTTGTTTTACCCACCACCTAAAATCATGACAATAAAGGCAAAAATAAAATGGGTGTGTTGTGTGGCTTGCCTCTTTGCACTACAGTAGAAACTGAAGAAATATTGTAAAAAACCTACATTTATATTTTTACTTGCTATATGTGGTGTAATCAATACATCAAGAGACATTTACAGCATTGAATGCAGGTATAAGAAAAGAAAAATCTGGGAGTTCCTATTGTGGCTAGGTTCACATTAAGGCCCCCGTGGTGTCTTTGAGGATGCAGGCTTGATTTCCAGTCTTGCTTAGTTGGTTAATGACCCAGCATTGACATAAGTTATGAGAGAGGTGGCATAATCAAGTTCAGACCCAGAGCTGCAACGGCTGTGGTGTGAGCTTATAACCAAAGCACTGATACAACCCCTAAGACTTGAACTTCCATATGCCAGAGGTGCAGATGTAAAAAGGAAAGCAGAGAATGATCTAAAATCACTCATAGTGTCCCTATTAAGAAACTAAAAAGAGAGGAAAAAAATACAGAGAGAATAGGAAAGAACATTCGAGCAGTTATCAATAAAGGGAAATCAGGAGGTTTCTAGAGAATAATCAGCCAAACAAATGATATTCCTTTGAAAGATTAATAAAATATTTAAGACTGTAACCTGGATATGAAAAAACATGATGAGACCCTAAATATTAACATCACAATTGTAATAGGAAACTCAGCTACAGATTGCATGGACATGAAAAGAACAAAAAGTAATACGTGAACAACTTTATGCTCACATATTTAACAGCCTATAAGAGACAGATCAGTTCCTTGATAGAAAAAAATCTGTCACACAGGAAGAAATAGATAGGCTGCCTAAGCCTGTATCTATTAAACAAATTAAATTAATAATTAATCATGATCCAAATGAAGAAGTCCCCAAGGCTTCAAGAGATTACCAGAAAATTCCACCAAACATTTAAAGTAGAAATAATAAACTTTCCACTATATCTATCAGAATATAAAGCACAGAGTGTAACTGCTGTGTTTTCCTATTAGTCCAGCACTGTCCTGCTACAGAAAGCTGAAAAGATCCTTGGAAATGAAAACAACACAAAAATGCCTCTCATAAACCCAGATGAAAAGTCCTCTGTGACAAATTAGCAATCATCCTAGGTATGCCTCTTCAAATTTCTGAGGTGAAATAAAACCACTTCAACAGATTGAGAGGAAATTTCATATGATCAGATCAGTGTAGAAAAGACATGTCACCAACCCAACACCTATTGATTATAAAAGACTATCTGAACTAGGAATAAACTTAAATTCATAATGTCATAAATGTCTAGCACATAACACCCATAGCTACCATATTCAAGAATGAGAAGCTTAAAAGTTGCCCATGAAGCAAATCACCGTCTCTCGCCATTTCCACTTAATACTGCACCAGAAATCCCAGCTAAGGCAAGAGTACTAGAAAATGAAATTAAATGTATGAAGCAGAGCAAATGAAAAACTCTTTGTTTGCAGATGTCCTAACTGTCTTGGTAGGATTGATCAGTAAATACTTCTGGAAGTAATCTGTAATTACAATAAACTGGCAGGCTTCAAGGTTCTTATAGGTTAATTAGTTTCCAGCCATGGAAGAGGAAGTTGAAAGTGCAGCCAAAGTTTATTTATATGCTCAACCCTATAAATACTGAAAGTAAGTATAAGTGTAACAAAATAGCCACAAATCTATATGAGGAAACGATGAACATCTGATGAAAGAAATGAGTGGAAAGTAAAAGAAATTAAAGGAAATTAAAATAAGTGCGAGTAGGCTTTATTAGGGAGACCAAAGCTGACCAAGAAGTCACTTCTTCCCAAAGCGACCTCCAGATTCCATACAATTCAAATCAAGGTGGCAGCAAGTTAGTTTATGAACATTAATATCCTTATTATTCAAAATGTTAGACAGTGTGGTAAAAGACCCAGAGTAGCTACCGCAGTGCTGAAAAAGGTCAAAGCTGGGGGACTGATGTATTAGTCTTCACATGACAGTGTGGCACTTATGAAAGAAGAGACACATTTGTTGACAAAACACCACGGAGCCCAGAAAAATAATTGCTCAAACCCAGTCAACTGCTCTTTGACACAGGAAGAGAAGTTACCCAAGGTGAAAAGGCAGTCTCTTCAGGATGTGGTGGTGGAACAACAAAAACTTCTAGGCAAAATTTTTACATAATCCACAAAAAAAAAGAAAAAAAAGGTGGACCACAGACCTCAATTTTAAGAGGTAAAACCACAAAACTTCTATAAGGTAACAATAAGAAATGCTAAATGACTCTGTTTGTAGCAATTTTTTTTTTACATTGAGTACCACAGGCATGATCCATGAAAGAAATTCATAGGCAGATTTGATTTCATTTAAGAAAAAAATCAATGGAAAAAAAATTCTCTCCATGACATGCAATGTCCACAGACTAAGAAGGCAAGCTTCTTATACTTGGAGAAAATACTTGCAAAAGACATATCTAAAAAGAACCTTATCAAAAATATACCCAAAAAAGGCCCTTAAATCCCAACAAGAAGGAAAAAAGAAATTGATTGAAATTGCCAAAGACAACAGACACCTCAGAAAAGAAGATACACAGACGGTGGAAGGCATAGGTAGAGAGGCTACACATGATATGTTGTCAGAGAAATGCAAACTTAAGCAACTAGGGACTATAAGAATGACCAAAATATTGGGCACTAACACCAAGGGGTGGTGACGATGTGAAGCAAAAGAAACACTCCCGCATGGCAGGTGGGGATGCAAAACAGCCCAGCCACATTGGAAGTTTGCAGTTTGCTACTGTGCCGCAAAGATAAACCCATTCTGACCATATGGTCCAACATCCATGCTCTTGGAGTTTACCTAAGAGTAGAAGATACATACACAGACACACACCCAAACATGGCACATGATATTTAGAGCAGCTTTGCTCCTAATGGACAAACCCTGAAAGCAAGCAAGAGTCTTTCAGCAGGTTAATGGGTAACTCAATTTTGTCACATCCAGACAATGGCGTATCAGTTGGTGCTAAAAAGAGATGGGTTACCAATGCAAGAAAGGATATGGAGGAAACATAAATCGTGTTACTAACTGAACAAAGCCCCTCAGAGAAGACTGCATAAACTCTGTGATTCCTACTAAGCACATTCTGGTAAGAGGAAACCTAAGGAGACGGTGACAGGATGAGCTAAGCATGGGAGGGTAGAGGGAGGAGGGCTAAGGAGAGAGGGCATGGAAATGAATGAAGCCCAGAAGGTTTTCATGGTAGGGAAACTCCACTATACCAGACTTTACCATAGTGATTACACCTGTCACAGTACATATGGCCAACCCCAAAAGAATGTACAATTCCCAGAGCAAACTGGACTATAGGTGATAAGGATGTGTCAGTGTAGGTGAGTCAACTGTAGGAAAGGTAGCTCTCTGGTGGGAGACATTACAATCTGAGGGGCTAAGCAACAGGTCAAGTGAGACAGAAAAGGGAAACATCTATGTACTTCTTACTTTTACGGTGAACCTAAAACTCTGATTCAAAAATTTGGTCATTATGCAAAAACAAAACAAAAGAAATACATATTTTTAGATTTATAAAAATTAACAAAACAAAATACCAGTTTATTGTCATATAATATTATCATATAATAATGAGTATCCGGGGCCTGAAATGGTCTCACTGTGCTAACATCAACCTGTGGGTACAAGTGAACACTTTTCAAGACTTCAGGAGAGAATAAATTCTC
This sequence comes from Sus scrofa, assembly GCF_054392235.1. NCBI lineage: Eukaryota > Metazoa > Chordata > Mammalia > Artiodactyla > Suidae > Sus > Sus scrofa. The sequence continues at coordinate 13,125,349 of NC_139402.1, forward strand.
TCTTTTCTGTGGTTAGAAGCCATTCATGTCCCTTGGGTCATGGCCATTTCCTCCAGCTTGAAAGGCATCCAGGTGCCTGCAAAGGCCTAAGTGGTGCTATCATTTAGAGCTCTGCTTCTGTCATCACATTTCCTCATCATCTCTAACTCTTTTACCATGTCCCTGTATAAGGACACTTTGTGACTCCACTGAGCCCTCTGGGTTATCCAAGACAGTCTTCCGCATTTCAAGAGCTTTACCTGAATCCTACCTGCAAAGTCTGTGTTGCTGTGTAACATACCATAGTCACAGTGTCCAGGGATTAGACCGGGTGGGTGTGCAGTGGTAGATATTATTCATGTGGCTGGGATACATGACAGCACCTACACCAAACTGCAGAAAAGTAAAGGTTCCCAGCAAGACGTGGCAAGAGAGAAAAAATAACCTATAGGCACTGATCCCAAACACATTCTCTTTATCAGCAGGAGGCCAGAGTTATCCCATGATGCCTTGGTCTATACCTTCCAGCCTCCTGAGTGCAAGATATCCTTCATATTCCCAGTGCAGTCTTATGTGAAATGTGGAATTCAGAGAGGAAACTCCTCATCTCAATATGATTCCAAACCAATCCTCGAGAAATTATGGCGACCCCCTTCATGTTTTCTGCGACACCTGGCTTGTAGGGAGTTCCACAGCCCACCAGAACATGGAGCCCAGTCATTTGCAGCTAGTTACATGGAGAATTAAACACTGTTGGCTGTGCCCTTCCCCCCCCCAACTTCAATGGGGTAACACTGACTCCTGCCAGCCAGGTTCTCAGCAGGGAGGCGGGGCATGACCTCCCTGAAATTACACACAAACTTTGATGAGCACTGTCCTGGCCTGCCAGCAGATCCCCAGAAGTCCAGAGAGGAGATTCCTTATTTCTCTGTCATGTGTAAAACAGAACTGCCTGTACTACATACTGCCACATTAGTCCTGACAAGGCACTCAAATAATCAGTTATTATTTGTTTAGAATACATAGGCACTTTTCTGGGCAGCTGCCCTCTAATCTCAATTCTGGAAGTTAGGGTAAAGCGGAGTCACACGTAGAACTTGGTCTAAACCAAAGCAATGGATGAGCAACACTGTTCGCATTTCTACCAACCTCCAGCTCGGTTTTCCTCTTGGCCACACAGTAGGATCATATTTCCCACTGACATGTGCTGCTTGGAAAAGCCATGTGACCAGGCTTCAGACAATTAGGGCTTAGGCAGAGGTAACACACACCCCTTGTCCCTTCGTCTCCTGAGGAACCCTCCATGCCTTCTCATGCCACCTGCCTGTTGTCTCAAAACAAACAACCCAGCAGAGGATGGCTTCTCTGTTCTGAATATCTGTGCCCCTCCCCCCAAGTTCATATGTTGAAATCCCAAAGCCTAACATGATAGTGTTAGGGGATGGGGCCCTCACAATGGGATCAGGCCCTTTTAAAAGACATTGACCCCTTCCTCCTGTCTCCATGTGTGCACAGCAAGGAGTAACTGGCTCTTAACATGGAGAGGGCTCTCACTGAACATGACCATGCTGGAGACTTGGTCTTTGACTTCCAGCCTCCAGGACCAGGAGAAAATATGCCTCATGTTTGTGACCTACTCAATCTAGGATATCTGCTGAAAGCCTGAAAACTTGGGAGAGTCCAACCATGGAATTAGCCTGGGACCCCAAGTGACTCTTTAGATTACAGAGTCTCCAAAGCCCCCTTCCCCACTCCCACAGCCCACGCCCAACTGACATGAACAAGAAACACATATCCTGTTAAGCCACTACTTGGAGGCTGTTGTTAGAACATTCAGCCAGCCAGCACTGTGGAAAAAGGGAGAAATTATCAGAATCTGTGAACAGTCTTACTAACATAATTGCGGTTTGGTATGTGATCGTCCTGAGTGATTTCACAGCATGTGAGCTGAGCACAGATGCTGTAGGCAGAGGATTGGATGCTTTATCCCACCTCATCCTGGCTCTTCAGGGGGAAGGGGTGAAAAGGAACACTCTCCATGGTTCTCTTAGTGACAGCACTTACTTTCCTGCCTCTATTTAGCATAGCTGTCTGCCCTATTGGCCTCTGAGTTCCCCGACAAAAAAGCATGCTCTTCCCTCTAATTGCCTTTTTAAGACAGAACCCTCACGTAGAGCAGGATTTCTTTAACCTTTTTGGAAACCAACCATGTCCATCTCAGAAAGGGTTACCCTATAAAAACCAGAATTTGAAAAAGACAAAGACGATTTCCCTGGTATAGTAGTGGGTTAAGGATGTAGCATTGTCACTGCTCTGGCTCAAGTCACAGGTTTAATCTGTGGCAAAGATTTGATCCATGGCACAAACACTTCAATTCAATCAACTACAGTGGGATGTAATTTGGCTGAGATGGCTTCTGAATCATAGCATCCGCAGAGCCAAAAGAAAGAATGAAAAACAAGAAACACACAAGGTAGCCAAGTGGCAGTCAAGGAACAATTGGAAGGGGGCAGACTGGAGAGAGGAAAAGGCACATAGATGTGGTGGCGCTTGCAAGGCCCAAACTGTATGAAAACTAGGGCTCAAGGCCATGGTGCCCTGGGATCTTTCCTCCCCAGGATAGCTCTTTTCACACAGGAACCTGCTTTGAAGGGAGAAAGGCAGCTCCGTAGGCCACAGGGTCTATGACACCTCCCTGAAAACACTCACATGCTCTGCTCTGGCTTTCTACCAGCCAAGATGACTTTTCATCTATAGGCTGGTTTCCCAAGAGTGACTCTGTCCCTGACGAAGCAAGAGTCCTGGACAGAGGCAAGATCTTGGCAAGACGGTTTCCTCTGGCAAAGGAGAAAGTGTCTGAAAACAAACCAACCAAGGCAACTCAAAAGAGCAGCAAATGAAGGACCATTTCCCTAGTATCCATTTGCTCCTTTAGAGCCAAACTGCACTGCACCTGAAAATCTGTCTCCAGCACCATCACTTGCCTTCTTCTAGAACGTTCTGAATTGATCCTATTTCTCCAGGAAGGGTAAGATCTGCTTGTCCAAAGAACAAGGGACTCAAGTCACATTTCTATTTCACCTCAACTTTCAAGAATGCGGAAAAAGAGCTATAATACAGAATAGAGGAAGTCCCTGGTGGCCTAGCAAGTTAAGGGTCCAGGGTTGTCACTGTTGTGGGTTGGGTCACTGCTCTGGTAGGAGTTGGATCGTTGGGCCAGGAAATTCTACCTGCTATGGGTCAGGCTAAATAAACACAGAAATACTGGGAGCAAGTAACGGAGGGCTTCCTCTGTGGTAGGATAAACCCCAATCACTTCTTAACAGCCCCAAACTTGGCCAACCTTACCAGCCAATGGCCTCACACAACCCGTTCCTCTAACTCAAAGGCCTTTGGTATCACTCTGTCATTGGTTTGCTTCTGGAAACAATTTCCCAATTTTCATTTATTTTAGGAGTTTGAAATGAGCCCAGGCATCTTCTTTCACTCCAGGTAGAGAAGGGAAGAATCCAAGCACCACTGAAACCTAAAAAAGAGCACAGGAAAGGGAGGGCCAACACAAAGGTGTGCTTAGTTTCTTGGCAAAACAATTAAGGAAGAGTTCCTAGCTGACATGGACTAGCTTGTGTGGAAACCAAGCTTCCTTTGAACTGGCCAGGCATTTGGAGATCATGCCACAAACTAAGGTGGCAGCTCAGGATGGTGGAAGAGCCAGCTTATCTCTACCTCCTACCCACACCCTCCTTGAGATAGATCCACAAAGTTTTGCTGAAAATGATTACAGCAGCCCATGTCCCCAAAGTGGCAAGCAAGGGTGGTATTTTCACTGGTCCACAAAAGGGATGATGTCCATTCCCACTGAGGAAAAGGGTGTCAACTCTGCCTCCCAAATCAATGGAAGGCAAGCAAAAGTTTCTCCTCATGACAAGGTAAAAATTAGCCTATTAGGACATAGACATTTTCAAAAATAATTGAAGTAATTCAGAAAGAGAAGGGTAAATGCCATATGAAATCATTTATATGGAGACCCTAAAATATGGCACACATGAAGTTATCTACAGAACAGAAATGTCTCCCGGACATAAAGAAAATGGAAGGGAGAGGCAGTGGAATGGACAGGGAATTTGGGGTTTGTGGATGTAAAGTATTACATTTAGGACAGATAAGCCATGAGATCCTGCTGTACAGCACAGGGAACTATATCCAATCGCTTTTGGTAGAGTTTGATAGAAGGTAATATGAGAAAAGGAATGGAGATACATGTATATATATGTAAATATATATATATATATATATATTTGTGTGTGTGTGTATATATTTGTGTGTGTGTGTATATATATATGTATATATATATATATATGTGTATACATATATATAAATATATATCCATAGCCATGATTGACTTATTTTGTTGTACAGCAGAAATAGTCAGAATAATGTAAATCAACAATAATATACACATTTTAAAAACTATATCAGCACATTTCAAAAGGATGCTGCTCCAGACGCCAGCAGGAAGTCTAACACAACTTGGTAAGAAAACCTCACCTCAAGATGCCCACAAGCAAATCAAAAGCTCTCCCAACATCCCAAGTGCCAAAATCACGCCTCCTCACAATTCCGCAATGGGTTCCATGTATGCGATCCTGAGCTCAGCAGAGGGAACTCAGGCACACATGCTGTTCACACAGAATAGTAGATATGAAGCAGAGGGGAAAAATACACCAAACAAATTATTTGAGTTTTCCTGCCCCCAAGAATAAAAAAGGGGATGATCCAAGCCACAGGCCTGGTGGAATATAGATCAAGTGAACATGTATACAAAAATTCTGCACTACGTTCTACACAGGCATTGTGCAGAAGGCAATACAGTACTACAGGAATGGAGAAAGCTGGAGACCTGGTAAGTCCAGTCCAAGGAAAGCATATGCATCAAAAGAGAGCTCATAAAGAGTCTAGAAGATAATGCTACTTCACATACAAAACAGCAACACAAAACTCAAAGGATATGATGAATCAATGAAAAAACTTCACCCATGATGACAGTAATCTGTCCACTGTCCAAACACAAACACATCGGAATCTGCCATTTACCTATTAATGAATTCAACAGATGTTTTGAAGCAACTCTATGAGCAAAAACGTAGAAAGGTAATGAAATTTGGATAACCCCGCATGGAAAAATAGGAGAAACTAACCAAGACAAAGCATGAAGAGAATCACAGGATGAATGAAGTTAAGAATGCAACACAGAGCACCACAGGAACAAAGCAGGTGAAATTTGGAAAAGAAAGAAACAGATTCAGTTCATTAAAAGGAAGACATATGAAACATTTGATCAAGAACAAAACAAAAAAGAATGAAGAGTCAGAAAAAACTTATATTATCAGTAGTTTTTCACCTAAAGTAATGATATCTACATCAATGGAGTCCCACAAGGAGAAGCGAGAGGAAAGTGGGCAAATAACTGAGAACTTCCCAAACCTGGTGAAAACCTGTCACTTCCAAATTCATGATGATACTTGCTTTAACTCAAAATGAACTTTCCCATACACGACAACAACGAAGTGGTTTAAAACCAAAGCTTATTTGCTCTCGCTTTCTTTGGCATGAACAGGGTGTTATTTCCAGGATGCTCTGTTTGCTGTCGGGGAGAAGGAGGCAATGGGTCAGGCCAGCAGCCAGTGCCTGTACATGGAGCTCTCAACAGCAGCAAGGACCTGCAGGAAGGTGGCACAGGCTGCTCCTAGTTGCAGGGCCCTGGGAAGCAGTAATAAGCTCTAGGCAGATGGAATGGCTTAGCAATGAGATCCTGCAGTGTAGCACTGACAACAATGTCTAGTCACATATGATGGGGCATGATAATGGGAGAAAGAAGAATTATACCTGTATATGTAACAGGGTCACCATGCTGTACAGTAGGGGAAATTTGCAGTGGGGAAATAGCAATAACAAAGGGTAAACAGAACCCTAAAAGCAACCAAAGGATAAAAGTCTAACCTGTGAAGAAGCCCTACTTCGGCCATCAGCTGATTTCTAATCAGAAACCTCAAGTGCCAGGACCTTATGAGAAGATGTACTTCAACTAAGATTACTTTACCCAGAAAAATGATCAGAGAAGACGAAGAAACAAAGGTTTTTAGCAGAAAACCAAAACTGAGGGTCATCCCCAGTAGGCCTCCATTATATGAAATGTTGGAATTAGTTCTTCAAACTGAAATGAAAAGACAAAACACACAGATATTGAAAGCATGAAAATACATAATGCACTACTACAGGTAAATATGTAGACGCAATCGGGAATGTTATCCTATAATATGTTTATGAGTTAACCATTTAACTACGGTATGAACGTTAAAGGAAATTCGTGTGAAAAATAACTATAGCTACTCTAATATATGAGCAAATTCTCAATGTGCATGTAGAAAACTGTGGACAGTAGGAAGGAAATAGTTTCTGTATGCAATCAAATAACATTGTTATCACTGTAAAATAAATGTTTATAACTAAAAGATATTTACAATGTCTCAGGTGAACCCAGCACAAAAAGACAGAGTGAAGGGAGGCCCCATCATGGCTCAGTGGTTAGCAAATCTGACTGGGAACCACGAGGTTGCAGGTTGAATCCCTGGCCTTGCTCAGTGGATTATGCATCCAGTGTTGCCACAAAGGCAAAGGCAAAGGCAAGCAGTAGAAAGGGAGGAAAAAAAGGGAAAGAATTCAATTTAAAAAATAACACTGGTAACTTTGAACTAGGAACAGTAACTCCAAATGTAAGAGGATGAAATTGGCTTATTAAAATTCACAGGGTAGACAAATAAATGTTTAAAAACACCCTCATCTACATTCTGAAATATAGATTAACACTTCAGGTTTAAGAACATGGGCAGGTGCAGCAGAATACAAAAATAGTTATAAATACTTCGGGAGTACAACAGAAATTGGGAATAGCTGTCCCTTGTTCATGCCAAACTCAGAAGGGCAAAATTTACAGGAAGAAGGTCAAGGTCATCACATGAAGAAGGGATCAATTCATCACGGAGATACAACTATTATAAGCAAACATGCACCCACAATCAGAGGAGCTGAATGTGTTAAAGAGTGACAGGTCAGATGTAAGACAAAGACAAGAGAAGAAGTGTAGGGGAGCTAAAGAAGCCCACACTCAGCAATAGAAAGATCATCCAGAAGGAAACAGTTAGGACATATTGCATTCACACCATACTTTAGATCACAGCGACCTAACAAAGATATATCTTAAACATTAAAGAGAAGGATTGAGATTGTGGAGGAGTAAGACATCATGCTCACCTTCTCCCACAAAATGCATTATAAGAAGGATGGAAAAACACATCTAAATGGAGAATGATTGACACAGACCACCTAATGAATGCTGGCAGAAGAACTGAAACTTCCCAAGGGGTCAGAAGCCCTCCACATACCTGGGTAGAGGGTTAAAGAGAGAGGGGGGGTGGGGAGCAGGATGGGACAAGCACTTCTGAGAGGGATCTGTGTAAGAGAAAAGAAACCCACAATCTGGGAAGTCACCTAGAGGATGGGATGATTAGCCGAGATGCATGGACCACAAAGTCGATGAGAAAACCACAGCAACTGGACTGAGAAGGGCAAAGGAGAGTGAGAGATACACAGATCCTTCTGCAGAACAACACAGACACCACAGCCTGAGACACTCGGGCAGAGACTGGGTGCTGAGACTCAGGATTTGGAGGTCAGTTCCAGGGAGAGGACTAGTACAGGCTGGGCAGAGAGAGTCTGTGGGGCTAGGGGCAGGGTGCCAAATGATGGAGAGCAAAGCACCACAGGTGAGGGAACCCAGGAAGAGGTCTGTGCCTGTGGGAGAAGCAAGGCACGGTTGTTGGGAAGGGAGAGGAGGAGGGGCAGGCCACCATCAGAATCTCATTCCTTGCACACACATGGGATCTCAGAGAATGGGATACATTGCCAAAGGCTGTGGCTGGTGAGAGAACAGTTGCTTGGACTATGGCATGCGGGGTGGTTCTTGCGTGAGCTCCTGGTGGCCACAAAAGTATTGTGTGGGCTAAGGACACCTGGGTCTCTGCATGATATGGCTCCTCATGTGTGTTCCACAGGTTATGGGAAGAAGGCAGCAGTCATCCCAGCAACCAGAGTAGAACTTTGCCCACCACCACTATGGGTCTCTGAAACGTGTCTGCCTGTGACCCCAGTCACCTCGGAGGTCAGCCAAAAGAGGGCACTGCACTCAAACACCACTCTTTGATGCTCTCACTCTCCTGGGACCATGCAGGCCCTGCTGCTGCCACTGCCAATAGCACTGGTTAGCGCCCATGGGTGTCTGATCACTCTCACTTCCCAGGGTCCTGCAACCAATAGCCAATTGTGAGGCAATACCTGCATGATCTCGGCTGGAGAGGGTGCTTCTTGCAAGAAGTTGGCAGGGTCACACCACTGCAGTTATCCTTGACTCCAGAAGTGGGCATGGCCCACCACTACTAGGGGCCCATGAAAAGACACTACATGCAACCCCAATCACTTCAGAGGGCACTGCAGAGGAGCACACTGCAACCAAATGATACCCATTCTTGCTCACTCCACCGGGAACAGAACGCCCTGCCACTGCCACTGCCACTGCCAATTGCTCCAGGCACTTCCTCAATTTGCCTGAAGCTAATTACCACTTCCCAGGGCCTTAAATCAAGGAGCATCCTGCTCCACCTTCCAGCAGGGCCTTACTAATGTCAAGAGCCCAGCAAACAGACACTGACCATTAGACTTGCCCATTGCCAGCTTCTCCCTTCAAACACACTCAGCACGCTGGACGTAACAACCTGCATACACCAAAGATAGTGACAGCAAATCTCCAAACTCACACACCAAAATTAAATACTCACCTCCCATCAAAATACGATGGGGTGCTCTTGCCTAGACAGAGCCCTCCCACACTACAGTAGTTGGTTTAACTTAACTCACCGAAAAAAAAAAATGAAAACAATAAGCAAAATGAAGAAGCTCAGGAACCATCCCCACTTAAAAGAGCAGCATAATTCCCTTCAAGCAGCAAATATGGAAAAGACATTAGCAATCTAATAGACACTGTGTGCAAAGGGGCGATAGTGAAAATATGGAAGGAAATATGAGTGATTATGAAGAGGTTATGAGCAGAGGTAAACAGCAATTCATATTAGTTTTGATAGGGAATAGAAAAAATAAGGTAAAATCAATAACCAGAAATTGCATTTAGAAAGATTTAGGCTCAGTTAAAGGCACTAAGGAGAAGAATGTATAATGTGGAAAAAGAAAACAATGACATGGAAGAGAGACTAATGGGAATCACGCAATCAGGAAGGCAGGCAGAAAACTGAATGAAAAACATAGGGAAGCAGTAGATCTAAGGGACAGTATAAAGCAGTCACTCTCTTCATCATAGGGATTCCAGAAAGAGAAGAAAAGGCAAAGGGGATTAAGACACATTTCAACAAATGTTGGCTAAAATTTTCCAAATCTAGAGAAACAACATGTCAAGACACAGGAAGCACAGAGGGCCTGAAACATGTTGAACTCAAAAAGGCCCACACAAAGAGATATTTTGATAAAAGAGCAAAAGTTAAAACAAGAGAAAAACGCAGAATTCATTATAACAGAACCCCGATAAGGATCTCAGCTGATTTCACTACAGACCAGAAGAGAATGAAAAGATATATCCAAAGTTCCAAAAGGAAAATTTTGGCAGCCTAGAATACACTACCCGGAAAAATATCATTTAGGTAAAAGGGAAATAGACAATTTCTCCAAAAAATGGATGCTGAAATACTACAGAAATACCAACCTTATTCTACAGGTAATGTTGAAGTGGTTTCTATGAAGAAAAAGTGAGAAGAAATAGGATAGAGGAATCACAGTTGGAAATAAATGACTATACCATTCTAAAAAAAAAAAATATGTAGAATAGACCACACAGACAAGGAAGAGCAAAAGGACAATTATGAAGTGGTTGAAAAATAACTTCAAAAGGGAAATAAAGTGTTTCTTCAACAACAAAAAGCTGAAAGATTACAGCAATACGAAAACCATTCTAAAAGACATACTGAAAGGACATCTCTAAATTAAAAAAAAGAAGAGGAAAATCTATGATGTAGGAAACCACAATTGGAAAGCTGTGACTTAAATAAGCCAGCACAGAGCTCTAACCACGGAGATATTAAAGAAAAAGGGATAAAATAAGCCAGCAAATTCATACAATGTGGACAAGGAAAGTAAGAAAAATTACATTCGTTATACACACTTTTTAAGGATGTGTTAGAGGCTAAATGATTACCAGGCTAAAGCAAAGAGATGTAGGAAGTGGTTAACATACCAAAAAAACAGGGCAACCATAAATCAAAACCAAACCTTACATTCACAAAAGCTAAAAAGAAAAGAATTCAGGCATAAAATAAGGGGAAATCTACCCACAAAAAAAAGAAAGGAAGAAAAGAGAAACACAGAATCAACCAGAAAAAAAGGATTAAAATGGAAATACATATCAATAACCACCTTAAATGTCCATGGAATGAAGGTTCCAATCAAAAGACATAGAATGACTGATTGGATAAAACAGCAAAAACCTTCAACATGCTGCCTACAAGAGACTCACCTTAGGACAAAGGACACATATAGATTGAAAGTGAGGGCATGGGAAAAGATATTTCAAAACAAAGGACAAGATGTTAAAGCAAGAGTGGCAATACTCCTATCAGACAAAATAGACTGTAAGACAAAGCTGATGAAGACAGAAAAAAGGACACTATTTAATGGTGAAAGGATCTGTACAAGAAGAGGGTGTTACAGTCGTCAACATATATGCCCCATTAAAGGAGCACCCAGATGCCTACAAATTCCAACAGACATAAAAGGAGAAATTGATGGGAAGACAATCAGAGGAGAAGACATTAACACCCCAATCACATCAATGGACAGATCCTCTGGAAAGAAAATAAATAAAAGCAACTGAAATTCTAAAGGAAACCATAGGAAAGAGAGTCTTAATCGACATTTTCAGGACATCACATCCAAAACTATCCCAATGTAACTTGTTCCCAAGTGCACATGGAACATTCTCAAGAAGTGAATACATACTGGGGCAGAACGCTAATTTCAACAAATATAAGAGTATAGAAATTACTTCAAGTATGTTCTCTGACCTCAATGGCATGAAACTAGAAATCAACCACAGGGGGGAAAATGAGGAAAAATCTACTACATGGACACTAAACCACATGTGATGAAAAAAACAATGGGTCAATGAGGAAGTCAAGAAGGAAATGAAAAAATAACTAAAGGAAAATGATAAGGGAGACAGATTTCCTCAAAATCTGTGTGATGCCACAAAAACAGTGCTCAGAGGGAAGTTCATAGCAGTACAGGCCTTCCTCAAAAAAGAAGAAAAATTTAAAATTGACAACTTAACCCACCAGCGAAATGACTTAGAAAAAGAGCAAGCAAAACCTAAAAGTCAACAAAGGAAGGAAATCATGATGATCACAAAGGAAATCAATAAAATAGAGATTCAAAATCAATAGACAAAACAATTAAATCTAGAGCTGGTTCTTTGAAAAGGTAAACTCATTAGACAACCCCCTGGCTAGACTCAACAAGAAGAGGAGTGAGAAAACCCAAAGAAACACACTAAGAAATGAAAAAAAGCAGTCACAATGGATACTACTGAAGTACAACAAAACCATGAGAGAATACTATCAACAATTGTATGCCATGAAATTTAACAACCCAGGAGAAGTGGACATCTTTCTAGAGACTGAATATTGTCAAGATAGCTTGCCAAAAATGAATTAAAAAAATAGATCAACTGAACAGACTGTTCACTAGAAATTCATTTGAATATGTCATAAAAAGACTCCCTGCAAATAAAAGTTCAGGAACAGATGGCGTTGCAGGAGAATCCTACCAAACACACAAAGAGGAACCGATGCTCATCCTCCTTAAAATTTTTCAGAAGTTTTAACGAGAAGGAACACTCCCGAAGACATTCTATGTTGCCACCATCACCCTAATTCCAAAACCAAAGATACCACCAAAATAAAAAAAGAAAACAATCAGCCAATAACTTTGATGACTTTAGGCACAAACAAATCTCAGCAATATTTTAGCCATCAGAATCCAACAACATATGAAACAGATCATATACCACGACTAGGTGGGATTCATCCCAGGTTCTCAAGGATGGTGCAACAAAAGTAAATCAATGAACATCATACACGACAGAAACAATAGAAAAATTTTAAAAAGTTCATGATATGGCATCAAATGCAGAGAAAGCATCCGACAAAGTCCAACATCCATTTGTGATCAGAACTCTTACCAAGTGGGTATAGAGAGAACATTCCCGTAAATAATTAAAGTCATTTATGACGAACTCATTGCCAATATAATACTCAGTGGAGAAAAGCTGAGAGCCTTCCCACTAAAATCTGGAACAACACAAGGATGCCCACTCTCACCACTGTTATTCAACATAGTATGGTAATTCTAGCCACAGTAATCACACAGAAGAAATAAAAGGCATCCAAATAGGAAGAGAAGAGGCAAAGCTGTCACTCTATGCAGATGGCCTTTTACAATCTATAGAAAAACCTAAGGACTCCACCCAAAAACTACTTGAGCAGATCAACAAATTCAGCAAAGAAGCAGCATATAAGATTTGCATTCAGAAATCGGTCACAATTCTGTATATTCACAGTGTAATACTCAGAAGGAATACAAAAATAAAACACCTTGTAACATTGCACCCCAACAAATCAAATACCTGGGCATACACCTGACAAAGGAGGTAGAGGATATATATGCTGAGAACTAAAAAACATTAGTGAAGGAAATTAAAGAAGATGTAAAAAATGGAAAGGTATTCCTTCCCCCAGGGCTGGAAAAATTAATATTGTAAAGACAGCCATACTACCCAAGGCAATCTACAGATTCAATGCAATCCCTATCAAATTACCCATGACATTTTCCACAGAACCCGAAAAAACAATCCAAAACAGACAGACAGACCAGTGGAATAGAAGAGAGAATCCCCCCCCCCCGCCAATAAAAGAGAAACCTATGGTCAAATAATCATTGACCAAGGAGGCAAGAATATAAAATGGGGAAAAGACAGTCTATTCAGGAAGTATTGCTGGCAAACCTGGAGAGCTACATGCAATTCAGCGGAACTAGAACACACCCTCACACCATGCAGCAAAATAAACTCAAAATGGCTGACAGACCTACATGTAAGACAAGGCACCCCCAAACTCCTGGAAGAGAACCTAGGCAAAATATTCTCTGACATCAGCCTTACAAAGGTTTTCTCAGGTCAGTCTCCCAAAGCAATAGAAATAAAAGCAACAACCAACCCATGGGACAAAATCACACTGACAAGATTTTGCCCAGCAAAGGAAACCAAAAAGAAACCAAAAAGACAACTTACAGAATGGAAGCAACTAGTTTCAAAGGATGCAACTGACAAGGGCTTAATCTCTAGAATATACAAGCAACATATAAAACTCAAGTGCCAAAAACCAAGAACCCAAGGGAAAACTTGGCAGAAGAAATGGATATCCATTTCTCCAAGAAAGATGTTCAGATGACCTACAAGCACTTGCAACAATGCTCAACATCCATGATTAGTAGAGAAATGCAAATCAAAACTACCACAAGATACCACCTCATGCTAGTAAGAATGGCCATCATGAGTAAGCCGAAATATAGCAAATGCTGGCGAGGATGTGGAGAAAAAGGCAACCTTCCTGTTCTCTTGGTGGGAATGTAGGATGGTACAACCATCATGGAAAATATTATGGAGGGACTTTAGAACTCTATACATAGAACTACCATATGACCCAGCAATCCCACTCTTGGGCATATATCCAGACACAACGTTCCTTAAAATATACATATGCACCCGCATGTACACTGCAGCTCCATTCATAATAGCCAAGACATAGAAACATCACAAATGACCACTAATGGATGACTGGATTAGGATTATTTGGTATATACAGACAATGGAATACTACTCAGCCACAAAAAAAGAAGAGAAGTATGCCATTTACAGCAATAGAGATGGAACAAGAGACTCTCCTTCTGAGTGAAGTAAAGTCAAAAAGAGAAAGACACATTCTATATGACATTACTTATATCTGGAATCTAATATATAGCACACAAAAGAAAATCATGGACTGGAGAATAGACTTGTGGTTGCCAAGGGGGAGTGGAGAGAGTGGGATAGATTGGGAGCTTGGGGTTAATCGATGCAAGTTCTTGGTTTTGGAATGGACTAGAAATGAGATCCTGCTGTGTAGCACTGGGACTATGTCTAGTCACTTATGATGTGGCATGATAATGTGAGAAAATACAATGTGTACATGTAGATGTAACTGGCTCACCATGATGTACAGTAGAAAACAAAACGACATTGGGAAAATAACAATCAACAAACAAAGAAAGAGTGGGAATGGGAAATGACATTTCATGCCAATGGAAAAGACAGGAAAGCCGGAGTTGCAATACTCAAACCAGACCAAATCCACTTTTTTTTTGTCTTTTTGCATTTCTAGGGCCATTCCTGCAGCATATGGAGGTTGCCAGCCTAGGGGTCTAATCAGAGATGCAGGTGCCAAGCTATCACAGACCGTCAACAACGCAGTATCCTACCCCTGTCTGTGACATACACCACGGCTCACAACAAAGCCAGGCCAGGAATCAAACATGCAACCTCATTGTTCCTGGTCAGATTCATTAACCACTGAGCCATGACAGGTCCTCCCATAAGACCATATGCACTTTAAATGAAAGCTATAAACAAGGACAAAGAAGGACAGTATTCAATGACAAAGGAATCCTTCCAAGAAGAGGATATTTCAGTTGTCAACCTATGTGCCCCTAATGTAGGAACTCACAGATACATACAAAACTACAACAGACATAAAAGGAGGAGTTGACAGGACTACAATAATACGAGGGGACTTTCACACCTGACCCAAATCAAAGGACAGATTCCCTAACAGAAAATCAACAAGGCAATAGAGATCCTAAAGGACACAATAGAAATCTTAGACTTCACTGACACTTTCAGCACATTACATTCCACCGAATATCAGAATAGATATTCTTTCCATATGCAAACACAACACTGGCAAGGATTGACCCCATGCTGGGGCACAAAACTAACTCAGCAAGATGAAAAGTATGGAAATTATTTCAACTATCTTCCCTGACCACTGTGGCATGGAAAAGGAAATCAACACAGGAAAAAAAGATGGCAAAAAAAAACCCTGAATGCATGAAAAGTAATCAACACGGTACAAACAACAAACAAACAAACAAGCAAAAACAAAGATCAGTAAGGAAATCACAAAGCAAATGAAAAAATACCTCAACACAAATGCTAGTGAAGGCACAACGTTTCAACTCTACAGGATGCTTCAAAAGGAGTGCTTAGAGCGAAATTCCTAGCGATAGAGGGCTTCCCCAAGAAGGAAGAAAAATCTCAACTAATCAGCTTGGCCCCTCACCTAAATGAAGTAGAAAAAAGAAATTCTAAAGTCAACAGAAGGGGGTAAATCACAAACAGAGAGGAAATCAATTAAATAGCGATTCCAAAAACAAGAAAAAAAATCATTAAAAAGAAAGCTGACCAAACTCTGTCCAGATCCACAAAGGACAGGAGAGGTAAAACCCAAAGAAACAAAATAAATGAAAAAGAAGAAATACCAATGGAAAATTGCAGAAATAATAATAAAAAAAAAGAGTATATCATGACCAGTTGCATGCCAATAAATCTGACAACCTAGAAGAAATGGACAACTTCCTGGAGAATTAGAACACACCAAGATGGAATAAAGAAGAAAGAGTGTGCAGAAAGGCAACCTATTTTGGAATGTTAATCGTATATCCTGTTATTTTGCTGAATTCACTGATTAATTTGAAGAGTATTTGTGCAGCCTCCTTAGGGTTTGCTGTATGGTGTACCATATACCTGCATGGAGATAATTTTACCTCTTTTCTAAATATTGTCATATATCTGCATGAAGTGACATTTTTTACTTTTTTTCTTCCAAATTATTACAGTTATTTTTTTGTTGGATGGATTTCTGTGGCTCGAACTTCCAAAACTATGTGGAATAAAAATGATGAGAGTGAGGACTAAGAACCAGTAGAGGAGATGGGATTATGATGGTGGAAGGGAAGGACTGGAGCTCAACCTCTATCCTAAAAGCACCAAAATTCACAACTAAAGGCTGAGCATTCTTCACCCGAATGGACCAGAAACCTTAAAGAAGATAACCTACTCCGGAGGAAAAAGAGGAGGACACTTCAAGGTAGGAGTGGTGATTTTGGGATATAAAAAAACCCCACACCTCCTGGGTGGGAAGCCCCACAGACTGGAAACTAACTGGTCCACAGAGACTCACCTCCAGGGGTGAGAGTTCTGAGCCCCACCTCAAACTCTCCCATGTGGGGATCTGGGACGGGGAGAAAGAGCCCCTGGAGCATCTGGCATTGAAGGGCAGTGGGGCTTCTGTGCAGGAGCTCCACAGGACTGGGGGAAATGGGGACCCCATTCATAAAAGGCACACACAGAGGTTAATGTGCACTGGGTCCCAGGGCAAAGCAAAGTCTCCATAGGAACCTGGGTCAAACCTGCCTGCAGTTCTTGGAGGACATCCTGGGAAAACAGGGGTGAACGTGGCTTGTTGTGAGGGAAGGACATTGAAAGCAAAGCTCTCAGGAATATTCAGCAGCCATACCTTTCTCTGGAGGTGGCCATTTGGGGAAAACCTGGCCCCACCCATCAGTCAGTGCTGAGAAGCCCCAGGGCAAACACCAATCCAGGTGGGATCATAGGCCTGCCCCTCAGTAAACAGCCTACCTATAGACCCCTCAGGCACACAGCTGCCTCTAATCCCATCAAGAGACTAAGTCCCACCCACCAGAGGGACAAGAATCAGCTCCACCTACAAGTGGGTAGGCATCAGCCCCTCCCATCAGGAAGCCTACAGCAAGCTCCCATACTGACTTCAGCCACAAGGGGGGCAGACACCAGAAGCTAGAGCAGCTGCAACTCTATTATCTGTAAAAAGTCACCACACCAAAAACCTATAAAAATGAAAAGACAGAGAACAATATCTCTGATGAGGGAGATAGGGCAACCTCAGAAAATCACCTCAGTGATGAGGAGATTCTCAGCCTCCAGGAGAGAGACTTTATAGAGTGTTGATGCGGAAGATGATGCAAGACATTGGAGATAAACTGGAGGCCAAGATGGATAACTTACAGGACACACGGAGAAAAGAGATACAAGACATCAACATAAACCAGAGGAGATGCAAAATGCATAACTGAAATAAGAAATTCACTAGAAGCAGCTAACAGCGGAATACAGGAGGCAGAAGGTCAAATAAGGGAGGTGGAGGACAGATTAGTAGAAAGTAAGATTGCAGAACAGAAAAGAGAGCCAAAGGTTGAAAAGAAATGAAGAGGGTCTCAGAGAACCCTGGGACAATGTTAAACACACCAACATCCGTATTAGAGGGGTGCCAGAAGGAGAAGAGAGAGAGAAGGGGACAGAAAAAATATTCCAAGTGATAATAGCTGAAAACTTCCCTAACATGGGAAACGAACCACTCACTCAAATCCAGGAAGCACAATGAGTAAACCTTATAAAATAAACCCAGGGAGGAATACCCCGAGGTGCATATTAATCAAACTGACCAAAATTAAAGACAAAGAGAAAATCTTGAAAGCAGCTAGGGAAAAGAAACCAATAACATACAAGGGAATCCCAATAAGGTTATCGGCAGATTTTTCAGCAGAAACTCTTCAGGCCAGAAGAGAGTGGCATGATTTACTTCACGTGATGAAAGGATAAAACCTCCAACTAAGATTCCTCTACCCAGCAGGGCTCTCATTCAGATTTGAAGGAGAAATCAAAAGTTTTGTAGATAAGCAAAAGCTAAGGCAATTCAGCACCACTAAACCAGCCTTACAACCAATACTAAAGGAACTTCTCTAGGCAGAAAAGAAAGGATGGCAACAGGAAACAGAAACCCCACAAATGACAAGGCTCACTAGGGAAGGTATGTATAGGAAAGATACATACAAAATCATCCATGCACAATGATACCACCACAAACAGAAATCATGAGACGAGCAGGGTACAAACGAGGGACACTGGAGATGAACTTGCAATGAAGAGAACAACAACTTAAAACAACCTTATATACATACAGACTCATATCAAAACCTCAGAATAACTGCAAACCAAAAATCTACAATTGACACACAAAGAAACATCAACATAAGTACAACACTAAAGAGAGTCATCAAACCACAAGAGGAGAGAACAAGAGGAGAGTGAGTGAAATAAAAAAACAGCAATAAAAACAAATCCAAAGCAATTAATAAAATGG
The DNA here is from genome assembly GCF_054392235.1 of Sus scrofa. NCBI lineage: Eukaryota > Metazoa > Chordata > Mammalia > Artiodactyla > Suidae > Sus > Sus scrofa. The sequence continues at coordinate 13,143,774 of NC_139402.1, forward strand.
AAACACGAGCATACATGTCAATAATTACCTTCAATGTCAATGGACTAAACACCCCAGCCAAAAGGCATACACTGGCTGGATGGATACAAAAACAAGTCCCATATATATGCTGTCTTCAAGAGACCCACTTCACTTCTAGGGACACACACAAATGGAAAGTGAGAGGATGGAAGAAAATATTTCATGCAAATGGGGATCAAAAGAAGGCTGGAGTAGCAATACGCATATCAGACAAAACAGACTTTAAAATGAAGAATATTTTAAGGGCCAAAGAAGGTCATTACATAATGATCAAAGGATCAATCCAAGAAGAAGCTATAACAATTTTAAATACCTACGCACCCAACATAGGTTCCCCACATTATATAAGGCAACTGCTAACAACCTTAAAAGGACAGATCAATGATAACACAATAATAGTGGGGGATTTTTAACACCCCACTCACAGCAATGGACAGATCAACCAAATGGAAAGCCAATAAGGAAACACAGGCCCTGAATGAAGCATTAGACCAGAGGGACTTCATAGTTATTTGTAGGACATTCCATCCAAAAGCAACGGAATACACGTTCTTCTCAAGTGCACATGGAACATTCTCTAAGATTGATCATATCCTGGGCTACAAATACAACCACAGCAACTTGAAGAAAATTGAAATCATATCAAGCATCTTTTCCAACCACAATGCTATATGACTGGAAGGCAGCAACAAGAAAAACTCCGCAAAAAACACAAACACGGGCAGACTCAACAACATGCTACTCAACAACCAAGGGATCACTGAAGAACTCTAAGAGGAAATTAAAAAATACCTAGAAGCAAATGGCAACGAAGATACAACACCCCAAAACCTATGGCATGCAGCTTCCAAGCCCTCAAAAACCTAGATTGTTGCAAGTGAAAATTTATCCAGGACAGTGATGGAGCAAACATTCCAGGCAGAGAAAAATATGCACCTAATGATTGATTTTTATTCAGTAAGATCCACTCATTTATTTTTTAAACCCATTAGTTTTCCTGCTTCCAATTTCTGAACATGAATTGAGTTATTTCTCCATTTATGGAGGTGTCCTCTAGTTTGACCCAGCTATGTTTCATATTTTCTTTTTTTTTTTTTTTTTTGGCTGAGGAGGTGCATCTTTGCTAATTATGTAATAGTACTCTACACTTAAGTACTATTTTAAATATATTTGAAACTTTCATTTTGCAAATGTTTGATGCTAATGTGCAGACCATACTTATTTTCATGAGTGTAATTTCTGTGTTGTGACATTCCTAAATCATTTATTAGATCTACAGATTCTTTGTGATTTCTTGAAGAATTTCTACTAAGTTATAATGTTTTCTGTAAATAGATTTTTTCACTTCTTCAGTTCTGATGGCTGTAACTTTTTTGTTGTTGCCTCATTGCATTTTACAGATGCTTAGATCATCTGACTCGCTGCTGCAGAGGTGTGGCTTAAGCATCCCTGGCCAATTAATGCAGCAGTTGTGGTTTCTATGTCTGTTGCCAAAAAGGAGGTTGTGATCAGGCCTCTTTTCCAGAAACACGCAGGTTTTGTGCTTTGGCTTTTTGCCTGTGGTTGCTCAGATATGGTGTGGTGGCCTGGTGAGTTACTGCAGAAGTTGTGCTTTTGTTTGCTGGGCTGGTGTTTGCAGATATGTTGAGATAACCTGTCTTGTTAGGTGAAATGAGTACAGTGAACTTTTCCTTCCAAATTCTGCAGAGGTCGCTTGGTGAATATCTACGTGGCTGGGACAGAGTTTGTGGTTAGATTACATGGCTGGTGGCTGTGGAAATTATGCTCAGATGTCTTCTCTGGTTTCTGCAGAGACTATGGCTTGGCTGGCTGAATGGTTATAGTAGAACTTCTGGTTTGACTTCCTGATCAGGCTAGTGGAATTTGTGATCAGGCCCGCTGGCTGGTTACTATAGAGACTGAGGTCCAACCTCCCGGTCCAATTACTACCAAAATATGGTCAGCCTTCATCATGTGATGACTACAGAAGTTTTGGTTTTGATGCTTACCCTGGTGGCTGCACAGGTGGTGATTAATCTTGCTGGTCCAGTGGCTATAAAGAGATTGTGTTGGGATTTCCTGAAAGAATATGGCAGAAGTAATTGTTACACTGTAATCTTGTGAAGAATTTGCAGTTTGGCTTTATGCATGGTTGCTGCGTTGAGTGTGGTTGTCTCTCTGCCTAGTTGCTGAGGAGGTGGTTGTTTCCAAGCTAGCTACCACAAAGGTCTTAGGATTACTGAACTGCATCCTGAAGTAACTGCTCAGTGGTGATGTCTCGCTTCCTGGCAGGTTCCTTCCAAGACTGCTTTACTTACTGGATGCTATGATGTTTGTGTTCAGGCTTCCTGAGGGGATTATCCAGATATTGTGGTGGTTCAGAATTCTATTTTTTTTTTTTTTTGAAGTAGACGTTGTAGTTGGGCTCCCGAGACTGTTTCATAGAGGTGTTGAAGGCAGGTTTCCACAATAGGGAAATACCATAAATTCAGGGTTCGTGGTATTTCTGCCTGATCTAATTACTGTAAAGTTTTTGGTTTGCATTCCTTGTTTCCAAAGAGTATAGATTAGTTTCTGGAGTGGCTACACAGAAAAGCAGATTATAGAAGTAATTTTCACATACAGATGTACAGGGAAGTCATTCTGGCTTCTACATGATTCAGTTTAAACATTACGGTGACTAAGCCAGCAAGTCTTAGAGCCTGCTAAACATGCATTTATATGCTGACCAGGATTCTTGGCCCCCTAGTAAATGGAAATTAATGAGATGTGAGCCAAGAAGTTCAGGCAAGGCTTTATTGGGCCCTGCAGCAGCACAAAGGAACACATACAAGCAACAAGTACCTTTTCTTGCTCCATGAGGAGGGGCAAGTTAGTTTCTTCTCTGGAGGGATAAGGGTAAGCATGGGGGTCGGATTTGGGTCTGATGTGTGGCTGAGATTTTTCTGGGCACTTCCTCAGTGGTACTGTCCACTATGTGTGTGATATACCCTGTTTCTGCCCCTGACACTCTGAATTTTTTGCTGGGGGTTGTTTTAGTTTAGTTTAGTTTAGCTTAGTTTATTATTTTATTCTATTTATTTTATTTTATTTTTCATTTGACTGGTTCATTTCATTTCATTTTATTGGTCTTTTTGAATCTTCTTGTTTATAATTGTTCCCAACTGCCCATGCATGTCGTTACTTGTCGTCCCTTATATTTCCTTTTTATTTCTTTGCTCAAGGAGACATTATTCAAGAGGCAAACAGTGCAACAAAGGATCCCAGGTCCTAGCCTGTCTCATGCCCTGCCCCAATCATTCTACACCCCTTATTCTTAAGTGTGTTCTAGAAGATTGGAACTCCTGGAGTAGGTTGGTTTTATGGTCTCTATACACTGATGGGATAAGTCTCCACTTTTGCCTGCTGGAAGCAGGGTTGCTGTGAGTAGGGTTTGGCCCACTGGTAGGGTAAAGTTGGAGGTGTCTTTTAATAGGCCCTCCTATCTTGTTAACCTTTCTCCAAAGGGTCCAGTGATGTCCTTTGACTCTAGCTGAGCCTGTGCCTGATGAGGGGTGACTGCATGTCTCCGTTGTCCAGGGGGAGCTTGTAAGCCTCCCACAGGCAGCAGGGCATCCCAGGGTCCCTGAGTCCTGTTATGGTGAAAAGTTAGCCCCTCATCTCTGATCTGGTCCCAGCTTTGGCTCAGGATTCCTGGTGCCTTCCCTGACCTCTGTGAGTGCATGGAATAAAGGGCTTGTCCCCATTGGGAGGTCCCCGTGATGGCAGTCTCTTCAGCTCCGCCTTTAGCGTCCAAAAGCCCCACAGGGCATCCCTATTCCGTTGAAGGGGCTCACTTTGCATTCCCTTTCGGTCCCTATATGGGGCTTGGCTCTCAGGGCATAATTTGGAACCATAAATGGCAGGGCCAGCCACCCCAAGGAAGCCACAGTGCTGCCTCTCTCTGGTTGGAGACAGTAATGCACTAACTGCTGTTTTCCATCTATGGCCAGGGCTCATGCCCTGGGATCAACACAACCCCTACATATTGAACCCACTGCTGTGAGATCTGAGTCTTGTTTGTGGAGGTTTTGTTTTGATTTTTAATGATTGTTATTATTCCCATTATCAATGGTTACCACTGTTCTGTCAATTATTTACTGCACACCAAAGGGACCCAGTCTCTCTCTCTCTCTCTTCCTTGCTCACACACACAAATTCACAACCCCCAAATACTATTTGTCTCACATTACCTCCATCATGTTCCACCACCCCTGACTAGATAGAGTTCCCTGGGCTAAACAGCAGGATCCCATTCCTTATCCACTCCAAATGCAAGAGTTTGCATCTCTCAACCCCAGACTTCAAGTCTGTCCCACTCCTTCCCCCTCCCCCTTGACAACCCCAAGTCTGTTCTCCAAGTGCATGCATTTCTTTCCTCTAGAATGTTTCATTGGTGCCATTTATTCATTTCCAGATTGGTGATATCAAATGGTATTTGTTGCTTCCTTTTTGACCTACTTCACTTAGTATGAGCATCTCTAGTTCCACCCTTGTTGCTGCAAATGGCATTACTTTGTGCTTCTGGAGTCAGTAGTTTCCCATTGTGAATATGTACCACATCTTTTTAATGTACTCTTCAGTCAATGGAAATTTACGTTGTTTCTATGTCTTGCATATTGTGAATAGTGCTAAAATGAACTTTCCAGTCCATGTATATCTTTCAAGGAAAGAGTTATCTGGGTATATGCCCCAGAGTGGTATTGTTGGGCCATAGGGTAGTTCTATATTTAGTTTTCTAATGTACAACCATACTGATCTGCATAGTGGTTGTAGTGGTTGTCCCAGTTTACTTTCCAGCTAACAGTGCAGCTGGGCTCACTTTTCTCCACACCCTCTCCAGAACTTTTTATTTATTGACTTGCTAATGCTGGCCATTCTGACAGGTGTGAGGTGGTACTTCACAGTAATTTTGAGTTGCATTTCTCTAAAAATTAGTGAGGTCGAGCATTTTTTCATGTGCCTGTCGGCCATCTGCAGGTATCCTTTGGATAAATATCTCTTCGAGTCTTTTTCCCATTCTTCAACTGGCTGGTAGGTTTTTTGCTGTTGAGTTTTCTAAGTCATTTATTTCAGAGATTAAGCCCTCTCAGTGGCATCATTGGAAAGTGTTTTCTCTCATTCCAATGGTTGTCTTGTTTCATTGTTTCCTTTGCTGTGCAAAAGCTTGTCAATTTGATTGAGTCCTTTGTTTACTTTTGCTTTTATTTCTGTTTCCTTGGGAGACTGCCCTTGAGGAAACATTTTTTATTGTTGATGTCAGAGTATGTTTTGCCTGTGGTTCTTCTTGGAGTCTGATGGTGTCCTACCTTATGTTTAAATCTTTAAGCCACTTGAAGTTTATTTTTGTACATGGTGTGAGGGTGTATTCCAGTTTCATTGATTTGCATGCATCTGTCTAGTTTCCCCAGCCCCAGCTGGTGAAAACAAGCTGTCTTTTTCCTACTTTACATTCTTGCCACCTTTGTCAAAGATTAATGGAATGCGGGGTTGTGACTTTATTCCTGGGGTCCCTATGTTGTGCCATTGGTCTGTAGGTCTGTTTTGGTACCAGTACCACAGTGTCTTGATTACTGTGGCTCTGAAAAATTGCCTGATGTCTAGGAGAGTTATGCCTCCTACTTTGTTTTTATTTATTTGTTTATTTTTTGCCCCCCTCAGGATTGCTCTGGCAATTCTGGGTTTTACATGGTTCCATATCAATTTTTGAATTTTCCCTTTGTCCTAGTTCTGTTACAATGTCAGGTGTCTTCTGTTAGCGATGTCATTGAATCCGTAGATTTCATTGCACACTATTGCTTTTTAATAGTATTAATTCTTCCAAACCTGGATCATGGACTCTCTGTCCCTTTATTTGAATCTTCTTTAATTTCTTACAGTTCAGCTTATAATCTTTCACCTCCTTGGTCCAGTTTATTCCTCGGTCTTTAAATTTTCGGGGTGCATTTTTCAAAATATGCTATTTTTTATTCTTTTGCCAAGAGTTTATTGTGAGTAGCCCAAAGGGCAACCAATTACCGAGTGCTAATTTTGTATCCTGCTATTTTGCCAAATTGGTGGGTCAGTTTGAGTAGTTTTGGTGTGGCCGCCTTAGGATTTCCTATAGATTGCATCTTGTCATCAGCCCGTAGTGAACATTTTGCCTCTTCTCTGCCAGTTTGGACACGTTTGATGTATTTTGTTTGTCTCATTGCTGTGCCTAGCACTTCCAATAGTAGGTTGAATAAAAGTGGTGAGAATGGGCCTTCTTGCCTCGTTTCAGAGTTTAGTGCAGAGGCTTTCAGCTTTTTTCCTTTGAGGAGTATGTTGGCTGTGGGTTTGTCATAAATGGCTTTTATCATGTTAAGATATATTTCTCAAATACCCACTTTGGTAAGAGGTTTGGTCATGAATGGATGTTGGACGTTGTCGAATGCTTTTGCTACATCTATTGAGAGGATCATGTGGGTTTTTAGTTTTCGTATGTTCATGTACTGTGTGACATTGTTTGATTTGAGTAGTTTGAACCCTCCTTGCAAACCCGGGACAAAATCCACTTGGTCGTTGTGTATGATCCTATTTTGCATGTTGTTGGACTTGGCTGAAAAAATTTTGTTGGGAATTTTTACTTCTATTTCATCACAGATATTGGCATAAAATTTACTTTTTGGGTAGTGTCTTTGGCATTGGTGTTAGGGTGATGCTGGTTTCATGGACAATCTTTGGGAATGTTTCTTCTTCGTCATGCTTGTGGAAAGGTGTAAGGAGGATAGGACTGTTTCCCCTTGTATGTTTGGAATATTTCACCATTGTTCCTATGTGATGCTAGGCTTTTGTTTGCAGGGAGTGTTTTTATTACATATTCAATTTCATTTCTAGTGACCTGTCTGTTCAGTTGATCATCTATTTCTTCTGGATTCATTTGTTGCATGTTTTAACTCTCTAGAAAGTTGTCCATTTCTAGGAGGTTTTAAAATTTGTTGGCAATTAAGTATTTATGATATTTGCCTAGTTTTTTTGGGGGGGTGTTTTTGCAGTATCCATTGGGATTTCTTCTTTTTCATTTCTTACATTTTATTTTCTTCAAACCTAGGATTTTTATGTTTGTTTTTGCTTTTGTTTGGTTTTGTTTTTTGTCTTTTTGACTTTCCTAGGGCTGCACCCCTGTCATATGGAGGTTCCCAGGCTAGGGGACTAAATGGAGCTGTAGCTGCCGGCCTACACCAGAGCCACAGCCATATGGGTTCCCAGCCGCATCTGCAACCTACACCATAGCTCATGGCAATGCCGGATCCTTAACCCACTGAGCAAGGCCAGGGATCAAACCTGCAACCTCATGGTTCCTAGTCAGATGCGTTAACCACTGAGCCATGATGGGAACTTTGATTTCTTATGTTTTTTAAATCACTTTTTTTCTTTCCTCATCCAGTGAGTCTGGCCAGCATTTTGTCTTTTTACTTATTCTTTGCTTTTGCTTTTTTTTTTCTTTTTTATTTTACCTTTTATGTTTTTTTTTAACTTTTCTACAAAACAGTTCTTAGTTTTATTGATTTTTTTCTTTTTATCTCTATTTATTATTATTATTATTTTTAATATTTATTTCAGAAACAGTTTTTTTTTAACAGAATTTCTTAAATTATCTTAGATTATCTTGTCCATAAAAGGTCTCTTTTTCACTATTTTATTTTACTTTATATTTATATAATGATATAAACATTTTTTTCCATTAGAACTGGTTTATAGCATTCTTTCGATTTTGTACTCTATAGCATGGTAACCCAGATACACGTACATGTATACATTCTCTTTCTTACACAATCATGCTTCATCCTAAGTGCCTAGACATAGTTCTCAGTGCTACCCAGCATGGTCTCATTGTTCATCCATCCCAAGGCAGTTGTCTGACTCCATGAACCACAAGCTCCCAAACCATCCCACTCCCTCCCCCTCTGCTTGTAAGCACGAATTTATCCTCTAGGTGTATGATTCTCTTTTCTGTGGAAATGATCATCTGTGCTGTATAGTAGATACCAATTATAAGTGACATCATGTGGTATTTGTCTTCCTCTTTCTGCCTTACTTCGCTCAGGATGAGAGTCTCTAATTCCACCCCATCTTGCTGCAAATGGCATTATTTCATTCTTTTTAAGGGGAGTAGTATTGCCCTGTGTACACATATCCATATTATCCCAGTCCAGTAATCTGTCGATGGCCTTTTTTGATATTTCCCTGTATTGGCTATTGTGAGTCGCGATGCAGTGAACATGCAGGTGCAGGTGTCTTTTCTAAGGAAATTTTGTCTGGATATATCCACAAGAGTTGGATTGCTGGATCGTGTGGCAGTTCTCTGTATAGATTTCAAAGATATCACCACACAGTTCTGCACAGCGGTTGTACCAGCTTCCATTCCCACCAACAGTACAGGATATATCCACAAGAGTTGGATTGCCGGATCATGTGGCAGTTCTCTGTATAGATTTCAAAGGTACCCCCACACTGTTCTCCACAGCGGTTGTACCAGATTCCATTCCCACCAACAGTACAGGAGGGTTCCCTTTTTTCCACAACCCCACTAGCGCTTGTTACTTGTGGATGTATCAGTGATGGCCATTCCGATTGGTGTGTGGTGGTATCTTGTGGGAGTTTGGATTTGCATTTCTCTATTAATCAGGGATGTTGAGCATTTTTTTAATGTGCTTGTTGGCCATCTGCATATCTTCCTTGCCAAGAAGTCTATGCAGGGCTTCTGCCCATTTTTCCATGGAGTTGTTTGTTTGTTTGCTGTTGAGTTGTATAAGTTGTTTGTATACTTAAGAGATGAGGCCCCTGTAAGTTTCATCATTTCAAACTGCACTATCCCATTCTGTAAGTTGACTTTTTGTTTTTGTTAGTTTCCTTCGCTGTGCAAAATGTTGTCCATGTGATTAGGTCCCATTGGTTTATTTTTGCTTTTATTTCTGTTGCTTTGGGAGACTGACCTGAGGAAATATTCATGCGCTTGATGTCAGATAATGTTTTGCCTATATACTCCTCCAGGAGATTGAAGGTGTCTTGTCTTATACTTAGGACATTCATCCATTTTGAGTTAAATTTTGTGCAGGTGTGAGGGTTCATTGATTTGTGTGTAGCTGTCCAGGTTTCCCAGCAATTCTGGCTGAAAAGACTCTCTCCTTCCCATTTTATGTTCTGGCCTACAATGTCAAATGTTAAATGATCACAGGGGTCAGTGTTCATTTCTGGGCTCTCTGGTCTGTTCCATTAGTCTCTCTGTCTGTTGTGGCACCAGCAACACACTCTCTTGATGACTGTGGCTTTGTAATGTTGCTTGAGATCTGGGAGCGTCAATGCCTCCTGCTTGGCTTTTGCTCCTCCAGATTGCTTTTGAAATTTTTGATCTTTTGTGGTTCCATATAAATTTTGGATTGTTTGTTCTAGTTTTTGTAAAAATCATCATTGCTATTTTGATAGGGATTGAAATGAATACTTAGATGGCTCTGCTTAGAAAGGACATTTTTACAATGTTAAATTTTCCAACCCAGGATCATGGAATAGCTTTCCATTTCTCTACATCTTCTTTAACTTCCTTAATTATCATCTTATAATTCTTGTTATATAGGTCCTTAGCCTCCTCAAAAAGGCATATCACTAGGTATTTTATTTTTGAGGGTGCAATTTTAAAAGTTATTGTATACTTGTATTCCTTCTCTAAGATTTCATTGTTAGTATACAGAAACGTGACTGATTTCTGAATGTGACTCTTATATCCTGCTCCTTTGCTGACTGTGTTGATCCATTCAAATAGCTTTTGTGTTGAGTCTTTGGGGTTTTCTCTATATAGTGTCCTGTCATCTGCATACAGTGACACGTTTAGCTCTTCTCTTCCTACTTGGAGTCCATTTATTTCTTTTGTTTGTCTGACTGCTGTGGCTAGGACTTCCAATAATATGTCGAATAGGAGTGCTGAGAGTGGGCATCCCTTTCTCGTTCCAGACTTTGGTGGGAGGATTGTCCAATTGTCTCCATTGAGGATTGTATTTGCTGTGTGTTTGTCATAAATGGCTTTGCTTATGTTCAGGAATGTTCCCTCAATACCCACTTTGGTGAGTGTTTCTATCATGAGTGGATGCTGGACTTTGTCAAATGGTTTTTCTGCATCTATTGAGATGTTCATATGGTTTTTGACTTTTCTTTTGTTAATACGGTGTACGATGTTGCTTCCTGTTTGTATATTGAACCATCCTTGTGAACCTGGGAGGCATCCCACCTTGTTGTGGTGGATGATCTTTTTGATGAGTTTTTGGATTCAGTTGACTAAGCATTTTTTAGAATTTTTGCATCTATACTCTTCAAAGACATTGGCCAATAGTCATCTTTTTGGGTGGTATCTTTGTCTGGTTTTGGAATTAAGGTGATGGTAGCATCATAGAATATCTTTTGGAATGTTCCGTCTTCTTCGAACTTTTGAAAAAGCATAAGGAGGATGGGCATCGATTCCTCTTTTTATGTTTGACAGATTTTACCTGTGAAGTCATCTGGCCATGGACTTTTATGATTCCAATTTTGTTTTGTTTTGGTTTGGTTTGGTTTGGTTGGGCGGTCCATTTATTTTAAGTTTGAGTAGTTCTCTTTTCAGTTTTTGTGAAAGTAATGTTCTGTTTCGATTTGTGGCTGCCCTGTTTTTTAAGTGTGATAACCACTTGTTATAACTGTGTACTCTAGGTGAATGGTGATGTAGGCTCACCCACTTCATTACAATAATAAAATTCAAAAAGCAGAATAAAAAGAGTCTATATATTTCCTTACTCCCCTTGCCCACATTGTAGGATTTTTATGTCTTTTTTTTTTTTAACCTCTTCACCATTAGATCCTGGCTTATTTATATGACTGGTCTCTAATCCTGCTTTCCTCCATCCTTTTTATTCCTCTTTTTATTGTTTAAATTTAGAGAAGACTTTCTTTCTTTTAGCGTGCACTTTGTACTTCTGTACTCTTTTAGATTTTGTTATTGTTGTTGTTGTTGAAACGCTTTCTTTCCCCTTCTATTTAAACTCATATTCTTGATGGATAAATTATTCCACATTGCAGATTTCTTTTTCTTTTCAGCACTTCAAATATCTCTTACCACTCCCTCCCAGCTTGCAGTGTTTCTGTATAGAAATCAGCTATTTGCCTTAGGGGGATTCCCTTATAATGGACACTTTGCTTTTCTCTTGCCTCCTTTAGAATCCTCTCTTTAAATTTGGCCATTTTTATTATACTATGTCTTGGTGTGGGTCCATTTGGGTTCAACGTGTTTGGGGACATCTGTTTCCTGTATCTTGAAATCAGTATCCTTTAGAATTTGAAACTTTTTGGAGATAATTACCTTAAATACATGTTCAATCCCCTTTTCTTTATCTTCTCCTCTGGAATTCCTACTATGTGTAGATTATCCTGCGTTATAGTATCCCATAGGTCTCATATTGCTTTCATGTTTTCTCAATTGGTTTTCTGTCTGCTGTCCTCTTTGGGCGATTCCCTTTATTCAATGATCCATGTCACTAATTTGCTCCTCTGCATTATTCATTCTGACCTTTACTGCCCTTGGCTCGGTTTGTTTCACTGCAAGTGAATTTTCTACATTTGCATGGCTGCTCCTTATATTTTTAGCCCCTTTCTGAGGGAGTCCGCATTACTGTTCATATGTTCTCTTAATTCCTTCAGTAGTTCACTATCTCCCATTTGAACTCAAAATGTGTCAGATTGCAGAGGTCTGTTTCATTGTTGACTGCTTTAGGTGAATTCTCCTGTTGCTTTAACTGGGAATGTTTTCTGAACTTCTTCCTCTTGCTCGTGTTTTCCATTTCAATTTCTGTAAGTTTGGAGAAGCCCACATGTATTTTGACAGAGTCTGGGGGGCACCGTTGTAGTGGTGCACTTCTGGAGGGCATGCAGTGCTGGCCAGGGCACACCACTGTGGGTATGTCCTTCCTGTGGCCAGGAGGGTCTGGCCGGGGAATGCCTTAGCCAGTGGGGCTCACTGTGGTATTCTGCAGCAGTGGGGCACTTGTGAATGTGGGCAGTCATGGCTTTTTTCTGCCATGGTAAATGAGCATGCCCCAGAGCCAAGCAGGGCATTACCTGGTGATCCCTAGCAGCCATGTGTTTCCTGATAGTTGGGGTTGCTGGCTGGCTCACTCTGCCTCAGCAGGGCACTTCCCGAGCCTGGGCAGGCAGTTCTTGCCTGTGTGCAACAGCAGCAGGGCACTTCCCAAGTGAGGGCAGGTCTTTCTGGGACACTCCACAGTGTAGGCCCCTTCCTGAGTTTGGGTGGGGCTGCCAGGTGTGCACCTCGGTGGAGGTGCATTTCCTGCCTCTGCGTGGGGCTTCCTGGGGCATGCTGTGGCAGCAGAGCACTTCCCAAGCCTGTGCAGTGATGGCCTGTTCGCTCCATGGTAGAGAGGTGTTTCCCTCGACCTGGTGTGGCTCGCTGGTGCTTGCCATGGTGGAGGTGCACTCTGCACATGTTCAGGGCTTTCCCGGGTGCTCTGTGGCAGCGGGGAGCTTCCTGAGTGAGTGCAGGTGTGGCTGGTGCTTGCTGTGATGGAGTTGACCTTCCTGTGGCTTGACAGGGCTTGCTGGACATGCCACATCAGCAGAGCAGTTTGCAAAGATGGTGGGGCCAGTATGTCCCCTCTGGAGCAGTGGGGTGCTTCCCAAGGGTGGTTGGGATAGCCCCTTCCTGCTGCAGTGGTTGTGCACATCCTGATGTGGGGAAGGGTTTACAGGGTGCTCAGGGGCAGTGGGGTGCTTTGCATAGGTGGGCAGGCCCGCCTGGGAATGCCATGGGAGTGGTTAGCTCTCCACAGGGGGTGGCACCAATCTGCAATGGATGACAGTTTGCTTCTGGCCGGGCGGGTGTGGGGTGGATTAGTGGAGATGTGCTGGTAACGCTCTGCTCTCTATTAGCCAGTGGGCAATTGCACACACTGTGGTTCGAGGAGTCTTCTATGTTGACCCTCCCCTCCTGCTCTCCCCTCGCCAACAATGGCACCTTCTCTCTCCTGTGGGTCCAGATCCTCTGCCAGGTTCCCTCTATTTGGGCTTTCCAATCCCCAGCCATTCACATATTGCTCCCTCCACCCAAGGTAAACTGCTTTCTAGTCCCTTAGGCTCTCTCCATGCCTCCCACACCAGCATGCTCCCAGGGACTGACCTCTGGAGCCTAGGACTTGGTGCCCAGCCCCCACCGGAGCATCTCTATCTTTGGTGTCTCTGTGTGTGGTTCAGATGGTCTGTGCAGCTCTCACTCTGCTTCCCAGGTTTCAGACATGCTGCTGTGTTTTTCTTGGAGTCTTGGAGATCCCTCCGACTTGGCTGACCTTTCCATTGGTTAGGCGATTTTCCAGGGTATGTGTTCCCTTTCTCCTTCAGAGCTCCCTCTCAGGAGTGCTAGTCCAGTCCTGATTCCCCTTCCCTCTCTCTCTTTGTTTCCTGTTGTCCTACCCAGTTATGTCAAGAGATTCTTACCGTTTTGGGAGGTCTCAGTTCTTCTGCCAGCGTTCCGTGGCTGCTCTGTTTGAGTTGTTTTAAGTGTAGTTGTGCTTATTTGTATTGTGATGATGGAAAGGGCAAGTGTGTCCCAGTACTCTCCCACCATCTTGCCTCCCTGAAATTGCATCCTTCTGTATCTTTCTTTGTGGCCTTCCCTTCAAAGTCTACTTTGTTTGCCATGGTTAGCACAACTCCTGTCTTCCTCTCTTGTCCGTTGACATGAAATATCTTTTCCCATTCCCTCATGTCAGTCTGCTTGAGGTCATTGCTCTGAAGTGAGTCATTGTAGACAGCAGCTTGTATGTTTTTGCTTTTTTATCCAATCTGACACTCTGTGTCTATTGATCAGAGTATTCAGTCCATTGGCATTTAAGGTAATTCTTGAGAAAGATGTATTTATTGCCACTTTCCCCGTGTTTTTCAGTTGATGCTCTGTATCTCCTTTGTTCCTTTTCTGTTGTTTGGTTTGGGTTGGATGATTTCCATTTATTGTATGCTTGTGTACTTTTCTTTTTGGTTTTATGTGAATGTAATGTTTGGTTTTGTGTTGTGGATTCCCTGTTTTTTAGGTATGCTAAACTCTCCCTATATCTGCTAGCTTTAGCCTGGTATTCATATAGGCTAGAACATATTTTATTTAAAAATAGGAGTCTATATTTTCTTCCTTTCCTTACCTACCTTCTATGATTTTGAAGTTCTTTATTAATATCTTCATGTGTGTCCTTTAGTTGCCCCTTGAGTTTATGGTCACTATTACAGTATGTATGTATGTAGTTATGTATTTATTAATTTATTAGTTCTATATTCTGACTTATTTAAGCGATTACTTTCCCCTTGGGATTTCTTCCACCCTATTTCTTACTACTTATGTTATACTATTTTATTTTATATTTTATTTTATATTTTATATTTTATATTTTATTTTATTTTATATTTTATTTTTCTACGTTAATTTACTTTTCTTAGGGAAGCCCTTGCATTATTTCCTTAAGAATGGCTTTAATGTTGATGTACTCTGTTAGGTTTTGTTTGTTGAAGAAATTCTCTATTTCCCCTTCTATTTTAAATGATATTCAAAAATAAATACATACACAAAGTAATGATACATTTGCTGTGTAGAGTATTCTAGGCTGCAGATTTTTCCTTTTGGAAAGTTGAGTATATATTTCCACTTTCTTCAGGCCTGTAGTGTTTCTGTAGAGAAATCCTGTGTTTAGGGAGGTCCCTTATAATTAAGGATTTGTATCTCTCTTGCTACCTTTAGAATGCTCTCTCCATCTTCGCCTTTTGCCATTTTTATTGCAACATGTCTTGGTGTGGGCATATTTGGGTTCAAAGTGTTGGGGGCCTTCTGCGATTACTGCATCTCGATATCTCTTTCATAGAGTTTGGAAAGTTTGAGGCATAATTACTTCCAATATATTTTCTATCATCTCTTCTTTTCTTCTCCTTCTTGAAAGCCATTTATGCATAGATTGGCATGCTTTATATTATTGCATAGATCTCTTATATTGCTTTTGTGTTTTTTCATTTGTCTTTCTGTCTGCTGTCCTGATTGGGTAATTTCCATTACTCTACCTTCCAAGTCACTAATTCATTCCTCTGCACTAGTCATCCTGCTCTTTAGTGCCTTTAGCTCAGTTTGGGTCTCTGCAAATGAATTTTCTATTTTTTTTCTATTTTTCCTTATATGTTGTAGTTCTCTCTAAAGTAATCTGCACTAATGTTTTTATCTGCTCTTAACTCCTTGATAATCAGCCTTCATTTTTTCAGTATTTCCACTACTTCCCTTTTGAACTCAATGCCTCTCAGCCTCCAAAGTTCTGTTTCCTTGTTTGCTGCTTCCCATGAATTCTCCCGTCCCTTCCCTGGGAGTTATTCCTGAGTGTCTTCACCTTGCCCATGTTTTTCTTTTCCTGTCAGTTTGGGGAAGCCAAAATACACTTGGAGGCTTACAGCTATGCAAGGGTACCTCCTGATATTCTTTGGGTTGTTACACTGTATTTTTGAGCATGGTGTTTGCACATTTGCTGCTTCTTTCTTTGGTGTGAGCAGGCTATCATGCCAAGGGTGCTGAGTGTATTTGCTGGGAGAAGGCAGCAAGGGATAGTGCTGGTTATCTTAGCAGCAGCAAGGACTTGCAGGAGGTGATGCAGGTAACTCCTTGTTTCAAGGTTGAGGGGGTGATAATGAGCTTCATGCACAATGATAAGCTACCTGGAGCATTTGGTAGTGGCAGCAGTAGGGTGTGTGTGTATTCCCAGAGTAGTGAGAGCAAAAACAGGCAGTGTTTGGTCACAATGACCTCGGTGGTGCCCTGGGAGATGATTAGGGCCACAAGTGGTAGCAGGCCATGCCCACCTCTGGAGTCAGAGGTAACCATGGTGGTTTGCCTCACAACTGTAGATGCTGGGAAGAAGCACCCTGTCCCTCTTAGCCCACACAGGAGGTGCTGCACCTGCTGCTCCTAGTTGCAGGGCCTTGGCAAAGGACAGTTTCCAAGCATCTGGGTGCTATCTGGAGCATCTGGCAGTGACAGCTGCAGGGCCAGTATGATCATAGGGGTGTGAGAGCAACAGTTGTTGGTGCTCAATTGCAGCATCATCTCTGTTTTCTGACCTCTTAGGTGACTGTGGTCACAGGCTGTGACCTGTGGTTTCTGAGAGGAATAATTTGGTTTGACCCTGGTGCCTGTAGAGTACACAAGAGGCACCACATTTCACTTAGCCCCTGCTGTACTAAGCCTGCACCAGAGGTGCCTGGCTGCCTCTAGCCTGCCCAAGATGAATCCAGGGTGCTGTAGCCCAAGCAAGTGAGCAACCTGCTCTCGGAGAGCCTGTGCACATGTGAGCAGGGAGATTCCTTTGGGGCTCACCCCTCCTCCCCTTGTCCTCCCCAACAATAGTGCCTTGCTTTTGTAGACAAAGAGAAGTACTTTCAACTCCAAGAAACTTTGTAACATGACTGCTGGTAGGACTGAAAACAATTTTTCTGAATGTGGCTCCAGAAAGTTGGTGAAACAGAAACATGAAGCTGCCAAGTCAGACAGATTCTGCATCTTCAACGGATTTGTTAACCATGCTAAGGTTTGGCATTAAAGACCAATATAATTATTTAAGCATCTCTTTGTGGAATAAAAGAACATAACTTAAAAGTGTGCACCAGGAAATATAAAGGGGAGGAAATAAAGGCACACCTAACCTGGAGAGTTTGAGCATTTTAAAACAATAATGATACCCCCTCGTTTTTTGTTTGGTAAATGTTTCATTCGAAACTACCACCATGTGCTGATGGTGATGCAATCGCTGATTATGTCATTGGCCTTCATTATTGCAGTTATGGTGCACTTATGGACATGGGTCCTGGGGAAGCTAAACTATGCTGTAGTTTGGAGTATGAAATGTATTTTCTAACTTATGCTTATCTTTTTCTTTTTGTCTTTATAGGGCCATACATTTGGCATATGGAGGATCCCAGGCTAGGGGTCAAACCAGAGCTGTGTCTGCTGGCCTAAAACAGCCATAGCAATGCTGGAACTGAGCAACATCTGCACTTTGATCACAGCTCACGGCAACTCTGCGTCTTTAAAACCCCCTGAGTGAGGCCAGGGGTTGAAGCCACTTCCTCATCAGCACTAGTTCGGTTCGTTCACTTCTTAGCCATGGTGGGAACCCCATGAAATTTATTTATTTATTTTTGTAATGAAGACAATCTTGTCAGGTAAGATCCAAGTTCACTTTGAAATAACAGAGTATAATGCAGCTGAGAAAATGCTACATAAAGAATATGTATTTTCCCTTTCAAAACTGAACTTCATCTGCCCCTCTTTCCCTACCATCTTAATTTAGGCATCCATTCAATACAACCTGGACTATTTCAGAAATCACTTAACTCCCACTGTCTTTTTCCTTAGTTGCATTTTCTTTTTTGAAACCGTTATCATCAAGGAGGCATGTCAAATATTCCTGTCTAACTACCAAAATTTTCAAATATGGAAAAACCACAAAACAATCTGGCATTGAAAACCACTAAAAAGACAAAAGGACAACTAACAATGGGAGAAAATTGTTTCCGACCATGCAACTAAAAAGGGATTAATCTCTAAAATATAAAAACACCTTATACAATTCAACCACAAAAAAGCCAACAACCCAATGGAATAGGGGGCAAAAGACCTGCATAGACATTCCACGAAAGAATATATATACAGATGGTCAGAAAGCACATAAAAAATTCTAAACATCATTGTTTCTTAGGGAAGTGAAAATACAAACTACTATGAGGTACCTTTCTCACCTGTCAGAATGGCCATCCTTAACAAGTCCACACATAAAAAAATGCTGGAGAGGGTGTGGAGAAAAGGAAACTCTCCTACACTGATGAAAGGAATGTCAATTGTTACAACCATTATGGAAACCACCATGGAAATACTTCAGAAAAGTAAGTATAGAACTAGTACCTGACCGACCCAGAAATCCCACTCTTGGGCATACAGCTGGAAAAAAACGTCCCTTGAAAAAGACACAAGCACATGTATGTTCATTGCATCACTGTCCACAAGAGCCAAGACAGGGAAATAACCTAAATGTCCATTGAGAAGATTGGACTAAGATGTGGTGTGTATGTGTTCCATATACACACACATACACACAATGGAACCCCGACTCAGCCATAAAAAAGAACAAAGTAATGCCATTTGCAGCAACATGGCTGGAATTAGAGAAGATCATGCTAAGTGAAGTTACTCAGAAAGAGGAAGGCGAATACAATACGATATCACATATGTGTGGACTGTAACAGATGGCACAAGTGGAACTTTCCACCTGAACGAAACTCATGAATGTGGACAACAGTGTTTGGGTTGCCAAAGGGGAGGCGGCAGGATTGTGATGGACTGGAAATCGGGGGTTAGAAAAGGTGCAAAGTATTGCATGTGGAGTGGGTATGCAATGAGATCATGCTGTAAATCAATGGAAAATACATGTAGTCATTTTGATGGAGCACAACGGAGGGTTATGTGAAAAAAAAAAGGATACGTACGTGTATGGGTGTGGGTCTTGGGTGGTTGGGGTGGTGTGTGCCTGGGTCACTTTGCTCAACAGTAGAAACTTGACAGAACATGGGAAACAAGCTATGATAGAAAAAATAAACATCATTTTAGAAAAAGAAACACAGCCCTTAATTGTTTCATAAATGAAGTAATTGCAACTATGAAGATGAACATATATGTTTATTTTTGAAATAAAGGAATTGCAGGAAATTGTTGACATTTGCAAGCATAAATGTTCATCTTCACTATCCTGCAGAATCTATAG
This sequence comes from Sus scrofa, assembly GCF_054392235.1. Taxonomy (NCBI): domain Eukaryota; kingdom Metazoa; phylum Chordata; class Mammalia; order Artiodactyla; family Suidae; genus Sus; species Sus scrofa. The sequence goes on from NC_139402.1 coordinate 13,162,661, forward strand.
ACCGTTGATAGGTCAAAATTAGGATGGTGTTCAAATAATGAAGAGGATGGAGGTGTTGGCCTTGAGAGAGAGGCAGCAGAGGTATCAGTGGCCATTGGCAGTGGGAACCACGGATGGTTGGTTGGTTGAGGGTTAGACAAAGGGCCCTCTCTTGGTGGTATATTCTGATATCTGGTTGGAAAAGGGGACGGCTTCACCGTGATTCCAAAATAACCACTCGGGAAGGGAGAAATAAGGTGGTACTGAGACATGGAAGTGGTAGTTGTAATGAAATTCACAATGTGGCCGCTTGCTGGAGAGTAGCTTCTTTTGTGAGTGCGTATGAAACGTGGTCAACTGACTTAAAGTAGCATGTTGAGCCACGACAGTTTGTCCTGTGGTCTGGCTGATGCTGATGATGTAGAAGAAACGTCACTTCTCATGGGGGTAGTTTTATTGGAAATTCTCTGGCTGGTAGAAGGCCTTCTTACTAAAGGCACATGTAAATTTGTGGAGGTTGAAAATGCATTTTCTCCACGAGTTTCTGCTTCAAAATCAGAATTATGTTTATCCACCTTATGCCCTGTTCTAGAGTGCTTCTTGCTGCAACCTTGAAGTAGAGAAACCGATACTGGAGAAGCATTTTTATACGTGACTCTTCTTTTCCTCCTTACCAACAGTTGAGGACAGCCTCATTTAAAGTTTGGATTATGGTAGAACTGCAGCTAAAGCCAAGGAGAAATTTATTTAATGGTATTTGAAACCAAGACACGAGGAGACAGAAACCATAATATCTGACTCTTTGCATCATATGGAGTTAATATGAAACAATACACGTCTATTGCTAATATTTTCAAAAATGTTCTTAGTGGTCACAGCCAACTCTTGCCCTCAAGGAAAAATGTCGGGTATATTTACATTAATAGTATTAGGCTCTGTGGCCTGCATTTTTTGAGGTTCATTGACAAGCCTCAAGGAGGCTAGGACAATGATTTATCATCCCAAATATTTTATGACCAAGCCATCCTCAATTTAAAAATGTTGAACATGGATGTTCCTGTCGTGGCACAGTGGTTAACGCATCTGCCTTAGAACCATGGGTTTGCAGGTTTGATCCCTGGCCTTGCTCAGTGGGTTAAGGATCTGGTGTTGCCATGAGCTGAGGTATCGTTTGTAGATGTGGCTTGGATCCCACGTTGCTGTGGCTCTGGCAGAGGACAGGGGCTATAGCTCCAATTCAACCCCTAGCCTGGGAACCACCATATGCCATGGGAGTGGCTCAGGAAATGGCAAAAAGACAAAAAATAATCATCATAATAAAAATGGAACAGTACTTCATCCCACTTTCAAGGTCTACTTTGACCCTATATGGATGAACCTATTTGCACATGTCTAAAGAGAATTTTATACACTCCCTCTATATGTAGTAACTGGAAATTTCTTAATGCCATGATCCAAGCACAGACTTCATTTTCTTCTGCCAGAAAGTTAGCTAGTGAGGCAGATCTTTGAAAATTCCTTTGCAGCTTATTAAATGCATAGGGGTTAAGCTGTCAAACTCAGCTTTTCATACTCTCAGTTTCAAATATTCTGAATGGACCCTTTCTCTCCAGAACTTCTTTCTTGACGCGTTCTTCATTAATCACTATCAAGGTTCCATTTGCTTCCCACCAAGTGGACTTAAAGTGATCACTTTCAGCAGTTTTCCAAAGTTTTCTGGGAAAGGGCAGAGGAAGAAAATCATTGTCTTCATCTGGTTCAGAGGCACACAATGTGCGACATGGCTATTTTATCAGGGAGCCTTCAGACAAAGCCCGAAAAGCCGTTTCTTCAATCTGAGACCTCAAGTCCAAGTCCCCAGTGATTGAGTTATCACACCATGGAGATGTAAGGGAGGATTCTGAACCAGTTGGTGCATCTTTAGGAGGCACAGGTTGAATTTCTGAAGGAGCATGTGCCATCTCAGATTAGTTTCTCTGCAGCTACTCTTCTCAACAGCATGCTTTTTGAACTCTGCAGTTTTAAATGCTGCTTTGGTAAGCCTACAGAGATAAAATCGCCAATGCATCACAATGGTTGCTAAGCTAAGTAGCTGTCAGATGACAGGTCTCCTAGCAATCGGAGCCTAACCTTCAGTCAGTGCTTACTTTCCTATGAAATTGGTCCAGTTAACATAAAATATGAGCTCCTTACTTAAACAGTAACCCCCCTAACAAAAGTGAGGTCAGCAAAATCCCATTCCAATGGAATCTTTTTAATAAATAAGAAAACCCATCACATAAATAAATCCATTTCATCCCAGAAGTAAACATAAATTCCCTATTATAAACATACACATTTGGTGCCTGTTATTAAGGCCTGGAAAATGGGACCAAAAAAACCAGTAAAGTGAAACATATGGTATGTATCACTTCCCAGTTTATAACTAGAATCTATGCCGCATCTGTATTCAGAAAAATCTTAGCCAGGATTTCCCTAGCAGCTAGCTTGTTAAGAATCTGTTGTTGTCACCGCTGTGATCTGGGTTCAATCCCTGGCCTGGGAAATTCTGCATGCCCCAGGTGCAGTCCATAAAATAAAAATTAAAAAAAAAGAAATAAAGGAAACAAACACACACACACAAAAACACAACCTTTATCACTGAGCAAGGCATGGAAGGTCCCTGGGCACCAAGCAAAATATCTATAGCCATCGAGATATAGAAAGAGGGATAAATGCTGTGGTTAGGAGAGGAAATTTTGGGAAGCACCATCCAAAGGGATATGAGATTTCCTTGTGGATTGAGGCCAATATTTCACAACTGGAGAAGTGATGGGTGTACAACATTCTGAAGATAATATATGCCATTGCATTGAATACGTTAAAATTCATACACAATGTTTTCACATTGTTAAAAACTGACAGTGATTTGTTATCACTGATTTTAGCACATAGAGTTTTCTGTGTATCCTACGTAAGTAGTCTGTGTGTTAAACAATATTCCTAATATTTTCTCATTAGGATGGCTGAGAGGGGAATTCACAAGGCCAATTGGTATTCACTAGGGCATCAGAAAGTGAGGGGCTGAGCTCTAGATGGCATCACTGCAAGGAGGTGTTAAGCTTACAAAGCACCTGTGGTGGGAATCCGTGGTTGAAGTCCATGCTGGGAATCTGTTGCAGGGACAATGAAGAAGGAGGGGAAGGTCAAAGGATGTGTAACGGCTCGAGTCCCATGATGTAGAGCAGTTACTCCCTGTAAGAGGTTAAGCTCTGCAGGCAGTTGTTTCCCACAGGTCATTGTTTCTTGCTGCCCAACTTGAGCATCCACATACTGGGAGGGGGTCTCCACAGCAAGTCTCTCTGGTGAACAGCAGTGGTTGGGGTGTATGGGGGTCTGTCTCCATCCTCCTGGAAACCTGTCATTCAAGCCTTCCATTATATGGGATAGGGGTGACCATCTACTCTTCTCTATCTGCTTCCTGCTGGCCTGGGGTGACAAGTACTGGGTGGATGGACATGGTACAAGCTACCATAGAGGTTGGGAAGTAAAGAAAAATGAGTTTAAATAGGAGTTTAGGATGTAGGTTGATACCAGTATTGTTGAAGGAGGGCTTCCGTTTTATCTGAGGAGGTTTTAACACTTGGTGTAGTATTAACCCATAAATCACAGGTGCTATTGGTCATAACACATGTTGTCTCCTTTCTGTTGCTGTATGAGGAGACCTTGAAAATGTAAGGTTGCTGCTGCCAGTTGATGCTGCTTTGAGAAGCGTCAGTCGCATCATGTCTGACAGGTGACATAAACCCTAAGATCTTAGCCAGGCAAGGCTTGCCTAAAATTACTCCTGAAATATTTCCTCGTCTTCCTTGGATGTCTGGCCCACAGCTAGTCCATTCTGCCTTTTCTCCCTATTGGCCCATGCAGATGCCATGGTTAACGATCTCTGTATTTCTACATGAGAGAAGAGGCAAGAATTTGGGGCCATAGAAATGCTCACCTGAAATCGAACTGTCTGAAGACGTGTGCCTCTCTTCTGGTCTCCTCCCTGAGCTCTGCTCAGCAGGTGCTGCAGGGAAACAGCTGCTGTGGCTCAAGTTTTACTCCATGGAATGCCTGAAGGCAGGTGTTATACTTGAGGTCACAGTTGGCCATAAGCCCCCATGGTCATATATTTGCCCATAGTTTTGAGAGGCATTTCATGACCATTTCATCCCACGGTGCTAGGAATGAACATTCCTCATTCTGGCCAAGAGTTCACAGATAGGCCACTCAATGTGCTAATACTGGACAAGGCCATGTTAGGAGTAGCCAAAGGTCTCTGGACCACCTGTCTTGCTAGTCTATTACGGTCCAGGAAAGTATTCCTTCTTGTTGCACTTTCCCATACTTAGAGGTCACCGATCTCACATGGAACGGCCTATCATTTTCAGGGATTCAGGCACACATTGGAAATGCAGGAAATAGCAATTTTCTGAAAACAGTGAATAAAAATAACACAGAGACACTCATGCTGAGAGAAGGAATTCACAAAGAGAAAGACAAATACCATATGATATCACTGATATCTGCAAGCTACTATAAAGTGGAAATGAAGCTTTCCACAGAAAAGAAAAACATGGACTTTGAGAATAGATGTATGATTCAAGGGGGTGCAGGAGGCAGAAGGGAGGGAGTGGGAGTGAGTGGGAGCTTGGGGTTAATTGATGTAGACTATTGCCTTTGGAATGGATGAGCAGTGAGATCCTGCAGTGTAGCACTGGGAACTATGTCTATTTGCTTACGATGGAGCATGACAATGTGAGAAAATAGGGTACACGTGTGTGTATAACTGGCTCACAATGCTGTATAGTAGAAAATATAATGATGTATTGGGGAAATAAAATAAACATAAAACCTCTTTGGATAAGGAGTCAAAAATAATATAAGATATTTGTGGTCCATTAAAATATTATATAGAAAGAAGAATTGGTAATGTCATAAGTAAAAATTGAAAAGCTTCACCCAGAACAGACCAGTATTACCCTGTTGAGGTGGATTGGTCTGTCTCTTACCTTTAAAGGAAGTTTTATACTGGTTTGCCCAGTGTTCTTACCCTGTTTTTCCCTAGATGGCTTAAGTGTTCCCAATACAAGGAATCTTAATATTTAGATTAGTATAGATTTAATAATATAATTAATAAATTAAATTAGAAGTTATGTCAATTGGCTAAAGTTTCAATTCTTATTTATTGAGCTTTATTAGCATTAGATGAAATCATATTTCTGCCCTTGTGAGGGCAGGTATTATATTGCCCGGTGAGGTGATCCCACCAAGGATCATAAATAATTAGAGCTTTGGAGGGAAGAAACCCATCAATTTAAATCAGTAGGAAAACAAACAACAACATGGGTCAGGTGTGGCAATCTTGGGATAGTGGTATACTTCTGATGGTGTTTTCATTTTGTCCAGCCCTTGGTGTTTTGTTATTAGGGCCTTGTTATAAGGTGACTTTGAAGTCAGTAGTTCTCTCTGTAGACCAATGCAATGTAGAGGCCCTTCCTAAGTGAGAAATATCAATTTCAGAGTTATTTTATTCACATTATTAGAGCATATGTGGCTTAAGAATGCCTGATAAGGGAACTTTCATCTAGCCTGGAGACAACCATTTAAATGATACTTTTCCAGAGTGTCTAGCCCCCTGGTTATCATGGGGCATCTGATATTCTCCCAGAGGCAGATTACTGCAATCAGTTTCCCAAGCTTAGAATATTTTCTGATTAATCCAGCTAAACTTTGAAATATTGTCACATAGCATCAAAGAACTCTTTGGGAAGTTAGTTTTAGAAAGTGAACCCTAACCTCGAAACACAGAACTAGAATATGAATCACAAGGTTTTGCTCTAAACGGATCTTCATTTTTCAGAAAATATGGTCGCTTTAGAGTTGTAGAAGTTATACCCCAAAATGGGAAACACATTTCCTAAGTATTTCTTCTTCATTATTGGGTTTGCCTAGGAGCCAGGAAGAACCAAGTCACCTCTTGTATTTCCCATAGTCCTGGCTCTTTAATTCATAGGTATTGTTTACCTTTTTTTAATCTTTTTGCCTTTTCTAGAGCTGTTCCCATGGCATATGGTGGTTCTCAGGCTAGGGGTCTAATTGGAGCTACAGCCACCAGCCTATGCCAGAGCCACAGCAATATGGGGTCCGAGCCGCATCTGCAACCTACACCATAGCTCAAAGCAATGCCGGATTCTCAACCCACTGAGCAAGGCCAGGGACTGAATGTGCAACCTCATGGTTCCTAGTCAGATTCATTAACCACTGCTCCACAGTGGGAACTCCTATTGTTTACCTATATTAACTTCCCTGCTTTAAGGGCAGACTGTTAGCATGCACACAAGGGCATCAGGATGGCAAGTCTGACCATGAGGGGTTAATTTTTGAGCCATAATCCTATTGATTTTGTTCATACATTTCATTGCACAAATTGTCCCCTGTAAGTTACACTTCATAAGTTTGCAAAAAAATAACATATATATTTATATATATAAACACAAACACACACAGAAGAAAAATTTAAAACACCTGATCAAATAGAGTCATACTTTATTGTTTAACATTACTTATTCATTCAACCAAAGTAACAAAGGATTTCAAAAGCAAATGCAAATTAAAGACCAGCAAATTCATGTAACCTGTTATCAAAAGTTAAGGTTAAGAAAGTTAGTAAAACCTTCTTTTAACAGAGAGACAGAAACTAAATTCAAGTTTTGCACTAGCTTACCTTTAAAATTAGTTTACTTCATTAACGTGAATTCCCAATGCAGTCAGTTCTGACCAAGCACAAAAGTCCTTTCTCACTGTCCACTTCCCATAAAACTACCATCACTTTCTGCATCCATATTATTCTGTCTGCTACCGTTCCATTCAAAATACTAAGCTATAAGACACTTACTTTCTGTTCCCCTGGTAAAATGCAATTCCATTCCTCCTCCCTTCTTTACTGAAAAACCCATCAAACTTTCCTGGATGGACTTTTTATCATTTCTAAAAGCACATTCTTCCTGGTACAGAATGAATATCTCAGCACAGCACCAAAATACCAATCATAGTCTTAAGTGATGTTGTAGTCTCTTCTTCGTAACTGAAGTCTCAGTATCTGATTTGACTTTTATCAAACCTAGGTACAATATGTTATTATACTTATGTTGATGACTCTGAAGACCTGTGCACATAAGTTAAATCAACAAATTTTAACTTTAACATCAAATGTTAATTTAATACTGAATATTTTCCTGTTCATGCGAATCCAAAATTAACTTACCCTATGTATTTTGAGAATTACAGATTTTTGATGAATTAATTTTGGCAAAGTCATACATGCACAACACACACAAAATACACAAAACAGGAACCTCAGATTTCCCATTCCAAAGCTTCAGCCATGAAGAACCCACAACTGTGGATTCAAATTGCAATGAGAGACAGTGGATTCAAATTGGGATTCTGACAGATGGAACAAAACAAGATCACTTGTGTAGATGTTTAAACCCCTTACATAGTCTTTAATTGATGATGGTAATGATAATTTTAATAGTTCTTCCCCCAAAATAAATTTTTCTATGGTACATAATTTTGACCCAGTTACGCATACATGTACAAATTCTATTTTCACATATTGTCATGCTCCATCACAAATGACTAGACATAGGTGCCAGTGCTGCAGAGCAGGATCTCTTTACTCATCAATTCCAGAGGCAAAGTTTATATTTATTAACCCCAAGCTCCCAACCTACCCAATCCCTCCCCCATGGCAATAACAAAACTATTCTGCAAGTTCGTGAAGTACATTTGTGCCTTATATTAGGTTCCAGATATAAATGATATCACACGGTATCTGTCTTTCTCTTTCTGACTTACTTCACTCTGCATGAGAGTCTCTAGTTCCATCCATGTTGCCACAAATGGCATTATTTTGTTCTTTTTTATGACTGAGTAGTGTTCCATTTTGTATATCTACCATATCTTCCTAAGCAAGTCATCTGTCAATGGGCATTTGGGTTGTTTCCATGCCTTGGCTATTGTGAATAGAGATGCAATGTACATTTGAGTGCCTGTGTTTTTTAAGTAGAGTTTTGTCTGGATGTATGTGCAAGCATGGGATTGCTGGGTCATATGGTAGTTCTATGTAAGACTTCTAAGATACCTCCATACTGTTCTCCATAGTGGTTGTACCAGTTCACATTCCCACCAACAGTGCAGGAGGGTTCCCTTTTCCCCATGCCCCATCCAGCATTTGTTATTTGTGGATGTATTAGTGACAGCCATTCAGACCGGTGAGAGGTGGTGTCTCATGGGAGTTCTCATTTTCATGTGTCTAATAATCAGTGATGTTGAGCATTTTTTCATGTGATTGTTGGCCATTTGTACATCTTCCTTGGGAAAATGTCTGTTCAGGTCTTTTGCCAATTTTTCCATTGAGTTGTTGTTTTTGCTGTTTAGTGGTGTACGTTGCTTGTATATTCTAGACATTAAGACTCATCAGTGGCATCATTTGTGTCTATTTTCTCCCATTCCGCAAGTTGTCTTTTCGTTTTCTTTTTGGTTTCCTTTTCTGTGCCAAACTTGTAAGTTTGATTAGGTCCTATTGACTTATTTCTGCTCTTAATTCCATTGCTTTGGGACACTGACCTGAGAACATATCCATGAGGTTGATGTCAGAGAGCATTTGCCTATGTTCTCTTCCAGGATTTTGATGGTTGATTTTCTTATATTTAAGTCTTTACGCCTTTTTTCAGCTTATTTTCTTATGTAGTGTGAGGGCATGTTCTAGTTTCATTGATTTACATGCAGCTGTTCAGGCTTCCCAGCAATGCTTGCTGAAAAGACTGTATTTTTCCCATTTTATGTTCTCGCATCCTTCGTCAAATATTAGTTGGACCATAGGTGTCTGGGTTAATTTCTTGGTTCTCTAGTCTGTTGCATTGGTCTATATTTCTGTTTTGGTACCAGGACCACACTGTCTTGATGACTGAGGCTTTGTAATATTGCATGAACTCTGGGAAAGTTATGCCTCCCGCTTGGTTTTTGTTCTTCAGAACTGCTTTGGCAATTCTGGGCTTTCTGTGGTTCCATACAAAGTTTTGGATTGTTTGTTCTGGTTCTGTGAAAATGTCATAGGTCATTTGATAGGGATTGTATTGAATCTGAAGATTGCTTTGGGTGGTAGTGTATCCATTTGTACAAAATTAATTTCTCCAACCCAGGATCACGGACTGTCTTTCCATTTCTTTACATCTCTTTTAGTTTCCTTGTTTAATGTTTTATAGTTCTCAACATATAAGTGCTTTACATCCTTGTTCAGGTGTATTCCCAGGTATTTGGTTTCTTGGAGTGCAATTATAAAAGGTATTGTGTTTTTGTATTCCTCTTCTAAAGTTTCATTATTAGTATACAGAAATGTGACTGATTTCTTAATATGGATCATATATCCTGCTACTTTGCTGACTTTGTTGATCAGTTCAAAGTAGTTTTTGTGTTGTCGTTTGGGTTTTCTACACATAGTATCATGACATCTGCATCCAGTGACAGTTTTATCGCTTCTCTTCCTACTTGGATGCCTTTCATTTCTTTGGTTTGTCTGATTGATGTGGCTAGCCCTTCCAGTAAAATGTTGAATAACAGTGGTGATAGTGGACATCCTTGTCTTGTTCTAGATTTTGGTGGAAAAGTTTTCAGCTTTTCTGCATTGAGTATTATATATGGGCCGTGGGTTTGTCATAAATGGCTTTAATTATGTTAAGGAGTGTTCCCTCTATACCTACTTAGGTAAGAGTTTTTATCATGAAGGGCTGTTGGACTTTGTCAAATGCTTTTTCTGCATCTATTGAGATGATCATGTTGTTTTTGACTTTTCTTTTGTTAATGTGGTGTATGGCTGATTGATTTGACACTGATTGATATGTTGAACCATCCCTGTGCACCTGGGGTGAATCGCACCTGGTCATGGTGTGTGACCTTTCTGATATGTTTTGTGCATTTGGATGGTTAAACTTTTGTTGAGAATTTTTTGCATCTACATTCATCAAATTTATAGGCCTGTAGTTTTCTTTTTTGGTGGTATTTTTGTCTGTCGTGGTAATTAAGCTGCTGTTGGCATCATAGAATGTCTTTGGAAGTGTTCCTTCTTCTTCAATTTTTCAAAAATTTTAAGGAGGATGTGTATAATTTCCTCTTTGTGTGTTTGGTGTAATTTTCCTGGGAAGCCATCTGGTCCTGGATTTCTTTTGTAGGTAGTGTTTTTATAACATATTCAATTTTGTCTCTAGTGATTGCTCTGTTCAGTTGATCTATTTCTTTTCAGTTCACTTTTGGCAGGATGTAAGACTCTAGAAAGTTGTCCATTTCTTCCAGGTTGTCAAATTTGTCGACAGACAATTGCTCATAATATTCTTTCATTTTTTGCATTTCTTTACTATACATTGGACTTACCTTTTCCATTTCTGATTTCGTTTATTTGGGTTATTTCTCTCATCTTTTTGGTGAGACTAGCCAGAGGTTTGCCTATATGTTGACCTTTTCAAAGAACCAGCATTTTATTTGATTGATTGTGTCTATCATTTTTGAAACTCTATTTAATTGATTTCCTCTTTGGCTTTTATTATTTCCTTTCTTCAGTCAAATTTAGGTTTTGCTGGTTCTTTCATCTTTTTCATTTTATTTATATTTCCTTTTATTTTATTTTATTTTCCCACTGTACAGCAAGGGGGTCAGGTTATCCTTACATGTGTACATTACAATTACATTTTTCCCCCACCCTTTCTTCTGTTGCAACATGAGTATCTAGACATAGTTCTCAATGCTATTCAGCAGGATCTCCTTGTAAATCTATTCTAAGTTGTGTCTGATAAGCCCAAGCTCCCGATCCCTCCCACTCCCTCCCCATCCCATCAGGCAGCCACAAGTCTCTTCTCCAAGTCCATGATTTTCTCTTCTGAGGAGATGTTCATTTGTGCTGGATATTAGATTCCAGTTATAAGTGATATCATATGGTATTTGTCTTTGTCTTTCTGGCTCATTTCACTCAGGATGAGATTCTCTAGCTCCATCCATGTTGCTTCAACTGGCATTATGTCATTCTTTTTTATGGCTGAGTAGTATTCCATTGTGTATATATACACCACATCTTCGGAATCCAATCATCTGTCGATGGACATTTATGTTGTTTCCATGTCCTGGCTATTGTGAATAGTGCTGCAATGAACATGCGGGTGCATGTGTCTCATTTACGTAGAGTTTTGTCCGGATAGATGCCCAAGAGTGGGATTGTGGGGTCATATGGAAGTTCTATGTATAGATTTCTAAGGTATCTCCAAACTGTTCTCCATAGTGGCTGTACCAGTTTATATTCCCACCAGCAGTGCAGGAGGGTTCCCTTTTCTCCACAGCCCCTCCAGCACTTGTTATTTGTGGATTTATTAATGATAGCCATTCTGACTGGTGTGAGGTGGTATCTCATGGTAGTTTTGATTTGCATTTCTCTTATAATCAGCGATGTTGAGCATTTTTTCATGTATTTGTTGGCCATCTGTATATCTTCTTTGGAGAAATGTCTCTTCAGGTGTTTTGCCCATTTTTCCATTGATTGATTGGTTTTTTTTACTGTTGAGATGTATAAATTCTAGAGATTAAGCCCTTATCCGTTGCATCATTTGAAACTATTTTCTCCCATTCTGTAAGTTGTCTTTTTTTTTCTTTTGGGTTTCCTTTGCTGTGGAAAAGCTTTTCAGTTTGATGAGGTCCCATGGGTTTATTTTTGCTCTAATTTCTATTGCTTTGGGAGACTGACCTGAGAAAATATTCATGAGGTTGATGTCAGAGAGTGTTTTGCCTATGTTTTCTTCTAGGAGTTTGATGGTGTCCTGTTGTATATTTCAGTCTTTCAGCCATTTGGAGTTTCTTTTTTGCATGGTGTGAGGGTGTGTTCTAGTTTCATTGCTTTGCATGCAGCTGTCCAGGTTTCCCAGCAATGCTTGCTGAATAGACTTTCTTTTTCCCATTTTATGTTCTTGGTTCCCTTGTCCAAGATTAATTGACCATAGGTGTCAGGGTTTATTTCCGGGTTCTCTCTTCTGTTCCATTGGTCTGACTGTCTGTTTTGATACCAGTACCACACTGTTTTGATGACTGTGGCTTTGTAGTATTTCTTGAAGTCTGGGAGAGTGATGCCTCCTGCTTGGATTTTGTTTCTCAGGATTGCTTTGGCGATTCTGGGTCTTTTGTTGTTCCATATAAATGTTTGGATTGTTAGTTCTAGTTCTGTGAAAAATGTCCTGGAGAATTTGATAGGGATTGCCTTAAATCTGTAGATTGCTTTGGGTAGTATGGCCATTTTTACAATATTGATTTTTCTAATCCAGGAACATGGAATATCTTTCCATTTCTTTACATCTTCTTTGATTTCTTTGATTAAAGTTTTATAGTTCTCGGCATATAGGTCCTTTACCTCCTTGGTCAGGTTTATTCCGAGGTATTTGATTTTGTGAGGTACAATTTTAACAGGTATCGTATTTTTGTATTCCTTTTCTAATGTTTCATTGCTGGTATACAGAAATTAAACTGACTTCTGAATGTTCATCTTATATCCTGCTCTTTTGCAGAATGTATTAATCAGTTCAAGTAGTTTTTGGGTTGAGTGCTTAGGGTTTTCTAGGTATAGTATCATGTCATCTGCATACAGTGACAGTTTGATCTCTTCTCTTCCTATATGGATGCCTTTGATTTCTTTGGTTTGTCTAATTGCTGTGGCTAGGACTTCCAAAACGATGCTGAAGAGCAGTGGTGAGAGTGGGCATCCCTGTCTGGTTCCAGATTGGAGTGAGAAGGCTTTCAGTTTTTCCCCATTGAGGATTATATTTGCTGTGGGTTTCTCATATATGGCTTTGATTATATTCAGGAATGTTCCCTGTATACCACTTTTGCGAGGTTCTTGATCATGAATGGATGTTGAACTTTATCAAATGTTATCATATGAACGTTGATTCATATGATTTTTGACTTTTTTTTTTGTTAATGTGGTGTATGATGCTGATTGATTTGCGTACGTTGAACCATCCTTGTGAACCTGGGATGAACCCAACCTGGTCATGGTGTATAATTTTTTTGGTATGTTGTTGGATTCGGTTGGCTAAGATTTGTTGAGGATTTGCATCTATATTCATCAATGATATTGGGCGATAGTTTTCTTTTTTGGTGGTATCCCTGTCTGGTTTTGGAATGAGGGTGATGGTGGCCTCATAGAATGTTTTTGGGAGTATTCCTTCTTCTTCAACCTTTTGAAAGAGTTTCAGGAGGATGGGCACCAGTTCCTCTTTATATGTTTGATAAAATTCACCTGTGAAGCCATCTGGTCCTGGACTTTTATTTGTAGGGAGTGATTTTACGACCTCTTCAATTTCATTTCTAGTGATTGGTCTGTTCAGTTGGTCTGTTTCTACTTGATTCAGTTTTGGCAGGCTGTAAGATTCTAGAAAATTGTCCATTTCTTCCAGATTGTCATACTTGTTGCCGTATAGTTGTTCATAGTATTCTCTTATGGTTTTTTGTATTTCTGCTGTATCCGTTGTGATTTCTCCTTTTTCATTTATGATTTTGGTTATTTGGGTTCTTTCTCTCCTCTTTTTAGGGAGTCTGGCCAGGGTTTTGTCAATTTTGTTTACCTTTTCAAAGAACCAGCTCTTGGTTTTATTAATTTTCTCTATTGTTTTTTGAGTCTCTATTTTATTGATTTCTTCTTTGATCTTTATAATTTCCTTCCTTCTGCTGACTTGAGGACATTTTTGTTCTTCTTTTTCTAATTCGTTTAGGTGGAGGGTTAAGTTGTCAATTTGGGATTTTTCTTCTTTTTTGAGAAAGGCCTGTATTGTTATACATTTCCCTCTGAGCACTGCTTTCGCAGCATCCCATCGATTTGGAGAGGTTGTGTCTTCATTATCATTTGTTTCAAGTAGTTTTTAATTTCCTTCTTGATTTCCTCATTGACCCATTAGTTTTTTAGTAGCATGTTGTTTAGTCTCCATGGAGTAGGTTTTTTCTCTTTGCTTTTCCCATGGTTGATTTCTAATTTCATGGCATTGTGGTCAGAGAAGATACTTGAGATAATTTCTACGCTCCTAAATTTATTGAGATTCGCTTTGTGTCCCAATATGTGGTGGATTCTTGAGAGTGTTCCATGAGCATTTGAGAAGAATGTGTATTCTGCTTTTTTTTCGATGTAGTGTCCTGAAGATATCAATGAATTCTACCTTTTCTATTGTTTCCTTTAGGATCTCTGTTGCTTTATTGGTTTTCTGTCTAGAGGATCTGTCCATTGATGTGAGGGGGGTATTTAGGTCTCCTACTATGATTGTATTCTCATCAATATCTCCCTTTATGTCTGTGAATATTTGTTGTGTGTATCTGGGTGCTCCTATATTTGGGGCATATATGTTGATGATAGTAACATTCTCTCCTTGGATGGATCCCTTAATCATTAAATAGTGTCCTTTTTTGTCTTTCTTTATGTCTTTTGTTTTAAAGTCTATTTGGTCTGATATGAGTGTTGCAACTCCTGCTTTTCTGTCTTGTTTATTGGAGTGAAATATTTTTCCCCACCCTTTCACTTTCAATCTATATGTATCTTTTGTCCTAAGGTGAGTTTCTTGTAGGCAGCATATTGAAGGTTTTTGCCTTTTTATCCACTCAGCCACTCTGTGTCTTTTGATTGGGGCATTCAGTCCATTGACATTTAAGGTGATAATTGATAGATGATTATTTATTGCCAATTGAACCTCGTGTTCCAGTTGACTCTATGGTTCTCCATTCTTCCATTCTTCCTTTCTCTTTTTTTTTTTTTTTTTTTTTTTTGGTTGGATGGTCTCCTGTTATCTGCTTGAGTGTATTTATTTTTTCATGTTTTGCAAATGCAATATTTGCTTTTGGCTTGTGGTTGCCCTGTTTTTTAAGTATGCTAACCCCTTCCCATAATTGTGTGTTTTAGCGTGATGGTCCTGTTAGTTCAAACACTTCATTACTATATTAAAATTAAGAAGAGAAACATACAAACAAACAATAAGGGTTATTTATTTCCTAACATCCCTTGCCCACATTTTATGATTTTGACGACTCTTTTTTATTTTTTTCTTTTTAATTTTATTTTGTTTGAAGCATGTTCATGATTAAATCTGTATGCTGGCTTATTTGAGTGACTGCTCTCTGATTGCGGTTTCCTCAGTCCTAGTTCTTCCTCTTCTTCTTCTTTTTTTTTCTTTTCTTTTCTTTTTTCTTCCCTTTCCTTTCTTTCTTTTTGGTTTAGAGAAGCCCTTTCAATATTTCCTTTCACCTGGGTTTTGTGTTGCTGTATTCTTTACGTTTTTGTTTGCTGGAAAAAAATTTAATTTCCCCTTCTATTTTAAATGATATTCTTGCTGGATAGAGTATTCTAGGTTGCATATTTTTTCCTTTGAGCACTTTAAATATCTCTTGCCATTCCCTCCTGGCCTGTAGTGTTTCTGTAGAGAAATCAGCTGATATTCTTATGGGGGTTCCCTTGTAGGTAACATTCTGTTTCTCTCTTGCTGCCTTTAGGAGCCTCTCTTTATCACTAACTTTTGCCATTTTTATTATGATGTGTCTTGGTGTGGGTCTGTTTGGGTTCAGTTTGTTTGGGGCCCTCTGTGCTTCTTGTATCTTGAATCCAGTATCCTTTAGATTAGGGAAGTTTCCAGCGATAATTTCTTCAAATATATTTTCCATGCCCTTATCTTTTTCTACTCCTTCTGGAATTCCTATTATGTGTAGATTGGCCCGCTTTATATTATCCCATAGGTCTCTTATATTGCTTTCCAGTTTTTTGATTCAGTTTTCTGTCTGTTGAATGGATGGAGTGATTTCCATTATTCTATCTTCCATATCACTGATTCGTTCTTCTGCATTATTCATTCTGGTTTTTACTGCCCTTAGTTCAGTTTGCATCTCTGCAAATGAATGTTCTAGTTTTTCTTGGCTCCTCCTTATATTTTCTAGTTCCTTTCTGATGGTATCTGCATTACTGTTCCTATCTTCTCTTAATTCCTTCAGTATTTTCAGTATTTCTCTTTTGAACTCCAGGTCTGTCAGACTGCCAAGATCTGTTTCATTGTTGACTGTTTTAGGTGAGTTCTCCTGTTGGTTTGACTGGGGGTGGTTTCTCAGCTTCTTCATCTTGCTTGTTGTTTTCTTTCTCCTGAAGGAGTTGTATTCTCCGTTATCGGGCAGTGTTTGCCTTGTCACTGCTGTGGAATATTTTCTGAGGGCTGGCGTTGTTGTTCAATCTTTTCTGAGGCAGTGGGGCTTTTCTGGAGTGTTAATGAGGCTAACAGTGTTTCTTTGAAGCAAAGGAGGACTTCCTGAGGGCAGACAGGACTGGGAGATCCACACCAGGATGGTAGCAGATTTCACTTGGTCATGCAGAGCTTGCTCTGGTGTTTTTAGGCTGTGGGATTCTTGCAGGGGGTTGGCAGTGTTGGGCAGCTGTTCCTCAGGAGTGCAGCACCTCCTGGGGGCTGGAGCAGCTATCTGGGTCACTGAGAACCTAAGAGACACTCGCCTAGGGCAGCCCAACTCAGAAGGACAGCCTGAGAATGTAGGTGGATCTTTTCACAATCTGGCTGAGCTTGTTGCAGCTTTTCTGGGCTGCAGGGGCTTTTCAAGGGGGTGGTGCTGAGCATCTATTCTGCAGGAGTGGGGCACCCCCTCGAGGTTTTGTTGGGTAGCAGGGCCACTGGAAACCCAAGAAGCTCCTCCCCAGGGCAGCCCAACTCAAAAAAACTGTCTGAGATCTTTTCCCAACTCAGCCAGGCTTGTTGCAGATTTTCTGGGCTTCAGGGGGGTCCTGACTGGAGCTGTCAGTCCTATGCAGCTGGTCCACTAGGTCTCAGCACCCCCTGGGGGCTTGGGCGGGTAGCAGAGCCGTTGGAGACCCAAGAGGCTCCTCCCCAGGGTAGCCCGACTCAGGAAAACCATCTGAGAATTAGGCAGATCTATTCACGGCCTGGCTAGGCTTGTTTTAGCTTTTCTGGGCTGCAGGCTTTTTCTCGGGGGCTGGTGGTGTTTGGTGCTTCTCTGTGGAAGTGTAGCCCCTCCAAAGGGCAAGCAGGCCTGTGCAGGGACAGCCCCTGCTGTTGTAGGCTTCAGGCAATTGTTGAGGCCAACACTTCTGGATGGCAGGCAGCCCCAGGTTAGGCGAGAGCATGGGGGTGGTGGGGGTCGGGGGAGGGGGTGCACTGTGAAGCACAGCTTTCTGTTATCTAGTGGGCCTGTAAGATTGCTGTGGCATGGGGGGTATTCTATGGGGACCCACCCCTTCTTCTCTCCCCTCCCTAGCAGGGGCGCAGACCAGGCTCTTCTCCCAGGTTCGCTCTGATGTGGCTTTCCACTTCCCTGTCCCTAGAGTATTGTTCCCTTCCTCTGCAACAGCTTTGTTTTCTAGTCTCCCAGGCAGTCTCTGCCCCATCAAATGGTTTCTAGACCTCCCAAGCAGTTTCCGCTCCGCCCTGCCCCCCCAGCATGGGGACTAACCTCCGGGGTTGAGGACTTGGTGCCCAGCCCCCACCCAGGCATCTCAATTTTTGGTAACTGTGCCCATAGTTCAGATGGTCCATTGGGTTCTTGATCAGCTTTTCCGTACTCCAACTTCCTGCTACACTCTTCCCTGCATCTGGAGATTTCTCCAGTTTGTTTGATCTTTCCCCCGGTAGGTGAGTTTCCAGGGTGCAAGAACCCTTTCTCCTCCATAGTTCCCTTTCTTGAGTGCCTGTCCTGCTCGGATTCACCTTCTCTCACTCTCTGATTTTCTCCCGTTCTGCCCAGTAATATCACGAACTTCTTGCCTTTATTGGAGTATAGGTTCCTCTGCCAGCGATTGGTTGCTGTTCTGTGTGAGAAATTTATTCTGTAGATGCGCTTCTTTTGTTGTGTTTGTGGGAGAGGGCGAGCGTGTCCCCCTACTCCTCCGCCATCTGTCCTCCCTCCTTCCCCTTCTATTTTAAATGGTATTCTTGCTGGATAGAGTATTCCATGTTGCATTTTTTTTTTCCTTTCAGTCCTTTAAATATCTCTTGCCATTCCCTCCTGGCCTGTAGAGTTTCTGTGAAGAAATCAGCTGATAGCCTTATGGGGCTTCCCTTTTAATTGACATTTTGCTTTTCTCTCGCTGCCTTTAGAATCCTCTCTTTATCTTTAATTTTTGCCATTGTTATTATATGTCTTGGCCTGGTTCTATTTGGGTTCAAGTTGTTGGGGCCTTCTGTGCTTCTTGTACCTTGAAGTCAGAATCCTTTAGATTTGGATAGCTTCCAGGGGTAATTTTTTGAACTATATTTTCAACCCGCTCTTGTTGTTCTTCTCCTTCTGGAATTCCTACTACGCAATGATTGGCCCATTTTCTATTATACCGTAAGTCTCATATGGCTTTCATCTTTTTCCATTTGGTTTTCCTTCCGCTCTCCTGTTTGGCTGATTGCCATTGTTCTATCTTCCACACCCCTAATTCATTCCTCTGCGTTATTCATTCTGGTCCTTACTGCCCTTACCTCCGTTTGTATCTCTGCAAATGTATTTTTCGGATTTGCTTGGCTCCTCCTTATGTTTTCTCGTTCCTTTCTGAGGGCGTCTGCATTCCTGTTCATATCTTATCTTCATTCCTTCAGTCTTTTCACTGTCTCCCTTTTGAACTCCAAGTCTGTCAGACTGATTCAGTGTTGAAGATTTTAGGTGAAATGTCCCAGTGTGTAAACTGGGAATGTTTTCTGATCTTCCTCATCTTGCTTGCATTTTCCATTTTCTGTGAATTTGGGGAAGCCAGAGTGTAGTTTGGCACAGTTGAGGCTGCACCGCGGTGGCGGAGCACTTCAGCAGGGCATGCATGGTTTGCTGGGTCACACTGCTGAGCCTAGGTTCTTCCCATGGCCAGGCATGGTTGGCCTTTGTGCACCATTGTGGTCATTCACTTCTTGCAGCCAGGATGTGCTTGCTGGGGTGCTCTGCAGTGGTGGGGCCCTTCCTGAGGTCAGGTGGGGCTCAGTGGTATGGGACGTGGTTGAGGCACAGCCCTGCATTTGGGCAGGGCTTTCCCTGGTGCTCAGTGGCAGCAGAGTGCCTCCTGCGGGCAGGCGGTGCTTTTCAGTGTTCTCAGCTCATCAGATGCCAAGTGTGGGTGGGGCTGGCCTCCTTGCTCTGTGGCACAAAGTTGCTTCCTGGGGGTGGGCAGGACTAGGCAGTTCACTGCATGGAAGAGTGCCCTTCCTTAGGGTGGATGGGCCTGGCAGGTGTGCACCATGGTGGGGGTGAACTTCCCACATGTGCCTGGGG
Source organism: Sus scrofa (assembly GCF_054392235.1). NCBI lineage: Eukaryota > Metazoa > Chordata > Mammalia > Artiodactyla > Suidae > Sus > Sus scrofa. The sequence goes on from NC_139402.1 coordinate 13,181,990, forward strand.
ATTCCTGGGGCATGCCATTCAGCAGAGCACTTCCCAAAGGGGGGCAGTCCTGGCCTGGTTGCCCCATGGCAGGTGGGTTCTTCCCAAAGGCTGGTGGGCTTGGCCAGGGCTTGCCACATTGGAGTTGCCCTCCCTGCACATGGGCGGGGCTTTCCCTGGTGCTCAATGGCAGTGGGGTGCTTCCTGAGTGTGGGCAGTGCTGGCCAGCTCGCTCTGCAGTGGAGAGAGCTTCCCCAGTGTGGGTGGGGCTGGCAGGTGCCTATGGAGGTGGAGGTGCATTTCCCATGGCTAGCTGGGGCTTTCTGGGGCAACCTGTAGCAGTGGAGCACTTCCCAAGGGTGGACAGGGCTGGCCGAGTTGCCCCATGGCAGCAGGGCACATCCCAAGGGTAGGCAGGGCTGGCCAGTTTCCACTGTGGTCGTGGTGCATTTCCCAATGTGGTGAGGAGTTTCCCAGGGCATGTCAGGGCAGTGGGGCACTTCGCATGGCTGGGCATAATTCCAGACATAAGTTCTTCCAATACGTTTTCAATAATCTTTTCTTTTACTTCTCCTTCTGGAATTCCTACTATGCACAGATTGGCCCACTTTATGTTATCCCATAGGTCTCTTATATTGCTTTCAGGGTTTTTTCATTTGGTGTTCTGTCTGCTGTCCTATTTGGGTGATTTGCTTTCTTCTATCTTCCACATCACTGATACGTTCCCCTGCATTATTCCTTCCAGCCCTTACTGCCCTTAGCTCACATTGTCGGTCTGCAAATGAACTTTCTAGATTTTCGTGGCTCCTCCTTATGTTTTCTATTTCTTTTCTGAGGGAGTCTGTGTTACAGTGCTTATCTTCTCTGAATCTCTTTAGTACTTTCACTCTGCATTTTGAATTCAAAGTCTGTCAGACTGTTTGAGTGTTGAAGGTTTTAGGTGAATTCTCCTGTTGCATAAACTGGGAATGTTTGCTGAACTTCCTCATCTTGCTTGTTTTTTCCTTTTACTGTGAATTTGGGGAAGCCAAAGTGTAGTTTGGCACAGTCCAGGGCACATGGTGGTGGTTGGGCTCTTCCTGAGGGCATGCATGGCTGGCCGGGTCCCACCACCGTGGCTAGGTGCTTCCTGTGGGCAGTCAGTGTGGCTGGGTGGTGCTGCTATGGTGGGGAGTTTCCGTAGGCTGGGTGGGGCTGGCCAGAGTGTTCTGCCTTGGCAGTACACTTCTTGAAGCCAGGTAGGGCTTGATGGGTTGTGCCACAAGATTGGAGGGCTTCCTGAGGGCATGCAGGGCTGGCCAGTGCCTGTCATGGTGGAAGTGCACTACTCCCAACAATGGTGCAATGTCTCTCCTAGTGTGGTGTACGTCCCATTGTTGGTGCCCTTCCTGCAGCCAGGGGCAGCTGCCTGTGGTTCTCTCCAGCAGTGGAGGGCTTCCCAAGGGTGGGGAGGGCTGGCCGGTGCATGCCGTGGAGGACGTTCACTCCCCATGGCCGGGAGGGTCTTGCCCTAGTGGTCAACAGCAGTAGGGGGCTTCCCGAGGGTGGCAGTGCTGGCTCTCTCACGCTGTGTCAGCAGAGCCCTTCCCAAGGGTGGGCAGGGCTGGCCTGTTCCTGCTGCTGTGGTGGTGAACTTCCTGATTTGGGGAGGAGGTTGCTGGGGTGCACCAGGGCAGTGGGACACTTCCTGTGGGTGGACCACCAAGGAGGTGGTTGCCTTCCCATTGGTAGTGGGCCCAGTCCACTGCAGAAGGAATGTGGCTTCTCCCCGGGCATGCCCGTGGTGGAAGAGGGGGATGTGCTGGGAATGCCCTCTGTGCTCTACTAGCTGTTGTGCAAGTGAAAATGCTGTGGAGCAAGGCGTATTCTCTGGTGGCCCACACATCCTGCTCTCCCCTCCCCAACAATGGTGCAATGTCTCTCCTGCAGGCCCAGACCTTCTCCTGGGTTCCCTCTCTTGTGGCTTTCCAGTCCCCAGCCCTTAGCTCTTTGCAACCCTTCACCCCTGGGGCACCACTTCCTCATCTCTTATGCTGTCTCCACACCACCAACCCCAGCCTGCTCCCAGGGACTCACCTCCAAAGCCTAGGGCTTGGCACCCAGTCCCCACCAAAGCGTCTAAGTCTTTGTGACCTGTGCCAGCGGTTCTGATGATCTGTGTGGCTCTCACACTGCCTCTCAGTCCTCTGACCTGCTGATGCACTTTTCGTGGCATCTTGGAGATCCCTTGGACTCAGCTGATATTTCCGCAGGTTCGGTGAGTTTCCAGGGTGTGGGTTCCCTTTCTCTTTCACCATTCCCTCTCAGGAGTCCAGTCCTGATGCCCCTTCTCTCTCTCTCCTCTTTTCTGTTGCTTTATGCAGTTGTGTCAAGAGATTCTTCCCATTTTTGGAGGTTTCAGTTCTTCTGCCCGCGTTCAGTTGCTGTTCTGTGTGAGTCATTTTACATGTAGATGTGTATTTTTTGTTGCATCTGTGGGAGAGGTGAACAAATCCCCCTACTCTTTCACCATCTGGGATCTCTAAAATTGTGTCCTTCTTTATCTTTCTCTATGGCCTTTGTTTGTTTCAAAGTCTATTTTTTCTACTATGTATATCACAACTCCTGCTTTCCTGTCTTGACCTTTGAAATATGATGTCCCATTCTCTCACATTCAGTCTATATGTGTTCTTTGCTCTAAAGGGAGTCTCTTACAGACAGCAGGTTATATGCTTTTGCTTTTTGATCCAATCTGCTGCTCTGTGTCTATTGATCAGAGTATTCAGTCCCTTGACCCTTAAGTTAATTATTGAGAAACATGTTACTTATTCCCATGTTAAACCTTGCTTTTCAGTTGATTCGTTGTATTACCTTGGTTTTTTTTTTTTTCTGTTTCTTTTTTTTTTTTGATGATTTCCATTTATTTTATGCTTGGATACATTTCGTTTTAGTTTTCATGAATGTAATGTTTGGTTTGATTTGTGCTTTCCCTGTTTTTCAAGTAGGTTAACCACTTCTACATCTACTTGCTTTAGCCTGGTAGTCATATAGGCTGCAACACGATAACTAAAAATAGGTGTCTATATTTTCATACTTCCTTACCTACACTCTATGCTTTTGAATTTCTTCTTTGAGATCTTCGAGTTTGTCCTTTTAGTGTTCCTTGTGTTTCTCATCACTTTTCGAGTAGATTTTTGTTTGTTTGTTTGTTTGTTTTGGTGATGTATGCTGGCTTATTTAAGTGACTGCTTTCCAATCTGTATATGTTCTGTCTTCTTTTTTCTCCTTCTTCTTCTTCTCCTTCTTTTTCTTCTTCTTCTTTTTTAGCCATTTCTGTATTTTTTTAGAATGGGTTTAGTATTGGTGTACTCGTTTAGCTTTTGTTTGTTGGAGAAATTCTCTGTTTCCCTTTCCAGTTCAAATGATACTCAATAAATAAATAAAACATATGTAAATGAATAAATAAATAAATGATAGTCTTGCTGGGAAGAGTATTCTAGGCTTCAGAGTTTTTCCTTTTGGAATTTGTATATTGCTTGCCAATTTCTTCAGGCCTGTAGTGTTTCTGTAGAGGAATTAGGTGATTTGCGGGTTCTCTTATAGTTAATGTGTTGTATTTCTCTTGCTGCCTTTCGAATCCTCTCTTTATCTTTGGCCATTTCCATTATAGTAGGTCTAGGTGTGGGCATATTTGTGTTCAGCCTGTTTTGTGCCTTCTGTAATTACTGTATTTTGATACCTGTTTCCTTTAGTTTGGGAAAAATTTGAGACATAATTTCTTCCAATATATTTGCAATCCACTTTCCTCTTTCTTCTGCCTCTTGAATTGCTATTATGCATAGATGGACCCCTGTTATGCTACCCCCTAGATCTCTTATGTTGCTTTCATGTATTTTCATGTGGTTTTCTGCCTGCTGTCCTGATTGGGTGATTTCCATTATGCTATCTTCCATGTCACTAATTCATTCCTCTGCACTCTTCACTCTGCCCGTTAGTGCCTTTAGCCCAGTTTGGCTATCTGCAAAAGACTTTTCTAATTTTTCCCTATTTTCCCCTAAATTTCCTCATTCCTCTCAAAAGTAATCAACATGACTGTTTGTAATGTGCTCGTAAGTCCCTGATATTCAGCCTTCATTCCTTCAGTATATATTCACTCTACCCCTTTTGAACTCAGGGTCTTTTGGCCTACAGAGGTCTGTTGCATTGTTTCTGCTTCACATGAAATCTCCTGTACCTTACGTGGGAATTGTTCCTGGGCTTCTTCACCGTGTCCATGATTTTCTTTTTCTGTGAGTTTGGGGAAGTCAAACTCTAGTCTTGGGGGGTTACTTCTAGGCAAGAGCAACCCTTTGTATTTTGTGGGGTGTTACCATTTATTTGGGGCATGGAGGATTGCATTCTTGCTGGCTCAATCTTGGGAGTGAGCAGGCCATTATCCCGAGGGTGCAGAGTGTATTTCCAGGGAGAGGGAGGCAGTGGGTAGGGCTGGTAGTGCCTTCTTCCTGGGGTCTTAGCAGCAGCAAGTACATGCAGGGAGGTGGAACAGGCTACTCCTTGTTTCAAGGCCTTGGGAGTGATAATGAGCTTTTTGCAGAATCATGGGGTGCCCAGAGCATTTGGTAGTGGCAGTGGCAGTGGCAGTTGCAGTGGCCTGGTTTGTGAGTTCCCAGAGAACTTGGAGCAGAAACAGGTAATGTTTGGTCACAATGACCTCTTCTGAGGTGCCCTCTGAGGTGATTAGGGCCACAAGGGGTGCCTGTTCCTAGACCCCTAGTGGTAGCAGGCCATGCACACATCTGGTGTTTTGCCCCCACAACTGAGGACCCTTATAAGAAGCAGCCTGTCCCTCTTAGCCCACACAGGAAGTGGTGCACCACTGCTCCTAGTTACACGGTCTTGGCAAAGGACAGTGTTCAACCTTCTGGGTGCTTCTTCCGTGCAACTGTCAGAGCATTTGGCACAGACAGTTGCAGGGCGGTTATATGGCCAGGGTGTTGACAGCAATACTGAGTGGTGCTCAGTTGTAGTGCCCGCTCTGATTTCTGACCTCTGAGGTGACTGTGGTCAGAGATTGGACCTGATCACACACCCCTACCGGTCGCAGGCCTTGACTCCCTGTGGTTTCTGAGATGACTGCTTTGGGTTGTCCCCACTGCCTGTAGATCACTCAGGAGGCACCACATCTCACTTACCCACTTGATGCCCATAGCCCCCACCAGAAGGATCTGGACACCTATAGCCAGCACAAGAAGTGTCCAGGCTGCTGTAGCACAAGCAAGTGGCTTCTTGCCACCTGTGGCCTGCACCAGGGGCACCCTGCCCTCTGAAAGCCTGTGCACATGTGAGCAGGGAGATTCCTTTGGCATTTGCCCCTCCTCCTTTTCCCCTCTGCAACAATGGCACCTTGCTTTTTAAAACAAAGTGGGGTCCTTTCTACTCCAAGGATGGCTCTGAGGTGACTCTTGGTATGATTGAAAAGAATTCTTCTGAATGTTCTCCAGAATGACAGTAAAAGAGAAACATAAGAAGCTGCTAAGTCAAACAGAGTCTATATCTTCAAGGACCTGTTCACCTGGCTGAGGTTTGGTGTTAAAGGCCAGCATTTGTATTTAAGCCTGTCTTTGTGTAAAAGAAGAAAGCAACCTCTACGTGTGAATCGGGACATATAAAGGGGTGGAGATAAAGGCAAAAATAACCTAGAACAGTTTGAGGATTTTAGAGAAAATGACACCCATATTTTTTTTCTACTACTTTTTTTTTTGTAGATGTTTCACTGATGAACTACCACCCTGTGGTGACAGTGATGCAATCTCTGATGATGTCATGTGGATATTGTTGTTGCACTTATGGTGTAAATATGGTCATGGTTCCTGGATAAGATAAAATATCTTATCGTTTGGAGTGTGAAATGAACTTTTTAAGTAATTGTATACCTTTTTTTTTTTTTTGATTTTAGAGGGCCACCCCTGTGGCATATGGGCAATCCCAGTCAGGGTCAAAGCAGAGCTCTGTCTGCTGATTTACATTGCCGTAGCAATGCTGGGACTGAGCCACATCTTTAACTCACATCACAGCTCATGGCAACTCTGGGGCTTTAAACCACAGAGCGAGGGCAGAGGGTGAAGCTGCTTCCTCATGGACACTAGTTAGGTGTGTTAACCTCTTTGCCATCATGGGAACTCAATGGAATTTATTGATTTATTTTTTCTTTGCAATGAAGACAATCTTGTCAACTAATATCCAAGTTCCATTTGAAGTAACAGATAGACTATAATGCAGCTGAGAAAACACTACGTAAATACTATGTATTTTCCCTTTCCAAATTGACTTTTATTTGCCCCTTTTTCCATACCCTCATAATTGAGACCCCCATTCAATACAACTTGGACTATTTCAGAAATCTCTTGACAGCTATTCTCTATTTCCTTAGTTCCATTTTCCTTTTTGAAACAGTTACAGCTAGGGGACATGTCAAATGCTCCTCTCTAATTATCAAACATTTCAAATATTAAAAAACGGCAAAATTATCTGCCATTGAAAACAATTAAAACGACAAAAGGACAACCTGCAATGGGAGACAATTATTTCAGATGATGCAACCAATAAGGGCTCAATCTCTAAAATCTGCTAACAACCTATACACCTCAACAACAAAACAGCCAATTACTCAGTGGAAACATGGGAAAGAGATCTGCATAGACATTTCTCCAAAGAGAATATACAGAGGGCCAACAAGCACATAAAGAAATTCTCAACATCACTGTTTATTAGAGAAATGCAAATCTACACTACTATGAGGTATCACTTCACACTGGACAGAATGGCCGACATTAACAAGTCCACACATCAGAAAAGGCTAGAGAGGGTATGGAGAAAAGAAAACTCTCTTACACTGTGGGAGGAGTGTAAATTTTTACAACCGCTATGGAAACACTTCAGAAAACTAAATATAGAACTAGCATGTCACGCAGCAATCCCACTCTTGGGCATGCACCTGGGGAAAAAAAATTTCCATGAAAACTTTATGTGCACATGTATGTCCAATGCAGCACTCTTCACAAGAGGAAAGACATGGAAATAACCTAAGTGACCGTTGGAAAGAATGGATTAAGGGATGTTGTATATATACACAATGCAACACCACTCAGCCATAAGAAAAGAACAGAATAATGCCATTTGCAGCAACACGGCTGGAACTGGAGACTCTCCTATTAAGTGAAGTAAGCCAGAAGGAGGAAGGCAAGCACAATATGACATCACTTATGTGTGGAATGTGATATATGGCACAACTGAAGCTTTCCACAGGAAAGACACACATGGATTTGGACAACAGGGTTTTGGTTGCCAAGGGGGAGTGTGCAGGATTGTGATGGACTGGGATTCGGGGGTTGAAAATGCAAACTATGGCATGTGGAGCGGGTATGCAATGAGGTCGTGCTGTATATCAATGGGAACTATCTCTAGTCACTTTTGATGCAGCATAATGTGAAACAAAGGATATGTATGTGTGTGGGTGTGGGTCTTGGGTGGGTGGGTCTGTGACGGGGCCACTTTGCGGCACAGTATGAAAGTGATAGAACACAGTATACCAGCTATGAAGGAAAAATCATTTTAGAAAAAGAAATGCAGCATCCTTTTACTCTTAACTGTGTCAAAAGTAAAGAAATTGAAGCTATGAAGATGAACATACAAGTTTATTGCTGAAATAACAGAATTGTAGGAATTTGGTGACATTGCCAGCATAAATTTTCATCTTCACTCTCCTGCATTACCTATAGTCCTTTGATAGGTCAGTGGTAATTAGGGTGATGTTCAGATACGGAAGAGGTCTGAGGGTTTGGCCTTGAAAGCGAGGCAGCAGATGTGTCAGTGGCCATTGGCATTGGGAACCATGGATGGGCTGCTGGTTGCGGGTTAGACACAGGGCACTCAGTTGGTGATATATTCTGGTATCTGGTTGGCAAAGGAGAAGGCTCCACCCTCAGTCCAAAATAACCACTTGGGAAGTTAGAAATACAGCGGTACTGAGAAATGGAAGTGGTAGTTGTAATGAAATTCACGACGTGGCCACTTGCTGGAGAGTAGCTGCTTTGTGAGTGCATGTGAAACGTGGTCAACTGACTAAAAATAGCATGTTGAGCCATGACAATTTGTCCTGGTGGCCTGAATGATGGTGATGATGGAGAAGAAAGACCACTTCTAGTTGGGGTACTTGTATTAGAAATTCTCTGACTCATAGAAGGCCATCTTATTAAAGGCACATTTAGGTTTGTAGAGGTTGAAAATGCATCTTCTCCACGAGTTTCTGCAGCCACATCAGAATTATGGTTATCCACATCACCCCCTGTTCTAGAGCGCTTCTTGCTGCAACCATGAAGTAGAGAAGCCGATACTGGAGAAGCATTTTTCATCCTGACTCTTCTTTTCATCCTCACCAACAGATGGGGACAGCCTCGTTTAAAATTTGGATTATGGTAGAACTGCAGCTAAAACCAAAAGAGAAAGGTATTTAGTGACCTTTTAAACAAAGATACGAGGACAAAGAATCCATAAAAATCTGACTTGTTTCATCACACAGAGTTAATGTCAGGAAATAATACTCATCTATTACTAACATTTTCAAAAATTTATGTAGTGGGAACAGGCAATTATGGTCCTTAAATAAAAATGCCTGGTGCATTTACAGTAACAGTATGAGGTTCAGGGGCTTGTATTGGGTGAGGTTCATCGAGAAGGCTCCAGGTGGCTAGGAAATTTCTCTATCACCCCAAATATTTTATGACCAAGTGGCGTTCAACTTAAAAGCATAGCAGTACTTCATCCCACTTTCAAGGTCTACTATGACCCTATATGTATGAACATATTTGCAGATGTCCCTCTGTAAATAGTAACTGGACATTTCATAATACCTTGTTCCAAGCAGAGACTTCATTATCTTCTGCCAGAATGTTGGCTAGTGAGGCAGGTCTTTGAAAATTCCTTCGCAATTTAGTAAATCCATAAAGGTTAAGCTGTCGAACTAAGCTTTTCATACTCTCAGTTTCAAAAATTCTGAAGGGAGCCTTTCTCTCCAGAACTTCTTTCTTGAAGCGTTCTTCATTAATCACGATCGAGGTTCCATTTTCATCCCACCAAATGGACTTAAATCGATCACTTTCAACAATTTCCCAAAGTTTTCTGGGAAAGGGCAGAGGAGGAAAATCATTATCTCCATCTGGTTCAGAGGCACACAATGTGTGGCATGGCTCTTTCATCAGGGAGCCCTCAGACAAAGCCTGGAAAGCTTTTTCTTCAATCTGAGACCTCAAGTCCAAGTCCCCAGTGATTGAGTTATCACACCATGGAGATGTAATGGAGGATTCTGAACCAGTTGATTCATCTTTAGGAGACACACCTTGAATTTCTGAAGGAGCATGTGCCATCTCAGATAAATTTCTCTTCAGCTACTTTTCTCACCTGCATGGCTTTTGAACTCTGCAGTTTTAAATGCTGCTTTGGTAAGCCTACACAGATAAACTATCCAATCCATCACAATGGTTGCCAGCCTGAGTAGCTGTGACATCACAAGACTCTAGTCTCCTAGCAATCTGAGCATCACCTTCAGTCAGGGTTTACTTCTCTATGAAATTAGCCCAGTTAATATAAAATATGAGCTCCGTACTTGAACAGTAACCCAAAGAGAGAAAAAAAAAATGAGATCAGCAAATGAGATCCTATTCCAATGGAATCTTTTTAATAAAAAAATCACATAAATAAATGAATCCATTTCATCCCTGAAGTAAACGCAAGTTCTCTCTTGTGCACGTAAGCACTTGTGCCTGTTATGTAAGGCATTGTAAATGGAAAAAAAAAAAAAAATGAAAAAAACGGCAAAGTGAAACAAAAGTTATGCAGCTCTTGAGAGTGTATAACTAGAAGCTGTGCAGTATTTATATTCAGAAAAACATAGCCAGTGTTCTATGGTGGCTAGCTTGTTACAAAAATGTTCTGACCTCTGCTGTGCTATGGGTTCAATCCCTGGCCTGGGAACTTCTGCATGCCCCACGTACAGTCCAAAAAATAAGAAGACAAAAAGAAAAGAAAAAAAAGAAACAAATACACAATCAAAAACAAAACAAAACAAAACAAACCATGACCTTTGTCACTAACCAAGACATGGAAGGGCCCTGGGCACCAGGCAAAATATCTATAGCCCTAGAGACAAAAAAAAAAGATTGATGATTGCTTGTGTTAGGAGAGGAAATGTGGGGAAGTACCATCCAAAAGTTATGAGATTTCATTGCGGATTGATACAATGAGAACTGAGGAATTGATGGGTGTACCACATTCTGAAGATTATATATGCCCTTGAACTGAATACTCTAAAACTTATCCCATAATGTTGTCACATTGTTAAAAACTGACAGTGATCTGGTATCACTGATTTTATTATATCGAGTTTTCCGTGTATCCTACGCAAGTACTCTGCGTGTTAAACAATATTCCAAACATTTTCCGTTAGGTTGCTGAGGGAGGAATGCACAAGGCCAAATAGTACACAAGAGGGATTTATTAGGGTCTCTGAGGGGGCTGGGCAGAGCCCACGATGGCATCAGCCTTGACTGCAAGGAGGTGTTAGGCTTATAAAGCATCTGTGGTGGGAGTCTGTGGTTGGAGTCCACGGTGGGACCTTGCGGCAGGGAAAATGGAGAAGAAAGGGAAGGTCAAGGGTGGTGTAGGGACTCAAGTCCCATGACAGAGCACAGTTAATCCTTGTAGGCACTTAGTCTGTGCAGGCGGTTGCTTTCCACAGGTTTCTTGCTGCCCAACTTGCACTTCCACATTCTGGGAGGGGCGTCCACAGCAAGTCTCTCAGGTGAGCAGCAATAGTTGGGGTGTATGGCGGTCTGTCTCCATCCTCCTGGGATCCTCTCATTCAAGCCTTCCATTATATGGGATAGGGATGAATGTCTACTCTTCTCTATCTGCTTCCTGCTGGCCTGGGGTTAGGAGTACTTGTGGATGGACATGGTATATGCTACCATAGAGAATGGGAAGAATGGAAAAATAAGATTAAACATGGGTTGATACCAGTATTGTGGAAGAAGGAGGGTAGTTTCATCTGAGTAGGTTTTAACAGGTGATGTGGTATTAACACGTAAATCACAGGAACTATTGGTCATAACACATGTTGTCTCCTTTCTGTTGCTATAAGAGAAGACCATGAAAATATAAGGTTGTCGCTGCCAGCTGATGCTGCTTTGAGAACAGCTGGTGTCATCACGTCTAACAGGGCACATAAACCCAAGTTCTTGGCAATACAAAGGCTTGCCTAAAATTACTTCCATAAGATTTCCTAGTCTTCCTTGGATGTCTGACCCACAGCTACTCCATTCTGCCTTTTCTCCCTATTGGCCCATGCAGTTGCCATGGTCAATGATCTCTGTATTTCTAGATGAGAGAAGATGCAAGAATTTGGGCCCATAGAGATCCTCACCTGAAATCGGTCTGAAGGCCTGTGCCTCACCCCTGGTCACCTCCCTGAGCTCTGCTCAGCCGGTGCTGCAGGTCAACAGCTGCTGTGCCTCAAGCTTTCCTGCACGGAGAGCCTCTAGGCAAGTGCTAACTTGAGGTCACAGTTGGCCATACTCCCCCATGGTCGGACATTTGACCGTAGTTTGGGGAGGCATTTCATGATCATTTCATCTCACAGTGCCAGCAATGAACATTGCTAGGTCTGGCAATGATGTCACAGATAGGCCACTCAATGTGCTAGTCCAGGACAAAGCCATACTAGGAGTAGCCAAAAGTCTCTGGACCACCCATCTTCCTCGTCTATTATTGTCCAGGAAAATATTCCCTTTTGTTGCATGTTCCCATATCTAGAGACCACTGATCTCATATGGAACTATATATCATTTTCAGTGACTCAGTTACACTTCTGGAAATGCAAGAGATAGCAATTTTGTGGAGACAGTGAATAAAACATAAGCCTAGAGACTCTCATGCTGAGAGAAGGAAGTCAGAAAGAGAAAGACAAACACCACATAATAACCCTTATATCCGGTGTCTATTTTAGAGCACAAGTGAAGCTTTCCACAGAAGAGAAAAACATGGATTTTGAGAATAGACTTGTGGTTTCCAGGGGGAGGGGGACTGGGACGGAGTGGGATTGAGTGGGAAATTGGGGTTCATTGAGGTAGTCTCTTGCCTTCGGAATGGATAAGCAGTGAGATCCTGCTGTGTAGCCCTGGGAACTATGTCTCCTCACTTGTGATGGAGCAAGATAATATGAGAAAATAATATAAACATGTCTGTGTACCTGGCTCACCATGCTGTGCAGTAGAAAATATAACAATATATTGGTGGCAATAAAAACAAATTAACCTATTCTGATAAGAAGTGGAAAAATATAAGAAAATATTTGTGGTCTCTTAAAAATTATGTGGAAAGCAGTATTCATAAAGTCATAAATGAAAATTGAAAAGCTTCACGCAAAACAGCCCTGTTTTATCACTGTTCAGCTGGATTAGTCTGTTTCTTCTCTTTAAAGGAAATTTCATTCTGGCTTGCCCACTCAGCTGTACTCCCCAGTGTTCTTAGGCTGGTTATCCCTTGACATTTTAAACATTTCCAACACAAGGGAGCCTTTAAATTTCGATTAATGTAGCCCAGGTGAGTTATGAAACTTGGCTAAAGTCTTACCTGCTGATTGAGCTTGAGTAACAGTTGAAGGAAACATAATTGTGCCCTTGTGAGAGCAGGTATTAGTTGGACAGATGAGGGGATCCCACCTAGGAACATCACTGAGAAGAGCCTTGGAGGGGAGAAACCCGCCAAGGTAGATGAGAAGGTCAACAAATGACCATGTGGTCATGGGGGGGGGCAATCTTGGGATAGTGGTCTCCTTCTGATGGTGACTTCTTTTTGTCCAGGCATTGGTGTTTTTGTTATTAGGGCCTTGTTTTAGGGTGAGTTTGATGTCAGTAGTTCTCTCTGTAGACCCGTGCAATGTGGATGTCCTTCTTAAGAGGGAACTAGAGATTTTCAGAGTTATTTTATTCACTTTGCTTGTGCATATGGTACTTAAGTATTCCTGACAAGAGACCTTCCATCTAGGCTGGAGACAACCATTTAAATGATACTTTCCCAGAATGTATAACCCCCTGGTTATCGTGGGGCATCCGATATTCTCGCAGAGACAGATTGCAGCACTCAGCTTCCCATGCTGAGACTATGTTCTTTGTACCCCCCTTAAACATTGAAATATTGTAACACAGCCTCAAAGAACTATTTGGGAAGTGAGTTTTAGAAAGTGAACCCTAACCTCAAAACACAGAACTAGAGTATGAGTCACAAGATTGTCTCTAAAATGATCCTCATTTTCACCAGATATTGTCAACCCAAAACTGTAGAAGGAATACCCCAAATGGAGAACATATTTTCAAAGCATTTCTTTTCATTAATGGGTTTTCTGGGGAGCCAGGAAGAACCAAGCTGCCTCTTGGATTTCCCACAGTCATGGCTCTTGAATTCACAGCTGTTGCTTACCTATCTTCCCTCCTCTGATTTAGGGGCACACTTTTCCCATGCTACAAGGTCATCAGGATGGCAAATGTCTGAGAATGAGGGAGTAAGTTGTGAGCTATATCTTTATAGATTGGGTTCATACCTTTCATCCGACAATTTCTCCCCTGTAACACGGTAATTTACACTTAGGAAATTTGCAAATACACACACACACACACACAGAGCGAGAGAGAGAATGCAAAATTTAAACACCTGGCCAAGTAGAATCTCACTTTATTGTAAAACATTACCTAGTCACTCAACCAAAGTAACAAAGGATTTCAAAAGCAAATACAAACTAAAGGCCAATCGATTCATGTAACCTGTTATCAAGAGTATGAACAAGGTAAGGTTAAGAAGGTTCAGAAACCTTTCTTTTAGCAGAGAGACAGAAACCTAATTCAATTTTTACACTAGCGTACATTTAAAGTTAGTTTATTTTTTAACTTTAAACTCCCAGTCAGTCCCGACCAAGCTTGAAAATCCTGTCTAGTGTCCACTTCGCAGAAATCTTCCATCACTTTCTGTATCCGTATTATTCTGTCTGCTAGCTTTCCATTCAAAATAACAAGCTACACGACAGACTTACTTTCTGTTCCCTTAATAGAATGCAATTCCATTCCTCCTTCCTTCTTTACTGAAAACACAATGTCTACTTGTCTGGATGGACTTTTTAGCACTTCTAAAAGTATGTGTTTCCTGGTACAGAACATCACAGCATAGCACCAAAACACCGATAATAGTCTTAAGTGATGTTGCTGTCCCTTCTTAGTAACTGAAGCCTCAGCATCCGATTTGACTTTTATCAAACCTAGGTGCAATAAGAAAAGCTTCTGCCAATGACTCTGAAGACATGCCCATTTAAGTTAGATCAACCTACTTTAACTTTAATATCAGATGTTAATTTAACACGGAATATTTTCCAGTTCATGTGAATCTAAAATTACCATACCTTAGGTATTTTGAGAGTTCATATAAGAGTTAATTTCCTTCAAGCCAATTAAGTAGAGCTTTTTGATGAAGTAATTTTGGCAAGGCCACACATGCACAACACAAACAACGATACATACAAAACAGGAAGCTCAGTTTTCCCATTCCAAAGTCTCAGCCATGAATAAGGTACACCTGTGTGAAACCCATCAGCTACAAGAGACACTGGCTTCAAACTGGGTCCCTGACAGATGGAACAAATCAAGGTCACTTGTCTAGGTGGCTAAACATCTTTTAATAATGTTTAGAACAAAAGACATAGGATTTCTCCTTGACCCTGAGAATTCAACTTGCAAAATGTACCCCTATTCCTGAAATTTCTATTTCAGAAAGATGTTGGAGCTAAGGCTTCCAGATGTCCAGGCAGAACACCTGCATTTCAAGGACACAGGCAAATTTCTCTTGGGATGACTTTGTTTCCTTGAGGGCAGAAAACTTTTCCCTCAGAACTGAGGAGCCTCTTCTCTGAGTTTTAAAGGCCCTGTCAATTAGTCCAGGCATGGAGTTTTTGGGCCCTGTCCTAATATGTGTAGATGTGTCTGTCAGGGGAAGGCTGGCTGATAAAAGGGACTGAAAGAATGGCATGCCCTTCACTGGTCCCCGGGTCTGGATTAGTTTAGTGTACGGGTGAGACATGGGAAGGGGACATGGACCCTGGTTATGCCTACGATTCCATTAGTGACTTCGGTCAGGGGCCTGTATTGAGGTTGGCAGAGGTTTGCGGACTGGTCTTTTAACTCAGTTTGAACAGGAGCAAGCTGCTGAGCTATGGAATGGGTGGAGGTATCCCACACCCAGGGCAAAAGAACGGAGGCTGGGGAAGGTAGCTTATCATGTTCTAGATGAGCAAGGGGGAGGAGAGAGGGCTCGGAAAGAGAGACAGGAGTGAGAAGTCTGAGGGAGGCTCTGAAATTAGATAAAATATCTCTGCCAAGAGTTGGGGCTGGGCACTTGGTTAATATCAGGAAAGAACAGCTAAAGGGTGTCCCTGATGGGGTGCAGTTTGGAAGGGATTTTGGTAAGGGTTTGGAGATGAGACCACCAACATGCACAATAGAGACCTGAGAGGGGTGTTTGTGACCTGTTAATTGAGGTTGTGCTGAGTAAGTGGCCCCTGTGTTGATAAGAAAGGATACCAGCTTACCTACAACTAGCAGAGTTACCTGGTGCTTCACCCGAGTAGTAGTTGTGGGTCCGGGATGCAGGGGTTTCCAGGGCACCCTCAGTATTCTGTGATCCTGCCAAGGTGGCTTGGCCTGTTGAGGTCCAAGGATTCTGGTCTCTCTGCAGGGAGGGGTGTGGCCGTCCCCTGAGAGGTTTCCAGTGGCCTCTCTTATCACACCTGCAGCATGGGCCTGGAGTGTCTTAGAGCCATTGTCCAGGGGAGAGAGCTGATATTTGGGGGAGCCCTGAATGGCAGTTGCCTGCATTTTGTATTTAGCCCGATCTCTTTTTAAGTGTTGGCTTTCAGCCTCTTTATGCTGATTATTAAAGACCTTGAAGGTGAGGGTGAGGACATCCTGCTGAGGGGTTTGAGGGCCTTCCTCCTGCTTTTGTAATCTGTGCCTTATGTCAGGGACAGACTGAGAGATGAAGGGAGTGTGGAAGGAAAGATTCCCTCCAAATGGGAAATGTCTAACTACGTATCTTTTTGAAGTGCCTCTGTTAATCAGGAAGGAGAGCAGGTTTTTCATGTGGGTTTCTCTAATTTTTCTTCTTTTTTTAGTTAAGACCTGCTTCAAATAGTCCTCCTATGAGACAAGTTACCATGTGACTCTGGTGTCTGAAGGCCTGGGAATCGACTGGAGAGTCCCAGTTTGGATCCTGTCTTGGGACTGCTACCGCCCGCACTCTTTGGTTCTTGTTTTGCCAGCAGAGGTCATCTGTGTGGGCCTGAGTGGCTAACCAGACCCTTTCCTTTTCCTCAAGGTCGAGGATGAAGGATAAGGTGACATCAACACCATGGCAGGTAAGGTCACAGGACTGAGTGATTTGTTCAAATTCCTTAAATGTAGATGGAGGGATCAGAAGAGAAGGAGTCTCATCTTTTTTGTTTTTCAATTTAAGTGGGAGGGGTTAGACATGGAAATAGGGACATGGACCTGGACAATCCCTCCAGTGCTGGCAACACCCCTCAAGGGACCAAAGGAGCTGGTTGGGAGGTGTTTGAAGAAGGAGGAAGCTGGGTACAGGATTGTGTATGAGGAGGAGAGAAAGAGGGGTCAGTATCTGGGTTAGGATTGGGAGAAGCTGAGGACAACGTGGGTAGGGGTGTGGAGGATTTTGTGTTGGGGGAGAGCTGGAGGCATGGAGAGATTTGTATTGTGGAGAATAATGGTCTGCAGGATCAAAGCAGGAGCTGTCAGAATGAGAGGGACTATGACATGAATGATGGAGAAGAATATGAAATGTGAAGCAGGGAGAACAGAGGGAGGTGTGTTGGCTGAAAGTAAAGACACAGCGCCTTTCATGCCACTCGTCATTACAGTGACAAATGTTATTGAGGTCACTCAAGCTATTTACATTGAATATGGACTTGTGGTTGCCAAGGGGGAGAGGGAGAGGGAGGGAGTGGGATGGATGGGGTGCTTGGGGTTAATAGATGCCTTCTAGTGCCTTTGGATTGGATTAGCAATGGGATCTTGCTGTGTAGCCCTAGCAAACCTGTCTGGTCCCTCAGGGTGGAGCATGATAAAGGGAGAAAAAAGAATGCATACATGTATGTGGACGGGGCACACCACGCTGTACAGTGATGAAGCATAACATGAACAGAACACGGTGGACCAGCTATAATGGAAAAACAAATACAACATCACTATAGAAAAAAATTGAAAGTGGCATTTTGGGACCATTGAGAGCCATTAGCTAATGTTTATCCTGTGCACACGGAGTTACAGAAGAAGTAAAGATGCTTGGACCTAACATTTCCTCTTAGGAATACCTAAATTCCATAAGAGGCAACCAAGCGGTGTGTTCTGTGGAGGAGTGGAGGGCTTCTTCACTATGATGAGGACTAAGAGGGGATGTGGGGTAAGGAAGGGGCCACCTTAGGGAGTGCCACTTCTTAGGCTGAGTGTCTCCAAAGTCTGGATAGTGGATGCTGAGGGACAGAGAGAGAGGTTTTGCACTGATGTGGGTGTCCCCAGATGAGAGGGATGGGGCCAAGTGTCTATGCATTCTACAGACCTAGTGTGATGCTTTGTTGCAGAAGGTTGTACTCTGATGTGCCAGAGGAACTGGGGCCCAAGAGCCATGCTGACAGGAGACCCAGAAAAGTGACATTTTCTCACCCAAGTATAAGAAGGCAAGTGTTGGATGCAGAGTCAGTCATGGAAAGGTGGAATTCCCCGTTAGGGGTTTCTGCCTGGCTGAGCAGGAGAGGACTGGTGCAGAGGTGCCTGGATCAGGGACCCAAACCTGGGTGGGTTCCAGAGGTTAAGCGAGGAACAGCTGCCCCTGCCTGCTGCTCTCTGGCTTCCAATCCCAGGAGTTTGGGGCACTGATCTGATTCCCATTCTCGTATCATGCCCGCTTGGGGTTTAGTACCATATGTGAAGTTTGCTGAGGGAGGAGTGGGCAAGGGCATTTGATAAACAGGAGAGATTTATTAATGGCTCAGGAGGGCACCAGCCTTGACTGTGAGGAGGGGCTAGGCTTATAAAGGATCTGTGGCAGGAATCTGTGGTGGGAGTTCATGGCAGGAACTTTGATGGGAACAATTAAGAAAGTGGAGGGGAAGGTCAAGGGAGGAGTAGGGGGTCAAGTCCCATGACAGAGAGCAGTTCATCACTATAGAAGTTAACATATGCCTCCAGGTGTTTTCCTCAGTCCGTTGGTTCTTGCTGCACAAACTGAGCAACCAATACTGGGATATGTTGTACATAGCAGATCTCCAAGTTGAACAGCCATATATGGGGGCAATGGGGGTCTGTCTCCACGCTGCTGGGAACCTCATATTTTCATAGTCATATTAGCACAGCAAATATTATTCTTGTTGGTATGTCTATCAATATATGCTAAGTATTCATGAAGTAGAGATTTTGCATTTATGTAGGGAGGCTACCATTAAGGAAATCCAACAAGTAGGAGATAAGTCATAACAAGAGAGTTTATAAGAAAAACGACTTATATAAGTGTAAGAGGAAACTTGCCGTGTTGAAAGAGCCAAAGGATATAATCCAAGATTACATGGAATCGTAGTCTTTTTTTTTTTCTTTTGTTAGAACAGGAAATAGGCTGAGGGGTTTTGGTGAGGAAATAACAAGGGCATAGAGTCAGGAGCATTGAGGTTTCCCATAGGTTTTGTGACCAGGAAATGGCCAGGGGATGTGTGAGAAGGCTAGGCCTTCCTGGCATTATGGGGTTGCAGGATTCCTAGGGGCTTGTGGCTGAGGTAACCAGTGTCAGGCTTAGCCTCAGGCTGTAAAAGATGCATATGAGGAAAGGGTGAGACTGTTCCAAGATATGGTCATGGAGGGGTAGGTGGAGAGGGTGAGAATTTGCCAAGGTATGGTGTGGAGTGAAATAACAAAGCCATAAGGTAGTCAGGGCCGCCATCGTTATTCCACACAGTTGGTTCTTATTTGGAAAATATAAGGGTCTCAGCAGTTTGGGTGCATTGATCTGGTTTTCTGAACATTATTGTGTAGGAGTCCAGAAACATAGGAGTAGCAACATAAAATAGGACCTAGATTTTATGAAATGGTCTTAATATGGGATAACAAGCTGCTCCTTTGCACAATGAGACCTCATTTTTGATAAGAATTTCTGTGGCTTCACGGCTGAAAGAAGTGTTACAAAAATGTTGTGAGTGGTTTCCCATTCCAGCTTTGGTAAATATTTAATATGTGTCAAAAATACATGATGCTTTCCATATTTATCACATTTAAGGATGGAATATTTTCACAACTAGAAAGAGTGTCTAGTTTGGCAGTATGTCTTAGTGTAATGCAGTTCTTAAGTCAGAATGCTTTGTATTAACAAATGGTCGTAAATTTTCCTTTCATTAAACATTTCATGAAGATAGACACTCCACGAAATGTAGTTTCATGAAATTTGACAGTGATTTCTCCTGATTTTTTTTTTTTTTTTTGGAGAATGTTAGTGTCTATTTTCTTCACAGGACATGCCCTTAGATTTACACATGCAGATTTTGTGGGGGATTGGCTGATGAAATATTATGTATATGTGAAAAACATAGGAGTTCATGTTAAGAATTTAAAATGTCTCATTAAACTGTGGCTGAGAATTTTGGGGTGCTAGAATGGCTGGATCATATATGAAAGAAGTCACCTTTGGGGCTATCAGGGGAAGACAGCCTAATTCAGGTGTCTCTGAGCTCCAAATTGCAAACTGTACCTTGAATCACAACCATAGGAGAGAGTGCAAAGTTTTATCTTGAAAAGATGCCTATAATATGTTGTATGAACTTACCTGTATAACAAATGAGATTTAGTTTGGGCTGTGCATCTCTTTACTATTTAGCATTGATGCACAGTGGTTTCCTTCCTCTTAGTCATGAGATGCTCGACTAAATTGGATGGTAATATTGTCTTTAATCATATATATGTGTGTACACATACACACACACATATATTTCTCAAAGGAATTTATCACATCTGTAGTTGTATAATGATCATAACAATCTGAATCCACAGGATTTCCATCCCAAAGCCCAAGCACATCCCACCACCCACCAAACTGTCTCCTCCAGAGACCACAGTTTTTTTCAATGTCTGTGAGTCAGCATCTCTTCTGCAGAGAAGTTCAGTCTATCCTTTTTTCAGATTCCACAGATCAGTGAAAGCATTTGTTGTTGGTGTCTCATTGTATGGCTGACTTCACTTAGCATGATCGTTTCTAGGTCCATCCATGTTGCAAAAAAATGCCAGTATTTTGCTCCTTTTAAAGGCTGAGTAATATTCCATTGTGTATATGTACCACATCTTCTTGATCCACTTCTCTGTTGATGGACATTTAGGTTGTTTCCATGTCTTGGCTATTGAAAATAGTGCTGCAATGAACATTGGAGTGCATATGTCTTTGCGAGTCACGGCTTTTTTGGGTAGATGCCCAGGAGTGGGATTGCTGGATCCAATGGGAGTTCTAGGTTTAGTTTTCTGAGCACTCTCCATACTGCTTCCCACAATGGTTGCACCAATTGACAATCCCACCAACAGTGTACTAGGGTTCCTTTTCCTCCACACCCTCTCCAGCACTGATTGTTTGTAGATTTTGGATGATGGCCATTCTGGCTGGTGTAAGGTGGTACCTCAGAGTGGTTTCAATTTGCATCTCTCTAATAATGAGTGATGTTGAACATCCTTTCATGTGTTTCTTGGCCATCTGTATGTCTTCTTTGGAGAACTGTCTGTTTAGATCTTCTTCCCGTTTTTCGATGGGGTTGTTCGTTTTTTGGGTGTGGAGCTGCAGAAGGTGTTTATAAATTTTGGGCATGAATGCCTTGTCAGTCCCTTCACTTCCAAAGATTTTTCTCCCATTCTGTGGGTTCTTTTTTGTTTTGTTTAGGGTTTCCTTTGCTGTGCAGAAGCGTTGAAGTTTGATTAGGTCCCATTTGTACCTTTTTGTTTGTGTTGTCAATACTGTGAGAGGTGGATCCGAGAAGATGTTGCTACCGTTTATATCAGAGTGTTTGGCCTATGTTTTCCTCCAGGAGTCTGATAGTGTCTGGTCTTATATCTGCGTCTTTCATCCATGTGGAGTTCATTTTTGTGTATGGTGTTAGGGAGTGTTCTCATTTCATCCTTTTCCATGTGGCTGTCCTGTTTTCCCAGCACCACTTACGGAACCAGCTGTCCTTTCTCCATTGTATATTCTTGCCTCCTTTGTCATAGATGAGTTGGCTGTAGGTGTGTGGGTTTACCTCTGGGCTTTCTCCCCTGTTCCAGTGATCTCTATTTCTGTCTTTGTGACAGTACTATGCGGTTTTGATGATTGTTGCTTTGTAGTAGAGTCTGAAGTCCGGGAGCCTGATTCCTCCAGCTCCATTTTTCTTTTTCAGGATGTCTTTGGCTAGTGTGGGTCTTTTGTGCTTCCAAAGAAACTTTAAAACATTTTGGTCGAGTTCTGTGAAAACATTCCTTGGTGATTTGATAGGGATTGCATTGAATCTGTAGATTGCCTTGGGTAGTATAGTCATTTTGATAATATTAACTCTTCCAATCCACGAGCATGGTATATCTTTCCATCTATTGGTGTCATCTTTGCTTTCTTTCATCAGTGGCTTATAGTTTTCAGAGTACAGGTCTTTTGTCCCTTTAGGTAGGTTTACTCCTAGGTATTTTTTTTTTTTTTGGATGCGATGGTAAATGGGATTGCTTCCGTAATTTCTCTTTCTGCTCTTTCATTGTTCGTGTATAGAAATGCCATTGATTTCTGTGTATTAATTTTGTATCCTGCGACTTTGCCAATTTGGTGGATGAGCTCTAACAGTTTTCTGGTAGAGTCTTGAGGATTCTCTAGGTATAGTATCATGCCATCTGCAAATAGGGATAGTTTCACTTCTTCCTTTCCAATTTGGATTCCTTTTCTTTCTTTTACTTCTCTGATGGCTGTGGCTAGGCCTTCCCGAACAATGTTGAAGAGTAGTGGCGAGAGCGGACATCCTTGTCTTGTTCCTGATCTCCACGGGAATTCTTTCAGCTTTTCGCCATTGAGAATGATGTTTGCTGTGGGTTTGTCATATATGGCCTTTATCATGCTGAGGTCGGTTCCTGTTATGCCCACTTTCTGAAGGGTTTTTTATCAGAAATGGGTGTTGGATTTTGTCAAAGGCTTTATTTCCACATCTATTGGGAGGATCATATTGTTTTCTTCTTCCGTTTGTGAATGTGGTGTATCACCTGATGGATTTGAGGATATTGAGGAGCCCTTGCATCCCTGGGATAAATCCCACTTGATCATGATGTCCAATCCTTTGAATGTATTGTTGGATGCAGTTTGCTAGTATGTTGTGGAGGATTTTTGCATTGATGTTCATCAGTGAAATTGGCGTGTAGTTGTCTTTTTTTGTGGTGTCTTTGTCTGGTTGTGGTATCAGGGTGATAGTGGCCTGATAGAATGAGTTTGGGAGTATCCCTTCTTCTGGAATTTTTGGAAATAGATTCAGAAGGAGAGGTGTTAGCTCTTCTCTAAATGTTTGATAGAATTCGCCTGTGAAGCCATCTGGCCCTGGACTTTTGTTGGTTGGAAGTTTTTAAATCACCGTTTCAATTTCAGTTCTTGCGATTGGTCCAATTGTCTTTTCTACTTCATCTTGGTTTAGTCTAGGAAGATCGTACTTATGTAAGAATTTGCCCATTTCTTCTAGTTTTTCCATTTTATTGGCATATAGTTGCAGATAGTAGTCTCTTAGGATCCTTTGTATTTCTGTGATGTCCGTGTTACTTCTCCTTTTTCATTTCTAATTTGATTGATTTGAGTCCTCTCTTTTTTTTGCTTGATAAGTCTGGCTAGGGGTATATCAATTTTGTTGATCTTTTCAAAGAGCCAGCTTTTCGTTTCATTCATCTTTTCGATGGGTTTCTTTGTTTCTATGTCATTGATTTCTGCTCTGCTCTTTATGATTTCCTTCCCTCTACTAACTTTAGGTCTTGTCTGTTCTTCTTGCTCTAGCTGCTTCAGATGTAGAGCTATCTTGTTTATTTGAGCTTTTCCTTGTTTCCTGAGGTGGGCTTGTTTGGATATAAACTTTCCTCTTAGAACGGCTTTTGCTGCATCCCAAGGGTTTTGGAGTGTTGTATCTTGTTGTCATTTGCTGCAAGGTAATTTTTTATTTCCTCTTCGATTGCTTCAGTGATCCATTGCTTGTTGAGTAGCATGTTGTTTCGCCTCCATGTGTTTTCGTTTTTTGCAGTTTTTTGCTTGTTGTTGATTTCCGGCCGTATAGCGTTGTTGTTGGAAAGGATGCTTGATGTGATTTCGATTTTCTTGAAGTTACCGAGGTTGGATTTGTAGCCCAGGATGTGATCCATCTTAGAGACTGTTCCATGTGCACTTGAGAAGAATGTGTATTCCATTGCTTTTGGATAAAATGTCCTATAAATATCCTTAAGTCCATCTTGTTTAATGCATCATTCAGGACCTGTGTTTCCTTACTGATATTCTGTCTGGTTGATCTGTGCATTGCTGTAAGTGGGGTGTTCAAGTCCCCCACGATGATTGTGTTATTGTCAATTTGTCCTTTTAAGGTTGTTAGCGGTTGCGTTATATATAGTGGTGAACCTGCGTTGGATGCATAGATATTTAAAATTGTTATATCATCTTCATGGATTGATCCTTTGGTCATTATGTAATTGGCCTTCTTTGTCCCTGAAAGTATTCTTCATTTTAAAGTCTGATATGAGTCTTGCTCCTCCAGCTTTCTGTTGATCCCTGTTTGCATGAAATAGTTTCTTCCATCCTCTCCCTTTCAATTTGTATGTGTCCCTATGGGTCTCTTGAAGACAGCATATGTACAGGTCTTGTTTTTGTATCCATTCAGCCCTTCTACGTCTTTTGGTTGGGGGATTTAGTCCATTCACATTATAGGTGATTATTGATATGTATGTTCTCATTGCCTTTTTATTTATTACTATGGATTTGTTTCTGCTGCTCATTTTTCTTCCCGTCTTCTCTTGTTCTTTTCCGCCTATAGAATTTCCTCTAGTGTTTGTTGTAAGGCTGGTTTCGTGTCGCTGAATTCTCTCAGCTTTGGCTTATCTGTGAAGGTTTTGCCTTCTCCTTCAAATCTGAACGAGAGCCTTGATGGGTAGAGGAATATTGGTTGGAGGATTTTTCCTTTCATCATGTTAAGTCTATCGTGCCACTCCCTTCTGGGCCTGCAGAGTTTCTGTTGAAAACTCTGCCGACACCCTTGTTGGGTTTCCCTGTATGTTATTTGTTTCTTTTCCCTAGCTGCTGTCAAGATTTTCTCTTTGTCTTTAATTTGGGTCAGTTTGATTGATATGTGTCTTGGGGTGTGCCTCCTTGTGTTTATTTTATATAGTACTCGTTGTGCTTCCTGGATTTGAGTGAGCGATTCCTTCCCCATGTTAGCAGAGGTTTTGGCTATTATCTCTTGGAATATTTTTTTCTGTCGCCTTCTCTCTCTCTTCTCCTTCTGGCACCCCTCTAATAGGGATGTTGGTGCCTCTAATGTTGTCCCAGAGTTCTCTGAGACTCTCTTCGTTTGTTTTCAATCTTTTTTCTCTTTTCTGTTCTACATCCGTAATTTCCAATGATCTGTCCTCCACCACTCTTATTCATTCTTCGGCCTCCAGGATTCTGATGTTAGCTGCTTTGAGTGAATTTTTTATTTCAGGCGTTGTATTTTGCATCTCTTCTTGTTTAAGATTTGTATCTTGCATCTCTTTGGGCAGTGGTTCCTGTAAGTTATCCATCTTGACCTCCAATTTATTTCCAATGTCTTGCATCATCTCCAGCATCAACTGTCTAAAGTCTTTTTCCTGGAGGCTGAGATTCTCCTCATGGCCTAGCTGATTTTCTGGGGTTTTCCCTTTCTCCCTCATCTGAGTTATAGTTCTCTGTCTTTTCATGTTTGTAGGTTTTTGGTGTGGTGACCTTCTCATAGATAACAGAATTGTAGCCTCTCTTTCTTCTATGTCTGCCCCCCTGTGGCTGGAGTCAGTTTGGGTGCTTGCTGTAGGCTTTCTGATGGAAGGGGCTGATGCCTGCCCCCTGGTAGGTGGAGCCGATTCTAATCCCTCCGGTGGGTGGGGCTTAGTCTCTGGATGGGATTAGAGGCAGCTGTCTGCCTGAGGGGTCTTTAGGTAGGCGGTTTACTGAGGGGCAGGGCTGTGATCCCACCTGGGTTGTTGTTTATCCTGGGGCCTCTCAGCAGCTGACTGACTGGTGGGGCCTGGCATTTTCCCCAAATGGCCACCTCCAGAGAAACGTGTGGCTGCTGAATATTCCTGAGAGCTTTGCTTTCAATGTCCTTCCCTCACAATAAGCCACATTCACCCCTGATTTCCCAGGATGTCCTCCAAGGACTGTGGTCAATGTTGACCCAGACTCCCATGGAGACTCTGCTTTGCCCTGGGACCCAGTGCATGTGGAAGTTTGTGTGCACCTTTGAAGAATGGGGTCTCTGTTTCCCGCAGTTCTGTGGAGCTCCTGCACACAAGCCCCACTGGCCTTCAATGCCAGATACTCCAGGGGCTCTTTCTCCCCGTGCCAGATCCCCACATGGCAGAGTTTGATGTGGGGCTCAGAACTCTCCCTCCTGTAGGTGAGTCTCTGTGGGCCGGTTAGTTTCCAGTCTGTGGAGCTTCCCCCCCCTCGGGAGGTATGGGGTTGTTTATATCATGAAATTGCCCCTCCTACCTCTTCATGTGGCCTCCTCTTTTTCTTCTGGAGTAGGACGTCTTTTTTATGGTTTCCAGCCCATTTGGGTGAAGAATGCTCAGTCTTTAGTTGTGAACTTTGTTGTTTTTAGGAGATAAGTTGAACACCAGTCCTTCTATTCCGCCATCTTCCATATAGGTTCTGTCTTTAGTTATATTTATCCAGATGTGTACAGTTTAACTTGCAGAGAGACTGTGGATGGGAAGGGGACTCTACAAACGAAGAGGTAACTTAGCAAGGTGAAAAGAGGAGGCCAGGAGAGTGATGACACAGTAACAGGTGTAAAGATCCTCATTTCAGTACCAGGCTCAGGAAGTTTCAGGGTGAGAGTAAAATCACTTTTCCTGTACTCTAAACCCATGGAGCAGCCAATAAAGAAGTAAACAAAGAGTTTGGTTAGTTCCCTTTGGGTTAATTCTGCTCTTATTTCTGTTGCCTTGGGAGAAAGAGCTGAGAAAATATTCATGAGGTTGATGTCAGAGAGTGTTTTGCCTATATTCCCTTCTAGGAGTTTGATGGTGTCCTGTCTTCTATTTCAGTCTGTCAGCCATTTGGAGTTTATTTTGGTGCATGGTGTGAGGGTGTGTTCTCGTTTCACTGATTTGCATGCAGCTGTCCAGCTTTGCCAGCAATGCTTGCTGAATAGACTTTCTTTTTCCCATTTGATGTTCTTGTCACCCTTGTCAAAGATGAATTGCCCATAGGTGTCAGGGTTTATTTCCAGGTTCTCTATTCTCTTCCATGGGTCTGTCTGTCTGTTTTGATACTAATACCACACTATTTTGATGACTGTGGCTTTGCAATATTGCTTGATGTCTGTGAAAATATTGCCCCCTCCATAGGTAACATTCTGCTTTTCCATTACTGCCTTTAGGATCCTCTCTTTATTACTAACTTTTGCCATTTTTCCTAAATTGTGTCTTGGTGTGGGTCTATTTGGGTTCAACTATTTTGGAGCCCTGTCTGCTTCCTGTATCTTGAATTCAGTATCCTTTGGTTTGGGAATTTTCCAGCGATAATTTCTTCAAATATATATTCCATCATCTTATCTTTTTCTACTCCTTGTGGAATTCCTATGATGTGTAGATTGGCCCACTTTATATTTTCCCATAAGTCTCTGGTATTGGCTTTCCTCTTTTTTGATTTTTGTTTTCTGTCCACTAACCTGATTGTGGGATTTCCATTATTCTATCTCCCACATCACTAATTTGTTCTTCTGCATTGTTCATCCTGGTTTTCACTGCCCTTAGTTCAGTCTGTATCTCTGCCAACGAAGTTTGTAGTTTTCTTGACTCCTCCTTATATTTTCTAGTTCCATTCCGAGGACATCTGCATTACTGGTTCATATCTTGTCTTCATTCCTTCAGTATTTTCACTATTTCTCTTTTGAAATACAAGTTTGTCAGACTGCAGAGGTTTATTTCCTTGTTGATTGCTTTAGGTGAGTTCTCCTGTTGGTTTAACTGCAGGTGGTTTCTCAGCTTTTTCATCTTGCTTTTTGTTTTCATTTTCTTGGTACAGTTTGACTCCCCGTGGCTGGACAGGGTTTGCCTTGGCACTGCTTTGGAATGCTTTCCAAGGGCTGGCATGGTTGGTTGGTCTTTGAGGCAGCATGGCTTTTCCTCAGGTTGGGCAGGGCTGACAGGGTCTCTCTGAAGCAAAGGAGCACTTCCTGATGGCAGACCTGACTTGGGGCTCTGCACCAAAATTGAAGCAGATTTCACATGGCTGGGTAGGTCCCTCTGATGTTTTTGGGCTGTGGGCTCTTCCAGGCAGCTGGTGGTGCTGAGCGGCTGTTCCAAAATGGTGCCACACCCATGAGGGTGGGAGCAGTTTGCTGGGCCCCTAAGAACCCAAGGGGCTCTTACCCAGGTCCACTGAATTGGCAGGACCACCTCAGAATAGAGGCAGATTTTGCACATCCAAGACGAGCTTGGTCTAGATTTTGTGGGCTATAGGGGCTCTTGCAGGTGGCTGGCAGTGTTCGGTAGCAGTTCCACAGGAGTGCAGAACCCCCAAGGGTGAGATCAGCTAGCTGGGCTGCTGAGAAACCAAGGGGCTCTTCCCCAGGTCAGCTGAATTAGCAGGACCTCCTCGGAATGGAGGAAGATTTTGCATGGCTGGGCTGAGCTTTTCTAGCTTTTCTGGGCTGTGGGGGCTCTTGCAGGGGGCTGCCCGTGTGGGCCAGTTCTTCCTCAGGAGTGCAGCACCCCCTGAATGTGGGTGTGGCTAGCTGGGCCACTGAAGAACCAAGGGGCACTTCCCCAGGGCAGCTGAATTGGGAGGACCATCTCAGAATGGAGGCAGATTGTGCACAGCCAGGCCAAGGTTGTTCTAGCTTTCTGGACGGTGGGGGCTCTTGCAGGGGCCTGAGAGTACTGGGAAGCTGTAGCACAGGAGTGCAGAACCCCCCAAGGGTGGGAACGGCTAGCCAGGATGCTGAGAACCCACTGGGCTCTTCCCCAGGGCAGCTGGGATTGGCAGGACCACCTTAGAATGGAGGCAGATTTTGCATGGCTGGGCCAACTTGTTCTAGCTTTTCTGGGCTGAGGTCCTTTTCCAGAGGGCTGGCAGTCCGGGGAGCTGCTCCTCAGGAGTGTAGTACCTCCAGAGGTCAGGCAGGCCAGGGCAGGGTCAGCTTCCTACAAATGCTGAGGACATCCCTCCCGGATGGCAGGCAGTCTCAGGTCTGGCACTCTAGCATGGCATAGGGGGAGAGGGGATGCAGTGGGAAGCACGGATTTCTGATAGCTGGCAGGCAAGTGATCTCGCTGTGGTGTGGGGAATATTCTATGTCAGCCCACACCTCCTCCTCTACCCTTCCCCAAAACTGGTGCCTTGTCTCTCCTGCACATCCAGCTCTTCTCCCAGGTTCCCTTTGATGTGGCTTTCCATTCTCCAGCCCGTAACATATTGCTCCCTCCACCCGCAATGCTCCACTTTCTAGACTCCCAGGCAGTCTCTGACCCGCCGATATGACAGACCACTTCCTAGACCCCCAGGTTCGTCTCTTCCCTGCCAACCTGACCAATTGCTTCCTAATTCCTCAAGCAGTTTCTGCTTCCAAACCAACAGACTGCTTCCTAGTCCCCTGGAGTGGTCTCTGCCCTACCCCAAAGCACCATGGCTGCACCACCCATCCCAGCCTGTTCCCAGGGAATAACCTCTGGAGCTGAGGTCTTATTGCCCAGCCCCCACCCCAGCATCCCCATGTTTGGTGACTCTGCCAGTAGTTTGGATGATCTGTTCAGTTTTCACACTGATCTTCAGATCTCAGACTTAATGCTGCACTCGTCTCTGCATTTGGAAATCCCTCCGATTTGGTTGATCTTTCTATGGATTAGGTGAGGAAAGGACAATTTTTAATCACAACTTTGGGGGTTTAATTACATCATCTGAAAATTTTTACTGTATCTACTTATTTACATTATATTTAGGTTATATATGCTTTATTTTTATCTCTTTTGTTCTCTACAGGATACCTTCCATATATGTTTTTATCTCTTCCTTTTGAGATATTCATTGTTTCTACTTTCTGACATTATAATTGATTCATTTAGATGTTATCTCTATGACCCACCAATTGTGAAGCTGTCTTCCATTCATAGTTCTTGCAGATCAGATCTGTTTGTAGTATCTTCTCCCCCCCCTTTTTTTTTGGTTTGTTTATTTGTTTTTGCATGCTAATCTATCTGATCACCTGCACCATTGTAGGATTCCCAGAAATCACCTCAGAGACACCAGAGAAGGATGTAAAACAGCTTTGTTAACACATTCGAGCCCACAGGGAATTACATCCTAATCCTGGTTCATTGCCATTTAAAAACCTTGTTTTCCAGTTTATTCTATTTTTCTCCATAGTTCCTCCTTTTTTTGGGGGGGAGGGCTCTATGATTTTCATTTGTTTTATGCTTGTGTACTTTCATGTTAGATTTTTGAATATAATACTCGGGCTTGATTTGCGTTTACCCTGTTTTTCAAGTATGTTAAGCATTTCCTACATATGCTGACTTTAGTCAGATAGTCATATAATATTTTTAAAAAATAGCATCTAGAGTTTCTTACTTTCCTTCCTCACATTCTATGATTTTATTTTTTTATTAATCATCATGTTTGTCATTTTGATGCTCTTGGGTGATTTGTCGGTTTAAAATAGGATTTTTTTCCTTTTAAAACTGTATATCCACTCATTTAAGCGATTGCTATCCAATTGTGACTTCCTTCAGCCTATTTCTTCTCCCTTCTTTTTTATTTAGAGAAGACCTTTCAGTATTTCCTTTAGAATGGTTTACTACTGCGTACTAATTTCTCTTTTGTTTGCGGAAGGAATTCTTCATTTCTCCTTCCCTTTTAAAGGATATTCTTGCTGGGTAGATTATTCTAGGCTGCAGAATTTTCCTTTTTAGAACTTTGAGTGTAAATTGCCACTCTCTTCTGACCTGTGGTGTTTCTAAGGAGAGATCAGATGAGAGCCTTTGTGGTTTCCTATAATGAAATCTTCCTTATTCCATTTTCTCTTGCTGCCTTTATATCCTTTCTCTATTTTTACATTTTTCCCATTTTTAACATAGTTTGTCTTAGTGCGGACTTGTCTGGTTTCAACATGTTTGGGATCCTCTGTGCTTCCTGCATCTTGGTATGGGTTTGCTTTTAATTTGGAAAGATTTTAGCCATTATTTCTTCAAATATATTTCAAGTCCACTTCTCTTGGTCTTCCTCTTCTGGAATCTGTGGTAGACATAGATTGGTCTGCTTTGTATTATGCCACAGATCTATTGCTTTTATTTTATGCTTTATGGCTTTATGCTTGGTCTCCTGACTTAGTGACTTCTATTGTTCTATTGTCCAAGACCCTATTTTGTTTCTCTGCATTATTCATTTGGCTCTTTTTGTTTTTCACTGACTTTGCAAATCTGAAGTTGAATTTTCTAATGATTCTTTTATTCTCCATATATTTTCTAGTTGATTTCTAAAATAATCTGCGTTACCCTATAGATCCACTCTCAGTTCCTTCTATTTCACCATTAATTCCCTCAATATTTTCACTACCTCCCTTTTGAACTCAGTGACTCTTAGACTGCAGACTTCTGTTTTTTTCTCCAAGTGAATAATCCTGTTCTTTTAACTGGGAACTGTTCCTGAGCGTCTTCACTTTGCTTACATTTTCCTTTTTCTGTGAGTTTAGGGAAATCAAACTCTTGTCTAGGAGGGCTCTGCCTATGCAAGAGCTTCCCTTGATAATTTGTTAGGTGTTGCTATCTATTTTGCACAAGAGTGTTTAGACATTTGGTGACTCTTCAGTGTGAGCAGGCTGTTATCCCCAGTGTGCAGAGGATGTTTCCAGGGAGAAGGAGGCAATGAGGAGGGATAGTGGTCAGCGCCTGGTTGCTAGGCTCTTGACAATAGCAAGCACCTGCAGCAGGATGGCATCAACAACTTCCAGTTGCAGGGCCCTGGGAAGTGGTTTTGAGTCTCAGGCAGATTTAGGCGGTGCCCAGAGCATTTGGCATTTACAGTGTCAGGGTGTGTGAGTTCCCATTAGAGTGATGGCAAAAACGGTTGTTTTCTAATCACAGTACCCTCTATGAGGCACCCTCTGTGGTGATTGTGGCTGCACGTGGTGGCTGTTCATGAGGCCCAAGTGGAGTCAGGTCACACCTACATGTGATCAGAGGTAATCGTGGTGGTTGACCATGGCAACTTTAGTTCATGCAAGCAGCAACCCATATGGCTTAGCCCATGTAAGAGGTGCCACACAGGCTGCTCCTAGTTGCAAGAACCTGGGCAGTGACACTGATTGAGCATGTGTGAGCACTGACTGGAGCATTTAGCAGTGGCAGCAGCAGGGCATGCTTGTTCCCAGGGGAGTGAGAGCAACGAAGTGTGGTGCCCGGTTGCAGTTCGCCCTTTTTGCCAACCCCTGAGGTGACTGTAGCCACAGGTGGAGCCTGCTCAGTGATGCTAAGAAGCAACCAGCCATGCCTCTATGGCTTCTGAAATGATGACTGTTTTTTGTCACCACCACCTATAGCTCATGTAAGAGCCACCACATTGTGCTTAGCTCCCACACCACCCTTTAGCCAACTCAAGAAACATCTTGTGTCCCCTAACCCGTGTAAGTGTTCTCTTGCCAACCATAGCCTGCCCCAGAGTTACCCAACCCTCTGGGATTCCATATGTGTGCTAGGAAAGCATTTTCTATGATGATTCACCCCTCCTCCTTTTGCCATCCCAAACAGAGGGGCCTTGATTCTCCTTTAGGTCCAGACTTCCTCCCAGGCTCCTTCAGCTGTGGTGTTTGATTCATCTGCCCATGGTGCACTGCTCTCTGACACCTCCAGGTGTCTCCACACAACCAACATTGTCCTCTCTCTGGAACTGACCTTCAGATGCTGAGTCTCAGAACACACACACCCCACCTGACCATCTCAAGCTGTGGTGTTTGGGGTGGCGGTGCAGACGATCTGTGTGGATCTCACTGTGTTTGCCCTCCTCAGTACAGCTGTGGTGCTTTTCTCTGGCACCATGAGGTCCCTATATTTTGGTTGATTTCCCAGTTGGTTAGGTGACTTGCAGGTGTGGGTTCCTTTTCTGATTCTCAACTCCCTCTCAGGAATCCTTTTTCCGTCCTCATTCCCCTTCTCTATTTTTTTTTCTAAATTTGTTCTACCCCAATTTTCAAGGGGTTCTTGCCTTTGTGGAGGTTTAATGTCTTCTGTCAGGGTTCATTAGATGTTCTGTCTGAATAGTTCTACATGTAGATGTGTTTATATTTAGTGGTTGTGGGAGAATGTGAGTGCAACATCTGACTCTTGTACCATCTTCATCCTCCTCCCTCAACACACAATGTACCAGAACAGAATTAGGAAGAAATAACCATATTTGAACATAACCAAAAATTATTTAGGACATGGAAGCCGTATCCAACACTCTCCGAAGAAAGAGAAGCACTTTGAAGAATCCAAAAAAGTATTTAATGGAGAATCACTAGCAGTCCTTCTCCAACTCTTCCACATAACTAAAAATGAGGAAACACTCTCCGTCTCATGTTGTAAAAGCAGCATTGCTTTCATACCAAAACCGAAAAAGAATAGAAGAAGAACTAAAACCTACAGGCCAATATGCTAGTAAACATAGATTCAAAAATTGTCAACAATTCTAGCCAAGGAAATTCAATAGGACATTAAAGAATCACCATGATAAACTAGAAAAACTCCCTGGGATCGACAAAACAGTGGAATATTGCGAACCTAAAATTTCAATAACCTAGATAAATATAACCCAGAAAATTTTCACAGGATTCTTAAAATGTTCTGCTGTGTCCAGCACTGCATAGCAATGGGGAAACCTGGAAGAGGGTTGCCTCTTCAAAACACACAAGACTATGTTACATTTAGAAAGTGGGGGATGAGGTGACACTCTGTTCCACAGAACCAGTGGGGCCTAGGATTTAGCCCATAGGACTTTTATTAAGGACGGCAAAGAGATTAGTATTAGCGGGATAAAGGTAGATTACAAGATTATTGGTCAGGAGTGGCCATAGGCAAAGATACGATTTTCTTCTTAGTGATATCCAAGGGGGTAGTCTTTGGACATAGTGCAGTTGTTTACAGAATAACATGAATATCCTGTCGTTGAAGGAGACCCTCTACTTTAACCTCTGCATCCCACAGATATCTGCCTTCTGCACAGTTCAGCTGTTCAGTGGTCTCCAACACATTTTGATCAAAGCTCTAATTGTTTAGAGAAGAAACATCTCAGGCAAAATGAACATCATGTATTTTACTTTCTCTGTGTATATGTTGTTGGATTAGGATGGCCATAATTGTATGGACAATTTATGCCTCTATGTTCATCAAAGATATTGGCCTATAGTTTTCTTTTTCGTGGAATCTTTTTCTGGTTTTGGTATTTAGGGTGATGGTGGAATCAGAGAATGTCCATACGACGAAACAATTTTAAAGTATTTAAATCATGAATTCTCAGACTAAAGACTGTATGTCAGGCATGCATATGTGTGTGTGTGTGTGCGTGTCTGTGCGTGTGTGTGTGTGTGTGTAAACATCAAAACAAAGAAAAGATGAAGTGCACACTTTTGGGTAATTAAGTTACTGGAAACAGGCTAAAATCACCAGTTTTATCAGTCACACACCACTTACTAGAAATACAAAGAAAGAGCAAGGCATAGAAAAAAATAAGACCTAAAAAATACATAGTAAAAACAAAACGAATTAAAAATGGCTAGAAAACCCACCCCACTTCCCTGCTTCCCCTTGGCAGCTACTGTGTAGCACAGGGAACTAGGTCTAGTCACTTATGTCGGAACAGGATAATGTGAGAAAAAAAAATGTATACCTAGATGTGTAACTGGGTCACCATGCTGTACAGTAGAAAACTGACAGATCGCTGCGAGCCAGCTATAATGGAAAAAAATTAAAATCATTATATAAAGAAATGCTATGAACACTTGTGAAAATTTTAAAAATATTATATCAGAAAACATAACTTCTAATTTTCTATACACTGAGTAACAGAAAAATGACAAACTAATATAAATTGGAAGACAAAAACATCTCAATTGATTTCCAACTCAAATCAGTTGA
The DNA here is from genome assembly GCF_054392235.1 of Sus scrofa. Lineage (NCBI taxonomy): Eukaryota > Metazoa > Chordata > Mammalia > Artiodactyla > Suidae > Sus > Sus scrofa. Next base: position 13,216,456 of record NC_139402.1, read on the forward strand.
GCTCATTTCCTGACATAAATACAATTTCAGTTACTAATAAAAGAATATATGTCATGAGTATAAAGTAAAAATAATAGTAAGTGTAAACACCATCTATCTGTAAAAGGAAAATATTTCCATATAATTGAGCCTTCTGGTATCTTTCTGCATTCGTCTAACACTCTCTTACCTGATAACCCAACATTTCTACGTGCATTATTTAGTCTGTCCTGTCACCTATGTTTTCTGTGGAATTAAATATATGCTGAATTAAATGAGAGGACATATAGCTGTATAATTAGAACAATTTTGTCCTTAAATACATATTATGCTATGTTATCCCCATGTCATTTTTGCTTCCACCATAAAATGATCTCTTTCACCTGCTCTATATTTTACATTATATAATCAAAAACCTTTTATTGAAGAAAATTTTAGAGACATCTACATCTTTGGAAAAATGAAGGAAGGCTCTGAGTGTGCACTTGTGTCTAGAGGGTATAAAGATAAAACACATATATAAATGTAAGAAATGTATTAGATTGTTTTTTCTTAATTTCCAAGGGGGGAAAATGAAGATAAGGTGCAAGAAAAGAGATATCTGAGAACTTTGAAGAGCCAGGATGTTTAACATTGATCCTAATGGATAATTTCTGTTAACACCATATTTCAAACCATTTATAATTTTTATAACATGTCATTATAAACTATTTCTGAGGAATTTCCTCTTTCTTTTACATTAAGAAAAAAACTCTCAAGAAGACATTTTCCCAGAAATGAAATAGTCATACTACTTTAAAATGTGACTTTGAAAATATCAATTTCTAGGCATTCCTGTTGTGACTCAGCAGTAAGAAACCTGACTAGTGTCCATGGGGATGCAAATTTGATCCAGGCCATGCTCATTTGGTTAAGGATCTGATCTTGCTGTGAGCTAATGTGCAGGCTGCAGACACAAGTTGGAATGGAATTGCTGTAGATGTGGTGGAGGCTGGCAGTTGTAGCTCTGATTTGATACTTATCCTGGAAAATTCCATAGGCTTCACATGCATATATGTGCATATATACACACACACACACATATATACATATATATAAAACACATACATAGATTAAAAACATATGTATGTATATGTGTGTGTATATATATGATATTTTAGAAATATATATATATATATAATTTATGTATATATAATTTTATATACCTCTACAATTTTATGTACATTTCTAAAACCTTGCAGAGTTTTTGGAGAGAAGATTAAGCTGTAAGAATATATTAATTGGAGACTTTAAATCAATATTAAAGATGGTGGTGTCCTCAACTGGGATCTGAGTTTTCTGAAACACAATTCAGCACTCTTAATTCTAACACACGAGTTTAAAAAAAAAAAAGCCAAGCATTCATAAATTTATTTTCAATTTGTATACATTTTATAGCCAAATACTGGAAGCCATGAATTAAATCCATTTATGATGCTATGGTATGATTGATGCAGAAACAAACTATAAGGAAATACAGATCAGTATTCCTTAAGCATGCCATCAAAAAATACTGCAAACCCTAGAAAACAAATAAAAATACAGTATAAAAAATACAAAAAACCCAAAGTAAGTCCAATATAGAAGAATGAATGTAATCTCCTGTAGTAATAGAGTTCAGGATAAAAGCCGCATGATCCTCTCAATAGACAGAGAAACAGCTTTTAACAAAACACAACCTTATTTCACAATGAAACCTTTCTGGCCACAGAAAACAGCAGAGTATTCTCTCCATTCGGTAAAGGTCATTAGGTAAAAGTCATTAGGTAAAGGCAGATGATAAGGAAAGATTGTAAGAGTTTTTTTATGATTTGGGAAGAGGAATAAGATATTATGCATAATTAGATATGGTATAAAATTCTAAGAGCAGCCATACCTATAAAGATAGCAGTTTACATCTTAACCAGTAAAGTTTTGATTTTTTTACTTTCAAAAATAATAAACACATTTGATACACGCAACTCATTTAAGACAAAAGAGAAGGAAGGATAAAAACAGAGATATCCAAAAGTAACAACAATAGAAATGAGTCCTAAAATGTAATAATCACAGTGAATATTCAATACAGGGCAGTAAAAATGATACCTCAAACATGAAAACATAGAAATTTTGAAAAAATTGGTTGAAATGTATGCACTTCAAGCTATATACTTAATTCAATAATTTTACTTTGACATCTAGCTTTCTCAATATTTATACATAAAATTAAAAATCTGTTTAAAAATCTTAATTTGTGAATAAAAGCTAACAGGTTTGAGAATACTTTTTCAAATTATCTCACATGAAACAAAAAACCTCCTTCCGATAAGGTCAAAATGCATGAGTCTATGTAAATTTTAATATCTAATCTCTGTGTATGATACAGTTAATCTACATTTAACTTTAACATGTTAAGTATCAATAACCAAAAGATAGACATAAGACCTGCAAAAATTTTCAACAATTAGTTTCCCTGCATATGAAAAAAAGTTAAAATGTTTTGGATATAATATTTACCAAATATTTAAAAAATATTAACATAAATAAAACCCCCAAAATACTGTAAAAACTTAAATGAATTGCATATAAAAATTTGAAATACATTAATTCCAGTAAGTGCGAGCTTACATTTGATTAATAGATATAAAAATTTAATCTTTAAAAGCATGTTATTTTTCCCTCAACTTTGTGTATAGATTTAACTTGATAAAATAAAGCAACAGCTCCTTTTCCCATTTACCTGTGGGTGGGTGAAACCATGAGATTACCGATAAAATCCAGAATGAAGAGGCAAAATAAACAGTTTTTACGTGTATTAGTATCAATAATTTAAGATATTGGAACTCTGAGTAGAAAGGTCTTGTGAACAAAATAAAGTACCTTCATAGAATTTTAAAACAACAGGGATCAATAATTGAAAGTTTAGCTGTTTCATATCTCACAATTCAATAAATTATTTAACACAAATTTTTAACGAGGCTTTGGAGAAAATAAATACTACTCTCCCAAAAATAAAACCATAGATAACGTCAAAGATCAAATAACAGATTGAAGAAAATATCTGTATTAAACAGTCAAATGTCTCCCCAAACCAATACAAGAAACCCCAAAACAGTAGAAAGTAACCAAAAACGAGACTAGAAAAAGATCTTTCAGGAAAAGAGTAAACACATGAGGCTTTAACCATATTCAGAGCAGGCAAGTGCATCAACTACTGGTTGTTTAAATGTAAATATAAGGAGTTTTCATTGTGGCTCACTGGAAATGAACCTGACTAGTACCCATGAGGACACAGGTTTGATCCCTGGCCTCCCACAGTGGGTGAAGGATCTGCCATTGCTGAGAGCTGTGGTGTAGGTCTCAGACACCTCTTGGATCTGGCATTGTTTTGGCTGTGGTATAGGACAGTGATTACATCTCCAGGGTGCCTCATAGTCTGGGAACCACCATATGCTCCAGGTTGGCCCTAAAAAGACAAAAATAGAATCGAATAAATAAGTACAAATCAAAACAATACCTGTAAATAATAAGGAATAGAAGTGTCAGTTAACTGGACTTTGAAGACCAAAAATGAAAACCCTCACAGCATGCAACATACAAGACAAAACTGAAGGCTTTTGCAGAGTGAAGGAGTCTATCAACCAAATGGAAAGATTACGTAGTGAATGAAGGACATACTTGAAAAAGCTACATCTGATGAAAGTTTTACTATCCATAACATACAAGGAACACATACAACTTGTGTTCTGATTAAAAAGTGGGTAGAAATCCTGAACCATTTTCAAATATGTCACACAGAAGCCCAAGAGTACAGGAAACAATGTTCAATGCTGCCAATCATATAAGAAATGCATATCAAAATGGGATAAAACTTAACATCTTTTAGAATTGCTGTCCTCAAAAGAGAATAAAGGTTGGTGAGATATGGAGACAAAGGAACCTGCTACCCCATTGGTAGGAATATACAGCTACTCTGGAAAAAAGTTTGGTGGTTCCTTAGAAAACTAAATAACAGCAGCACTAATTGCTCAGAATCAACTCAGTTTGAGTTATTTATGCAAAGATCACAAGAACATTAATTAGAGGATATATATATGGACCCCAATAACACTATTTACAACAGAGAAGACACAGACCAAACTATGAGTTCATCCATGGAGATATGGATCAAGAAACTGTGACTCGTACATGAAATTGAACATTACTCAGGCGTCAAAATAAATGTAATCTTATCATTTGCCACAAGGACAGATTAGAAGGTATCATGCCTAGTGAAATAAATCATACAGAGAAAGAAAAATATTGATTAAGAAATCACTTCTATGTGGAATCTAAAAAACAAAACAAATGAGCAAACATAACCAAGCAGAAATGGTGTTATAAATACAGAGAACAAAAAGGGGGTTGTGAGACGGGACACAGTTAAAGTGAGCAAAGAAATAGGTGAGGGAGATTTTAAGAGATGCAGCCTTCCAGCTGTGAAATACATGAGTCATAGGTGTGAAATGTTCACTGTGGGGAATATAGTCAATTACTGAGCAAACCTTTTGTGTAGTGACAGTAACAAGTGTTCCCATAGTTATCATTTTGTAATATATAGAAATACATAAAGTTGAATATGAGGAACTGAAACAGTGCTGTAGGTCAATTATATTTCAAAAAACAGACAAATATACCATAGAAAGAAGAGGATAGATTTGTGGTTAAGAGAGGTGGGGATGGGCACTTAGCTGAAGGCCTTCGGAAAGTATAATCGTTTAGTTAGATGATAAGTACATAATACTATATATATCATTGCAATAGTTATATATGTGGATGAAAGTTATCAGAGTGTGTTCTGAGAGTTCTCATCACAGGGAACATATTTTATTTCTATCTCTATTTTTAACAATCTATAGGGATATGAGATGATTGAGGTTAACTAAAACCCATAGGCCACGTCATTATGTTGTGTACCTTAAACATATACAAAGTTATTTGCCAACTATATCTCAGTAAAACTGGAAGAAATAATTTATATAACTGCAAATTATGAGAAAAGTTATGAGATTGTTTTCCGAAGTGTTTCTCTTCTCTCAATCTCATTGCGTCCTCACTCAGTAGCATAGATTTATTTCTAATTACTATTTTAAATGATGTTTGTAATGGGTTGAATTAGAAAACAAAGTGAATACTGCAATTCAATAAAACAAAGAGAACTTGACTTCTTCATTTGTATTTTTCAAAACTATCTTTGTCTTATAATTGATAACTTATAGTAATATCTTCCAATTATGGAAATTAGGAGTTCCCACTGTGGCTCGGCAGAAAAGAAACGGACTCTATTCCATAGGTCCCAGGTATGAGCCCTAGATTCAATCAGTGGGTTAAGGATCTGGCTTTGCCATGACCTGTGTTGTAGGTGGCAGATGTAACACAACTCTCACATTGTAGCAGCTGTGGTGTAGATCAGCAGGTATAGCTCTGATTCGATCCTGAGCTTGACTAACACCATATGCCATGGGTGTGGTGCTAAAAAGACCATAAAAATTCAAATTATGAAAATTAAACCTAAAAAGGGAAGCATTTCAGTAAAGAAACATTAATGATTGCCCCTTAAATTTCTCAGCCTATTATATATATTCAATTACCGTGTGTATGACAGTGAATTGATGGCAAATATCTATGAGTGATTACCTCACTATAGGGGTATCCCAAAGTGGAATGTGCCCAAAAAGTAATGCAGTCATATTTCTGTTCTAGTCTTTGTGGAAAAACATAAGGGTAACTTGATCCAATAGTACTGCAACAGTAATGAAGCCAATGGTAAATGACACAGAAAATCTGCCATCATTTTTTCAATAAATAGCAAAAAAATACAGGGCAGAAGCGGCCTTACTAGTGTGGAGAACAGTTGAGAACAGAATACTAAATGGAACATTTTTATGAGGTTTGGAGCCAAGAACCACTCCTTCTTCCAGAGATGATACTCAATCAGCTCTTTCTTCAACAGGCCCTTCAAATGCTGTCATGGCAATCCAAACTCTTCCTCTAAATTAATACAGTACACTTTAGCATCCAATCCAAACAGCTATAAGCAAGATACTCTACAATTCAATATTCATAGAAAATCCAAAAGGTAAATGTGGATGAATGAGTAGAATAGAATTCTATATCTAGTTAAAGGGGGTTTTGAATTAATTTCACAGAGTATTCTTCAGGAAACTTTTTTATGAACAACCACACAATCACACTTCGGTAATGCATAAGCAACCTGGGAACATTGAGATGATGGTCCTGAAGTTCTGCCCAGAGCCCAGCTGAAGTGGAAAGTCGTAGTTCTCTCTGCACACTTCTCAGACCATGACTCTGGCCAAAAAAAACTGAGCACTCGATTTAATCTTGCTGACCACTTTGGGAATTTACATAGTTATTTTATTGAATGTAGACATATTTTTCCATGTTTTATGTTTGATATTTGGATTTCATAGAACTTAAAATGTCTCTGGGAATGTTGACTCCCATTTCGGATACAGACGCCCCATTTTTTATCTAGCAAATAAAAAAAGCATGATTAACTACCAAAAAAAAAACATGAGAAGCCACGACTAAATGTCACATATTTTGATTCCATTTAAAAGTAATTTCAAAGTCAGAGTTCCTATTGTGGCTCAGCAGATTAAGGCACAACATTGTCTCTGTGAGGATGTGCATTCAATCCCAGCCTGCCTCAGTAGGGTAAGGACACAGTGATGTTAAGCATGTCTCTGTTGTAAGTCACAGAAGCAGCTTGGATCCGGCATTGCAATGGCTGTGGTTTCGGCCAATACCTGCAGCTCCAATTCAACCCAGAGCCTGGGAACTTCCACAGGCCACGGGTGAAGACTTCAAAGAAAGAAAAACTAATTCTAAGAGAAGGTTTTCTATAGATGGAGAAGAGATAAGTGATCACCAAGAGCATGTGCCTGGGGGAGGGAGCAACAGGGCAGAAGAGGAAGACTTGGTGCTCACCTTCACACACAACCATATCAAAAACAAAACAAAAAATTGACTCATGGAATGATTTGCACAGGACATCTACTGAATTCTGGTAGAAGGCCTTAAGCTTTCAAAACCTCAGGAAACCCTCCAACATAACTAGGTAGAGCAAAAAGAAAAAAAGAGAGAGAGAAAGAGAAGAATTAGGATGGGACTGGCACTGCCCTGAGAAGGAGTTGTGAAAGAGCAAAGGAACCCACACCCTGCGAAGTCACCTAACCAACAGGGAGATCAGCCAAGCTTCTCAAGGACTCATAGAAAAGTACAATATCTGGACGGAGGAGGGCCACACAATCCTCAGTCTCACCACCCTTAGACACTGCTGCCTGAGATGCTCAGGTGGGGACTTGCCAGGGAGTCTCCAGTTAGGTCTATGAAGAAGATGAAGGTTGGTATTTTGGAGGCAGCCTGAGGGGCTAGAGAGTGGTGTGCTATGGGCAGGTGAGTGGAGTGCCACATCTTAGGGAAACTGGGAGGAGGTCTGAGCCCACAGGAGAAGTAAGCACATTGTTGATTAGGTGAGTGGAGGACCACCAGAGGAATAACTTTCCCTGTGCACACCCAGATTCTCATGGGACATGGCACACCTGGCACAGCCTATGGGTGCCCAGGTACCCCTCACAAGCGCTAAGGGTGATGGGACATCTCTTGTCCAGTCTAAGGTGGCCAAGCCACACTTGTGTAGGCTAACAGCAATGGGGTCCTAAGTGTAATGTGGTGTCTTTTGCATGGTCCACAGGCAGCAGGTGGAAAGCGGAGCAGTCACCTCAGACCCAGAAGTGACCAGGGCATGCCACCATTTGGGGTCCATGAACTGAGGCCCCCACTTCCTCAGAGCATGGCCCGTGGGAGGGCACTGCCATTGACCACCCTCAGGTTCCTGAGGATAGACACATCCTGCTGCTTCCACTGAAAAAGTAGAAGGAGAAATACAGAATGTCTCCAGAAAATAAAACAAAAGAGGACAGCATTAAAAAACCCATTACAAAACCCATTCTAAAAGCAATACTGAAAGCACTCTTCTCAATAAAAACAGAAAGTAAAACGAAATAGGATGAAGGAAAACACAATTGGAAAAGAGTCACTTAAATAAGACTATAGAGCGATTTAAAAAAATCTTTTGTAAAAGTAATGATACAGTCAAGAGGCAGCAAAAGGACAAACATAAAGTAGACTTTAACACCCTACACATATCAATGGACAGAACCTCCAGACACAAACTCAATAAGCCAACAGAGATCCTAAAGAACACAATGGAAAAATTAGCCTTCATTGACATTTTAAAGACAATGCATTGTTGAAATAAGATTATGCATTCTCTTCAAGTGCACATGAAACATCCTCAAGGATTGATCATATATTGGGGCACAAAATTAATTTAAGAATGTAGAAATTAGTTTAAGTATCTTCTCTAAAAATGGTGTGAAACTAGAAATATACCAGAGGAAAAGAAATGAGAAAAATCTGACTATATGGTGGTGAAAAAATATGCTACTAAAAAAACTAATGGATGGGTCAATGGGGAAATCCAAAGGGAAGGTTAAATATCCCTCAAGAGAAATTATAATGAAAACACAGCATTTTAAAATCCATGGGCTGCTGTAGAAGGAAGTTCATGGTGATACAGGCCTCCCTCAAAAGGAGAGTAAAATATCTCAAGTAAACAGGTTAAACTCAACACCTAAAAAATTAGAAAAAGATGTGAAAATAAAAAACTAAAGTCGGCAGAGTGAAGGAAGCCATAAAAACCTTAGAGGCACTCAATGGAATAAAGGGATTGGTCGAGAGAACAAAATAGGGAATCAGTAAAATAGAGATTCAAAAAAATAGAATAAATCAATAAAAAACCAGGAGCTGGTCTTTGGAAGGGTACACAAAATTGACAAGCTTCTGGCCAGAATCACTAAGTAGAGGGGAGCAAGAACTCAAGTCCTCAACATAAGAAATGAAAAACAGGAAGTCATGACAGATCCTAAGGAAAACTACAACAAAAACAACAAAAACCTGACTACGAACAATTATTTACCCACATATTTGACAACCTAGAAGAAATGGACAATTTTCTAGAGCTATACAGCCTGCCAAAACTAAATCAAGAAGAACTGGATCAACAGAACAAACTGAACACAAGAAGTGAAGTTGAATGTGTCACAAAAACACTCCCCAGAAACAAAAGTCCAGGACCACATGGCTTCACACGCAAATTCTACCAAACATACAAAGGAGAATGTATACCCACCCTTCTTAAATTTTTCCAAAAGACGGAGGAAGAAGGAACACTCCCAAAGACATTCTATGAAGCCACAATCACCCTAATAGCAAACCCAGAAAAAGATACTACCAATAAAGGAAAGTATAGGCCAATACCTTTGAAGAATATAGATGCCCAAAGTGACTACACAATTTTGGCCAACCAAATCCAGCAATATATTTAAAAAAAGACATACACCATGACCAAGGGGGCTGCATCCCAAGTTCACAAGCAGGGTTCAACCTATGCAAGTCAATTAATGTCATACACCACATTAACAAAAGATACGTCAAAACCCACATGATCACCTCAGTAGATGCACAAAAAAACAATGGACAAAGTCCAACTTCCACTCATGATAAATACTCTTACCAAATTGGGTAGAGAGGGAACATTGCATAATAAAAGGATTTATGACAGAGCCACCACCAATATGATACTCAACAGAGAAAAGCTGAAAGCCTTCGCACAAAAATCTGGAATACGACACGGGTGCCCATTCTCACCACTTTTACTCAACATAATATTGGAAGGGAGTTCCCATCCTGGCTTAGAATTGAATGAATCAGACTAGCATCCATGAGGATGCAGGTTCTATCCCTGGCCTCACTCAGTGTGCTAAGGATCCAGCATTGGCATGAGCTGTGGTGTAGGTTGCCGACATGGTTCAGATCCTGCAATGCTATGGCTGTGGTAAATGTCAGCATCTGCAGATGTGATTTAACTGCAGGCCTGGTAACCATGGGTGTGCCCCTAGAAAATGCCAAAAAAGAAAAAGCATTGGAAATCCTAGCCATCACCATCTGATTAAAAAAAAAGAAAAGAGGAAGAAAAGAGAAAAAATTACTGCCCATGCAGATGTCATGATAAAATACAATGTATAGAAAACTTAAAGATGCCATGCAAAAACTACTGGGTGTTCAAAGTGTTCAATGAATTCAGCAAAGAAGCAGGATACAACATTAACAATCAGAAACGGGTTGCATTTCCACAGGCAGACCATGAAATTTTACAGAAGGAATGTAAAATACAATAGCTTTTTGAATCTCATGCCCCAAAATAAATCCCTGCGAATTAACCTGACCAAGGAGGTGAAAGACTTATAGGCTGAGAACTATAAAACATAACTTAAGTAAATTAAAGTGGAATCAAAGAAATGAAAAGATATTCCATGCTTCTAGAGCGCAAGACTCAGTATCATTAAAATGGCCACACCACCAAAAGCAGTCGACAAATTCAATGTAAACCCTATCAAATGACCTGTGCCATTTTTCACAGAACGCAAATCACAATCCCAACATTTACATGGAACCATAAAGTACACAGAACTGCCAAAGCAATGCTCAAGTAAAAAAAAAAAAAAAACTAGGAGGAATACCTCTCCCAGACTTCAAGTAACATTACTAAGCTACAGGAATCAAGATAGTTTGATGCTGGTTCAAAAACATACGTACAGATGAAAGGAAGAGAGCAGAGGATGCAGAAATAAATCAAAACACCTCTGGTCAATTGATTTTGACAAAGGAGCCAAGAATACAAATTGGGAAAATGAGGATCTTTTCAGCAACTGGTCCTTTGAAAACTGTTTAGTTGCATGTAAATAAATGAACCTAGAACACAGACTCACACCATGCACAGGATTAAACTCAAACTGGCTTAAAGACTTAAACCTGCATCAGACATCCACTGTATTACTGCATTCCTAGATCAGTCTCACAAGATGATGAAATAAATGCAGTAAATAAATAAACACAATAGGACCAAGTCAAAATTACAAACTTTTTTTTTTAACAGCTAAGGAAACAATGAAAAAAGCAAAAAGAGAATTATGAAATATGAGGAAATAATTTCAAAAATACAACAACCAATTGAACAATTGGCAGAAGAACTGGAGAGACATTTCTCCAAAGATAATAATAGGCCCATGAAAAATAATAGGCTCAGCTTCACTAATTATCAAAGAATGCAAATCAAAACTAAAATGGACATAGGGAGGGAGGCAAAATGGCAGAAGTGTAGGGGGACATTCTCACCCTCTCCCACAAACACACACACACAAAAATCTACAGGATAAATGACTCATACAGAACAGCAACCAATCACTGGCAGAAGAACCTGAACTCTAATAATGGCAAGAATCTCGTGACATTAATTGATAAAGCAAGAGGTAAGAGGAGAGTGAGAGAAGGTGAATCCAAGCTGGACCAACACTTCTGAAAGGGGACTGTGAAGGAGAAAGTGTTCCCACACCCTGGAAAGTCACCTACTCGACTGAAAGATCAACCAAACCAGAGGAGTCTCCAGATGCAGAAAAGAGTGTAGCACTAACTCAGAGTTCTGAAAAGCAGAGTGAGAACGGAACAGATCATCTGAACTACAGGCACAGTCACCAAAATTTGAGATGCCTGGGGAGGGCGGGGCACTAAGACCTTGGCTCTGAAGGTTAGTCGCTGTGAAAGGGCTGTGGGGGCAGGGTGGAGTGTAGACTGCTTTGGAGATCTAGAAACCAGTCTGTCAAATTTGACGGTCAGAGACTGCCTCGGAGAGTAGAAAACAGAGCATCACAGGGGGAGAGAGCAATACGCTAAAGGTGGGGAAGTGGAAAACCACATCAAATGGAACCTGGGAGAAGAGCTAAGTCTGCATCAGTGTTGAGCAGGGGAGAGAAGAAGGGTTGGGCCCCCATAGAATACTCCCCATGCCACAGCAAGCTTACTGGTCCTCTAACTATCAGAAAGCTGGGTTTCCAATTTCATCCCCCCCACTCACATCTCCTTATGCACACACAGGACCTGGGGCTGCCTGCCATCCAGGAGGATTGGCCTCAACAATTGCTGAAAGCCTAATGCCACAGGGGCTGTCCCTGCCATGGCCTGCTTGCCCTTTGGTGGGTCTACCCCCATGGAGCAGGAACAAACACAGCCAGCACCTGGGAAAAGGCCTGAGCCCAGAAAAACTAGAACAAGCTTGGCAAGGCCATGAAAAGATCTGCTGAATTCTCAGAAAGACCTCCCAAGTTGGGCTACCCTGGGGAAGAGACTCTTGGGTTCACAGCAGCCAAGTAGCCACTCCAGCCCTTGGGGGGTGCCGCACTCCCATGGAATAGCTTCCCAGCACTACCAGCCCCCTGAAGGTGCCCCTGCAGGTCAGAAAATGCTAGAACAAGTTGGCCAGGCTGTGAAAAGCTCTGCCTAATTCTTGGACAGTCCTTCCAACTTGGGCTGCCCTGGGGAAGAGCCTCGTGGGTTCACAGTGGTCCATCTATCTGCTCCAGCCCTTGGAGGGTGCTCCTCTCCAATAGAACATCTGCCCAGCTGCAAGATTCCCCACAGCTCACAAAAGCTAGAACAAGATTGGCTGGGCCATGAAAAGATCTGCCTACTTTCTCAGACAGTTCTTCTGAGTCAGGCTGCCCTGGGGAAGAGCTTCTTCAGTTCTCAGTGACCCAGAGAGCTGATGCAGCCCTTGTGGGGTGTTGCACTCCTGCAGAACAACTGCCCAGCACCACCAGCACCCTGCAAGAGCCCCATAGCCCAAAAACACCAGAGAAAGCTCTGCCTGGCCGAGTGAAATCTGCTCCCACCGTGGTGTGGACCTCCCAGTCCTGTCTGCACTCAGGAAGTCCTCATTTGCTTCAGAGAGACCCTGTTAGCCCCACCAACACTCCAGAAAAGCCACATTGCCTCAAAGAAGACTGGCCAACAATGCCAGCCCTCAGGAAACATTCCATGGCAGTGACAAGACAAACACTGACTGGCCACGGAGAGTACAACTCCACCAGGAAAAAGAAAACAACAAGCAAGATGAGAAGCTGAGAAATCACCCCCAGGGAAACCCACAGGAGAACTCACCTAAAGCAGTCAACAAGGAAACAAGACTCTGCAGCATGACAGACCTGGAGTTCGAAAGAGAAATAGTGAAAATACTGAAGGAAATAAGAGAAGATAGGAACAGTAATGCAGACACCCTCAGAAAGAAACTAGAAAATATAAGGAGGAACCAAGAATACCTAGAACATTCGTTTGAGAGATGCAAACTGAACTAAAGTCAGTAAAAACCAGAAGGAATAATGCAGAAGAACGAATCAGTGATGTGGAAGATAGAATAATGGTAATCACCCAATCAGGGCAGCAGACAGAAAACCAAATGAAAAAACAGGAAAGCAATATAAGATGCCTATGAGATTATATAGAGCAGGCCAATCTACACATAATAGGAATTGCACAAGGAGTAGAAAAAGATAAGGGAGTAGAAAATATATTTGAAGAAATTAACTATCCAGCAAGAATATCATTTAAAATAGAAGGGGAAATAAATTTTTCTTCCAACAAACAAAAGCTAAAAGAATACAGCAGTACAAAACCTAGGCTACAAGAAATACTGAAAGGGCTTCTCTAAACCAAAAGGAAAGGAAGGAAAGAAAGGGAGAAAAAAGAAAAAAAAGAGGACGAAGAACTAGGATGGAGGAAACCACAACCAGAGAGAAGTCACTCAAATAAGCCACCATACAGATTTAATCATGAACAAGATTAAAACATAACAATATTAAAAAGCAAAAATAAAAAGAGTCATCAAAATCAGAAAATGTGGGCAGGGGATGTGAGGAAATAAAGAGACCCTTTGTTTCTCTTCTTAATTTTTATATGGTAATGCAGTGTTTGAACTAACAGGACCATCAGGCTAAAGCACACAATTATAGGAAGGGGTTAGCATATATAAAAAAAAAAAAAAAAAACAGGGCAACCACAAGCCAAAACCAAACAGTGCATTTGCAAAAAAATGGAAAAAAAAAAAAAACACTCAAGCAGATAATAACTGGAGACCATCCAACCAAAAAAGAAAGGAAGAATGGAGAACCGTATAATCAATTGAACATGAGGTTTAAAAAGGCAATAAATTACCATCTATCAATTATCACCTTAAATGTCAATGGACTGAATGCCCCAATCAAAAGTCACAGAGTGGATGAGTCGATAAAAAGGCAAAAACATTCAATATGCTGCCTACAAGAAACTCACCTTAGGGCAAAGGATACATACAGATTGGAAGTGAAATGGTGGGGGAAAATATCTCACGCCAATACACATGACAGAAAAGCAGGAGTTGCAACACTCACATCAGACCAAATAGACTTTAAAACAAAAGACATAAAGAAAGACAAAGAAGGACACTACGTAATGATTAAGGGATCCACCCAAGGAGAGGATGTTACTATCATCAACATATATGCCCCAAATATAGGAGCACCCAGATACATACAACAAATATTAACAGACGTAAAGGAGATATTGATGGGAATACAATCATAGTAGGAGAACGTAACACCCCCCTCTCATCAATGGACAGATCCTCTAGACAGAAAAACAATATAGAACTGAGATCCTAAAGGAAACAATAGAAAAATTGGACTTAATTGATATCTTCAGGACACTACATCCAAAAAAATCAGAGTACACATTCTTCTCAAGTTCACAGGGAACATTCTCAAGAATCGACCACATATTGGGACACAAAGCTAACCTCAACAAATTTAGGAGCATGGAAATTATTCCAAGTAACTTCTCTGACCAAATTGCCATGAAATTAGAAATCAACCATGGGAAGAGGAAAGAGAAAAAACCTACTACATTGAGACTAAACAACATGCTACTAAAAAAACAATGGGTCAATGAGGAAATCAAGAAGGAAATTAAAAAATACCTTGAGACAAATGATAATGAAGAAAGACACATCCTCTCAAAATCTACGGGATGCTGCAAAAGCAGGGCTCAGAGGGAAATTTATAGCAATACAGGCCTTTCTCAAAAAAGAAGAAAGAGCCCAAATTAACAACTTAACCCTCCACCTAAACGAGTTAGAAAAAGAACAAAAAAAACTAAAGTCAGCAGGAGGAAGGAAAGTATACGGATCCAAGAGGAATCAATAAAATCGAGATTCAAAAAGAATAGAGAAAATTAATAAAACCAAGAGTTGGTTCTTTGAAAAGGTAAGAAAAATTGACAAACCCCTGACCAGTCTCACTAAAAAGAGGAGAGAAAGAAACCAAATAATCAAAATTAGAAATGAAAAAGAAGAAATCACAACAGATACAGCAGAAATACGAAAACCATAAGAGAATACTCTGAACAACTACATGCCAACAAATTTGACAATCTGGAAGAAATTGAGAACTGTCTAGAATCTTACAGCCTGCCATAATTGAATCAAGGAAAACAGACCAACTGAACAGACCACTCACTAGAAATGAAATTGAAGATGTCATAAAAACACTCCCTAAAAATTGCCCAGGACCAGATGGCTTCACAGGGGAATTCTATCAAACATATAAAGAGGAACTGGTGCCCATCCTCCTTAAACTCTTTCAAAAGGTTGAAGAAGAAGGAATACTCCCAAAGACATTCTATGATGCCACCATCACCCTCATTCCAAAAGCAGACAAAGATACCACTGAAAAACAAAACTATCGGCCAATATCTTGGATGAATATTGATGCAAAAATTCTCAACAAAAGCTGAGCCAACCGAATCCAACAACACATCAAAAAAATCATACACCATGCCAGGTAGGCTTCATCCCAGGTTCACGAGGATGATTCCACATAAACAAATGAATTAACGTCATACACCACATTAACAAAATCAAAAATCATATGATAATCTCAATGGATACAGAAAAAACATTTGAAAAAGTCCAACATCCCTTCATGATCAAGGCCCTCACCAAAGTCTGTAGAGAGGGAACATTTCTGAACATGATCAAAACCATTTAGGACAAACCCACAGCAAATATCATACACAAGGGGGGAAAAACTGAAAGCTTTCTCATTCAAATCTGGAACAAGACAGAGATCCCCTCTCTCACCACTGCTATTCAAGATAGTGCAGGAAGTCCTAGCCACAGCAATTAGACAAACAGAAGACAAAAAAGCATCCACATGGGAAGAGAAGAGATAAAACTGTCACTGTATGCAGATGATATGAGCCTATGCATAGAAAACCCTAAGGACTCAAAACAAAAATTACTTGAACTGATTAATAAATTCAGCAAAGTAGCAGGCTATAAGATGAACATTCAGAAGTCAGCCGCATTTTTCTATACCAGCAATGAAATATTAGAAAAAGAATACCAAAATGCAGTACCTTTACAAATTGCACCTCACAAAAACAAATACCTCGAAATACACCTAACCAAGGAGGTAAAGGATTATATGCTGAGAACTATAAAACTTTAATCAAAAAAATCAAAGAAGATGTATGGAAACGGAAGGTAATCCATGTTCATAGAATGGAAAAAACAATATGGTAAAAATGGCCATGTTACACAAACCAATCTACAGGTTCAATGCAATCCCTAGCAGATTAAACATGACATTTTTCGCAGAACTAGAACAAACCATCAAAACTTTTATATGGATCCACAAAAGACCCAGAATTGCTAAAACAGTCCTGAGAAACAATACCCTAGCAGGAGGCATAACTCTTCCAGACTTCAAGCAATATTGCAAAGCCACAGTCATCAAAATAGTGTGGTATTAGTATCAAAACAGACAGACAGACCCATGGAACAGAATAGAGAACCCGGAAATAAACCCTGACACCTATGGGCAATTCATCTTTGACAAGGGAGACAAGAACATCAAATGGAAAAAGAAAGTCTATTCAGCAAGCATTGCTGGCAAAGCTGGACAGCTGCATGCAAATCAGTGAAACGAGAACACACCCTCACACCATGCACCAAAATAAACTCCAAGTGGCTGACAGACTGAAATAGAAGACAGGACACCATCAAACTCCTAGAAGGGAATATAGGCAAAACACTCTCTGACATCAACCTCATGAATATTTTCTCAGCTCATTCTCCCAAGGCAACAGAAATAAGAGCAGAATTAACCCAAAGGGACCTAACCAAACTCTTTGTTTACTTCTTTATCGGCTGCTCCATGGGTTTAGAGTACAGGAAAAGTGATTTTACTCTCACCCTGAAACTTCCTGAGCCTGGTACTGAAATGAGGATCTTTACACCAGTTACTGTGTCATCACTCTCCTGGCCTCCTCTTTTCACCTTGCTAAGTTACCTCTTCGTTTGTAGAGTCCCCTTCCCATCCACAGTCTCTCTGCAAGTTAAACTGTACACATCTGGATAAATATAACTAAAGACAGAACCTATATGGAAGATGGCGGAATAGAAGGACTGGTGTTCAACTTATCTCCTAAAAACAACAAAGTTCACAACTAAAGACTGAGCATTCTTCACCCAAATGGGCTGGAAACCGTAAAAAAGACGTCCTACTCCAGAAGAAAAAGAGGAGGCCACATGAAGAGGTAGGAGGGGCAATTTCACGATATAAACAACCCCATACCTCCCCGGGGGGGTGTGGAAGCTCCACAGACTGGAAACTAACCGGCCCACAGAGACTCACCTACAGGAGGGAGAGTTCTGAGCCCCACATCAAACTCTGCCATGTGGGGATCTGGCACGGGGAGAAAGAGCCCCTGGAGTATCTGGCATTGAAGGCCAGTGGGGCTTGTGTGCAGGAGCTCCACAGAACTGCGGGAAACAGAGACCCCATTCTTCAAAGGCGCACACAAACTTCCACATGCACTGGGTCCCAGGGCAAAGCAGAGTCTCCATGGGAGTCTGGGTCAACATTGACCACAGTCCTTGGAGGACATCCTGGGAAATCAGGGGTGAACGTGGCTCATTGTGAGGGAAGGACATTGAAAGCAAAGCTCTTGGGAATATTCAGCAGCCACACGTTTCTCTGGAGGTGGCCATTTGGGGAAAATGCCAGGCCCCACCAGTCAGTCAGCTGCTGAGAGGCCCCAGGACAAACAACAACCCAGGTGGGATCACAGCCCTGCCCCTCAGTAAACAGCCTACCTAAAGACCCCTCAGGCACACAGCTGCCTCTAATCCCATCCAGAGACTAAGCCCCACCCACCGGAGGGATTAGAATCGGCTCCACCTACCAGGGGGCAGGCATCAGCCCCTTCCATCAGAAAGCCTACAGCAAGCACCCAAACTGACTCCAGCCACAGGGGGGCAGACATAGAAGTAAGAGAGGCTACAACTCTGTTATCTGTAAGAAGGTCACCACACCAAAAACCTATAAACATGAAAAGACAGAGAACTATAACTCAGATGAGGGAGAAAGGGAAAACCCCAGAAAATCAGCTAGGCCATGAGGAGAATCTCAGCCTCCAGGAAAAAGACTTTAGACAGTTGATGCTGGAGATGATGCAAGACATTGGAAATAAACTGGAGGTCAAGATGGATTACTTACAGGAACCACTGTCCAAAGAGATGCAAGATATAAATCTTAAACAAGAAGAGATGCAAAATACAATGCCTGAAATAAAAAATTCACTCGAAGCAGCTAACAGCAGAATCCTGGAGGCCGAAGAATGAATAAGAGAGGTGGAGGACAGATCATTGGAAATTACGGATGTAGAACAGAAAAGAGAAAAAAGATTGAAAACAAACGAAGAGGGTCTCAGAGAACTCTGGGACAATATTAGAGGCACCAACATCCCTATTAGAGGGGTGCCAGAAGGAGAAGAGAGAGAGAAGGCGACAGAAAAAAATATTCCAAGAGATAATAGCCAAAACCTATGCTAACTTGGGGAAGGAATCGCTCACTCAAATCCAGGAAGCACAACGAGTACTATATAAAGTAAACACAAGGAGGCACACCCCAAGACACATATCAATCAAACTGACCCAAATTAAAGACAAAGAGAAAATCTTGACAGCAGCTAGGGAAAAGAAACACATAGCATATAGGGAAACCCAACAATGGTGTCGGCAGATTTTTCAACAGAAACTCTGCAGGCCCAGAAGGGAGTGGCACGATAGACTTAACATGATGAAAGGAAAAATCCTCCAACCAATATTCCTCTACCCATCAAGGCTCTCGTTCAGATTTGAAGGAGAAAGCAAAACCTTCACAGATAAGCCAAAGCTGAGAGAATTCAGCGACACAAAACCAGCCATACAACAAACACTAGAGGAAATTCTATAGGTGGAAAAGAACAAGAGAAGACGGGAAGAAAAAAGAGCAGCAAAAACAAATCCATAGCAATAAATAAAAAGGCAATGAGAACATACATATCAATAATCACCTATAATGTGAATGGACTAAATCCCCCAACCAAAAGACGTAGACGGGCTGAATGGATACAAAAACAAGACCCGTACATATGCTGTCTTCAAGAGACCCATAGGGACACATACAAATTGAAAGGGAGAGGATGGAAGAAACTATTTCATGCAAACAGGAATCAACAGAAAGCTGGAGGAGCAAGACTCATATCAGACTTTAAAATGAAGAATACTTTCAGGGACAAAGAAGGCCAATTACATAATGACCAAAGGATCAATCCATGAAGATGATATAACAATTTTAAATATCTATGCATCCAACGCAGGTTCACCACTATATATAACGCAACCGCTAACAACCTTAAAAGGACAAATTGACAATAACACAATCATCGTGGGGGACTTGAACACCCCACTTACAGCAATGCACAGATCAACCAGACAGAAAATCAATAAGGAAACACAGGTCCTGAATGATGCATTAAACCAGATGGACATAAGAGATATTTATAGGACATTTTATCCAAAAGCAACGGAATACACATTCTTCTCAAGTGCACATGGAACAGTCTCTAAGATGGATCACATCCTGGGCTACAAATCCAACCTCGGTAACTTCAAGAAAATCGAAATCACATCAAGCATCCTTTCCTACAACAACGCTATACGGCCGGAAATCAACAACAAGCAAAAAACTGCAAAAAACGAAAACACATGGAGGCGAAACAACATGCTACTCAACAAGCAATGGATCACTGAAGCAATCAAAGAGGAAATTAAAAATTACCTTGCAGCAAATGACAACAAGATACAACACTCCAAAACCCTTGGGATGCAGCAAAAGCCGTTCTAAGAGGAAAGTTTATATCCAAACAAGCCCACCTCAGGAAACAAGGAAAAGCTCAAATAAACAAGATAGCTCTACATCTGAAGCAGCTAGAGCAAGAAGAACAGAAAAGACCTAAAGTTAGTAGAGGGAAGGAAATCATAAAGAGCAGAGCAGAAATCAATGACATAGAAACAAAGAAACCCATCGAAAAGATGAATGAAACGAAAAGCTGGCTCTTTGAAAAGATCAACAAAATTGATAAACCCCTAGCCAGACTTATCAAGCAAAAAAAAGAGAGGACTCAAATCAATCAAATTAGAAATGAAAAAGGAGAAGTAACATGGACATCACAGAAATACAAAGGATCCTAAGAGACTACTATCTGCAACTATATGCCAATAAAATGGAAAAACTAGAAGAAATGGGCAAATTCTTAGATAAGTACGATCTTCCTAGACTAAACCAAGATGAAGTAGAAAAGACAATTGGGCCAATCGCAAGAACTGAAATTGAAACAGTGATTTAAAAATTTCCAACCAACCAAAGTCCAGGGCCAGATGGCTTCACAGACAAATTCTATCAAACATTTAGAGAAGAGCTAACACCTCTCCTTCTGAATCTATTTCCAAAAATTCCAGAAGAAGGGATACTCCCAAACTCATTCTATCAGGCCACTATCACCCTGATACCACAACCAGACAAAGACACCAAAAAAAAAGACAACTACACGCCAATTTCACTGATGAACATCAATGCAAAAATCCTCCACAACATACTAGCAAACCGCATTCAACAATACATTCAAAGGATTGGATATCATGATCAAGTGGGATTTATCCCAGGGATGCAAGGGCTCCTCAATATCCTCAAATCCATCAGGTGATACACCACATTCACAAACGGAAGAAGAAAAACCATATGATCCTCCCAATAGATGTGGAAATAAAGCCTTTGACAAAATCCAACACCCATTTCTGATAAAAAAAAACCCTTCAGAAAGTGGGCATAACAGGAACCTACCTCAACATGATAAAGGCCATATATGACAAACCCACAGCAAACATCATTCTCAATGGCGAAAGGCTGAAAGAATTCCCCTGGAGATCAGGAACAAGACAAGGATGTCTGCTCTCGCCACTACTCTTCAACATTGTTCGGGAAGACCTAGCCACAGCAATCAGAGAAGTAAAAGAAATAAAAGGAATCCAAATTGGAAAGGAAGAAGTGAAACTATCCCTATTTGCAGATGACATGATACTATACCTAGAGAATCCTCAAGACTCTACCAGAAAACTGTTAGAGCTCATCCACCAAATTGGCAAAGTCGCAGGATACAAAATTAATACACAGAAATCAATGGCATTTCTATACACTAACAATGAAAGAGAAGAAAGAGAAATTAGGGAAGCAATCCCATTTACCATCGCATCCAAAAGAAAAAAAAAATATCTAGGAGTAAACCTACCTAAAGGGACAAAAGACCTGTACTCTGAAAACTATAATCCACTGATGAAAGAAATCAAAGATGACACCAATAGATGGAAAGATATACCATGCTCGTGGATTGGAAGTGTTAATATTATCAAAATCACCATACTACCTAAGGCAATCTGCAGATTCAATGCAATCCCTATCAAATCACCAAGGAGTGTTTTCACAGAACTCGACCAAAGTGTTTTAAAGTTTCTTTGGAAGCACAAAAGACCCACACTAGCCAAAGACATCCTGAAAAAGAAAAATGGAGCTGGAGGAATCAGGCTCCCGGACTTCAGACTCTACTACAAAGCAACAATCATCAAAACCGCATAGTACTGTCACAAAGACAGAAATAGAGATCACTGGAACAGGGGAGAAAGCCCAGAGGTAAACCCACACACCTACAGCCAACTCATCTATGACAAAGGAGGCAAGAATATACAATGGAGAAAGGACAGCTGGTTCCGTAAGTGGTGCTGGGAAAACAGGACAGCCACATGGAAAAGGATGAAATGAGAACACTCCCTAACACCATACACAAAAATGAACTCCACATGGATGAAAGATGCAGATATAAGAGCAGACACTATCAGACTCCTGGAGGAAAACATAGGCCAAACACGCTGATATAAACGGTAGCAACATCTTCTCGGATCCACCTCTCACAGTATTGACAACACAAACAAAAAGGTACAAATGGGACCTAATCAAACTTCAACGCTTCTGCACAGCAAAGGAAACCCTAAACAAAACAAAAAAGACAACCCACAGAATGGGAGAAAATCTTTGCAAGTGAAGGGACTAACAAGGCATTCATGCCCAAAATTTATAAACACCTTCTGCAGCTCCACACCCACAAAACAAACAACCCCATCGAAAAACGGGAAGAAGATCTAAACCGACAGTTCTCCAAAGAAGACATACAGATGGCCAAGAAACACATGAAAGGATGTTCAACATCACTCATTATTAGAGAGATGCAAATCGAAACCTCTCTGAGGTACCACCTTACACCAGCCAGAATGCCCATCATCCAAAATCTACAAACAATCAGTGCTGGAGAGGGTGTGGAGAAAAAGGAACCCTAGTACACTGTTGGTGGGATTGTCAATTGGTGCAACCATTGTGGGAAGCAGTATGGAGAGTCCTCAGAAAACTAAACCTAGAACTCCCATTGGATCCAGCAATCCCACTCCTGGGCATCTACCCAAAAAAGCCGTGACTCGCAAAGACATATGCACTCCAATGTTCATTGCAGCACTATTTTCAATAGCCAAGACATGGAAACAACCTAAATGTCCATCAACAGAGAAGTGGATCAAGAAGATGTGGTACATATACACAATGGACTATTACTCAGCCTTTAAAAGGAGCAAAATACTGGCATTTTTTTTGCAACATGGATGGACCTAGAAACGATCATGCTAAGTGAAGTCAGCCATACAATGAGACACCAACAACAAATGCTTTCACTGGTCTGTGGAATCTGAAAAAAGGATAGACTGAACTTCTCTGCAGAAGAGATGCTGACTCACAGACATTGAAAAAAATTGTGGTCTCTGGAGGAGACAGTTTGGTGGGTGGTGGGATGTGCTTGGGCTTTGGGATGGAAATCCTGTGGATTCAGATTGTTATGATCATTATACAACTACAGATGTGATAAATTCCTTTGAGAAATATATGTGTGTGTGTATGTGTACACACATATATATGATTAAAGACAATATTACCATCCAATTTAGTCGAGCATCTCATGACTAAGAGGAAGGAAACCACTGTGCATCAATGCTAAATAGTAAAGAGATGCACAGCCCAAACTAAATCTCATTTGTTATACAGGTAAGTTCATACAACATATTATAGGCATCTTTTCAAGATAAAACTTTGCACTCTCTCCTATGGTTGTGATTCAAGGTACAGTTTGCAATTTGGAGCTCAGAGACACCTGAATTAGGCTGTCTTCCCCTGATAGCCCCAAAGGTGACTTCTTTCATATATGATCCAGCCATTCTAGCACCCCAAAATTCTCAGCCACAGTTTAATGAGACATTTTAAATTCTTAACATGAACTCCTATTTTTTTCACATATACATAATAATTTATCAGCCAATCCCCCACAAAATCTGCATGTGTAAATCTAAGGGCATGTCCTGTGAAGAAAATAGACACTAACATTCTCCAAAAAAAAAAAAAAAATCAGGAGAAATCACTGTCAAATTTCATGAAACTACATTTCGTGGAGTGTCTATCTTCATGAAATGTTTACTGAAAGGAAAATTCACGACCATTTGTTAATACAAAGCATTCTGACTTAAGAACTGCATTACACTAAGACATACTGCCAAACTAGACACTCTTTCTAGTTGTGAAAATATTCCGTCCTTAAATGTGATAAATATGGAAAGCATCATGTATTTTTGACACATATTAAATATTTACCAAAGCTGGAATGGGAAACCACTCACAACATTTTTGTAACACTTCTTTCAGCCATGAAGCCACAGAAATTCTTACCAAAAATGAGGTCTCATTGTGCAAAGGAGCAGCTTGTTATCCCATATTAAGACCATTTCATAAAATCTAGGTCCTATTTTATGTTGCTACTCCTATGTTTCTGGACTCCTACACAATAATGTTCAGAAAACCAGATCAATGCATCCAAACTGCTGAGACCCTTATATTTTCCAAATAAGAACCAACTCTCTGGAACAATGATGGCCCTGACTACCTTTTGGCTTTGTTAGTTCCACCGCACACCATACCTTGGCAAATTCTCACCTTCTCCACCTACCCCTCCATGACGCTATCTTGGAACAGTCTCACCCTTTCCTCATATGCATCTTTTACAGCCTGAGGCTAAGCCTGACACTGGTTACCTCAGCCACAAGCCCCTAGGAAACCTGCAACCCCATAATGCCAGGAAGGCCTAGCCTTCTCACACATCCCCTGGCCATTTCCTGGTCACAAAACCTATGGGAAACCTCAATGCTCCTGACTCTATGCCCTACTTATTTCCTCACCAAAACCCCTCCGCCTATTTCCTGTTCTAACAAAAGAAAAAAAAAAGATTACTATTCCATGTAATCTTGGATTATATCCTTTGGCTCTTTCAAGAATGGCAAGTTTCCTCTTACACTCATATAAGTCGTTTTTCTTATAAACTCTCTTGTTATGACTTATCTCCTACTTGTTGGATTTCCTTAATGGTATGGGCCTTACATAAACACAAAATCTCTACTTCATGAATGCTTAGCATATATTGATAGACATACCAACAAGAATCATATTTGCTGTGCTAATATGACTATGAAAATGTGAGGTTCCCAGCAGCGTGGGGACAGACCCCCATTGAGCCCATATATGGCTGTTCAACTTGGAGACCTGCTGTGGACAGCCTCTCCCAGAATTGGATGCTCCGTTTGAGCAGCAAGAACCAACGGACTGAGGAAAACACCTGGAGGCATATGTTAACTTCTATAGTGATGAACTGCTCTCTGTCATGGGACTTGACCCCCTACTCCTCCCTTGACCTTCCCCTCCTCTTTCTTCATTGTTCCCATCAAAGATCCTGGCGTGAACTCCCACCGCAGATTCCTGCCACAGATCCTTTATAAGCCTAGCCCCTCCTCACAGTCAAGGCTGGTGCCCTCCTGAGACATTAATAAATCTCTCCTGTTTATCAAATGCCCTTGCCCACTCCTCCCTCAGCAAACTTCACATATGGTGCTAAACCTCAAGCGGGAATGTTACGAGAATGGGAATCAGATCAGTGGGGCCCCAAACTCCTGGGTTTGAAAGCCAGAGAGCAGCAGGCAGGGGCAGCTCTTCCTGGCTTAACCTCTGGAACCCACCCAGGTTTGGGTCCCTGATTCAGGCTCCTCTGCACCAGTCCTCTCCTGCTCAGTCAGGCAGGAACCCCTAATGGGGAATTCCACCTTTCCATGACTGATTCTGCATCCAGCACTTGCCTTCTTATACTTGGGTGAGAAAATGTCACTTTTCTGGGTCTCCTGTCAGCATGGCTCTTGGGCCCCAGTTCCTCTGGCACATCAGAGTACAACCTTCTGCAACAAAGCATCACACTAGGTCTGTAGAATGCATAGACACTTGGCCCCATCCCTCTCATCTGGGGACACCCACATCAGCGAAAAACCTCCCTCTCTGTCCCTCAGCGTCCACTGTCCAGACTTTAGAGGCACTCAGCCTAAGAAGTGGCACTCCCTAAGGTGGCCCCTTCCTTACCCCACATCCCCTCTTAGTCCTCATCATGGTGAAGAAGCCCTCCACTCCTCCACAGAACACACCGCTTGGTTGCCTCTTATGGAATGTAGGTATTCCTAAGAGGAAATGTTAGGTCCAAGCATCTTTCCTTCTTCTGTAACTCCGTGTGCACAGGATAAACATTAGCTAATGGCTCTCAATGGTCCCAAAATGCCACTTTCAATTTTTTTCTATAGTGATGTTGTATTTGTTTTTCCATTATAGCTGGTCCACCGTGTTCTGTTCATGTTCTGCTTCATCACTGTACAGCGTGGTGAGCCCCTTCCACATACATGTATGCATTCTTTTTTCTCCCTTTATCATGCTCCACCCTGAGGGACCAGACAGGTTTCCTAGGGCTACACAGCAAGATCCCATTGCTAATCCAATCCAAAGGCACTAGAAGGCATCTACTAACCCCAAGCACCCCATCCATCCCACTCCCTCCCTCTCCCTCTCCCCCTTGGCAACCACAAGTCCACATTCAATGTAAATAGCTTGAGTGACCTCAATAACGTTTGTCAGTGTAATGACAAGTGGCATGAAAGGCGCTGTGTCTTTAGTCTCAGCCGACACACCTCCATCTGTTCTCCCTGTTTCACATTTCAAATTCTTCTCCATCATTCATGTCATAGTCCCTCTCATTCTGACAGCTCCTGCTTTGATCCTGCAGACCATTATTCTCCACAATACAAATCTCTCCATGCCTCCAGCTCTCCCCCAACACAAAATCCTCCACTTCCCTACCCAAGCTGTCCTCAGCTTCTCCCAATCCTAATCCAGATACTGACCCCTCTTCCTCTCTTCCTCATACAGAGTTCTGTACCCAGCTTCCTCCTTCTCCAAACACCTCCCAACCAGCTCTTTGGTCCCTTGAGGGGGAGTTGCCAGCACTGGAGGGATTGCCCAGGTCCATGTCCCTATTTCCATGTCCAACCCCTCCCACTTAAATTGAAAAACAAAAAAGATGAGACTCCTTCTCTTCTGATCCCTCCATATATATTAAGGAATTTGAACAAATCACTCAGTACTGTGACCTTACCTGCCATGGTGTTGATGTCACCTTATCCTTCATCCTCGACCTTGCGGAAAAGGAAAGGGTCTGGTTAGCCACTCAGGCCCACACAGATGACCTCTGCTGGCAAAACAAGAACCAAAGAGTGCGGGCGGTAGCAGTCCCAAGACAGGATCCAAACTGGGACTCTCCAGTCGATTCCCAGGCCTTCAGACACCAGAGTCACATGGTAACTTGTCTCATAGGAGGACTATGTGAAGCAGGTCTTAACTAAGAAAAGAAGAAGAAATTAGACAGAGCCCACATGAAAAATCTTTCCTTCCTTATTAACAGAGGCACTTCAAAAAGATACATAGTTAGACCTTTCACATTTGGAGGGTATCTTTCCTTCCACACTCCCTTCATCTCTCAGTCTGTCCCTGACATAAGGCACAGATTACAAAAGTGGGAGGATGGGCCTCAAACCCCTCAGCAGGATGTCTTCACGCTCACCTTCAAGGTCTTTAATAATCAGCATAAAGAGGCTGAAAGCCAACACTTAAAAAGAGATCGGGCTAAATACAAAATGCAGGCAACTGCCATTCAGGGCTCCCCCAAATATCAGCTCTCTCCCCTGGACAATGGCTCTAAGGCACTCCAGGCCCCTGCTGCAGGTGTGATAAGAGAGGCCACTGGAAACCTCTCAGGGGACGGCCACACCCCTCCCTGCAGAGAGACCAGAATCCTTGGACCTCAACAGGCCAAGCCACCTTGGCAGGATCACAGAAGACTGAGGGTGCCTTGGAAACCCGGACCCATCCCGGACCCACAACTACTACTCGGGTGAAGCACCAGGTAACTCTGCTAGTTGTAGGTAAGCTGGTATCCTTTCTTATCAACACAGGGGCCACTTACTCAGCACAACCTCAATTAACAGGTCACAAACACCCCTCTCAAGTCTCGATTGTGCATGTTGGTGGTCTCATCTCCAAACCCTTACCAAAACCCCTTCCAAACTGCACCCCATCAGGGACACCCTTTAGCTGTTCTTTCCTGATATTAACCAAGTGCCCAGCCCCAACTCTTGGCAGAGATATTTTATCTAATTTCAGAGCCTCCCTCAGACTTCTCACTCCTGTCTCTCTTTCCGAGCCCTCTCTCCTCCCCCTTGCTCATCTAGAACATGATAAGCTACCTTCCCCAGCCTCCGTTCTTTTGCCCTGGGTGTGGGAAACCTCCACCCATTCCATAGCTCAGCAGCTTGCTCCCGTTCAAACTGAGTTAAAAGACCAGTCCGCAAACCTCTGCCAACCTCAATACAGGCCCCTGACCGAAGTCACTAATGGAATCGTAGGCATAACCAGGGTCCATGTCCCCTACCCATGTCTGACCCGTACACTAAACTAATCCAGACCCGGGGACCAGTGAAGGGCATGCCATTCTTTCAGTCCCTTTTATCAGCCAGCCTTCCCCTGACAGACACATCTACACATATTAGGACAGGGCCCACAAACTCCATGCCTGGACTAATTGACAGGGCCTTTAAGACTCAGGGAAGAGGCTCCTCAGTTCTGAGGGAAAAGTTTTCTCCCCTCAAGGAAACAAAGTCATCCCAAGAGAAATTTGCCTGTGTCTTTGAGATGCAGGTGTTCTGCCTGGACATCTGGAAGCCTTAGCTCCACCATCTTTCTGAAATAGAAATTTCAGGAATAGGGGTACATTTTGCAAGTTGAATTCTCAGGGTCAAGGAGAAATCGTATGCCTTTTGTTCTAAACATTATTAAAAGATGTTTAGCCACCTAGACAAGTGACCTTGATTTGTTCCATCTGTCAGGGACCCAGTTTGAAGCCAGTGTCTCTTGCAGCTGATGGGTTTCACACAGGTGTACCTTATTCATGGCTGAGACTTTGGAATGGGAAATCTGAGCTTCCTGTTTTGTATGTATCGTTGTTTGTGTTGTGCATGTGTGGCCTTGCCAAAATTACTTCATCAAAAAGCTCTACTTAATTGGCTTGAAGGAAATTAACTCTTATATGAACTCTCAAAATACATAAGGTAAGGTAATTTTAGATTCACATGAACTGGAAAATATTCCGTGTTAAATTAACATCTGATATTAAAGTTAAAGTAGGTTGATCTAACTTAAATGGGCATGTCTTCAGAGTCATTGGCAGAAGCTTTTCTTATTGCACCTAGGTTTGATAAAAGTCAAATCGGATGCTGAGGCTTCAGTTACTAAGAAGGGACAGCAACATCACTTAAGACTATTTTCGGTGTTTTGGTGCTATGCTGTGATGTTCTGTACCAGGAAACACATACTTTTAGAAGTGCTAAAAAGTCCACCCAGACAAGTAGACATTGTGTTTTCAGTAAAGAAGGAAGGAGGAATGGAATTGCATTCTATTAAGGGAACAGAAAGTAAGTCTGTCGTGTAGCTTGTTATTTTGAATGGAAAGCTAGCAGACAGAATAATATGGATACAGAAAGTGATGGAAGATTTCTGCGAAGTGGACACTAGACAGGATTTTCAAGCTTGGTCGGGACTGACTGGGAGTTTAAAGCTAAAAAATAAACTAACTTTAAAGGTAAGCTCGTGTAAAACTTGAATTAGGTTTCTGTCTCTCTGCTAAAAGAAAGGTTTCTGAACCTTCTTAACCTTACCTTGTTCATACTCTTGATAACAGGTTACATGAATCGATTGGCCTTTAGTTTGTATTTGCTTTTGAAATCCTTTGTTACTTTGGTTGAGTGACTAGGTAATGTTTTACAATAAAGTGAGATTCTACTTGGCCAGGTGTTTAAATTTTGCATTCTCTCTCTCGCTCTGTGTGTGTGTGTGTGTATTTGCAAATTTCCTAAGTGTAAATTACAGTGTTACAGGGGAGAAATTGTCTGATGAAAGGTATGAACCCAATCTATAAAGATATAGCTCACAACTTACTCCCTCCTTCTCAGACATTTGCCATCCTGATGACCTTGTAGCATGGAAAAAGTGTGCCCCTAAATCAGAGGAGGGAAGATAGGTAAGCAACAGCTGTGAATTCAAGAGCCATGACTGTGGGAAATCCAAGAGGCAGCTTGGTTCTTCCTGGCTCCACAGAAAACCCATTAATGAAAAGAAATGCTTTGAAAATATGTTCTCCATTTGGGGTATTCCTTCTACAGTTTTGGGTTGACAATATCTGGTGAAAATGAGGATCATTTTAGAGACAATCTTGTGACTCATACTCTAGTTCTGTGTTTTGAGGTTAGGGTTCACTTTCTAAAACTCACTTCCCAAATAGTTCTTTGAGGCTGTGTTACAATATTTCAATGTTTAAGGGGGGTACAAAGAACATAGTCTCAGCATGGGAAGCTGAGTGCTGCAATCTGTCTCTGGGAGAATATCTGATACCCCACGATAACCAGGGGGTTATACATTCTGGGAAAGTATCATTTAAAGGGTTGTCTCCAGCCTAGATGGAAGGTCTCTTGTCGGGAATACCTAAGTACCATATGCACAAGCAAAGTGAATAAAATAACTCTGAAAATCTCTAGTTCCCTCTTAAGAAGGACATCCACATTGCACGGGTCTACAGAGAGAACTACTGACATCAAACTCACCCTAAAACAAGGCCCTAATAACAAAAACACCAATGCCTGGACAAAAAGAAGTCACCATCAGTAGGAGGCCACTATCCCAACATTGCCCCCCGCCATGACCACATGGTCATTTGTTGACCTTCTCATCTACCTTGGCGGGTTTCTCCCCTCCAAGGCTCTTCTCAGTGATATTCCTAGGTGGGATCCCCTCATCTGTCCAACTAATACCTGCTCTCACAAGGGCACAATTATGTTTCCTTC
Source organism: Sus scrofa (assembly GCF_054392235.1). Classification (NCBI taxonomy): domain Eukaryota; kingdom Metazoa; phylum Chordata; class Mammalia; order Artiodactyla; family Suidae; genus Sus; species Sus scrofa. Next base: position 13,247,225 of record NC_139402.1, read on the forward strand.
AACTGTTACTCAAGCTCAATCAGCAGGTAAGACTTTAGCCAAGTGACATAACTCTCCTGGGCTACATTAATCGAAATTTAAAGGCTCCCTTGTGTTGGGAATGTTTAACTGTCAAGGGATAACCAGCCTAAGAACACTGGGGAGTACAGCTGAGTGGACAAGTCAGAATGAAATTTCCTTTAAAGAGAAGGAACAGACTAATCCAGCTGAACAGCGATAAAACAGGGCTGTTTTGTGTGAAGCTTTTCAATTTTCATTTATGACTTTATGAATACTGCTTTCCACATAATTTTTAAGAGGCCACAAATATTTTCTTATGTTTTTCCACTCCTTATCAGAATAGGTTAAGTTGTTTTTTTATTGCCACCAATATATTGCTATATTTTCTACTGCACAGCATGGTGAGCCAGGTACACAGACATGTTTATATTATTTTCTCATATTATCTTGCTCCATCACAAGTAAGGAGACATAGTTCCCAGGGCTACACAGCAGGATCTCACTGCTTATCCATTCCGAAGGCAAGAGACTGCCTCAATGAACTCCAAGCTCCCACTCAATCCAACTCTGTCCCAGTCCCCCTCCCCCTGGAAACCACAAGTCTATTCTCAAAATCCATGTTTTTCTCTTCTGTGGAAAGCTTCACTTGTGCTCTAAAATAGACACCAGATATAAGTGTTATTATGTGGTGTTTGTCTTTCTCTTTCTGACTTCCTTCTCTCAGCATGAGAGTCTCTAGGTTTATGTTTTATTCACTGTCTCCACAAAATTGCTATTTCTTGCATTTCCAGAAGTGTAACTGAGTCACTGAAAATGATATATAGTTCCATATGAGATCAGTGGTCTCTAGATATGGGAACATGCAGCAAGAGGGAATATTTTCCTGGACCATAATAGATGAGGAAGATGGGTGGTCCAGAGACTTTTGGCTACTCCTAGTATGGCTTTGTCCAGGACTAGCACATTGAGTGGCCTATCTGTGACATCATTGCCAGACCTAGCAATGTTCATTGCTGGCACTGTGAGATGAAATGATCATGAAATGCCTCCCCAAACTACGGTCAAATGTCCGACCATGGGAGAGTATGGCCAACTGTGACCTCAAGTTAGCACTTGCCTAGAGGCTCTCCATGCAGGAAAACTTGAGGCACAGCAGCTGTTGACCTGCAGCACCGGCTGAGCAGAGCTCAGGGAGGTGACCAGGGGTGAAGCACAGGCCTTCAGACCGATTTCAGGTGAGGATCTCTATGGGCCCAAATTCTTGCATCTTCTCTCATCTAGAAATACAGAGATCATTGACCATGGCAACTGCATGGGCCAAAAGGGAGAAAAGGCAGAATGGAGTAGCTGTGGGTCAGACATCCAAGGAAGACTAGGAAATCTTATGGAAGTAATTTTAGGCAATCCCTTGTATTGCCAAGAACTTAGGGTTTATGTGCCCTGTCAGACGTGATGACACCAGCTGTTCTCAAAGCAGCATCAGCTGGCAGCGACAACCTTATATTTTCACGGTCTTCTCTTATAGCAACAGAAAGGAGACAACATGTATTATGACCAATAGTTCCTGTGATTTACGTGTTAATACCACATCACGTGTTAAAACCTACTCAGATGAAACTACACTCCTCCTTCAACAATACTGGTATCAACCCATGTTTAATCTTATTTTTCCTTGCTTCCCATCCTCTATGGTAGCATATACCATGTCCATCCACAAGTACTCCTCACCCCAGGCCAGCAGGAAGCAGAGAGAGAAGAGTAGACATTCATCCCTATCCCATATAATGGAAGGCTTGAATGAGAGGATCCCAGGAGGATGGAGACAGACTGCCATACACCCCAACTATTGCTGCTCACCTGAGAGACTTGCTGTGGACACCCCTCCCAGAATGTGGATGTGCAAGTTGGGCAGCAAGAAACGAGGACCTGTGGGAAGCAACTGCCTGCACAGACTAACTGCCTACACGGATTAACTGTGCTCTGTCATGGGACTTGAGTCCCTACACCTCCCTTGACCTTCCCTTTCTTCTCCATTTTCCCTGCCACAAGGTCCCACCGTGGACTCCAACCACAGACTCCCACCACAGATGCTTTATAAGCCTAACACCTCCTTGCAGTCAAGGCTGATGCCATCGTGGACTCTGCCCAGCCCCCTCAGAGACCCTAATAAATCCCTCTTATGTACTATTTGGTCTTGTGCCTTCCTCCCTCAACAACCTAACGGAAAATGTTTGGAATATTGTTTAACACACAGACTACTTGCGTAGGATACACAGAAAACTCGATATAATAAAATCAGTGATACCAGATCACAGTCAGTTTTTAACAATGTGAAAATATTATGGTATAAGTTTTAGAGTGTTCAGTTCAAGTGCATATATAATCTTCAGAAAGTGGTACACCCATCATTCCTCAGTTCTCATTGTATCAATCCGCAATGAAATCTCATAACCTTTGGATGGTACTTCCCCACATTTCCTCTCCTAACACAAGCAACCATCAATCTTTTTTTGTCTCTATGGCTATAGATATTTTGCCTGGTGCCCAGGGCCCTTCCATGTCTTGGTTAGTGACAAAGGTCATGGTTTGTTTTGTTTTGTTTTGTTTTAGATTGTGTATTTGTTTCTTTTTTCTTTTCTTTTTGTCTTTTTATTTTTTGGACTTTACGTGGGGCATGCAGAAGTTCCCAGGCCAGGGATTGAACCCATAGCACAGCAGAGATCAGAACACTTTTGTAACAAGCTAGCCACCATAGAACACTGGCTATGTTTTTCTGAATATAAATACTGCACAGCTTCTAGTTATACACTCTCAAGAGCTGCATAACTTTTGTTTCAATTTGCCATTGTTTTTTTTTCTTCCATTTACAATGCCTTACATAACAGGCACAAGTGCTTATGTGCACAAGAGAGAACTTGCGTTTACTTCAGGGATGAAATGGATTTATTTATTTATGTGATTTTTTATTAAAAAGATTCCATTGGAATAGGATCTCATTTGCTGATCTCATTTTTTTTTCTCTCTTTGGGTTACTGTTCAAGTACGGAGCTCATATTTTATATTAACTGGGCTAATTTCATAGAGAAGTAAACCCTGACTGAAGGTGATGCTCAGATTGCTAGGAGATTACAGTCTTGTGATGTCACAGCTACTCAGGCTGGCAACCATTGTGATGGATTGGATAGTTTATCTGTGTAGGCTTACCAAAGCAGCATTTAAAACTGCAGAGTTCAAAAGCCATGCAGGTGAGAAAAGTAGCTGAAGAAAAATTTATCTGAGATGGCAAATGCTCCTTCAGAAATTCAAGGTGTGTCTTCTAAAGATGCACCAACTGGTTCAGAATCCTCCATTACATCTCCATGGTGTGATAACTCAATCACTGGGGACTTGGACTTGAGGTCTCAGATTGAAGAAAAGCTTTCCAGGCTTTGTCTGAGGGCTCCCTGATGAAAGAGCCATGCCACACATTGTGTGCCTCTGAACCAGATGGAGATAATGATTTTCCTCCTCTGCCCTTTCCCAGAAAACTTTGGGAAATTGTTGAAAGTGATCGATTTAAGTCCATTTGGTGGGATGAAAATGGAACCTCGATCGTGATTAATGAAGAACGCTTCAAGAAAGAAGTTCTGGAGAGAAAGGCTCCCTTCAGAATTTTTGAAACTGAGAGTATGAAAAGCTTAGTTCGACAGCTTAACCTTTATGGATTTACTAAATTGCGAAGGAATTTTCAAAGACCTGCCTCACTAGCCAACATTCTGGCAGAAGATAATGAAGTCTCTGCTTGGAACAAGGTATTATGAAATGTCCAGTTATTATTTACAGAGGGACATCTGCAAATATGTTCATACATATAGGGTCATAGTAGACCTTGAAGGTGGGATGAAGTACTGCTACAGTTTTAAGTTGAAGGCCACTTGGTCATAAAATATTTGGGGTGATAGAGAAATTTCCTAGCCACCTGGAGCCTTCTCGATGAACCTCACCCAATACAAGCCCCTGAACCTCATACTGTTACTGTAAATGCACCAGGCATTTTTATTTAAGGACCATAATTGCCTGTTCCCACTACATAAATTTTTGAAAATGTTAGTAATAGATGAGTATTATTTCCTGACATTAACTCTGTGTGATGAAACAAGTCAGATTTTTATGGATTCTTTGTCCTCGTATCTTTGTTTAAAAGGTCACTAAATACCTTTCTCTTTTGGTTTTAGCTGCAGTTCTACCATAATCCAAATTTTAAACGAGGCTGTCCCCATCTGTTGGTGAGGATGAAAAGAAGAGTCAGGATGAAAAATGCTTCTCCAGTATCGGCTTCTCTACTTCAAAGTTGCAGCAAGAAGCGCTCTAGAACAGGGGGTAATGTGGATAACCATGATTCTGATGTGGCTGCAGAAACTCATGGAGAAGATGCATTTTCAACCTCTACAAACCTAAATGTGCCTTTAATAAGATGGCCTTCTATGAGCCAGAGAATTTCTAATACAACTACCGCAACTAGAAGTGGTCTTTCTTCTCCATCATCACCATCAGTCAGGCCACCAGGACAAATTGTCATGGCTCAACATGCTATTTTTAGTCAGTTGACCACGTTTCACATGCACTCACAAAGCAGCTACTCTCCAGCAAGTGGCCACATCGTGAATTCCATTACAACTACCACTTCCATTTCTCAGTACCACCTTATTTCTAACTTCCCAAGTGGTTATTTTGGACTGAGGGTGGAGCCTTCTCCTTTGCCAACCAGATACCAGAATATATCACCAACTGAGGGCCCTCTGTCTAACCCGCAACCAGCATCCCATCCATGGTTCCCAATGCCAATGGCCACTGACACATCTGTTGCCTCGCTTTCAAGGCCAAACCCTCAGTCCTCTTCCGTATCTGAACATCACCCTAATTACCACTGACCTATCAAAGGACTATAGGTTATGCAGGAGAGTGAAGATGAACATTTATGCTGGCAAATGTCACCAAATTCCTGCAATTCTGTTATTTCAGCAATAAACTTGTATGTTCATCTTCATAGCTTCAATTTCTTTACTTTTGACACAGTTAAGAGTAAAAGGATGCTGCATTTCTTTTTCTAAAATGATTTTTCCATCATAGCTGGTTTACTGTGTTCTATCACTTTCATACTGTGCCGCAAAGTGGCCCCGTCACAGACCCACCCACCCAAGACGCACACCCACACACATACATATCCTTTGTTTCACATTATGCTGCATCAAAAGTGACTAGAGATAGTTCCCATTGCTATACAGCATGACCTCATTGCATACCCACTCCACATGCCATAGTTTGCATTTTCAACCCCCGAATCCCAGTCCATCACAATCCTGCACACTCCCCCTTGGCAACCAAAACCCTGTTGTCCAAATCCATGTGTGTCTTTCCTGTGGAAAGTTTCAGTTGTGCCATATATCACATTCCACACATAAGTGATGTCATATTGTGCTTGCCTTCCTCCTTCTGGCTTACTTCACTTAGTAGGAGAGTCTCCAGTTCCAGCCGGGTTGCTGCAAATGGCATTATTCTGTTCTTTTCTTACGGCTGAGTGGTGTTGCATTGTGTATATATACAACATCCCTTAATCCATTCTTTCCAACGGTCACTTAGGTTATTTCCATGTCTTTCCTCTTGTGAATAGTGCTGCATTGGACATACATGCGCACATATAGTTTTCATGGAAACTTTTTTTTCCCCAGGTGTATGCCCAAGAGTGGGATTGCTGCGTGACATGCTAGTTCTATATTTAGTTTTCTGAAGTGTTTCCATAGCGGTTGTAACAGTTTACATTCCTCCAACAGTGTAAGAGAGTTTTCTTTTCTCCATACCCTCTCTAGCATTTTCTCATGTGTGGACTTGTTAATGTCGGCCATTCTGTCCAGTGTGAAGTGATACCTCATAGTAGTGTAGATTTGCATTTCTCTAATAAACAGTGATGTTGAGAATTTCTTTATGTGCTTGTTGGCCCTCTGTATATTCTCTTTGGAGAAATGTCTATGCAGGTCTCTTTCCCATGTTTCCACTGAGTAATTGGCTGTTTTGTTGTTGAGGTGTATAGGTTGTTTACAGATTTTAGAGATTGAGCCCTTATTAGTTGCATCATCTGAAATAAATGTCTCCCATTGCAGGTTGTCCTTTTGTCGTTTTAATTGTTTTCAATGGCAGATTATTTTGCCGTTTTTTAATATTTGAAATGTTTGATAATTAGAGAGGAGCATTTGACATGTCCCCTAGCTGTAACTGTTTCAAAAAGGAAAATGGAACTAAGGAAATAGAGAATAGCTGCCAAGAGATTTCTGAAATAGTCCAAGTTGTATTGAATGGGGGTCTCAATTATGAGGGTGTGGAAAAAGGGGCAAATAAAAGTCAATTTGGAAAGGGAAAATACATAGTATTTACGTAGTGTTTTCTCAGCTGCATTATAGTCTATCTGTTACTTCAAATGGAAATTGGATATTAGTTGACAAGATTGTCTTCATTGCAAAGAAAAAATAAATCAATAAATTCCATTGAGTTCCCATGATGGCAAAGAGGTTAACACACCTAACTAGTGTCCATGAGGAAGCAGTTTCACCCTCTGCCCTCTCTCTGTGGTTTAAAGCCCCAGAGTTGCCCTGAGCTGTGATGTAAGTTAAAGATGTGGCTCAGTCCCAGCATTGCTACGGCAATGTAAGGCAGCAGACAGACCTCTGCTTTGACCCTGACTGGGATTGCCCATATGCCACAGGGGTGGCCCTCAAAACACACAAAAAAAGGTATACAATTACTTAAAAAGTACATTTCACACTCCAAACGATAAGATATTTTATCTTATCCATGAACCATGACAATAATTTACACCATAAGAGCAACAACAATGTCCACATGACATCATCAGAGATGGTATCACTGTCACCACAGGGTGGTAGTTCATCAGTGAAACATCTACAAAAAAAAAAAAAGTAGTAGAAAAAAAATGTGGGTGTCATTTTCTCTAAAATCCTCAAACTGTTCTAGGTTATTTTTGCCTTTATCTCCACCCCTTTATATGTCCCGATTCACACGTAGAGGTTGCTTTCTTCTTTTACACAAAGACAGGCTTAAATACAAATGCTGGCCTTTAACACCAAACCTCAGCCAGGTGAACAGGTCCCTTAAAGATATAGAATCTATTTGCTTAGCAGCTTCTTATGTTTCTCTTTTACTGTCATTCTGGAGAACATTCAGAAGAATTATTTTCAATCATACCAAGAGTCACCTCAGAGCCATCCTTGGAGTAGAAAGGACCCCACTTTGTCTTAAAAAGCAAGGTGCCATTGTTGCAGAGGGGAAAAGGAGGAGGGGCAGATGCCAAAGGAATCTCCCTGCTCACACGTGCACAGGCTTTCAGAGGGCAGGGTGCACCTGGTGCAGGCCACAGGTGGCAAGAAGCCACTTGCTTGTGCTACAGCAGCCTGGACACTTCTTGTGCTGGCTATAGGTGTCCAGATCCTTCTGGTGGGGGCTATGGGCATCAAGTGGGTAAGTGAGATGTGGTGCCTCCTGAGTGATCTACAGGCAGTGCGGACAACCCAAAGCAGTCATCTCAGAAACCACAGGGAGTCAAGGCCTGCCACCGGTAGGGGTGTGTGATCAGGTCCAATCTCTGACCACAGTCACCTCAGAGGTCAGAAATCAGAGCGGGCACTACAACTGAGCACCACTCAGTATTGCTGTCAACACCCTGGCCATATAACCGCCCTGCAACTGTCAGTGCCAAATGCTCTGACAGTTGCATGGAAGAAGCACCCAGAAGGTTGAACACTGTCCTTTGCCAAGACCGTGTAACTAGGAGCAGTGGTGTACCACCTCCTGTGTGGGCTAAGAGGGACAGGCTGCTTCTTATAAGGGTCCTCAGTTGGGGGGGCAAACCACCAGAGGTGTGCATGGCCTGCTACCACTAGGGGTCCAGGAACAGGCACCCCTTGTGGCCCTAATCACCACAGAGGGCACCTCAGAAGAGGTCATTGTGACCAAACATTACCTGTTTCTGCTCCAAGTTCTCTGGGAACTCACAAACCATGCCACTGCCACTGCCACTGCCACTGCCACTGCCACTACCAAATGCTCTGGGCACCCCATGACTCTGTAAAAAGCTCATTATCACTCCCAAGGCCTTGAAACAAGGAGTAGCCTGTGCCACCTCCCTGCATGTACTTGCTGCTGCTAAGACCCCAGCAAGAAGGCACCAGCAGCCCTACCCACTACCTCCCTCTCCCTGGAAATACACTCCGCACCCTCAGGATAATGGCCTGCTCACTCCCAAGATTGAGCCAGCAAGAATGCAATCCTCCATGCCCCAAATAAATGGTAACACCCCACAAAATACAAAGGGTTGCTCTTGCCTAGAAGTAACCCTCCAAGACTAGAGTTTGGCTTCCCCAAACTCACAGAAAAAGAAAATCATGGACACGGTGAAGAAGCCCAGGAACAATTCCCACGTAAGGTACAGGAGATTTCATGTGAAGCAGAAACAATGCAACAGACCTCCACAGGCCAAAAAACCTGAGTTCAAAAGGGGTAGAGTGAATATATACTGAAGGAATGAAGGCTGAATATCAGGGATTTACGAGCACATTACAAACAGTCATGTCGATTACTTTCGAGAGGAATGAGGAAATTTAGGGGAAAATAGGGAAAAATTAGAAAAGTCTTGTGCAGATAGCCAAACTGGGCTAAAGGCACTAAAGGACAGAGTGAAGAGTGCAGAGGAATGAATTAGTGACATGGAAGATAGCATAATGGAAATCACCCAATCAGGACAGCAGGCAGAAAACTACATGAAAACACATGAAATCAACATAAGAGATCTATGGGGTAGCATAACAGGGGTCCATCTATGCATTACAGCACTTCAAGAAGCAGAAGAAAAAGAAAAGTGGATTGGAAATATATTGGAAGAAATTATATCTCAAAATTTTCCCAAACTAAAGGAAACAGGTATCAAAATACAGTAATCACAGAAGGCACAAAACAGGCTGAACACAAATATGCCCACACCTAGACCTACTATAATGAAAATGGCAAAGATAAAGAGAGGATTCTAAAGGCAGCAAGAGAAATACATCACATTAACTACAAGAGAACCCGCAAATCACCTAATTCCACTACAGAAACACTACAGGCCTGAAGAAATTGGTAAGCTATATACAAAGTTCCAAAAGGAAAAACTCTGAAGCCTAGAATACTCTTCCCAGCAAGACTATCATTATTTATTTATTCATTTATGTATGTTTTATTTATTTATTGAATATCATTTGAACTGGAAAGGGAAACAGAGAATTTCTCCAACAAACAAAAGCTAAACGAGTACACCAATACTAAACCCATTCTAAAAAAATACAGAAATGGCTAAAAGAAGAAGAAGAAGAAGGAGAAGAAGAAGAAGAAGGAGAAAAAAGAAGAGAGAACATATACAGATTGGAAAGCAGTCACTTAAATAAGCCAGCATACATCACCAACACATACAAACAAACAAAAATCTACTCAAAAAGTGATGAGAAACACAAGGAACACCAAAAGGACAAACTCGAAGATCTCAAAGAAGAAATTCAAAAGCATAGAGTGTAGGTAAGGAAGTAAGACACCTATTTTTAAATATCGTGTTGCAGCCTATATGACTACCAGGCTAAAGCAAGCAGATGTAGGAAGTGGTTAACCTACTTGAAAACCAGGGAAACCACAAATCAAACCAAACATTACATTCATGAAAACTAAAACGAAATGTATCCAAGCATAAAATAAATGGAAATCATCAAAAAAAAAAGAGAAAAAAAAAAACCAAGGTAATACAACGAATCAACTGAAAAGCAAGGTTTAACATGGGAATAAATACATGTTTCTCAATAATTACCTTAAGGGTCAATGGACTGAATACTCTGATCAATAGACACAGAGCAGCAGATTGGATCAAAAAGCAAAAACATACAACCTGCTGTCTGCAAGAGACACCCTTTAGAGCAAAGAACACGTATAGACTGAATGTGAGAGAATGGGACATGATATTTCAATGGTCAAGACAGGAAAGCAGGAATTGTGATACACATAGTAGAAAAAATAGATATTGAATCAAACAAAGGCCATAGAGAAAGATAAAGAAGGACACAATTTTAGAGATCCCAGATGGTGAAAGAGTAGGGGGATTTGTTCACCTCTCCCACAGATGCAACAAAAAATACACATCTACATGTAAAATGACTCACACAGAACAGCAACTGAACGCTGGCAGAAGAACTGAAACCTCCAAAAATGGGAAGAATCTCTTGACACAACTGCATAAAGCAACAGAAAAGAGGAGAGAGAGAGAAGGGGCATCAGGACTGGACTCCTGAGAGGGAATGGTGAAAGAGAAAGGGAACCCACACCCTGGAAACTCACCGAACCTGCGGAAAGATCAGCTGAGTCCAAGGGATCTCCACGAAAAGTGCATCAGCAGGTTAGAGGACTGAGAGGCAGTGTGAGAGCCACACAGATCATCAGAACCGCTGGCACAGGTCCCAAAGACTGAGACGCTTTGGTGGGGACTGGGTGCCAAGCCCTAGGCTTTGGAGGTGAGTTCCTGGGAGCAGGCTGGGATTGGTGGTGTGGAGACAGCATAAGAGATGAGGAAGTGGTGCCCCAGGGGTGAAGGGTTGCAAAGTGCTAAAGGCTGGGGACTGGAAAGCCACAAGAGAGGGAACCCAGGAGAAGGTCTGGGCCTGCAGGAGAGACATTGCCCCATTGTTGGGGAGGGGAGAGCAGGATGTGTGGGCCACCAGAAAATACTCCTTGCTCCACAGCATTTTCACTTGCACAACAGCTAGTAGAGCACAGAGGGCATTCCCAGCACATCCCCCTCTTCCACCACGGGCATGCCCGGGGAGAAGCCACATTCCTTCTGCAGTGGACTGGGCCCACTACCCATGGGAAGGCAACCACCTCCTTGGTGGTCCACCCACAGGAAGTGTCCCAATGCCCTGGTGCACCCCAGCAACCTCCTCCCCAAGTCAGGAAGTTCACCACCACAGCAGCAGGAACAGGCCAGCCCTGCCCACCCTTGGGAAGGGCTCTGCTGACACAGCGTGAGAGAGCCATCACCGCCACCCTCAGGAAGCCCCCTACTGCTGTTGACCACTAGGGCAAGACCCTCCCGGCCATGGGGAGTGAGCGTCCTCCACGGCATGCACCGGCCAGCCCTCCCCACCCTTGGGAAGCCCTCCACTGCTGGAGAGAACCACAGGCAGCTGTCCCTGGCTGCCGGAAGGGCACCAACAATGGTACGTACACCAACCATACCCACCAGCCTAGGAGTAGTGCACTTCCACCATGACAGGCACTGGCCAGCCCTGCATGCCCTCAGGAAGCCCTCCAATCTTGTGGCACAACCCATCAAGCCCTACCTGGCTTCAAGAAGTGTACTGCCAAGGCAGAACACTCTGGCCAGCCCCACCCAGCCTACGGAAGCTCCCCACCATAGCAGCACAACCCAGCCACACTGACTGCCCACAGGAAGCACCTAGCCACGGTGGTGGGACCCGGCCAGCCTTGCATGCCCTCAGGAAGAGCCCAACCACCACCATGTGCCCTGACTGTGCCAAACTACACTTTGGCTTCCCCAAGTTCTCAGTAAAGGGAAAACACAAGCAAGATGAAGAAGCTCAGCAAACATTCCCAGTTTATGCAACAGGAGAATTCACCTAAAACCTTCAACACTCAAACAGTCTGACAGACTTTGAGTTCAAAATGCAGAGTGAAAGTACTAAAGAGATTCAGAGAAGATAAGCACTGTAACACAGACTCCCTCAGAAAAGAAATAGAAAACATAAGGAGGAGCCACGAAAATCTAGAAAGTTCATTTGCAGACCAACAATATGAGCTAAGGGCAGTAAGGGCTGGAAGGAATAATGCAGGGGAACTTATCAGTGATGTGGAAGATAGAAGAAAGCAAATCACCCAAATAGGACAGCAGACAGAACACCAAATGAAAAAACCCTGAAAGCAATATAAGAGACCTATGGGATAACATAAAGTGGGCCAATCTGTGCATAGTAGGAATTCCAGAAGGAGAAGTAAAAGAAAAGATTATTGAAAACGTATTGAAGAACTTATGTCTGGAATTATGCCCAGCCATGCGAAGTGCCCCACTGCCCTGACATGCCCTGGGAAACTCCTCACCACATTGGGAAATGCACCACGACCACAGTGGAAACTGGCCAGCCCTGCCTACCCTTGGGAAGTGCCCTGCTGCCATGGGGCAACTCGGCCAGCCCTGTCCACCCTTGGGAAGTGCTCCACTGCTACAGGTTGCCCCAGAAAGCCCCAGCTAGCCATGGGAAATGCACCTCCACCTCCATGGGCACCTGCCAGCCCCACCCACACTTGGGAAGCTCTCTCCACTGCAGAGCGAGCTGGCCAGCACTGCCCACACTCAAGAAGCATCCCACTGCCATGGAGCACCAGGGCAAGCCCCGCCCATGTGCAGGGAGGGCAACTCCAATGTGGCAAGCCCTGGCCAGCTCCACTAGTCTTTGGGAAGAACCCTCCTGCCATGGCGCAACCAGGCCAGGACTGCCCCCCTTTGGGAAGTGCTCTGCTGAATGGCATGCCCCAGCAATCCCCAGGCACATGTGGGAAGTTCACCTCCACCATGGTGCACACCTGCCAGGCCCATCCACCGTCGGGCAGGGCCCTCTGCCATGGAGTGAACTGCCTGGTCCTGCCCACCCTCAGGAAGCAACTTTCTGCCACAGAGCAAGGAGGCCAGCCCCACCCACCCTTGGCAACTGATAAGCTGAGCACACCGAAAAGCACCGCATGCCCGCAGGATGCACTCTGCTGCCGCTGAGCACCTGGGAAAGCCCTGCCCAACTGCAGGGCTGTGCCTCAACCACATCCCATATCATCCAGCCCCAACTTCCCTCAGGATGGTGCACAATGCCCAAACATGCCTGGCAATGGGAAGAACCTAGGCTCAGCAGTGTGACCCAGCACACCATGCATGCCCTGCTGAAGTGCTCCACCAATGCGGTGCAGCCTCAACTGTGCCAAACTACATTTTGGCTTCCCCAAATTCACAGAAAATGGAAAACACAAGCAAGATGAGGAAGCTCAGAAAACATTCCCAGTTTACACAATGGGAGAATTCACCTAAAATCTTCAACACTGAAGCTGTCTGTCAGACTTAGAGTTCAAAAGAGAGACAGTGAAAAGACTGAAGGAATGAAGACAAGATATGAACAGGAATGCAGACGCCCTCAGAATGCTATGAGAAAACATAAGGAGGAGCCAAGCAAATCCAAAAAATTCATTTGCAGAGATACAAATGGAGCTAAGGACAGTGAGGACCAGAATGAATAACGCTGAGGAATGAATTAGGGATGTGGAAGATAGAACAATGGCAATCAGCCAAACAGGAGAGCAAAAGGAAAACCAAATGGAAAAAGATGAAAGCCATATGAGACTTACGGTATAATAGAAAATGGGCCAATCTTTGCGTAGTAGGAATTCCAGAAGGAGAAGAACAACAAGAGGGGGTTGAAAATATAGTTCAAAAAATTACCCCTGGAAGCTTTCCAAATCTAAAGGATTCTGACTTCAAGATACAAGAAGCACAGAAGGCCCCAACTACTTGAACCCAAATAGAACCACACCAAGACATATAATAACAATGGCAAAAATTAAAGATAAAGAGAGGATTCTAAAGGCAGAGAGAGAAAAGCAAAATGTCAATTAAAAGCGAACCCCCATAAGGCTATCAGCTGATTTCTTCACAGAAACTCTACAGGCCAGGAGGGAATGGCAAGAGATATTTAAAGGACTGAAAGGAAAAAAAAAATTATGCAACGTGGAATACTCTATCCAGCAAGAATACCATTTAAAATAGAAGGGGAAATAAAGTGTTTCTCCAACAAACAAAAGCTGAAAGACTACAGCAATACAAAAATCAGTTCTGTAAATTAAAAAAAAAAAATAAAGGGGGAAATGATGAGGAACGAAACTGCAATTAGAGAGCACTCAACCTATCAGGCTAAGGCACACAGTGATACTCAGGCATAAAATAAATGGAGACCAGCCATCCAAAAAAAAAAAGGAGAAAGAAAGAATGAAGAATAATAGAATCATCTGGACTAAGAGTTTTAACGTGGCAATAAATAAACATCTATCGATCATCAGATAAAATGCCAATGGACAGAGCACTCCAATGAAAGGACACAGAGTGGCTGATGGGATAAAAGAGCAAAATCCCTCAATATGCCACAAGCAGGAGACTCACATTAGGACAGAGGACACATATAGATTGAAAGTGAGGGGAGCGCAAAACATATTTGATGCCAGTGGACCAGAGAGGAAAGCAGGAGTTGCAATACTCACATCAGATAAAAGAGACATTTAAACAAAGGCTGTAAAGAAAGACAAAGGAGGACACTATTTCATAGTTAAAGGCTCTGTTCGAGAAGAGGAGGTTATAAACAGCAACATATATGCCCCAAATATAGAAGCACCCAGATAGCTGAAGGAAACATTAACAGATATAAAAGGAAAAACTGATGGGACTACAATCTCAGTAGGAGACTTTAACACCCCACTCACATCAATGGACCAAGCTTCTAGACAGAAAATCCATAAGGCAACAGAGATCCTAGAGGACACAATGGAAAACATAGACTTAATCGACATTTTCAGGACATTACACCCCAAAAAAATCAGAATACACGTTCTCCTAAGTGTGTAAGTAATAATCTCAAAAATTGATCACATATTGGGGCACGAAGCTAAGCTCAACAAATAGAAGAGTATAGAAATTATTGCAACTATCTTCACTGACCACAATGCATGAAACTAGAAACCAACCACAGGGAAGGAAATGAGAAAAAAAACCTACTACATGGTGAAAAAACAACATGCTCTGAAAAAACCAATGGGCCAATGAGGAAATCAAGAAGAAAAGTAAAAGTTACCTGGAGACAAATGAAAATGAAGACACAACCACTCAAATTCTATTGGATGCCACCAAAGCAGTGCTCAGAAGAAAGTTCATCGTTACACAGGACTTCCTTTTACAAAAAGGAAAAGTCTCAAACCGACAACTTAACCCACCACCTAAGTGAATCAGAAAAAGAAGAATCAACAAAAAATCAAGTCAGCAGAAGGAAGGAAATCATAAAGATGAAAGAGTAATCAATAAATCAAAGAAACAATACACAAAATCAACCAATCCAAGAGATGGTTCTTTAAAAGGTAAACAACATTGACACACCTCTGGCTAGGCTCACCAGGAAACAGGGAGAGGAACAACCCAAATAAACAAAATAAGAAATGAATAAGGAGAAATCACAATGGATACTACAGAAAAACAAAAATCCATATGAGAAAGTTAGCAACAACTATATGCCAACAAATCTGACAATGTAGAAGAAGTGGACAATGTTCTGGAGTCTTTCAGCCTGAAAAATCAGAATCAAGAAGAAATAGATCAACTGAATATACGGATCCCTAGTAATAAAGTTAACTGTATCAAAAAAAAAAAAAAAAAACTCCCTACAAATAAAAGTACAGGACCACACGGCTTCACAGGCAAAATCTAACAAACATACACACGGGAAATGATGCCCACCCTCCTTAAGTTTTTATCAAAATGCGGAGTAAGAAGGAACCATCCCAAAGATATTCGAGGATGCCAGCATTCCCCTAATTCCAAAACCAGACAAACATACCACCAAAGTAGAAAATTATAGGCCAATATCATTGATGAATACAGATGCAAAAACTCTCAACAAAATTTCAGCCAACCCAAACCAACTACACATCAAAAAGTTCATACACCACGACCAGGTAGGTGTCATCCCAGGTTCACAAAGATGGTTCAACATGCGTACATCAATCAACATCATACACCACAGTAAAAATAGAAACATCAAAAACCATATGATGGTCTCAAAAGATGCAGAAGAAGCGTCTGACAGAGTCTAAAATCCATACACAAAATAAAACTCTCACCAAGCTGGATAGAGGGAACATTCCTGAACACATTCAAAGTCATATATAACACACCCTCAGCAAATATTGTACTCAATGGAGAAAAGCTGAAATCCTTCCCACTAAAATTTGGAACAAGACAGAGATGCCCATTCTTGCCACAGCTCTTCAATATATTATTGAAAGTCCTAGCCACAGCAATCAGACAAACAAAAGTAATTAAGGGCCTACAAATAAGAAGAGAAGAGGTGTAAAACGGTCATGCTATGCAGATGACATTATACTACATTTTGAAAATTCCAACTATTTCAACCTCAAAACTGTTTGAACGGATCCACAAAGTCAGAAAAGTAGGAGGATATAAGACTCACCTTCAGAAATCAGTTGCATTTCTGTATACTAATGAGGAAATTTAGGAAAGGCATAAAAATACTACACCTTTAAAAATGGCATGGTAAAAATCAAATACCTTGGAATAAACCTGACCTAGGAGGTAAAGGACTTATAGATTGACAACTATAAAACATTAATGAAGGAAATTAAAGAAGATGTAGAGAAATGGAAAGATATTCCTCGCTCCTGAATGGGAAAAATTAATGCTGTTAAAATGGCCATTCTACCCAAAGCAATCTACAGATTCAATGCAATCCAAATCAAATTACCCACGACATTTTTCACAGAAAGAAAGCAAACAATCCAAAAATGTACATGGAACAAAATAGACCCAGCTTTCCCAAAGCAATCTTGAGAGTAAAAGAAAAAAAAAAAAAAAAAAACAACAAATAAGCAGGAGGCAAAACGGTGAAATGTTCCGAGACCTTAAGCCATCTTACAAAGATGCAGTCATCAAGAAAGTGTGGTAATGGTAACAAAACAGCGAGACAGAACAATGGAACAGAACGGAGAACACAGAAAGAAACCCAGACACCTTTGGACAAATAAGCATTGACCAGAAAAGTATCATATACAATGACCAAGGGGATTTTGTCTCAGGTTTGCAAGGAGGGTTGAAAATACTCACAGCAGAAAACATCACACAGTACACCAACATATGAAAACTAAAACCCCACATGATCCTCTCAATAGATGCAGCAACAGCATTCCATAAAGTCCAACATCCACTCACGATCAAACCTCTTACCAAAGTGGGGATCTGAGAAATATATCTTAACACAACAAAAGCCATTTAGGACAAACCCACAGCAAACTTAATACTCAAAGGAAAAGAGCTGAAAGCCTTTCCACTAAACTCTGATACAAGACAAGAAGGCCCATTCTGGCCACTTTTATGCATCATAATATTGGAAACACTAGGCACAGCAATTAGACAAACAAAAAAAGTCAAAGGCATCCAAATTGGAACAGAAGAGGTAAAATATTCCCTACGTGCACATGACATGACACAATGTATAGAAAATCCTAAGGAGGCCACACCAAAACTACGCAAACTGACCCACAAATTTGGCAAAGTAGCAGGATACAAAATTGACACTCAGATTTTGGTTGCACTTGATTGCACTCAAAATAAGTAAGAAAATTAAAAAAATAAAAAATAGAATATTTTGAAAATTGCACCCCCAAAATTTAAAGACCTAGAAATAAGCTTGACCAAGGAGCTGAAAGATTATAAGCTGAACCATAAAACTTAAAGAAATTAAAGAGGATTCAAATAAAGGGACAGATATCCCATGATCCATGTTTGGAAGAATTAATATTATTAAAAAAGCAATAGTATGCCATAAAATCTACAGATTCAATGACGTCATTATCAGAAGACCTCCGTTATTTTAACAGGACGAGGACAAACAATCCAAAAATGTATATGGAACCATAAAAGACCCAGATAAGCAATGGAACACTAAGGGGGAAAATAAAGTACGAGGAATAACTCTCCCAGACATCAGGCAATTTTTCTGAGCCACAGTAAACAAGACACTGTGGTAGTGCCACCAAAACAGACATATAGACCAACAGGACAACGTGGAGAACCCAGGAATAAACTCACAACCCTGCATTCAATTAATCTTTGGCAAAGGAGGCAAGAATATAAAATGGGAATAAGACAGTCTTTTCAGAAAGGGATGCTGATAAAACAGGACAGCTGCTGGTAATTCAGTGAAACTGAAATACACCCTCACACCATGTACAAAAGTAAACTCAAAATCACTTAAAAATGTAAACATAAGATAGGACACCTCAAATGACTAGAAGAGAAGAGAGGCAAAACATACTCTGACATCAACAATAAAAATGATTTTTCTCAACATCAGTCTCCAAAGGCAACAGAAATAAAAGCAAAAGTAAACAAAGGACTCAATCAAATTGACAGGTTTTTGCACAGCAAAAGGAACAATGAAAAAAGACAACCATTGGAATGAGAGAAAATATATTTTCAAATGATGCCACTGAAGGGGCTTAATCTCTGAAATAAATGGCTTATAAAACACAACAGCAAAAACCTACCAGCCAGTTGAAGAATGGGAAAAAGACCCGAAAAGATATTTATCCAAAGGATACCTGCAAATGGCTGACAGGCACACGAAAAAATGCTCGACCTCACAATTTTTAGAGAAATGCAACTCAAAATTATTGTGAAGTACCACCTCACACCTGTCAGAATGGCCATCATTAGCAAGTCAATAAATAAAAGTTCTGGAGAGGGTGTGGAGAAAAGTGAGCCCAGCTGCACTGTTAGCTGGAACATAAATTGGGACAACCACTACAACCACTATGCTGATCAGTATGGCTGTACATTAGAAAACTAAGTATAGAATTACCCTATGCCCCAACTATACCATCTTGGGCATATATCCAGATAACTCTTTCCTTGAAAGATATACATGGACTGGAAAGTTCATTTCAGCACTATTCACAATATGCAAGACATAGAAACAACCTAAATTCCATTGACAGAAGGGTACATTAAAAAGATATGGTACATATTCACAGTGGAAAACTAGAGTTCATGAGAACAAAATAATGCCATTTGCAACAACATGGATGGAGCTAGAGATGCATATACTAAGTGAAGTACATCAGAAAGGGAGAGACAAATGCCATAAGACAGCACAGATCTGGAAATGAATAAATGGCACCAATGAAACATTCTAGAGGAAAGAAATGCATGCACTCGGAGAATAAGACAGTCAAGGGAGAGGGGTGAGGAGTGGGACAGACTTGAAGTCTGGGGTTAAGCAGTGCAAACTTTTGCATTTGGAGTGGATAAGCAATGAGATCCTGCTGTTTAGCACAGGGAACTCTATCTAGTCAGGCCTGATAGAACATGATGGAGGTAATGTGAGAATAATAGTTTGGGGGTGTGTGATTTTGTGTTATTGTGTGTATGTTTGTGCATGTGCGCGTGTGTGTGTGTGTGTGTGTGTGTGTGAGAGAGAGAGAGAGAGAGAGAACAAGAAATGAAGAGGGACAGACTGGGTCCCTTTGCTCTACAGGAGAAAACTGGCAGAACACTGGAAACCAATGATAATGGGAATAATAACAATCATGAAAAATTAAAGTAAAGCAAAATCTCTGCAAACAAGTCTCAGGTCTCACAGCAGTGGTTTCAATCTAGAGGCGTTGTGTTAACCAAAGCACATGGGCCCTGGCCATAGATGGAATACAGCAGTTAGTGCATTACTGTCTCCAACCAGAGAGAGGCAACACTGTGGCTTGCTTAGGGTGGCTGCTCCTCCCATATATAATTTGGAACCCTGAGAGTTCCAAATTATGCCCTGAGAGCCAAGCCCTACATAGGGCTCCAAAGGGAAGGCAAAGTGACCCCCCTTCAATGGAATAGGGACTTTCAGTGGGATGTTCAGGCTTTAAAGGCAAAGGTGAAGAGAGTGACAGCATGGGGACTTCCCAATGTGGATAAATCCTTTATTCTCTGCAATCACAGAGGTCAGGGAAGGCATTAGGAGTCCTGAGCCAAAGATGGGACCATATTTGGGACCAGGGGCTAACCTTTCACCATAACTCAACTCAGGGACCCTGTCATGTCCTGCTGCCTGAGGGATGCTTGCAAGCTCCCCCTGGATAACACAGAGATGCTGTCACCCCTCATCAGCCACTGGCTCTGCTAGAGTCAAAGGACATCACTGGATCCTTTGGAGAAAGGTTAACAAGGTATGAGGGCCTATTGAAAGACACTCCACACTTTACCCTACTGATGGGCGAAGCCCTGCACACAGCAACCCTGCTTCCAGCAGGCAAAAGTGGGGACTTATCCCGTCAGTGTATAGAGACCATAAGACACACCTACTCCACAGGTCCAAACTTCAAGAACAAAGTTAAGAATAAGGGGTGTACAATGACCTGGGGGGGATGAGGCAGGCTAGGACTTGGGATCCTTTGTTGTGCTGCTTGCCTCTTGAACAATGTCTCCTTGAACAATGAAAGAAAAAAAACAATAAAGGATTACAGATAACTGCATGCATGGGCAGTTGGGAAAAAGATGAATGAGAAGATTCATAAAGGCAAATAAAATAAAATGAAATAAAAATTAAAATAACATAAAACTTAATAAAATAAAAAATAAAAGAAAAGAAAAAAAATAAAAGAAATCAACCCTCCACCAAAATCGGGGTGTCAGGTGCAAAACCAGTTTATGTGGCATACATAGTGGACAATACCACTGAGGAAGTGCACAGAAAATCTAAACCACCCCACTGACCCAAACCTTACACCACACTTACCCCTATCCCGCCAGAGAAGAAACAAGCTTGCCTCTGATCAAGGAGCAAGAAAAGGAACTTGTCACATTATTAGTCTCCTTTTTCTCCTCAAGGGCTCAATAAAGCCTTCCCTGAATGTCTGGTGCCTCACTTCTCATCAACTTCTATTTACCAGGGAGCCAAGAACCCTGGTCGGTGTGAAGTACATGTTTAGTGGGCTATACGAGTGGCTCTCCTAGTCTCCATCATGGTTAAACTGAATCACATACAAGCCAGAATGATTTCCCCAGATGTTCTTATGTGAAAATTTCTTCTGTCCAATATAATCTGCATTTGTGTGTAGCCAATCCAGAAACCAATCTATACTCTTTGGAAACAAGGAATGCAAACCAAAAACTTTACAGTAATTAGATCAGGCAGAAATACCACGAACCCTGAATTTATGGTATTTCCCTATTGTGGAAACCTGCCTTCAACACCTCTATGAAAGAGTCTTGGGAGCCCAACTACAACGTCTACTTCAAAAAAAAAAAAAAAAAAGAATTCTGAAACACCACAATATCTGGATAATCCCCTCAGGAAGCCTGAACACAAACATCATAGCATCCAGTAAGTAAAGCAGTCTTGGAAGGAACCTGCCAGGAAGCGAGACATCACCACTGACCACTTACCTCAGGATGCAGTTCAGTAATCCTAAGACCTTTGTGGTAGCTGGCTTGGAAACAACCACCTCCTCAGCAACTAGGCAGAGAGACAACCACACTCAACGCAGCAACCATGCATAAAGCCAAACTGCAAATTCTTCACAAGATTACAGTGTAACAATTACTTCTGCCATATTCTTTCAGGAAATCCCAACACAATCTCTTTATAACCACTGGACCAGCAAGATTAATCACCACCTGTGCAGCCACCAGGGTAAGCACCAAAACCAAAACCTCTGTAGTCATCACATGATGAAGGCTGACCATATTTTGGTAGTAATTGGACTGGGAGGTTGGACCTCAGTCTCTATAGTAACCAGCCAGCGGGCCTGATCACAACTTCCACTAGCCTGATCAGGAAGTCAAACCAGAACTTCTACTATCACCATTCAGCCAGCCAAGCCGTAGTCTCTGCAGAAGCCAGAGAAGACATCTGAGCATAATTTCCACAGCCACCAGCCATGTAAACTAACCACAAACTCTGTCCCAGCCACGTAGATATTCACCAAGCGACCTCTGCAGAATTTGGAAGGAAAAGTTCACTGTACTCATTTCACCTAACAAGACAGGTTATCTCACCATATCTGCAAACACCAGCCTAATAAACAAAAGCACAACTTTTGCAGTACACCACAGCTCACAGCAATGCCAGAGGCTTAACCCACTGAGCGAGGCCAGGGATCAAACCCCACCCTCGTTTCCCAGTCAGATTCATTTCTGCTGAGCCACAAGGAGAACATCCTCAAGTTTGCTTTCTACAGAGTTCTGCAGTCCAGTGGTCTCCAACATATACCCTGCTCTTAGATGGGAAAAATCAATACAGTCAAAATGAGACTACTACCTATAGTAAGCTTTAGTGTAATCCCTATCTAACTGCAAGTTACATTCTTCACAGATCTAGGAAAAAATTACAAAATTTGCGTAGAAACACACAAGATCTCAAATAGCCAATGTAGCATAGAAAAAAAAAATGGAGCTAGCAGAATCAGGCTGCCTGATTTCAGAGTATACTGCTGAGACACAATAATCAAACCAGTATGGCACAATCGCACAAACAGAAATATAGATCAATGGACTAGGTTCGAAAACCCAGAAAGAAACCCAAGAAGCTACGATCCACAAAGGAGTCAAAACATAGATTGGAGGAAAGGCAATGTCTTCAATAAATGGTGCTAGGAAATCTGGGCAACAATTTAAGAGAATGAGATTACAACATCTTCGAAAACCACACATAAAAGTAAACACAGGATGGATTAGAGACCTAAATATAAGGCCAGATACCATAAAACTGCTAGAGGAAAGCATAGGCAAAATGGTCTTTGACATCAATCATGGCAACGTCTTGTTTTACCCACCACCTAAAATCATGACAATAAAGGCAAAAATAAAATGGGTGTGTTGTGTGGCTTGCCTCTTTGCACTACAGTAGAAACTGAAGAAATATTGTAAAAAACCTACATTTATATTTTTACTTGCTATATGTGGTGTAATCAATACATCAAGAGACATTTACAGCATTGAATGCAGGTATAAGAAAAGAAAAATCTGGGAGTTCCTATTGTGGCTAGGTTCACATTAAGGCCCCCGTGGTGTCTTTGAGGATGCAGGCTTGATTTCCAGCCTTGCTTAGTTGGTTAATGACCCAGCATTGACATAAGTTTTGAGAGAGGTGGCATAATCAAGTTCAGACCCAGAGCTGCAACGGCTGTGGTGTGAGCTTATAACCAAAGCACTGATACAACCCCTAAGACTTGAACTTCCATATGCCAGAGGTGCAGATGTAAAAAGGAAAGCAGAGAATGATCTAAAATCACTCATAGTGTCCCTATTAAGAAACTAAAAAGAGAGGAAAAAAATACAGAGAGAATAGGAAAGAACATTTGAGCAGTTATCAATAAAGGGAAATCAGGAGGTTTCTAGAGAATAATCAGCCAAACAAATGATATTCCTTTGAAAGATTAATAAAATATTTAAGACTGTAAGCTGGATATGAAAAAACATGATGAGACCCTAAATATTAACATCACAATTGTAATAGGAAACTCAGCTACAGATTGCATGGACATGAAAAGAACAATAAAGTAATACGTGAACAACTTTATGCTCACATATTTAACAGCCTACAAGAGACAGATCAGTTCCTTGATAGAAAAAAATCTGTCACACAGGAAGAAATAGATAGGCTGCCTAAGCCTGTATCTATTAAACAAATTAAATTAATAATTAATCATGATCCAAATGAAGAAGTCCCCAAGGCTTCAAGAGATTACCAGAAAATTCCACCAAACATTTAAAGTAGAAATAATAAACTTTCCACTATATCTATCAGAATATAAAGCACAGAGTGTAACTGCTGTGTTTTCCTATTAGTCCAGCACTGTCCTGCTACAGAAAGCTGAAAAGATCCTTGGAAATGAAAACAACACAAAAATGCCTGTCATAAACCCAGATGAAAAGTCCTCTGTGACAAATTAGCAATCATCCTAGGTATGCCTCTTCAAATTTCTGAGGTGAAATAAAACCACTTCAACAGATTGAGAGGAAATTTCATATGATCAGATCAGTGTAGAAAAGACATGTCACCAACCCAACATCTATTGATTATAAAAGACTATCTGAACTAGGAATAAACTTAAATTCATAATGTCATAAATGTCTAGCACATAACACCCATAGCTACCATATTCAAGAATGAGAAGCTTAAAAGTTGCCCATGAAGCAAATCACCATCTCTCGCCATTTCCACTTAATACTGCACCAGAAATCCCAGCTAAGGCAAGAGTACTAGAAAATGAAATTAAATGTATGAAGCAGAGCAAATGAAAAACGCTTTGTTTGCAGATGTCCTAACTCTCTTGGTAGGAAAAGCCAAAGATTGATCAGTAAATACTTCTGGAAGTAATCTGTAATTATAATAAACTGGCAGGATTCAAGGTTCTTATAGGTTAATTAGTTTCCAGCCATGGAAGAGGAAGTTGAACGTGCAGCCAAGTTTATTCATATGCTCAACCCTCTAAATACTGAAAGTAAGTATAAGTGTAACAAAATAGCCACAAATCTATATGAGGAAACGATGAACATCTGATGCAAGAAATGAGTGGAAAGTAAAAGAAATTAAAGGAAATTAAAATAAGTGCATGAGTAGGCTTTATTAGGGAGACCAAAGCTGACCAAGAAGTCACTTCTTCCCAAAGCGACCTCCAGATTCCATACAATTCAAATCAAGGTGGCAGCAAGTTAGTTTATGAACATTAATATCCTTATTATTCAAAATGTTAGACAGTGTGGTAAAAGACCCAGAGTAGCTAACGCAGTGTTCAAAAAGGTCAAAGCTGGAGGACTGATGTATTAGACTTCACACGACAGTGTGGCACTTATGAAAGAAGAGACATATTTGTTGATAAAACACCACGGAGCCCAGAAAAATTATTGCTCAAACCCAGTCAACTGCTCTTTGACACAGGAACAGAAGTTACCCAAGGTGAAAAGGCAGTCTCTTCAGGATGTGGTGATGGAACAACAAACACTTCTAGGCAAATTTTTTACATAGTCCACAAAAAAAATAAGAAAAAAAGGTGGACCACAGACCTCAATTTTAAGAGGTAAAACCACAAAACTTCTATAAGGTAACAATAAGAAATGCTAAATGACTCTGTTTGTAGCAATTATTTTTTTTACATTGAGCACCACAGGCATGATCCATGAAAGAAATTCATAGGCAGATTTGATTTCATTTAAGAAAAAAATCAATGGAAAAAAAATTCTCTCCATGACATGCAATGTCCACAGACTAAGAAGGCAAGCTTCTTATACTTGGAGAAAATACTTGCAAAAGACATATCTAAAAAGAACCTTATCAAAAATATACCCAAAAAAGGCCCTTAAATCCCAACAAGAAGGAAAAAAGAAATTGATTGAAATTGCCAAAGACAACAGACACCTCAGAAAAGAAGATACACAGATGGTAGAAGGCATAGGTAGAGAGGCTACACATGATATGTTGTCAGAGAAATGCAAACTTAAGCAACTAGGGACTATAAGAATGACCAAAATATTGGGCACTAACACCAAGGGGTGGTGACGATGTGAAGTGAAAGAAACACTCCTGCATGGCAGGTGGGGATGCAAAACAGCCCAGCCACATTGGAAGTTTGCAGTTTGCTACTGTGCCGCAAAGATAAACCCATTCCGACCATATGGTCCAACATCCATGCTCTTGGAGTTTACCTAAGAGTAGAAGATGCATACACAGACACACACCCAAACATGGCACATGATATTTAGAGCAGCTTTGCTCCTAATGGACAAACCCTGAAAGCAAGCAAGAGTCTTTCAGCAGGTTAATGGGTAACTCAATTTTGTCACATCCAGACAATGGCGTATCGGTTGGTGCTAAAAAGAGATGGGTTACCAATGCAAGAAAGGATATGGAGGAAACATAAATCATGTTACTAACTGAACAAAGCCCCTCAGAGAAGACTGCATAAACTCTGTGATTCCTACTAAGCACATTCTGGTAAGAGGAAACCTAAGGAGACAGTCACAGGATGAGCTAAGCATGGGAGGGTAGAGGGAGGAGGGCTAAGGAGAGAGGGCATGGAAATGAATGAAGCCCAGAGGTTTTCATGGTAGGGCATCTTTACAATACCAGACTTTACCATAGTGATTACACCTGTCACAGTACATATGGCTAACCCCAAAAGAATGTAAAATTCCCAGAGTAAACTGGACTATAGGTGATAAGGATATGTCAGTGTAGGTGAGTCAACTGTAGGAAAGGTAGCTCTCTGGTGGGAGATGTTACAATCCGAGGGGCTAAGCAACAGGTCAAGGGAGACACAAAAGGGAAACATCTATGTACTTCTTACTTTTACGGTGAACCTAAAACTCTGATTCAAAAATTTGGTCATTATGCAAAAACAAAACAAAAGAAATACATATTTTTAGATTTATAAAAATTAACAAAACAAAATACCAGTTTATTATCATATAATATTATCATATAATAATGAGTATCCGGGGCCTGAAATGGTCTCACTGTGCTAACATCAACCTGTGGGTACAAGTGAACACTTTTCAAGACTTCAGGAGAGAATAAATTCTCTCTTTTCTGTGGTTAGAAGCCATTCATGTCCCTTGGGTCATGGCCATTTCCTCCAGCTTGAAAGGCATCCAGGTGCCTGCAAAGGCCTAAGTGATGCTATCATTTAGAGCTCTGCTTCTGTCATCACATTTCCTCATCAACTCTAACTCTCTTACCACGTCCCTGTATAAGGACACTTTGTGACTCCCCTGAGCCCTCTGGGTTATCCAAGACAGTCTTCCGCATTTCAAGAGCTTTACCTGAATCCTACCTGCAAAGTCTGTGTTGCTGTGTAACATACCATAGTCACAGTGTCCAGGGATTAGACCGGGTGGGTGTGCGGTGGTAGATATTATTCATGTGGCTGGGATACATGACAGCACCTACACCAAATTGCAGAAAAGTAAAGGTTCTCAGCAAGACGTGGCAAGAGAGAAAAAATAACCTATAGGCACTGATCCCAAACACATTCTCTTTATCAGCAGGAGGCCAGAGTTATCCCATGATGCCTTGGTCTATACCTTCCAGCCTCCTGGGTGCAAGATATCCTTCATATTCCCAGTGCAGTCTTATTTGAAATGTGGAATTCAGAGAGGAAACTCCTCATCTCAATATGATTCCAAACCAATCCTCGAGAAATTATGGCGACCCCCTTCATGTTTTCTGCGACACCTGGCTTGCAGGGAGTTCCACAGCCCACCAGAACATGGAGCCCAGTCATTTGCAGCTAGTTACATGGAGAATTAAACCCTGTTGGATGTGTCCTTCCCCCCCCCCCAACTTCAATGGGGTAACACTGACTCCCGACAGCCAGGTTCTCAGCAGGGAGGCAGGGCATGACCTCCCTGAAATTAAACACAAACTTTGATGAGCGCTGTCCCGGCCTGCCAGCAGATCCCCTGAGAGGGTGTTGACCCACACACCAGAAGTCCAGAGAGGAGATTCCTTATTTCTATGTCTGTGTAAAACAGAACTGCCTGTACTACATACTGCCACATTAGTCCTGACAAGGCACTCAAATAATCAGTTGTTACTTGTTTAGAATACATAGGCACTTGCCTGGGCAGCTGCCCTCTAGTCTCAATTCTGGAAGTTAGGGTAAAGCGGAGTCACACGTAGAACTTGGTCTAAACCAAAGCAATGGATGAGCAACACTGTTCGCATTTCTACCAACCTCCAGCTCGGTTTTCCTCTTGGCCACACAGTAAGATCACATTTCCCACTGACATGTGCTGCTTGGAAGAGCCATGTGACCAGGCTGCAGACAATTAGGGCTTAGGCAGAGGTAACACACACCCCTTGTCCCTTCATCTCCTGAGGAACCCTCCATGCCTTCTCATGCACCCTGCCTGTTGTCTCAAAACAAACAACCCAGCAGAGGATGGCTTCTCTGTTCTGAATATCCGTTCCCCTCCCCCCAAGTTCATATGTTGAAATCCCAAAGCCTAACATGATAGTGTTAGGGGATGGGGCCCTCACAATGGGATCAGGCCCTTTTAAAAGACATTGACCCCTTCCTCCTGTCTCCATGTGTGCACAGCAAGGAGTAACTGGCTCTTAACATGGAGAGGGCTCTCACTGAACATGACCATGCTGGAGACTTGGTCTTTGACTTCCAGCCTCCAGTACCAGGAGAAAATATGTCCCATGCTTTGTGACCTACTCCGTCTGGGATAATTGCTGAAAGCCTGAAAACTTGGGAGAGTCCAACCATGGAATTAGCCTGGGACCCCAAGTGACTCTTTAGATTACAGAGTCTCCAAAGCCCCCTTCCCCACTCCCACAGCCCATGCCCAACTGACATGAACAAGAAACACATATCCTGTTAAGCCACTACTTGGAGGCTGTTGTTAGAACATTCAGCCAGCCAGCACTGTGGAAAAAGGGAGAAATTATCAGAATCTGTGAACAGTCTTACTAACATAATTGGGGTTTGGTATGTGATCATCCTGAGTGATTTCACAGCATGTGAGCTGAGCACAGATGCTGTAGGCAGAGGACTGGATGCCTCATCCTACCTCATCCTGGGTCTTCAGGGGGAAGGAGTGAAAAGGAACACTCTCCATGGTTCTCTTAGTGACAGCACTTACTTTCCTGCCTCTATTTAGCATAGCTGTCTGCCCTATTGGCCTCTGAGTTCCCCGACAAAAAAAGCATGCTCTTCCCTCTAATTGCCTTTTTAAGACAGAACCCTCACGTAGAGCAGGATTTCTTTAACTTTTTTGGAAACCAACCAGGTCCATCTCAGAAAGGGTTACCCTATAAAAACCAGAATTTGAAAAAGTCAAAGACGATTTCCCTGGTATAGTAGTGGGTTAAGGATGTAGCATTGTCACTGCTCTGGCTCAAGTCACAGGTTTAATCTGTGGCAAAGATTTGATCCATGGCACAAACACTTCAATTCAATCAACTACAGTGGGATGTAATTTGGCTGAGATGGCTTCTGAATCATAGCATCCGCAGAGCCAAAAGAAAGAATGAAAAACAAGAAACACACAAGGTAGCCAAGTGGCAGTCAAGGAACAATTGGAAGGGGGCAGACTGGAGAGAGGAAGGGGCACATAGATGTGGTGGCGCTTGCAAGGCCCAAACTGTATGAAAACTAGGGCTCAAGGCCATGGTGCCCTGGGATCTTTCCTCCCCAGGATAGCTCTTTTCACACAGGAACCTGCTTTGAAGGGAGAAAGGCAGCTCCGTAGGCCACAGGGTCTATGACACCTCCCTGAAAACACTCACATGCTCTGCTCTGGCTTTCTACCAGCCAAGATGACTTTTCATCTATAGGCTGGTTTCCCAAGAGTGACTCTGTCCCCGACGAAGCAAGAGTCCTGGACAGAGGCAAGATCTTGGCAAGACGGTGTCCTCTGGCAAAGGAGAAAGTGTCTGAAAACAAACCAACCAAGGCAACTCAAAAGAGCAGCAAATGAAGGACCATTTCCCTAGTATCCATTTGCTCCTTTAGAGCCAAACTGCACTGCACCTGAAAATCTGTCTCCAGCACCATCACTTGCCTTCTTCTAGAACGTTCTGAATTGATCCTATTTCTCCAGGAAGGGTAAGATCTGCTTGTCCAAAGAACAAGGGACTCAAGTCACATTTCTATTTCACCTCAACTTTCAAGAATGCGGAAAAAGAGCTATAATACAGAATAGAGGAAGTCCCTGGTGGCCTAGCAAGTTAAGGGTCCAGGGTTGTCACTGTTGTGGGTTGGGTCACTGCTCTGGCAGGAGTTGGATCCTTGGGCCAGGAAATTCTACCTGCTATGGGTCAGGCTAAATAAACACAGAAATACTGGGAGCAAGTAACGGAGGGCTTCCTCTGTGGTAGGATAAACCCCAATCACTTCTTAACAGCCCCAAACTTGGCCAACCTTACCAGCCAATGGCCTCACACAACCCGTTCCTCTAACTCAAAGGCCTTTGGTATCACTCTGTCATTGGTTTGCTTCTGGAAACAATTTCCCAATTTTCATTTATTTTAGGAGTTTGAAATGAGCCCAGGCATCTTCTTTCACTCCAGGTAGAAAAGGGAAGAATCCAAGCACCACTGAAACCTAAAAAAGAGCACAGGAAAGGGAGGGCCAACACAAAGGTGTGCTTAGTTTCTTGGCAAAACAATTAAGGAAGAGTTCCTAGCTGACATGGACTAGCTTGTGTGGAAACCAAGCTTCCTTTGAACTGGCCAGGCATTTGGAGATCATGCCACAAACTAAGGTGGCAGCTCAGGATGGTGGAAGAGCCAGCTTATCTCTACCTCCTACCCACACCCTCCTTGAGATAGATCCACAAGGTTTTGCTGAAAATGATTACAGCAGCCCATGTCCCCAAAGTGGCAAGCAAGGGTGGTATTTTCACTGGTCCACAAAAGGGATGATGTCCATTTCCACTGAGGAAAAGGGTGTCAACTCTGCCTCCCAAATCAATGGAAGGCAAGCAAAAGTTTCTCCTCATGACAAGGTAAAAATTAGCCTATTAGGACATAGACATTTTCAAAAATAATTGAAGTAATTCAGAAAGAGAAGGGTAAATGCCATATGAAATCATTTATATGGAGACCCTAAAATATGGCACACATGAAGTTATCTACAGAACAGAAATGTCTCCTGGACATAAAGAAAATGGAAGGGAGAGGCAGTGGAATGGACAGGGAATTTGGGGTTTGTGGATGTAAAGTATTACATTTAGGACAGATAAGCCATGAGATCCTGCTCTACAGCACAGGGAACTATATCCAATCGCTTTTGGTAGAGTTTGATAGAAGGTAATATGAGAAAAGGAATGGAGATACATGTATATATATGTAAATATATATATATATATATTTGTGTATATGTATATATATTTGTGTGTGTGTGTGTATATATATATATGTATATATATATATATATCTATATATGTGTATATATATATAAATATATATCCATAGCCATGATTGACTTATTTTGTTGTACAGCAGAAATAGTCAGAATAATGTAAATCAACAATAATATACACATTTTAAAAACTATATCAGCACATTTCAAAAGGATGCTGCTCCAGACGCCAGCAGGAAGTCTAACACAACTTGGTAAGAAAACCTCACCTCAAGATGCCCACAAGCAAATCAAAAGCTCTCCCAACATCCAAAGTGCCAAAATCACTCCTCCTCACAATTCCACAATGGGTTCCATGTATGCGATCCTGAGCTCAGCAGAGGGAACTCAGGCACACATGCTGTTCACACAGAATAGTAGGTATGAAGCAGAGGGGAAAAATACACCAAACAAATTATTTGAGTTTTCCTGCCCCCAAGAGTAAAAAAGGGGATGATCCAAGCCACAGGCCTGGTGGAATATAGATCAAGTGAACATGTATACAAAAATTCTGCACTACGTTCTACACAGGCATTGTGCAGAAGGCAATACAGTACTACAGGAATGGAGAAAGCTGGAGACCTGGTAAGTCCAGTCCAAGGAAAGCATATGCATCAAAAGAGAGCTCATAAAGAGTCTAGAAGATAATGCTACTTCACATACAAAACAGCAACACAAAACTCAAAGGATATGATGAATCAATGAAAAAACTTCACCCATGATGGCAGTAATCTGTCTAGTGTCCAAACACAAACACATCGGAATCTGCCATTTACCTATTAATGAATTCAACATAGATGTTTTGAAGCAACTCTATGAGCAAAAACGTAGAAAGGTAATGAAATTTGGATAACCCCGCATGGAAAAATAGGAGAAACTAGCCAAGACAAAGCATGAAGAGAATCACAGGATGAATGAAGTTAAGAATGCAACACAGAGCACCACAGGAACAAAGCAGGTGAAATTTGGAAAAGAAAGAAACAGATTCAGTTCATTAAAAGGAAGACATATGAAACATTTGATCAAGAACAAAACAAAAAAGAATGAAGAGTCAGAAAAAACTTATATTATCAGTAGTTTTTCACCTAAAGTAATGATATCTACATCAATGGAGTCCCACAAGGAGAAGCGAGAGGAAAGTGGGCAAATAACTGAGAACTTCCCAAACCTGGTGAAAACCTGGCACTTCCAAATTCATGATGATACTTGCTTTAACTCAAAATGAACTTTCCCATACACGACAACAACGAAGTGGTTTAAAACCAAAGCTTATTTGCTCTCGCTTTCTTTGGCATGAACAGGGTGTTATTCCCAAGATGCTCTGTTTGCTGTCGGGGAGAAGGAGGCAATGGGTCGGGCCATCAGCCAGTGCCTGTACATGGAGCTCTCAACAGCAGCAAGGACCTGCAGGAAGGTGGCACAGGCTGCTCCTAGTTGCAGGGCCCTGGGAAGCAGTAATAAGCTCTAGGCAGATGGAATGGCTTAGCAATGAGATCCTGCAGTGTAGCACTGACAACAATGTCTAGTCACATATGATGGGGCATGATAATGGCAGAAAGAAGAATTATACCTGTTTATGTAACATGGTCACCATGCTGCACAGTAGGGGAAATTTGCAGTGGGGAAATAGCAATAACAAAGGGTAAACAGAACCCTAAAAGCAACCAAAGGATAAAAGTTTAACATGTGAAGAAGCCCTACTTCGGCCATCAGCTGATTTCTAAGCAGAAACCTCACGTGCCAGGACCTTATGAGAGGATGTACTTCAACTAAGATTACTTTACCCAGAAAAATGATCAGAGAAGACGAAGAAACAAAGGTTTTTAGCAGAAAACCAAAACTGAGGGTCATCCCCAGTAGGCCTCCATTATATGAAATGTTGGAATTAGTTCTTCAAACTGAAATGAAAAGACAAAACACACAGATATTGAAAGCATGAAAATACGTAACGCGCTACTACAGGTAAATATGTAGACGCAATCGGGAATGTTATCCTATAATATGTTTATGAGTTAACCATTTAACTACGGTATGAAAGTTAAAGGAAATTCGTGTGAAAAATAACTATAGCTACTCTAATATATGAGCAAATTCTCAATGTGCATGTAGAAAACTGTGGACAGTAGGAAGGAAATAGTTTCTGTATGCAATCAAATAACATTGTTATCACTGTAAAATAAATGTTTATAACTAAAAGATATTTATTATGTCTCAGGTGAACCCAGCACAAAAAGACAGAGTGAAGGGAGGCCCCATCATGGCTCAGTGGTTAGCAAATCTGACTGGGAACCACGAGGTTGCAGGTTGAATCCCTGGCCTTGCTCAGTGCATTATGCATCCAGTGTTGCCACAAAGGCAAAGGCAAAGGCAAGCAGTAGAAAGGGAGGAAAAAAAGGGAAAGAATTCAATTTAAAAAATAACACTGGTAACTTTGAACTAGGAACAGTAACTCCAAATGTAAGAGGATGAAATTGGCTTATTAAAATTCACAGGGTAGACAAATAAATGTTTAAAAACATCCTCATCTATATTCTGAAATATAGATTAACACTTCAGGTTTAAGAACATGGGCAAGTGCAGCGGAATACAAAAATAGTTATAAATACTTCGGGAGTACAACAGAAATTGGGAATAGCCGTCCCTTGTTCATGCCAAACTCAGAAGGGCAAAATTTACAGGAAGAAGGTCAAGGTCATCACATGAAGAAGGGATCAATTCATCACGGAGATACAACTATTATAAGCAAACATGCACCCACAATCAGAGGAGCTGAATAAGTTAAAGAGTGACAGGTCAGATGTAAGACAAAGACAAGAGAAGAAGTGTAGGGGAGCTAAAGAAGCCCACACTCAGCAATAGAAAGATCATCCAGAAGGAAACAGTTAGGACATATTGCATTCACACCATACTTTAGATCACAGCGACCTAACAAAGATATATCTTAAACATTAAAGAGAAGGATTGAGATTGTGGAGGAGTAAGACATCATGCTCACCTTCTCCCACAAAATGCATTATAAGAAGGATGGAAAAACACATCTAAATGGAGAATGATTGACACAGACCACCTAATGAATGCTGGCAGAAGAACTGAAACTTCCCAAGGGGTCAGAAGCCCTCCACATACCTGGGTAGAGGGTTAAAGAGAGGGGGGGGGTGGGGAGCAGGATGGGAAAAGCACTTCTGAGAGGGATCTGTGTAAGAGAAAAGAAACCCACAATCTGGGAAGTCACCTAGAGGATGGGGTGATTAGCCGAGATGCATGGACCACAAAGTCGATGAGAAAACCACAGCAACTGGACTGAGAAGGGCAAAGGAGAGTGAGAGATACACAGATCCTTCTGCAGAACAACCCAGACACCACAGCCTGAGACACTCGGGCAGAGACTGGGTGCTGAGACTCAGGATTTGGAGGTCAGTTCCAGGGAGAGGACTAGTACAGGCTGGGCGGAGAGAGTCTGTGGGGCTAGGGGCAGGGTGCCAAATGATGGAGAGCAAAGCACCACAGGTGAGGGAACCCAGGAAGAGGTCTGTGCCTGTGGGATAAGCACGGCACGGTTGTTGGGAAGGGAGAGGAGGAGGGGCAGGCCACCATCAGAATCTCATTCCTTGCACACACATGGGATCTCAGAGAATGGGATACATTGCCAAAGGCTGTGGCTGGTGAGAGAACAGTTGCTTGGACTATGGCATGCGGGGTGGTTCTTGCGTGAGCTCCTGGTGGCCACAAAAGTATTGTGTGGGCTAAGGACACCTGGGTCTCTGCATGATATGGCTCCTCATGTGTGTTCCACAGGTTATGGGAAGAAGGCACAGCAGTCATCCCAGCAACCAGAGTAGAACTTTGCCCACCACCACTATGGGTCTCTGAAACGTGTCTGCCTGTGACCCCAGTCACCTCGGAGGTCAGCCAAAAGAGGGCACTGCACCCAAACACCACTCTTTGATGCTCTCACTCTCCTGGGACCATGCAGGCCCTGCTGCTGCCACTGCCAATAGCACTGGTTAGCGCCCATGGGTGTCTGATCACTCTCACTTCCCAGGGTCCTGCAACCAATAGCCAATTGTGAGGCAATACCTGCATGATCTCGGCTGGAGAGGGTGCTTCTTGCAAGAAGTTGGCAGGGTCACACCACTGCAGTTATCCTTGACTCCAGAAGTGGGCATGGCCCACCACTACTAGGGGCCCAAGAAAAGACACTACATGCAGCCCCAATCACTTCAGAGGGCACTGCAGAGGAGCACACTGCAACCAAATGATACCCATTCTTGCTCACTCCACCGGGAACAGAACGCCCTGCCACTGCCACTGCCACTGCCAATTGCTCCAGGCACTTCCTCAATTTGCCTGAAGCTAATTACCACTTCCCAGGGCCTTAAATCAAGGAGCATCCTGCTCCACCTTCCAGCAGGGCCTTACTAATGTCAAGAGCCCAGCAAACAGACACTGACCATTAGACTTGCCCATTGCCAGCTTCTCCCTTCAAACACACTCAGCACGCTGGACGTAACAACCTGCATACACCAAAGATAGTGACAGCAAATCTCCAAACTCACACACCAAAATTAAATACTCACCTCCCATCAAAATACGATGGGGTGCTCTTGCCTAGACAGAGCCCTCCCACACGACAGTAGTTGGTTTAACTTAACTCACCGAAAAAAAAAATATGAAAACAATAAGCAAAATGAAGAAGCTCAGGAACCATCCTCACTTAAAAGAGCAGCATAATTCCCTTCAAGCAGCAAATATGGAACAGACATTAGCAATCTAATAGACACTGTGTGCAAAGGGGAGATAGTGAAAATATGGAAGGAAATATGAGTGATTATGAAGAGGTTATGAGCAGAGGTAAACAGCAATTCATATTAGTTTTGATAGGGAATAGAAAAAATAAGGTAAAATCAATAACCAGAAATTGCATTTAGAGAGATTTAGGCTCAGTTAAAGGCACTAAGGAGAAGAATGTATAATGTGGAAAAAGAAAACAATGA
Source organism: Sus scrofa (assembly GCF_054392235.1). Lineage (NCBI taxonomy): Eukaryota > Metazoa > Chordata > Mammalia > Artiodactyla > Suidae > Sus > Sus scrofa. Next base: position 13,283,014 of record NC_139402.1, read on the forward strand.
CATGGAAGAGAGACTAATGGGAATCACGCAATCAGGAAGGCAGGCAGAAAACTGAATGAAAAACATAGGGAAGCAGTAGATCTAAGGGACAGTATAAAGCAGTCCACTCTCTTCATCATAGGGATTCCAGAAAGAGAAGAAAAGGCAAAGGGGATTAAGACACATTTCAACAAATGTTGGCTAAAATTTTCCAAATCTAGAGAAACAACATGTCAAGACACAGGAAGCACAGAGGGCCTGAAACATGTTGAACTCAAAAAGGCCCACACAAAGAGATATTTTGATAAAAGAGCAAAAGTTAAAACAAGAGAAAAACGCAGAATTCATTATAACAGAACCCCGATAAGGATCTCAGCTGATTTCACTACAGACCAGAAGAGAATGAAAAGATATATCCAAAGTTCCAAAAGGAAAATTTTGGCAGCCTAGCATACACTACCCGGAAAAATATCATTTAGGTAAAAGGGAAATAGAGAATTTCCCCAACAAATGGATGCTGAAATACTACAGAAATACCAACCTTATTCTACAGGTAATATTGAAGTGGTTTCTATGAAGAAAAAGTGAGAAGAAATAGGATAGAGGAATCACAGTTGGAAATAAATGACTATACCATTCTAAAAAAAAAAAATATGTAGAATAGACCACACAGACAAGGAAGAGCAAAAGGACAATTATGAAGTGGTTAAAAAATAACTTCAAAAGGGAAATAAAGTGTTTCTTCAACAAGAAAAAGCTGAAAGATTACAGCAATACGGAAACCATTCTAAAAGACATACTGAAAGGACATCTCTAAATTAAAAAAAAAAAGGAGGAAAATCTATGATGTTGGAAACCACAATTGGAAAGCTGTGACTTACATAAGCCAGCACAGAACTCTAACCACGGAGATATTAAAGAAAAAGGGATAAAATAAGCCAGCAAATTCATACAATGTGGACAAGGAAAGTATGAAAAATTACATTCGTTATACACACTTTTTAAGGATGTGTTAGAGGCTAAATGATTACCAGGCTAAAGCAAAGAGATGTAGGAAGTGGTTAACATACGAAAAAACAGGGCAACCATAAATCAAAACCAAACCTTACATTCACAAAAGCTAAAAAGAAAAGAATTCAGGCATAAAATAAGGGGAAAGCTACCCACAAAAAAAAGAAAGGAAGAAAAGAGAAACACAGAATCAACCAGAAAAAAAGGATTAAAATGGAAATACATATCAATAACCACCTTAAATGTCCATGGAATGAAGGTTCCAATCAAAAGACATAGAATGACTGATTGGATAAAACAGCAAAAACCTTCAACATGCTGCCTACAAGAGACTCACCTTAGGACAAAGGACACATATAGATTGAAAGTGAGGGCATGGGAAAAGATATTTCAAAACAAAGGACAAGATGTTAAAGCAAGAGTGGCAATACTCCTATCAGACAAAATAGACTGTAAGACAAAGCTGATGAAGACAGAAAAAAGGACACTATTTAATGGTGAAAGGATCTGTACAAGAAGAGGGTGTTACAGTCATCAACACATATGCCCCATTAAAGGAGCACCCAGATGCCTACAAATTCCAACAGACATAAAAGGAGAAATTGATTGGAAGACAATCAGAGGAGGAGACATTAACACCCCAATCACATCAATGGACAGATCCTCTGGAAAGAAAATAAATAAAAGCAACTGAAATTCTAAAGGAAACCATAGGAAAGAGAGACTTAATCGACATTTTCAGGACATCACATCCAAAACTATCCCAATGTAACTTGTTCCCAAGTGCACATGGAACATTCTCAAGAAGTGAACACATACTGGGGCAGAACGCTAATCTCAACAAATATAAGAGTATAGAAATTACTTCAAGAATGTTCTCTGACCTCAATGGCATGAAACTAGAAATCAACCACAGGGGGGAAAATGAGGAAAAATCTACTACATGGACACTAAACCACATGTGATGAAAAAAAACAATGGGTCAATGAGGAAGTCAAGAAGGAAATGAAAATAACTAAAGGCAAATGATAAGGGAGACAGATTTCCTCAAAATCTGTGTGATGCCACAAAAGCAGTGCTCAGAGGGAAGTTCATAGCAGTACAGGCCTTCCTCGAAAAAGAAGAAAAATTTAAATTTGACAACTTAACCCACCAGCGAAATGACTTAGAAAAAGAACAAGCAAAACCTAAAAGTCAACAAAGGAAGGAAATCATGATGATCACAAAGGAAATCAATAAAATAGAGATTCAAAATCAATAGACAAAACAATTAAATCTAGAGCTGGTTCTTTGAAAAGGTAAACTCATTAGACAACCCCCTGGCTAGACTCAACAAGAAGAGGAGTGAGAAAACCCAAAGAAACACACTAAGAAATGAAAAAAAGAAGTCACAATGGATACTACTGAAGTACAACAAAACCATGAGAGAATACTATCAACACTTGTATGCCACGAAATTTAACAACCCAGGAGAAATGGACATCTTTCTAGAGACTGAATATTGTCAAGATAGCTTGCCAAAAATGAATTAAAAAAATAGATCAACTGAACAGACTGTTCACTAGAAATTCATTTGAATATGTCATAAAAAGACTCCCTGCAAATAAAAGTTCAGGAACAGATGGCGTTGCAGGAGAATCCTACCAAACACACAAAGAGGAACCGATGCTCATCCTCCTTAAAATTTTTCAGAAGTTTTAACGAGAAGGAACACTCCCGAAGACATTCTATGTTGCCACCATCACCCTAATTCCAAAACCAAAGATACCACCAAAATAAAAAAAGAAAACAATCAGCCAATAATTTTGATGACTTTAGGCACAAACAAATCTCAGCAATATTTTAGCCATCAGAATCCAACAACATATGAAACAGATCATATACCACGACTAGGTGGGATTCATTCCAGGTTCTCAAGGATGGTGCAACAAAAGTAAATCAATGAACATCATACACGACAGAAACAATAGAAAAATTTTAAAAAGTTCATGATATGGCATCAAATGCAGAGAAAGCATCCGACAAAGTCCAACATCCATTTGTGATCAGAACTCTTACCAAGTGGGTATAGAGAGAACATTCCCGTAAATAATTAAAGTCATTTATGACGAACTCATTGCCAATATAATACTCAGTGGAGAAAAGCTGAGAGCCTTCCCACTAAAATCTGGAACAACACAAGGATGCCCACTCTCACCACTGTTATTCAACATAGTATGGTAATTCTAGCCACAGTAATCACACAGAAGAAATAAAAGGCATCCAAGTAGGAAGAGAAGAGGCAAAGCTGTCACTCTATGCAGATGGCCTTTTACAATCTATAGAAAAACCTAAGGACTCCACCCAAAAACTACTTGAGCAGATCAACAAATTCAGCAAAGAAGCAGCATATAAGATTTGCATTCAGAAATCGGTCACAATTCTGTATATTCACAGTGTAATACTGAGAAGGAATACAAAAATAAAACACCTTGTAACATTGCACCCCAACAAATCAAATACCTGGGCATACACCTGACAAAGGAGGTAGAGGATATATATGCTGAGAACTAAAAAACATTAGTGAAGGAAATTAAAGAAGATGTAAAAAATGGAAAGGTATTCCTTCCCCCAGGGCTGGAAAAATTAATATTGTAAAGACAGCCATACTACCCAAGGCAATCTACAGATTCAATGCAATCCCTATCAAATTACCCATGACATTTTCCACAGAACCCGAAAAAACAATCCAAAACAGACAGACAGACCAGTGGAATAGAAGAGAGAATCCCCCCCCCCCGCCAATAAAAGAGAAACCTATGGTCAAATAATCATTGACCAAGGAGGCAAGAATATAAAATGGGGAAAAGACAGTCTATTCGGAAGTATTGCTGGCAAACCTGGAGAGCTACATGCAATTCAGCGGAACTAGAACACACCCTCACACCATGCAGCAAAATAAACTCAAAATGGCTGACAGACCTACATGTAAGGCAAGGCACCCCCAAACTCCTGGAAGAGAACCTAGGCAAAATATTCTCTGACATCAGCCTTACAAAGGTTTTCTCAGGTCAGTCTCCCAAAGCAATAGAAATAAAAGCAACAACCAACCCATGGGACAAAATCACACTGACAAGATTTTGCCCAGCAAAGGAAACCAAAAAGAAACCAAAAAGACAACTTACAGAATGGAAGCAAGTAGTTTCAAAGGATGCAACTGACAAGGGCTTAATCTCTAGAATATACAAGCAACATATAAAACTCAAGTGCCAAAAACCAAGAACCCAAGGGAAAACTTGGCAGAAGAAATGGATATCCATTTCTCCAAGAAAGATGTTCAGATGACCTACAAGCACTTGCAACAATGCTCAACATCCATGATTAGTAGAGAAATGCAAATCAAAACTACCACAAGATACCACCTCATGCTAGTAAGAATGGCCATCATGAGTAAGCCGAAATATAGCAAATGCTGGCGAGGATGTGGAGAAAAAGGCAACCTTCCTGTTCTCTTGGTGGGAATGTAGGATGGTACAACCATCATGGAAAATATTATGGAGGGACTTTAGAACTCTATACATAGAACTACCATATGACCCAGCAATCCCACTCTTGGGCATATATCCAGACACAACGTTCCTTAAAATATACATATGCACCCGCATGTACACTGCAGCTCCATTCATAATAGCCAAGACATAGAAACATCACAAATGACCACTAATGGATGACTGGATTAGGATTATTTGGTATATACAGACAATGGAATACTACTCAGCCACAAAAAAAGAAGAGAAGTATGCCATTTACAGCAATAGAGATGGAACAAGAGACTCTCCTTCTGAGTGAAGTAAAGTCAAAAAGAGAAAGACACATTCTATATGACATTACTTATATCTGGAATCTAATATATAGCACACAAAAGAAAATCATGGACTGGAGAATAGACTTGTGGTTGCCAAGGGGGAGTGGAGAGAGTGGGATAGATTGGGAGCTTGGGGTTAATCGATGCAAGTTCTTGGTTTTGGAATGGACTAGAAATGAGATCCTGCTGTGTAGCACTGGGACTATGTCTAGTCACTTATGATGTGGCATGATAATGTGAGAAAATACAATGTGTACATGTAGATGTAACTGGCTCACCATGATGTACAGTAGAAAACAAAACGACATTGGGAAAATAACAATCAACAAACAAAGAAAGAGTGGGAATGGGAAATGACATTTCATGCCAATGGAAAAGACAGGAAAGCCGGAGTTGCAATACTCAAACCAGACCAAATCCACTTTTTTTTTGTCTTTTTGCATTTCTAGGGCCATTCCTGCAGCATATGGAGGTTGCCAGCCTAGGGGTCTAATCAGAGATGCAGGTGCCAAGCTATCACAGACCGTCAACAACGCAGTATCCTACCCCTGTCTGTGACATACACCACGGCTCACAACAAAGCCAGGCCAGGAATCAAACATGCAACCTCATTGTTCCTGGTCAGATTCATTAACCACTGAGCCATGACAGGTCCTCCCATAAGACCATATGCACTTTAAATGAAAGCTATAAACAAGGACAAAGAAGGACAGTATTCAATGACAAAGGAATCCTTCCAAGAAGAGGATATTTCAGTTGTCAACCTATGTGCCCCTAATGTAGGAACTCACAGATACATACAAAACTACAACAGACATAAAAGGAGGAGTTGACAGGACTACAATAATACGAGGGGACTTTCACACCTGACCCAAATCAAAGGACAGATTCCCTAACAGAAAATCAACAAGGCAATAGAGATCCTAAAGGACACAATAGAAATCTTAGACTTCACTGACACTTTCAGCACATTACATTCCACCGAATATCAGAATAGATATTCTTTCCATGTGCAAACACAACACTGGCAAGGATTGACCCCATGCTGGGGCACAAAACTAACTCAGCAAGATGAAAAGTATGGAAATTATTTCAACTATCTTCCCTGACCACTGTGGCATGGAAAAGGAAATCAACACAGGAAAAAAAGATGGCAAAAAAACCCCTGAATGCATGAAAAGTAATCAACACGGTACAAACAACAAACAAACAAACAAACAAGCAAAAACAAAGATCAGTAAGGAAATCACAAAACAAATGAAAAAATACCTCAACACAAATGCTAGTGAAGGCACAACGTTTCAACTCTACAGGATGCTTCAAAAGGAGTGCTTAGAGCGAAATTCCTAGCGATAGAGGGCTTCCCCAAGAAGGAAGAAAAATCTCAACTAATCAGCTTGGCCCCTCACCTAAATGAAGTAGAAAAAAGAAATTCTAAAGTCAACAGAAGGGGATAAATCACAAACAGAGAGGAAATCAATTAAATAGCGATTCCAAAAACAAGAAAAAATCATTAAAAAGAAAGCTGACCAAACTCTGTCCAGATCCACAAAGGACAGGAGAGGTAAAACCCAAAGAAACAAAATAAATGAAAAAGAAGAAACACCAATGGAAAATTGCAGAAATAATAATAGAAAAAATAAAAGAGTATACCATGACCAGTTGCATACCAATAAATCTGACAACCTAGAAGAAATGGACAACTTCCTGGAGAATTAGAACACACCAAGATGGAATAAAGAAGAAAGAGTGTGCAGAAAGGCAACCTATTTTGGAATGTTAATCGTATATCCTGTTATTTTGCTGAATTCACTGATTAATTTGAAGAGTATTTGTGCAGCCTCCTTAGGGTTTGCTGTATAGTGTACCATATACCTGCATGGAGATAATTTTACCTCTTTTCTAAATATTGTCATATATCTCCATGAAGTGATATTTTTACTTTTTTTCTTCCAAATTATTACAGTTATTTTTTTGTTGGATGGATTTCTGTAGCTCGAACTTCCAAAACTATGTGGAATAAAAATGATGAGAGTGAGGACTAAGAACCAGTAGAGGAGATGGGATTAAGATGGTGGAAGGGAAGGACTGGAGCTCAACCTTTATCCTAAAAGCACCAAAATTCAGAACTAAAGGCTGAGCATTCTTCACCCGAATGGACTAGAAACCTTAAAGAAGATAACCTACTCCGGAGGAAAAAGAGGAGGACCCTTCAAGGTAGGAGTGGTGATTTTGGGATATAAAAAAACCCCACACCTCCTGGGTGGGAAGCCCCACAGACTGGAAACTAACTGGTCCACAGAGACTCACCTCCAGGGGTGAGAGTTCTGAGCCCCACCTCAAACTCTCCCATGTGGGGATCTGGGACGGGGAGAAAGAGCCCCTGGAGCATCTGGCATTGAAGGGCAGTGGGGCTTCTGTGCAGGAGCTCCACAGGACTGGGGGAAATGGAGACCCCATTCATAAAAGGCACACACAGAGGTTAATGTGCACTGGGTCCCAGGGCAAAGCAAAGTCTCCATAGGAACCTGGGTCAAACCTGCCTGCAGTTCTTGGAGGACATCCTGGGAAAACAGGGGTGAACGTGGCTTGTTGTGAGGGAAGGACATTGAAAGCAAAGCTCTCAGGAATATTCAGCAGCCATACCTTTCTCTGGAGGTGGCCATTTGGGGAAAACCTGGCCCCATCCATCAGTCAGTGCTGAGAAGCCCCAGGGCAAACACCAATCCAGGTGGGATCATAGGCCTGCCCCTCAGTAAACAGCCTACCTATAGACCCCTCAGGCACACAGCTGCCTCTAATCCCATCAAGAGACTAAGTCCCACCCACCAGAGGGATAAGAATCAGCTCCACCTACAAGTGGGTAGGCATCAGCCCCTCCCATCAGGAAGCCTACAGCAAGCTCCCATACTGACTTCAGCCACAAGGGGGGCAGACACCAGAAGCTAGAGCAGCTGCAACTCTATTATCTGTAAAAAGTCACCACACCAAAAACCTATAAAAATGAAAAGACAGAGAACAATATCTCTGATGAGGGAGATAGGGCAACCTCAGAAAATCAGCTCAACTATGAGGAGATTCTCAGCCTCCAGGAGAAAGACTTTATAGAGTGTTGATGCGGAAGATGATGCAAGACATTGGAGATAAACTGGAGGCCAAGATGGATAACTTACAGGACACACGGAGAAAAGAGATGCAAGACATCAACATAAACCAGAGGAGATGCAAAATGCATAACTGAAATAAGAAATTCACTAGAAGCAGGTAACAGCAGAATACAGGAGGCAGAAGGTCAAATAAGGGAGGTGGAGGACAGATTAGTAGAAAGTAAGATTGCAGAACAGAAAAGAGAGCCAAAGGTTGAAAAGAAATGAAGAGGGTCTCAGAGAACCCTGGGACAATGTTAAACACACCAACATCCGTATTAGAGGGGTGCCAGAAGGAGAAGAGAGAGAGAAGGGGACAGAAAAAATATTCCAAGAGATAATAGCTGAAAACTTCCCTAACATGGGAAACGAACCACTCACTCAAATCCAGGAAGCACAACGAGTACACCTTATAAAATAAACCCAGGGAGGAATACCCCGAGGTGCATATTAATCAAACTGACCAAAATTAAAGACAAAGAGATAATCTTGAAAGCAGCTAGGGAAAAGAAACCAATAACATACAAGGGTATCCCAATAAGGTTATGGCAGATTTTTCAGCAGAAACTCTTCAGGCCAGAAGGGAGTGGCATGATTTACTTCACGTGATGAAAGGATAAAACCTCCAACCAAGATTCCTCTACCCAGCAGGACTCTCATACAGATTTGAAGGAGAAATCAAAAGTTTTGTAGATAAGCAAAAGCTAAGGCAATTCAGCACCACTAAACCAGCCTTACAACCAATACTAAAGGAACTTCTCTAGGCAGAAAAGAAAGGATGGCAACAGGAAGCAGAAATCCCACAAATGACAAGGCTCACTAGGGAAGGTATGTATACAGGAAAGATACATACAAAATCGTCCATGCACAATGATACCACCACAATCAGAAATCATGAGACGAGCAGGGTACAAACGAGGGACACTGGAGATGAACTTGCAATGAAGAGAACAACAACTTAAAACAACCTTATATACATACAGACTCATATCAAAACCTCAGAATAACTGCAAACCAAAAATCTACAATTGACACACAAAGAAACATCAACATAAGTACAACACTAAAGAGAGTCATCAAACCACAAGAGGAGAGAACAAGAGGAGAGTGAGTGAAATCAACAAACAGCAATAAAAACAAATCCAAAGCAATTAATCAAATGGAAAGAAGAGCATACATGTCAATAATTACCTTCAATGTCAATGGACTAAACACCACAGCCAAAAGGCATACACTGGCTGGATGGATACAAAAACAAGTCCCATACATATGCTGTCTTCAAGAGACCCACTTCACTTCTAGGGACACACACAAATGGAAAGTGAGAGGATGGAAGAAAATTTTTCATGCAAACGCGGATCAAAAGAAGGCTGGAGTAGCAATACTCATATCAGACAAAACAGATTTTAAAATGAAGTATATTTTAAGGGCCAAAGAAGGTCGTTACATAATGATCAAAAGATCAATCCAAGAAGAAGCTATAACAATTTGAAATACCTACGCACCCAACATAGGTTCCCCACATTATATAAGGCAACTGCTAACAACCTTAAAAGGACAGATCAATGATAACACAATAATAGTGGGGGATTTTTAACACCCCACTCACAGCAATGGGCAGATCAACCAGATGGAAAGCCAATAAGGAAACACAGGCCCTGAATGAAGCATTAGAACAGAGGGACTTCATAGTTATTTGTAGGACATTCCATCCAAAAGCAACGGAATACACGTTCTTCTCAAGGGCACATGGAACATTCTCTAAGAATGATCATATCCTGGGCTACAAATCCAACCTCAGCAACTCTAAGAAAATTGAAATCATATCAAGCATCTTTTCCAACCACAACGCTATATGACTGGAAGGCAACAACAAGAAAAACTCCGCAAAAAACACAAACACGGGCAGACTCAACAACATGCTACTCAACAACCAAGGGATCACTGAAGAACTCTAAGAGGAAATTAAAAAATACCTAGAAGCAAATGGCAACGAAGATACAACACCCCAAAACCTATGGCATGCAGCTTCCAAGCCCTCAAAAGACCTAGATTGTTGCAAGTGAAAATTTATCCAGGACAGTGATGGAGCAAACATTCCAGGCAGAGAAAAATATGCACCTAATGAATGATTTTCATTCAGTAAGATCCACTCATTTATTTTTTAAACCCATTAGTTTTTCTGCTTCCAATTTCTGAACATGAATTGAGTTATTTCTCCATTTATGGAGGTGTCCTCTAGTTTGACCCAGCTATGTTTCATAGTTTCTTTTTTTTTTTTTTTTTTTTGGCTGAGGACGTGCATCTTTGCTAATTATGTAATAGTACTCTACACTTAAGTACTATTTTAAATATATTTGAAACTTTCATTTCGCAAATGTTTGATGCTAATGTGCAGACCATACTTATTTTCATGAGTGTAATTTCTGTGTTGTGACATTCCTAAATCATTTATTAGTTCTACAGATTCTTTGTGATTTCTTGAAGAACTTCTACTAAGTTATAATGTTTTCTGTAAATAGATTTTTTCACTTCTTCTGTTCTGATGGCTGTAACTTTTTTGTTGTTGCCTCATTGCATTTTACAGATGCTTAGATCATCTGACTCGCTGCTGCAGAGGTGTGGCTTAAGCATCCCTGGCCAGTTAATGCAGCAGTTGTGGTTTCTATGCCTGTTGCCAAAAAGGAGGTTGTGATCAGGCCTCTTTTCCAGAAACACGCAGGTTTTGTGCTTTGGCTTTTTGCCTGTAGTTGCTCAGATATGGTGTGGTGGCCTGGTGAGTTACTGCAGAAGTTGTGCTTTTGTTTATTAGGCTGGTGTTTGCAGATATGGTGAGATAACCTGTCTTGTTAGGTGAAATGAGTACAGTGAACTTTTCCTTCCAAATTCTGCAGAGGTCGCTTGGTGAATATCTACGTGGCTGGGACAGAGTTTGTGGTTAGTTTACATGGCTGGTGGCTGTGGAAATTATGCTCAGATGTCTTCTCTGGCTTCTGCAGAGACTACGGCTTGGCTGGCTGAATGGTGATAGTAGAAGTTCTGGTTTGACTTCCTGATCAGGCTAGTGGAAGTTGTGATCAGGCCCGCTGGCTGGTTACTATAGAGACTGAGGTCCAACCTCCCGGTCCAATTACTACCAAAATATGGTCAGCCTTCATCATGTGATGACTACAGAGGTTTTGGTTTTGGTGCTTACCCTGGTGGCTGCACAGGTGGTGATTAATCTTGCTGGTCCAGTGGCTATAAAGAGATTGTGTTGGGATTTCCTGAAAGAATATGGCAGAAGTAATTGTTACACTGTAATCTTGTGAAGAATTTGCAGTTTGGCTTTATGCATGGTTGCTGCGTTGAGTGTGGTTGTCTCTCTGCCTAGTTGCTGAGGAGGTGGTTGTTTCCAAGCCAGCTACCACAAAGGTCTGAGGATTACTGAAGTGCTTTCATGAAGGTTTCACTTAGGGACACTCGACTGGGTCTTGAAAATGTGAAAAATAGGCTTCATAGCTCTCTGCTGCAGAAGTAGAGTTGGCCTTTCTGGGCTGAGTGTTGAACTTATTTACTTGATGATTCACAGCTCTTGGCCTGGCGTCAAGGGTTGATTTCTTCAAAGGCAGGAATTAGGCTTCCTAGGATGATGGGTGGGGGTGTTTTGATGTGCCTCCCAGGATAGTTGCAGAAATTCACAATTAGGTTTTGGGGTGGCTGCCTAGATTTTGATGTGTTGTTCTAGCATTGCTATCACTCATTTGGAGAGGGCATCCTGAGGCAAGTGCTCAGTGGTGTTGTCTCGCTTCCTGGCAGGTTCCTTCCAAGACTGCAGTATGCTTTACTTACTGGATGCTATGATGTTTGTGTTCAGACTTCCTGAGCGGATTATCCAGATATGGTGGTTCAGAATTCTTTTTTTTTTTTTTTTTTTGAAGGAGATGTTGTCGTTCGGTTCTCAAGACTGTTTCATAGAGGTGTTGAAGGCAGGTTTCCACAACGGGGAAATACCATAAATTCAGGGTTCGTGGTATTTCTGCCTGATCTAATTACTGTAAAGTTTTTGGTTTGCATTCCTTGTTTCCAAAGAGTATAGATTGGTTTCTGGAGTAGCTACACAGAAAAGCAGATTATAGAAGGAATTTTCACATACAGATGTATAGGGAAGTCATTCTGGCTTGTACATGATTCAGTTTAAACGTTACGGTGACTAAGCCAGCAAGTCTTAGAGACTGCTAAACATGCATTTATAAAATGACCAGGATTCTTGGTCCCCTAGAAAATGGAAATTAATGAGATGTGAGCCAAGAAGTTCAGGCAAGGCTTTATTGGGCCCTGCAGCAGCACAAAGGAACACATACAAGCAACAAGTTCCTTTTCTTGCTCGGTGAGGAGGGGCAAGTTAGTTTCTTCTCTGGAGGGATAAGGGTAAGCATGGGGGTCGGATTTGGGTCTGATGTGTGGCTGAGATTTTTCTGGGCACTTCCTCAGTGGTACTGTCCACTCTGTGTGTGATATACCCTGTTTCTGCCCCTGACACTCTGAATTTTTTGCTGGGGGTTGTTTTAGTTTAGTTTAGTTTAGCTAAGTTTATTATTTTATTCTATTTATTTTATTTTATTTTTCATTTGACTGGTTCATTTCATTTCATTTTATTGGTCTTTTTGAATCTTCTTGTTTATAATTGTTCCCAACTGCCCATGCATGTCGTTACTTGTCGTCCCTTATATTTCCTTTTTATTTCTTTGCTCAAGGAGACATTATTCAAGAGGCAAACAGTGCAACAAAGGATCCCAGGTCCTAGCCTGTCTCATGCCCTGCCCCAATCATTCTACACCCCTTATTCTTAAGTGTGTTCTAGAAGATTGGAACTCCTGGAGTAGGTTGGTTTTATGGTCTCTATACACTGATGGGATAAGTCTCCACTTTTGCCTGCTGGAAGCAGGGTTGCTGTGAGTAGGGTTTGGCCCACTGGTAGGGTAAAGTTGGAGGTGTCTTTTAATAGGCCCTCCTATATTGTTAACCTTTCTCCAAAGGGTCCAGTGATGTCCTTTGACTCTAGCTGAGCCTGTGCCTGATGAGGGGTGACTGCATGTCTCCGTTGTCCAGGGGGAGCTTGTAAGCCTCCCACAGGCAGCAGGGCATCCCAGGGTCCCTGAGTCCTGTTATGGTGAAAAGTTAGCCCCTCATCTCTGATCTGGTCCCAACTTTGGCTCAGGACTCCTTTATTCCCTGACCTCTGTGAGTGCATGGAATAAAGGGCTTGTCCCCATTGGGAGGTCCCCGTGATGGCAATCTCTTCAGCTCCGCCTTTAGCGTCCAAAAGCCCCACAGGGCATCCCTATTCCGTTGAAGGGGCTCACTTTGCATTCCCTTTCGGTCCCTATATGGGGCTTGGCTCTCAGGGCATAATTTGGAACCATAAATGGCAGGGCCAGCCACCCCAAGGAAGCCACAGTGCTGCCTCTCTCTGGTTGGAGACAGTAATGCACTAACTGCTGTTTTCCATCTATGGCCAGGGCTCATGCCCTGGGATCAACACAACCCCTACATATTGAACCCACTGCTGTGAGATCTGAGTCTTGTTTGTGGAGGTTTTGTTTTGTTTTGTTTTGATTTTTAATGATTGTTATTATTCCCATTATCAATGGTTTCCACTGTTCTGTCAATTATTTACTGCACACCAAAGGGACCCAGTCTCTCTCTCTCTCTCTTCCTTGCTCACACACACAAATTCACAACCCCCAAATACTATTTGTCTCACATTACCTCCATCATGTTCCACCACCCCTGACTAGATAGAGTTCCCTGGGCTAAACAGCAGGATCCCATTCCTTATCCACTCCAAATGCAAGAGTTTGCATCTCTCAACCCCAGACTTCAAGTCTGTCCCACTCCTTCCCCCTCCCCCTTGACAACCCCAAGTCTGTTCTCCAAGTGCATGCATTTCTTTCCTCTAGAATGTTTCATTGGTGCCATTTATTCATTTCCAGATTGGTGATATCAAATGGTATTTGTTGCTTCCTTTCTGACCTACTTCACTTAGTATGAGCATCTCTAGTTCCACCCTTGGTGCTGCAAATGGCATTACTTTGTGCTTCTGGAGTCAGTAGTTTCCCATTGTGAATAGGTACCACATCTTTTTAATGTACTCTTCAGTTAATGGAAATTTACATTGTTTCTATGTCTTGCATATTGTGAATAGTGCTAAAATGAACTTTCCAGTCCATGTATATCTTTCAAGGAAAGAGTTATCTGGGTATATGCCCCAGAGTGGTATTGTTGGGCCATAGGGTAGTTCTATATTTAGTTTTCTAATGTACAACCATACTGATCTGCATAGTGGTTGTAGTGGTTGTCCCAGTTTACTTTCCAGCTAACAGTGCAGCTGGGCTCACTTTTCTCCACACCCTCTCCAGAACTTTTTATTAATTGACTTGCTAATGCTGGCCATTCTGACAGGTGTGAGGTGGTACTTCACAGTAATTTTGAGTTGCATTTCTCTAAAAATTAGTGAGGTCGAGCATTTTTTCATGTGCCTGTCGGCCATCTGCAGGCATCCTTTGGATAAATATCTCTTCGAGTCATTTTCCCATTCTTCAACTGGCTGGTAGGTTTTTTGCTGTTGAGTTTTCTAAGTCATTTATTTCAGAGATTAAGCCCTCTCAGTGGCATCATTGGAAAGTGTTTTCTCTCATTCCAATGGTTGTCTTGTTTCATTGTTTCCTTTGCTGTGCAAAAGCTTGTCAATTTGATTGAGTCCTTTGTTTACTTTTGCTTTTATTTCTGTTTCCTTGGGAGACTGCCCTTGAGGAAACATTTTTTATTGTTGATGTCAGAGTATGTTTTGCCTGTGGTTCTTGGAGTCTGATGGTGTCCTACCTTATGTTTAAATCTTTAAGCCACTTGAAGTTTATTTTTGTACATGGTGTGAGGGTGTATTCCAGTTTCATTGATTTGCATGCATCTGTCTAGTTTCCCCAGCCCCAGCTGGTGAAAACAAGCTGTCTTTTTCCTACTTTACATTCTTGCCACCTTTGTCAAAGATTAATGGAATGCGGGGTTGTGACTTTATTCCTGGGGTCCCTATGTTGTGCCATTGGTCTGTAGGTCTGTTTTGGTACCAGTACCACAGTGTCTTGATTACTGTGGCTCTGAAAAATTGCCTGATGTCTAGGAGAGTTATGCCTCCTACTTTGTTTTTATTTATTTGTTTATTTTTTGCCCCCCTCAGGATTGCTCTGGCAATTCTGGGTTTTACATGGTTCCATATCAATTTTTGAATTTTCCCTTTGTCCTAGTTCTGTTACAATGTCAGGTGTCTTCTGTTAGCGATGTCATTGAATCCGTAGATTTCATTGCACACTATTGCTTTTTAATAGTATTAATTCTTCCAAACCTGGATCATGGACTCTCTGTCCCTTTATTTGAATCTTCTTTAATTTCTTACAGTTCAGCTTATAATCTTTCACCTCCTTGGTCCAGTTTATTCCTCGGTCTTTAAATTTTCGGGGTGCATTTTTCAAAATATGCTATTTTTTATTCTTTTGCCAAGAGTTTATTGTGAGTAGCCCAAAGGGCAACCAATTACCGAGTGCTAATTTTGTATCCTGCTATTTTGCCAAATTGGTGGGTCAGTTTGAGTAGTTTTGGTGTGGCCGCCTTAGGATTTCCTATAGATTGCATCTTGTCATCAGCCCGTAGTGAATATTTTGCCTCTTCTCTGCCAGTTTGGACACGTTTGATGTATTTTGTTTGTCTCATTGCTGTGCCTAGCACTTCCAATAGTAGGTTGAATAAAAGTGGTGAGAATGGGCCTTCTTGCCTCGTTTCAGAGTTTAGTGCAGAGGCTTTCAGCTTTTTTCCTTTGAGGAGTATGTTGGCTGTGGGTTTGTCATAAATGGCTTTTATCATGTTAAGATATATTTCTCAAATACCCACTTTGGTAAGAGGTTTGGTCATGAATGGATGTTGGACGTTGTCGAATGCTTTTGCTACATCTATTGAGAGGATCATGTGGGTTTTTACTTTTCGTATGTTCATGTACTGTGTGACATTGTTTGATTTGAGTAGTTTGAACCCTCCTTGCAAACCCGGGACAAAATCCACTTGGTCGTTGTGTATGATCCTATTTTGCATGTTGTTGGACTTGGCTGAAAAAATTTTGTTGGGAATTTTTACTTCTATTTCATCACAGATATTGGCATAAAATTTACTTTTTGGGTAGTGTCTTTGGCATTGGTGTTAGGGTGATGCTGGTTTCATGGACAATCTTTGGGAATGTTTCTTCTTCGTCATGCTTGTGGAAAGGTGTAAGGAGGATAGGACTGTTTCCCCTTGTATGTTTGGAATATTTCACCATTGTTCCTATGTGATGCTAGGCTTTTGTTTGCAGGGAGTGTTTTTATTACATATTCAATTTCATTTCTAGTGACCTGTCTTTTCAGTTGATCATCTATTTCTTCTGGATTCATTTGTTGCATGTTTTAACTCTCTAGAAAGTTGTCCATTTCTAGGAGGTTTTAAAATTTGTTGGCAATTAAGTATTTATGATATTTGCCTAGTTTTTTTGGGGGGGTGTTTTTGCAGTATCCATTGGGATTTCTTCTTTTTCATTTCTTACATTTTATTTTCTTCAAACCTAGGATTTTTATGTTTGTTTTTGCTTTTGTTTGGTTTTGTTTTTTTGTCTTTTTGACTTTCCTAGGGCTGCACCCCTGTCATATGGAGGTTCCCAGGCTAGGGGACTAAATGGAGCTGTAGCTGCCGGCCTACACCAGAGCCACAGCCATACGGGATCCCAGCCGCATCTGCAACCTACACCACAGCTCATGGCAATGACGGATCCTTTACCCACTGAGCAAGGCCAGGGATCAAACACCCAACCTCATGGTTCCTAGTCAGATTCGTTAACCACTGAGCCATGATGGGAACTTTGATTTCTTATGTTTTTTAAATCACTTTTTTTCTTTCCTCATTCGGTGAGTCTGGCCAGCATTTTGTCTTTTTACTTATTGTTTGCTTTTGCTTTTTTTTTTCTTTTTAATTTTACCTTTTATGTTTTTTTTAACTTTTCAACAAAACAGTTCTTAGTTTTATTGATTTTTTTCTTTTTATCTCTATTTATTATTATTATTATTTTTAATATTTATTTCAGAAACAGTTTTTTTTAACAGAATTTGTTAAATTATCTTAGATTATCTTGTCCATAAAAGGTCTCTTTTTCACTATTTTATTTTACTTTATATTTATATAATGATATAAACATTTTTTTCCATTAGAACTGGTTTATAGCATTCTTTCGATTTTGTACTCTATAGCATGGTAACCCAGTTACACATACATGTATACATTCTCTTTCTTACACAATCATGCTTCATCCTAAGTGCCTAGACATAGTTCTCAGTGCTACCCAGCATGGTCTCATTGTTCATCCATCCCAAGGCAGTTGTCTGACTCTATGAACCACAAGCTCCCAAACCATCCCACTCCCGCCCCCTCTGCTTGGTAAGCACGAATTTATCCTCTAGGTGTATGATTCTCTTTTCTGTGGAAATGATCATCTGTGCTGTATAGTAGATGCCAAATAAAAGTGACATCATGTGGTATTTGTCTTCCTCTTTCTGCCTTACTTCGCTCAGGATGAGAGTCTCTAATTCCACCCCATCTTGCTTCAAATGGCATTATTTCATTTTTTTTAGGGGAGTAGTATTCCACTGTGTATACATATCCATATTATCGTAATCCAGTAATCCGTCGATGGACATTTGTGTTATCTCCATGTATTGGCTATTGTGAATCGCGATGCAGTGAA
Organism: Sus scrofa; assembly: GCF_054392235.1. Taxonomy (NCBI): domain Eukaryota; kingdom Metazoa; phylum Chordata; class Mammalia; order Artiodactyla; family Suidae; genus Sus; species Sus scrofa. Next base: position 13,300,790 of record NC_139402.1, read on the forward strand.
CGTGTAGGTGCAGGTGTCTTTTCTAAGGAAATTTTGTCTGGATATATCCACAACAGTTGGATTGCCGGATCATGTGGCAGTTCTCTGTATAGATTTCAAAGGTACCACCACACTGTTCTCCACAGCGGTTGTACCAGCTTCCATTCCCACCAACAGTACAGGAGGGTTCCCTTTTTTCCACAACCCCACTAGCGCTTGTTATTTGTGGATGTATCAGTGATGGCCATTCCGATTGGTGTGTGGTGGTATCTTGTGGGAGTTTGGATTTGCATTTCTCTATTAATCAGGGATGTTGAGCATTTTTTTAATGTGCTTGTTGGCCATCTGCATATGCAGGGCTTCTGCCCATTTTTCCATGGAGTTGTTTGTTTGTTTGCTGTTGAGCTGTATACGTTGTTTGTATATTTAAGAGATGAGGCCCCTGTAAGTTTCATCATTTCAAACTGCACTATCCCATTCTGTAAGTTGACTTTTTGTTTTTGTTAGTTTCCTTTGCTGTGCAAAATGTTGTCTGTGTGATTAGGTCCCATTGGTTTATTTTTGCTTTTATTTCTGTTGCTTTGGGAGACTGACCTGAGGAAATATTCATGAGCTTGATTTCAGATAATGTTTTGCCTATATACTCCTCCAGGGGATTGAAGGTGTCTCGTCTTATACTTAGGACATTCATCCATTTCGAGTTTATTTTTGTGCACGGTGTGAGGGTTCATTGATTTGTGTAGCTGTCCAGGATTCCCAGCAATTCTGGCTGAAAAGACTCTCTCCTTCCCATTTTATGTTCTGGCCTACAATGTCAAAGATTAAATGATCATAGGGGTCAGTGTTCATTTCTGGGCTCTCTGGTCTGTTCCATTAGTCTCTCTGTCTGTTGTGGCACCAGCAACACACTGTCTTGATGACTGTGGCTTTGTAATGTTGCTTGAGGTCTGGGAGAGTTATGCCTCCTGCTTGGCTATTGCTCCTCCAGATTGCTTTTGAAATTTTGGATCTTTTGTGGTTCCATATAAATTTTTGGATTGTTTGTTCTAGTTTTTGTAAAAATCATCATTGCTATTTTGATAGGGATTGAAATGAATACTTAGATGGCTCTGCTTAGAAAGGACATTTTTACAATGTTAATTTTTCCAACCCAGGATCATGGAATAGCTTTCCATTTCTCTACATCTTCTTTAACTTCCTTAATTATCATTTTATAATTCTTGTTATATAGGTCGTTAGCCTCCTCAAAAAGGCCTATCACTAGGTATTTTATTTTGGGGGGTGCAATTTTAAAAGTTATTGTATACTTGTATTCCTTCTCTAAGATTTCATTGTTAGTATACAGAAACGTGACTGATTTACGAATGTGACTCATATATCCTGCTCCTTTGCTGACTGTGTTGATCCATTCAAATAGCTTTTGTGTTGAGTCTTTGGGGTTTTCTCTATATAGTGTCCTGTCATCTGCATACAGTGACACGTTTAGCTCTTCTCTTCCTACTTGGAGTCCATTTATTTCTTTTGTTTGTCTGACTGCTGTGGCTAGGACTTCCAATAATATGTCGCATAGGAGTGCTGAGAGTGGGCATCCCTTTCTCATTCCAGACTTTGGTGGGAGGATTGTCCAATTGTCTCCATTGAGGATTGTATTTGCTGTGTGTTTGTCATAAATGGCTTTGCTTATGTTCAGGAATGTTCCCTCAATACCCACTTTGGTGAGTGTTTCTATCATGAGTGGATGCTGGACTTTGTCAAATGGTTTTTCTGCATCTATTGAGATGTTCATATGGTTTTTGACTTTTCTTTTGTTAATACGGTGTACGATGTTGCTTCCTGTTTGTATATTGAACCATCCTTGTGAACCTGGGAGGCATCCCACCTTGTTGTGGTGGATGATCTTTTCGATGAGTTTTTGGATTCAGTTGACTAATCATTTTTTAGAATTTTTGCATCTATACTCTTCAAAGATATTGGCCAATAGTCATCTTTTTGGGTGGTATCTTTGTCTGGTTTTGGAATAACTTTTGGAATGTTCCGTCTTCTTCAAACTTTTGAAAAAGCATAAGGAGGATGGGCATCGATTCCTCTTTTTATGTTTGACAGATTTCACCTGTGAAGCCATCTGGCCATGGACTTTTATGATTCCAATTTTGTTTTGTTTTGGTTTGGTTTGGTTTGGTTTGGTTTGCTTTGGTTTTGTTTGGTTTGGTTGGGCGGTCCATTTATTTTAAGTTTGAGTAGTTCTCTTTTCAGTTTTTGTGAAAGTAAAGTTCTGTTTCGATTTGTGGCTGCCCTGTTTTTTAAGTGTGATAACCACTTGTTATAACTGTGTACTCTAGGTGAATGGTGATGTAGGCTCACCCACTTCATTACAATAATAAAATTCAAAAAGCAGAATAAAAAGGGTCTATATATTTCCTTACTCCCTTTGCCCACATTGTAGGATTTTTATGTCTTTTTTTTTTTTTTTTAACCTCTTCACCATTAGATCTGTATCCTGGCTTATTTATGTGACTGGTCTCTAATCCTGCTTTCCTCCATCCTTGTTCTTCCTCTTTTTTTATTTTTTAAATTTAGAGAAAACTTTCTTTCTTTTAGCGTGCATTTTGTACTTCTGTACTCTTTTAGATTTTGTTATTGTTGGAGAAACTCTTTGTTTCCCCTTCTATTTAAACTCATATTCTTGATGGATAAATTATTCCACATTGCAGATTTCTTTTTCGTTTCAGCATTTTAAATATCTCTTGCCACTCCCACCTAGCTTGTAGTGTTTCTGAATAGATATCAGCTATTCGCCTTTGGGGGATTCCCTTATAATGGAGGATTTGCTTTCTCTTGCCACCCTTAGAATCCTCTCTTTAACTTTGGCCATTTTTATTATACTATGTCTTGGTGTGGGTCCATTTGGGTTCAACGTGTTTGGGGACATCTGTGTTTCCTGTATCTTGAAATCAGTATCCTTTAGAATTTGAAACTTTCTGGAGATAATTACCTCAAATACATGTTCAATCCCCTTTTCTTTTTCTTCTCCTCTGGAATTCCTACTATGTGTAGATTGTCCTGCGTTATAGTATCCCATAGGTCTCATATTGCTTTCATGTTTATTCATTGGGTTTTCTGTCTGCTGTCCTCTTTGGGCGATTTCCTTTATTCAATGATCCATGTCACTAATTTGCTCCTCTGCATTATTCATTCTGACCTTTACTGCCCTTGGCTCGGTTTGTTTCACTGCAAGTGAATTTTCTACATTTGCATGGCTGCTCCTTATATTTTTAGCCCCTTTCTGAGGGAGTCCGCATTACTGTTCATATGTTCTCTTAATTCCTTCAGTAGTTTCACTATCTCCCATTTGAACTCAAAATGTGTCAGATTGCAGAGGTCTGTTTCATTGTTGACTGCTTTAGGTGAATTCTCCTGTTGCTTTAACTGGGAATGTTTTCTGAACTTCTTCCTCTTGCTCGTGTTTTCCATTTCAATTTCTGTAAGTTTGGAGAAGCCCACATGTATTTTGACAGAGTCTGGGGGGCACCGTTGTAGTGGTGCACTTCTGGAGGGCATGCAGGGCTGGCCAGGGCACACCACTGTGGGTATGCCCTTCCTGTGGCCAGGAGGGTCTGGCTGGGGAATGCCTTAGCCAGTGGGGCTCACTGTGGTATTCTGCAGCAGTGGGGCACTTGTGAGTGTGGGCAGTCATGGCTTTTGTCTGCCATGGTAAATGAGCATGCCCCAGAGCCAAGCAGGGCATTACCTGGTGATCCCTAGCAGCCATGTGTTTCCTGATGGTTGGGGTTGCTGGCTGGCTCACTCTGCCTCAGCAGGGCACTACCCGAGCCTGGGCAGGCATTTCTTGCCTGTGTGCAACAGCAGCAGGGCACTTCCCAAGTGAGGGCAGGTCTTTCTGGGACACTCCACAGTGTAGGCCCCTTCCTGAGTTTTGGTGGGGCTGCCTGGTGTGCACCTCGGTGGAGGTGCATTTCCTGCCTCTGTGTGGGGCTTCCTGGGGCATGCTGTGGCAGCAGAGCACTTCCCAAGCCTGGGCAGTGATGGCCTGGTCGCTCCATGGTAGAGAGGTGTTTCCCTAGACCTGGTGTGGCTCGCTGGTGCTTGCCATGGTGGAGGTGCACTCTGCACATGTTCAGGGCTTTCCCGGGTGCTCTGTGGCAGCGGGGAGCTTCCTGAGTGAGGGCAGGTGTGGCTGGTGCTTGCTGTGATGGAGTTGTCCTTCCTGTGGCTTGACAGGGCTTGCTGGACATGCCACATCAGCAGAGCAGTTCGCAAAGATGGTGGGGCCAGTGTGTCCCCTCTGCAGCAGTGGGGTGCTTCCCAAGGGTGGTTGGGATAGCCCCTTCCTGCTGCAGTGGTGGTGCACATCCTGATGTGGGGAAGGGCTTACAGGGTGCCCAGGGGCAGTGGGGTGCTTTGCATGGGTGGGCAGGCCTGCCTGGGAATGCCATGGCAGTGGTTGGCTCTCCACAGGGGGTGGCACCAATCTGCAATGGATGACAGTTTGCTTCTGGCCGGGCGGGTGTGGGGTGGATTAGTGGAGATGTGCTGGTAACGCTCTGCTCTCTATTAGCCAGTGGGCAATTGCACACACTGTGGTTCGAGGAGTCTTCTATGTTGACCCTCCCCTCCTGCTCTCCCCTCGCCAACAATGGCACCTTCTCTCTCCTGTGGGTCCAGATCCTCTGCCAGGTTCCCTCTATTTGGGCTTTCCAATCCCCAGCCATTCACATATTGCTCCCTCCACCCAAGGTAAACTGCTTATCTAATCCCTTAGGCTCTCTCCATGCCTCCCACACCAGCATGCTCCCAGGGACTGACCTCTGGAGCCTAGGACTTGGTGCCCAGCCCCCACCGGAGCATCTCTATCTTTGGTGTCTCTGTGTGTGGTTCAGATGGTCTGTGCAGCTCTCACTCTGCTTCCCAGGTTTCAGACATGCTGCTGTGTTTTTCTTGGAGTCTTGGAGATCCCTCCGACTTGGCTGACCTTTCCATTGGTTAGGCGATTTTCCAGGGTATGTGTTCCCTTTCTCCTTCAGAGCTCCCTCTCAGGAGTGCTAGTCCAGTCCTGATTCCCCTTCCCTCTCTCTCTTTGTTTCCTGTTGTCCTACCCAGTTATGTCAAGAGATTCTTACCGTTTTGGGAGGTCTCAGTTCTTCTGCCAGCGTTCCGTGGCTGCTCTGTTTGAGTTGTTTTAAGTGTAGTTGTGTTTATTTGTATTGTGATGATGGAAAGGGCAAGTGTGTCCCAGTACTCTCCCACCATCTTGCCTCCCTGAAATTGCATCCTTCTGTATCTTTCTTTGTGGCCTTCCCTTCAAAGTCTACTTTGTTTGCCATGGTTAGCACAACTCCTGTCTTCCTCTCTTGTCCGTTGACATGAAATATCTTTTCCCATTCCCTCATGTCAGTCTGCTTGAGGTCATTGCTCTGAAGTGAGTCATTGTAGACAGCAGCTTGTATGTTTTTGCTTTTTTATCCAATCTGACACTCTGTGTCTATTGATCAGAGTATTCAGTCCATTGGCATTTAAGGTAATTCTTGAGAAAGATGTATTTATTGCCACTTTCCCCGTGTTTTTCAGTTGATGCTCTGTATCTCCTTTGTTCCTTTTCTGTTGTTTGGTTTGGGTTGGATGATTTCCATTTATTGTATGCTTGTGTACTTTTCTTTTTGGTTTTATGTGAATGTAATGTTTGGTTTTGAGTTGTGGTTTCCCTGTTTTTTAAGTATGCTAAACTCTCCCTATATCTGCTAGCTTTAGCCTGGTATTCATATAGGCTTGAACACATTTTATTTAAAAATAGGAGTCTATATTTTCTTCCTTTCCTTACCTACCTTCTATGATTTTGAAGTTCTTTATTAATATCTTCATGTGTGTCCTTTAGTTGTCCCTTGAGTTTATGGTCACTATTACAGTAGGTATGTATGTAGTTATGTATTTATTAATGTATTAGTTCTGTATTCTGACTTAAGTGATTACTTTCCCCTTGGGATTTCTTCCACCCTATTTCTTACTACTTATGTTATGCTATTTTATTTTATTTTTTATTTTATTTTATATTTTATTTTACTTTATATTTTATTTTTCTATGTTAATTTACTTTTCTTAGGGAAGCCCTTGCATTGTTTCCTTAAGAATGGCTTTAATGTTGATGTACTCTGTTAGGTTTTGTTTGTTGAAGAAATTCTCTATTTCCCCTTCTATTTTAAATGATATTCAAAAATAAATACATACACAAAGTAATGATACATTTGCTGTGTAGAGTATTCTAGGCTGCAGATTTCTCCTTTTGGAAAGTTGAGTATATCTTGCTACTTTCGTCAGGCCTGTAGTGGTTCTGTAGAGAAATCCGGTGTTTAGGGAGGTCCCTTATAATTAAGGATTTGTATCTCTCTTGCTACCTTTAGAATGCTCTCTCCATCTTCGCCTTTTGCCATTTTTATTGCAACATGTCTTGGTGTGGGCATATTTGGGTTCAAAGTGTTGGGGGCCTTCTGCGATTACTGCATCTCGATATCTGTTTCCTAGAGTTTGGAAAGTTTGAGGCATAATTACTTCCAATATATTTTCAATCATCTCTTCTTTTTCTTCTCCTTCTTGAATGCCTTTTATGCATAGATTGGCATGCTTTATATTATCACATAGATCTCTTATATTGCTTTTGTGTTTTTTCATTTGTCTTTCTGTCTGCTGTGCTGATTGGGTAATTTCCATCATTCTATCTTCCAAGTCACTAATTCATTCCTCTGCACTAGTCATCCTGCTCTTTAACTCAGTTTGGGTCTCTGCAAATGAATTTTCTATTTTTTTTCTATTTTTCCTTATATGTTGTAGTTCCCTCTAAAGTAATCTGCACTAATGTTTTTATCTGCTCTTAACTCCTTGATAATCAGCCTTCATTTTTTCAGTATTTCCACTACTTCCCTTTTGAACTCAATGCCTCTCAGCCTCCAAAGTTCTGTTTCCTTGTTTGCTGCTTCCCATGAATTCTCCCGTCCCTTGCCTGGGAGTTATTCCTGAGCTTCTTCACCTTGCCCATGTTTTTCTTTTCCTGTCAGTTTGGGGAAGCCAAAATAGACTTGGAGGCTTACAGCTATGCAAGGGTAACTCCTTGTATTCTTTGGGTGGTTACACTGTATTTTTGGGCATGGGTGTTTGTATATTTGCTGCTTCTTTCTTTGGTGTGAGCAGGCTATCATGCCAAGGGTGCTGAGTGTATTTGCTGGGAGAAGGCAGCAAGGGATAGTGCTGGTTATTGATGGGATCTTAGCAGCAGCAAGGACTTGCAGGAAGGTGATGCAGGTAACTCCTAGTTTCAAGGTTGAGGGGGTGATAATGAGCTTCATGCACAATGATAAGCTACCTGGAGCATTTGGTAGTGGCAGCAGTAGGGTGTGTGTGTATTCCCAGAGTAGTGAGAGCAAAAACAGGCAGTGTTTGGTCACAATGACCTCGGTGGTGCCCTCGGAGATGATTAGGGCCACAAGTGGTAGCAGGCCATGCCCACCTCTGGAGTCAGAGGTAACCATGGTGGTTTGCCTCACAACTGTAGATGCTGGGAAGAAGCACCCTGTCCCTCTTAGCCCACACAGGAGGTGCTGCACCTGCTGCTCCTAGTTGCAGGGCCTTGGCAAAGGACAGTTTCCAAGCATCTGGGTGCTATCTGGAGCATCTGGCAGTGACAGCTGCAGGGCCAGTATGATCCTAGGGGTGTGAGAGCAACAGTTGTTGGTGCTCAATTGTGGCACCATCTCTGTTTTCTGACCTCTTAGGTGACTGTGGTCACAGGCTGTGACCTGCGGCTTCTGAGAGGAATACTTTGGTTTGACCCTGGTGCCTGTAGAGTACACAAGAGGCACCACATTTCACTTAGCCCCTGCTGTACTAAGCCTGCACCAGAGGTGCCTGGCTGCCTCTAGCCTGCCCAAGATGAATCCAGGGTGCTGTAGCCCAAGCAAGTGGCTTCTTGCCACCCATAGCCTGCATCAGGAGCAACCTGACCTCGGAGAGCCTGTGCACATGTGAGCAGGGAGATTTCTTTGGGGCTCACCCCTCCTCCCCTTGCCCTCCCCAACAATAGTGCCTTGCTTTTGTAGACAAAGAGAAGTACTTTCTTTTTTTTATTTTTTTATTTTTTATTTATTTTATTTTCCCACTGTACAGCAAGGGGGTCAGGTTATCCTTACATGTATATATTACAATTACAGTTTTACCCCCACCCGTTGTTCTGTTGCAACATGAGTATCTAGACATAGTTCTCAATGCTATTCAGCAGGATCTCCTTGTAAATCTATTCTAAGTTCTGTCTGATAAGCCCAAGCTCCGGATCCCTCCCCCCCCCCCAACAGGCAACCACAAGAAGTACTTTCAACTCCAAGAAACATTGTAACATGACTGCTGGTAGGACTGAAAACAATTTTTCTGAATGTGGCTCCAGAAAGGTGGCGAAACAGAAACATGAAGCTGCCAAGTCAGACAGATTCTGCATCTTCAACGGATTTGTTAACCATGCTAAGGTTTGGCATTAAAGACCAGCATAATTATTTAAGCCTCTCTTTGTGGAAAGCAAGAACGCAACTTATAAGTGTGCAGCAGGAAATATAACGGGGAGGAAATAAAGGCACACCTAACCCGGAGAGTTTGAGCATTTTAAAACAATAATGATACCCCCTCGTTTTTTGTTTGTTTGTTTGTTTGTTTGTTTGGTAAATGTTTCATTCGAAACTACCACCATGTGCTGATGGTGATGCAATCGCTGATTATGTCATTGGCCTTCATTATTGCAGTTATGGTGCACTTATGGACATGGGTCCTGGGGAAGCTAAACTATGCTGTAGTTTGGAGTATGAAATGTATTTTCTAACTTATGCTTATCTTTTTCTTTTTGTCTTTATAGGGCCATACATTTGGCATATGGAGGATCCCAGGCTAGGGGTCAAACCAGAGCTGTGTCTGCTGGCCTAAAACAGCCATAGCAATGCTGGAACTGAGCAACATCTGCACTTTGATCACAGCTCACGGCAACTCTGCGTCTTTAAAACCCCCTGAGTGAGGCCAGGGGTTGAAGCCACTTCCTCATCAGCACTAGTTCGGTTCGTTCACTTCTTAGCCATGGTGGGAACCCCATGAAATTTATTTATTTATTTTTGTAATGAAGACAATCTTGTCAGGTAAGATCCAAGTTCACTTTGAAATAACAGAGTATAATGCAGCTGAGAAAATGCTACATAAAGAATATGTATTTTCCCTTTCAAAACTGAACTTCATCTGCCCCTCTTTCCCTACCATCTTAATTTAGGCATCCATTCAATACAACCTGGACTATTTCAGAAATCACTTAACTCCCACTGTCTTTTTCCTTAGTTGCATTTTCTTTTTTGAAACCGTTATCATCAAGGAGGCATGTCAAATATTCCTGTCTAACTACCAAAATTTTCAAATATGGAAAAACCACAAAACAATCTGGCATTGAAAACCACTAAAAAGACAAAAGGACAACTAACAATGGGAGAAAATTGTTTCCGACCATGCAACTAAAAAGGGATTAATCTCTAAAATATAAAAACACCTTATACAATTCAACCACAAAAAAGCCAACAACCCAATGGAATAGGGGGCAAAAGACCTGCATAGACATTCCACGAAAGAATATATATACAGATGGTCAGAAAGCACATAAAAAATTCTAAACATCATTGTTTCTTAGGGAAGTGAAAATACAAACTACTATGAGGTACCTTTCTCACCTGTCAGAATGGCCATCCTTAACAAGTCCACACATAAAAAAATGCTGGAGAGGGTGTGGAGAAAAGGAAACTCTCCTACACTGATGAAAGGAATGTCAATTGTTACAACCATTATGGAAACCACCATGGAAATACTTCAGAAAAGTAAGTATAGAACTAGTACCTGACCGACCCAGAAATCCCACTCTTGGGCATACAGCTGGAAAAAAACGTCCCTTGAAAAAGACACAAGCACATGTATGTTCATTGCATCACTGTCCACAAGAGCCAAGACAGGGAAATAACCTAAATGTCCATTGAGAAGATTGGACTAAGATGTGGTGTGTATGTGTTCCATATACACACACATACACACAATGGAACCCCGACTCAGCCATAAAAAAGAACAAAGTAATGCCATTTGCAGCAACATGGCTGGAATTAGAGAAGATCATGCTAAGTGAAGTTACTCAGAAAGAGGAAGGCGAATACAATACGATATCACATATGTGTGGACTGTAACAGATGGCACAAGTGGAACTTTCCACCTGAACGAAACTCATGAATGTGGACAACAGTGTTTGGGTTGCCAAAGGGGAGGCGGCAGGATTGTGATGGACTGGAAATCGGGGGTTAGAAAAGGTGCAAAGTATTGCATGTGGAGTGGGTATGCAATGAGATCATGCTGTAAATCAATGGGAACTACATCTAGTCACTTTTGATGGAGCACAACGGAGGGTTATGTGAAAAAAAAAAGGATACGTACGTGTATGGGTGTGGGTCTTGGGTGGTTGGGGTGGTTTGTGCCTGGGTCACTTTGCTCAACAGTAGAAACTTGACAGAACATGGGAAACAAGCTATGATAGAAAAAATAAACATCATTTTAGAAAAAGAAACACAGCCCTTAATTGTTTCATAAATGAAGTAATTGCAACTATGAAGATGAACATATATGTTTATTTTTGAAATAAAGGAATTGCAGGAAATTGTTGACATTTGCAAGCATAAATGTTCATCTTCACTATCCTGCAGAATCTATAGACCGTTGATAGGTCAAAATTAGGATGGTGTTCAAATAATGAAGAGGATGGAGGTGTTGGCCTTGAGAGAGAGGCAGCAGAGGTATCAGTGGCCATTGGCAATGGGAACCACGGATGGTTGGTTGGTTGAGGGTTAGACAAAGGGCCCTCTCTTGGTGGTATATTCTGATATCTGGTTGGAAAAGGGGACGGCTTCACCGTCATTCCAAAATAACCACTCGGGAAGGGAGAAATAAGGTGGTACTGAGACATGGAAGTGGTAGTTGTAATGAAATTCACAAGGTGGCCACTTGCTGGAGAGTAGCTGCTTTGTGACTGCGTATGAAACGTGGTCAACTGATTTAAAGTAGCATGTTGAGCCACAACAGTTTGTCCTGTGGTCTGGCTGATGCTGATGATGTAGAAGAAACGTCACTTCTCACGGGGGTAGTTGTATTAGAAATTCTCTGGCTGGTAGAAGGCCTTCTTACTAAAGGCACATGTAAATTTGTGGAGGTTGAAAATGCATTTTCTCCACGAGTTTCTGCTTCAAAATCAGAATTATGATTATCCACCGTACGCCCTGTTCTAGAGTGCTTCTTGCTGCAACCTTGAAGTAAAGAAGCCGATACTGGAGAAACATTTTTATACGTGACTCTTCTTTTCCTCCTTACCAACAGTTGAGGACAGCCTCATTTAAAGTTTGGATTATGGTAGAACTGCAGCTAAAACCAAGGAGAAATTTATTTAATGGTATTTGAAACAAGGAGACGAGGAGACAGAAACCATAATATCTGACTCTTTGCATCATATGGAGTTAATATGAGACAATACACGTCCATTGCTAATATTTTCAAAAATGTTCTTAGTGGTCACAGCCAACTATTGCCCTCAAGGAAAAATGTCTGGTATATTTACATTAATAGTATTAGGCTCTGTGGCCTGCATTTTTTGAGGTTCATTGACAAGCCTCAAGGAGGCTAGGTCAATGATTTATCATCCCAAATATTTTATGACCAAGCCATCCTCAATTTAAAAATGTTGAGCATGGATGTTCCTGTCGTGGCACAGTGGTTAACGCATCCGCCTTGGAACCATGGGTTTGCGGGTTTGATTCCTGGCCTTGCTCAGTGGGTTAAGGATCTGGTGTTGCCGTGAGCTATGGTGTACTTTGTAGATGTGGCTTGGATCCCACGTTGCTGTGACTCTGGCGTAGGACGGGGGCTATAGCTCCAATTCAACCCCTGGCCTGGGAACCACCATATGCCATGGGAGTGGCTCAGGAAATGGCAAAAAGACAAAAAATAATCATCATAATAAAAATGGAACAGTACTTCATCCCACTTTCAAGGTCTACTTTGACCCTATATGGATGAACATATTTGCACATGTCCAAAGAAAATCTTATACACTCCCTCTATAAGTAGTAACTGGAAATTTCTTAATGCCATGATCCAAGCACAGACTTCATTTTCTTCTGCCAGAAAGTCAGCTAGTGAGGCACATCTTTGAAAATTCCTTTGCAACTTATTAAATGCATAGGGGTTAAGCTGTCAAACTCAGCTTTTCATACTCTCAGTTTCAAATATTCTGAACGGACCCTTTCTCTCCAGAACTTCTTTCTTGACGCGTTCTTCATTAATCACTATCAAGGTTCCATTTGCTTCCCACCAAGTGGACTTAAAGTGATCACTTTCAGCAGTTTTCCAAAGTTTTCTGGGAAAGGGCAGAGGAAGAAAATCATCGTCTTCATCTGGTTCAGAGGCACACAATGTGCGACATGGCTTTTTTATCAGGGAGCCTTCAGACAAAGCCCGAAAAGCCGTTTCTTCAATCTGAGACCTCAAGTCCAAGTCCCCAGTGATTGAGTTATCACACCTTGGAGATGTAATGGAGGATTCTGAACCAGTTGGTGCATCTTTAGGAGACACAGGTTGAATTTCTGAAGGAGCATGTGCCATCTCAGATTAGTTTCTCTGCAGCTACTCTTCTCAACAGCATGCCTTTTGAACTCTGCAGTTTTAAATGCTGCTTTGGTAAGCCTACAGAGATAAAATCGCCCATGCATCACAATGGTTGCTAAGCTAAGTAGCTGTCAGATGACAGGTCTCCTAGCAATCGGAGCCTAACCTTCAGTCAGTGCTTACTTTCCTATGAAATTGGTCCAGTTAACATAAAATATGAGCTCCTTACTTAAACAGTAACCCCCCTAACAAAAGTGAGGTCAGCAAAATCCCATTCCAATGGAATCTTTTTAATAAATAAGAAAACCCATCACATAAATAAATCCATTTCATCCCAGAAGTAAACATAAATTCCCTATTATAAACATACACATTTGGTGCCTGTTATTAAGGCCTGGAAAATGGGACCAAAAAAACCAGTAAAGTGAAACATATGGTATGTATCACTTCCCAGTTTATAACTAGAATCTATGCCGCATCTGTATTCAGAAAAATCTTAGCCAGGATTTCCCTGGCAGCTAGCTTGTTAAGAATCTGTTGTTGTCACCGCTGTGATCTGGGTTCAATCCCTGGCCTGGGAAATTCTGCATGCCCCGGGTGCAGTCCATAAAATAAAAATTAAAAAAAAGAAATAAAGGAAACAAACACACACACACACAAAAACACAACCTTTATCACTAAGCAAGACACGGAAGATCCCTGGGCACCAAGCAAAATATCTATAGCCATGGAGATATAGAAAGAGGGATAAATGCTGTGGTTAGGAGAGGAAATTTTGGGAAGCACCATCCAAAGGGATATGAGATTTCCTTGTGGATTGAGGCCAATATTTCACAACTGGAGAAGTGATGGGTGTACAACATTCTGAAGATAATATATGCCATTGCATTGAATACATTAAAATTCATACACAATGTTTTCACATTGTTAAAAACTGACAGTGATTTGCTATCACTAATTTTAGCACATAGAGTTTTCTGTGTATCCTACGTAAGTAGTCTGTGTGTTAAACAATATTCCTAATATTTTCTCCTTTGGATGGCTGAGAGAGGAATTCACAAGGCCAATTGGTATTCACTAGGGCATCAGAAAGTGAGGGTCTGAGCTCTAGATGGCATCAGCCTTAACTGCAAGGAGGTGTTAGGCTTACAAAGCACCTGTGGTGGGAATCCCTGGATGAAGTCCATGCTGGGAACCGGTTGCAGGGACAATGAAGAAGGAGGAGAAGGTCAAAGGAAGTGTAACGGCTCGAGTCCCATGATGTAGAGCAGTTACTCCCTGTAAGAGGTTAAGCTCTGCAGGCAGTTGTTTCCCACAGGTCATTGTTTCTTGCTGCCCAACTTGAGCATCCACATACTGGGAGGGGGTGTCCACAGCAAGTCTCTCAGGTGAACTGCAGCGGTTGGGGTGTATGGGGGTCTGTCTCCATCCTCCTGGAAACCTGTCATTCAAGCCTTCCATTATATGGGATAGGGGTGACCATCTACTCTTCTCTATCTGCTTCCTGCTGGCCTGGGGTGACAAGTACTGGGTGGATGGACATGGTACAGGCTACCATAGAGTTTGGGAAGAAAAGAAAAATGAGTTTAAATAGGAGTTTAGGATGTAGGTTGATACCAGTATTGTTGAAGGAGGACTTCCATTTTATCTGAGGAGGTTTTAACACTTGGTGTGGTATTAACCCATAAATCACAGGAGCTATTGGTCATAACACATGTTGTCTCCTTTCTGTTGCTGTATGAGGAGACCTTGAAAGTGTAAGGTTGCCGCTGCCAGCTGATGATGCTTTGAGAAGCGTCGGTCGCATCATGTCTGACAGGGCACATAAACCCTAAGATCTTAGCCAGGCAAGGTTTGCCTAAAATTACTCCTGAAATATTTCCTCGTCTTCCTTGGATGTCTGGCCCACAGCTACTCCATTCTGCCTTTTCTCCCTACTGGCCCATGCAGATGCCATGGTTAACGATCTCTGTATTTCTAGATGAGAGAAGAGGCAAGAATTTGGGGCCATAGAAATGCTCACCTGAAATCGAACTGTCTGAAGGCATGTACCTCACTTCTGGTCTCCTCCCTGAGCTCTGCTCAGCAGGTGCTGCAGGGAAACAGCTGCTGTGGCTCAAGTTTTACTCCAAGAAGAGCCTGAAGGCAAGTGCTATACTTGAGGTCACAGTTGGCTATAAGCCCCCATGGTCATTGACAGTTTTGACAGGCATTTTATGACCATATCATCCCACAGTGCTAGGAATGAACATCCCTCATTCTGGCCAAGAGTTCACAGATAGGCCACTCAATGTGCTAATACTGGACAAGGCCATGTTAGGAGTAGCCAAAAGTCTCTGGACCACCTGACTTGCTAGTCTATTATGGTCCAGGAAAATATTCCCTCTTGTTGCATTTTCCCATACTTAGATGTCACCGATCTCATATGGAACTGTCTATCATTTTCAGTGATTCAGGCGCACATTGGAAATGCAGGAAATAGCATTTTTCTGAAAACAGTGAATAAAAATCACACAGAGACACTCATGCTGAGAGAAGGAATTCACAAAGAGAAAGACAAATACCATATGATATCACTGATATCTGCAAGCTACTAGACAGCAGAAATGAAGCTTTCCACAGAAAAGAAAAACATGGACTTTGAGAATAGATGTATGATTCAAGGGGGTGCAGGAGGCAGAAGGGAGGGAGTGGGAGTGAGTGGGAGCTTGGGGTTAATTGATGTAGACTATTGCCTTTGGAATGGATGAGCAGTGAGATCCTGCAGTGTAGCACTGGGAACTATGTCTATTTGCTTACGATGGAGCATGACAATGTGAGAAAATAGGGTACACGTGTGTGTATAACTGGCTCACAATGCTGTATAGTAGAAAATATAATAATATATTGGGGAATTAAAATAAACATAAAACCTCTTTGGATAAGGAGTCAAAAATAATATAAGATATTTGTGGTCCATTAAAATATTATATAGAAAGAAGAATTGGTAATGTCATAAGTAAAAATTGAAAAGCTTCACCCAGAACAGACCAGTATTACCCTGTTGAGGTGGATTGGTCTGTCTCTTACCTTTAAAGGAAGTTTTATACTGGTTTGCCCAGTGTTCTTACCCTGTTTTTCCCTAGATGGCTTAAGTGTTCCCAATACAAGGAATCTTAATATTTAGATTAGTATAGATTTAATAATATAATTAATAAATTTAATTAGAAGTTATGTCAATTGGCTAAAGTTTCAATTTTTATTTATTGAGCTTTATTAGCATTAGATGAAATCATATTTCTGCCCTTGTGAGGGCAGGTATTATATTACCAGGTTGAGTTGATCTCACCAAGGTTCATAAATAATTAGAGCTCTGGTGGGAAGACACACATCAATTTAAATCAGTAGGAAAACAAACAACAACATGGGTCAGGTGTGGCAATCTTGGGATAGTGGTACACTTCTGATGGTGTTTTCATTTTGTCCAGCCCTGAGTGTTTTGTTATTAGGGCCTTGTTATAAGGTGACTTTGAAGTCAGTAGTTCTCTCTGTAGACCAATGCAATGTAGAGGCCCTTCCTAAGTGAGAAATATCAATTTCAGAGTTATTTTATTCACATTATTAGTGCATATGTGGCTTAAGAATTCCTGATAAGGGAACTTTCATCTAGCCTGGAGACAACCCTTTAAATGATACTTTTCCAGAGTGTCTAGCCCCCTGGTTATCATGGGGCATCTGATATTCTCCCAGAGGCAGATTACTGCAATCAGTTTCCCAAGCTTAGAATATTTTCTGATTAATCCAGCTAAACTTTGAAATATTGTCACATAGCATCAAAGAACTCTTTGGGAAGTTAGTTTTAGAAAGTGAACCCTAACCTCGAAACACAGAACTAGAATATGAATCACAAGGTTTTGCTCTAAACGGATCTTCATTTTTCAGCAAATATGGTCGCTTTAGAATTGTAGAAGTTATACCCCAAAATGGGAAACACATTTCCTAAGTATTTCTTCTTCATTATTGGGTTTGCCTAGGAGCCAGGAAGAACCAAGTCACCTCTTGTAGTTCCCATAATCCTGGCTCTTTAATTCATAGGTATTGTTTACCTTTTTTTAATCTTTTTGCCTTTTCTAGAGCTGTTCCCATGGCATATGGTGGTTCTCAGGCTAGGGGTCTAATTGGAGCTATAGCCACCAGCCTATGCCAGAGCCACAGCAATATGGGGTCCGAGCCGCATCTGCAACCTACACCATACCTCAAAGCAATGCCGGATTCTCAACCCACTGAGCAAGGCCAGGGACTGAATGTGCAACCTCATGGTTCCTAGTCAGATTCATTAACCACTGCTCCACAATGGGAACTCCTATTGTTTACCTATATTAACTTCCCTGCTTTAACGGCAGACTTTTAGCACGCACACAAGGACATCAGGATGGCAAGTCTGACCATGAGGGTTTAATTTTTGAGCCATAATCCTATTGATTTTGTTCATACATTTCATTGCACAAATTGTCCCCTGTAAGTTACACTTCATAAGTTTGCAAAAAAATAACATATATATTTATATATATAAACACAAACACACACAGAAGAAAAATTTAAAACACCTGGTCAAATAGAGTCATACTTTATTGTTTAATATTACTTATTCATTCAACCAAAGTAACAAAGGATTTCAAAAGCAAATGCAAATTAAAGACCAGCAAATTCATGTAACCTGTTATCAAAAGCTAAGATTAAGAAAGTTAGTAAAACCTTCTTTTAACAGAGAGACAGAAACTAAATTCAAGTTTTGCACTAGCTTACCTTTAAAATTATTTTACTTCATTAATGTGAATTCCCAATGCAGTCAATTCTGACCAAGCACAAAAGTCCTTTCTCACTGTCCACTTCCCATAAAACTACCATCACTTTCTGCATCCATATTATTCTGTCTGCTACCGTTCCATTCAAGATAATAAGCTATAAGACAGACTTACTTTCTGTTCCCCTGGTAAAATGCAATTCCATTCCTCCTCCCTTCTTTACTGAAAAACCCATCAAACTTTCCTGGATGGACTTTTTATCATTTCTAAAAGAACATGCTTCCTGGTACAGAATATCTCAGCACAGCACCAAAATACCAATCATAGTCTTAAGTGATGTTGTAGTCTCTTCTTCGTAACTGAAGTCTCAGTATCTGATTTGACTTTTATCAAACCTAGGTACAATATGTGATTATACTTATGTTGATGACTCTGAAGACCTGTGCACATAAGTTAAATCAACAAATTTTAACTTTAACATCAAATGTTAATTCAATACTGAATATTTTCCTGTTCATGCGAATCCAAAATTAACTTACCTTATGTATTTTGAGAATTACAGATTTTTGATGAAGTAATTTTGGCAAAGTGGTACATGCACAACACACACAAAATACACAAAACAGGAACCTCAGATTTCCCATTCCAAAGCTTCAGCCATGAAGAACCCACAACTGTGGATTCAAATTGCAATGAGAGACAGTGGATTCAAATTGGGATTCTGACAGATGGAACAAAACAAGATCACTTGTGTAGATGTTTAAACCCCTTACATAGTCTTTAATTGATGATGGTAATGATAATTTTAATAGTTCTTCCCCCAAAATAAATTTTTCTATGGTACATAATTTTGACCCAGTTACGCATACATGTACAAATTCTATTTTCACATATTGTCATGCTCCATCAGAAATGACTAGACATAGGTGCCAGTGCTGCAGAGCAGGATCTCTTTACTCATCAATTCCAGAGGCAAAGTTTATATTTATTAACCCCAAGCTCCCAACCTACCCAATCCCTCCCCCATGGCAATAACAAAACTATTCTGCAAGTTCGTGAAGTACATTTGTGCCTTATATTAGGTTCCAGATATAAATGATATCACACGGTATCTGTCTTTCTCTTTCTGACTTACTTCACTCTGCATGAGAGTCTCTAGTTCCATCCATGTTGCCACAAATGGCATTATTTTGTTCTTTTTTATGACTGAGTAGTGTTCCATTTTGTATATCTACCATATCTTCCTAAGCAAGTCATCTGTCAATGGACATTTGGGTTGTTTCCATGCCTTGGCTATTGTGAATAGAGATGCAATGTACATTTGAGTGCCTGTGTTTTTTAAGTAGAGTTTTGTCTGGATGTATGTGCAAACATGGGATTGCTGGGTCATATGGTAGTTCTATGTAAGACTTCTAAGATACCTCCATACTGTTCTCCATAGTGGTTTTACCAGTTCACATTCCCACCAACAGTGCAGGAGGGTTCCCTTTTCCCCATGCCTCATCCAGCATTTGTTATTTGTGGATGTATTAGTGACAGCCATTCAGACTGGTGAGAGGTGGTGTCTCATGGGTGTTCTCATTTTCATGTCTCTAATAATCAGTGATGTTGAGCATTTTTTCATGTGCTTGTTGGCCATTTATACATCTACGTTGGGAAAATGTCTGTTCAGGTCTTTTGCCAATTTTTCCATTGAGTTGTTGTTTTTGCTGTTTAGTGGTGTACGTTGCTTGTATATTCTAGACATTAAGACTCATCAGTGGCATCATTTGTGTCTATTTTCTCCCATTCCGCAAGTTGTCTTTTTGTTTTCTTTTTGGTTTCCTTTCTGTGCCAAACTTGTAAGTTTGATTAGGTCCTATTGACTTATTTTTGCTCTTAATTCCATTGCTTTGGGACACTGACCTGAGAACATATCCATGAGGTTGATGTCAGAGAGCATTTGCCTATGTTCTCTTCCAGGATTTTGATGGTTGATTTTCTTATATTTAAGTCTTTAAGCCTTTTTTCAGCTTATTTTCTTATGTAGTGTGAGGGCATGTTCTAGTTTCATTGATTTACATGCAGCTGTTCAGGCTTCCCAGCAATGCTTGCTGAAAAGACTGTATTTTTCCCATTTTATGTTCTCGCATCCTTCGTCAAATATTAGTTGGACCATAGGTGTCTGGGTTAATTACTTGGTTCTCTAGTCTGTTGCATTGGTCTATATTTCTGTTTTGGTACCAGGACCACACTGTCTTGATGACTGAGGCTTTGTAATATTGCATGAATTCTGGGAAAGTTATGCCTCCCGCTTGGTTTTTGTTCTTCAGAACTGCTTTGGCAATTCTGGGCTTTCTGTGGTTCCATACAAAGTTTTGGATTGTTTGTTCTCGTTCTGTGAAAATGTCATAGGTCAATTGATAGGGATTGTATTGAATCTTAAGATTGCTTTGGGTGGTAGTGTATCCATTTGTACAAAATTAATTTCTCCAACCCAGGATCACGGAATGTCTTTCCATTTCTTTACATCTCTTTTAGTTTCCTTGTTTAATGTTTTATAGTTCTCAGCATATAAGTGCTTTACATCCTTGTTCAGGTGTATTCCCAGGTATTTGGTTTCTTGGAGTGCAATTATAAAAGGTATTGTGTTTTTGTATTCCTCTTCTAAAGTTTCATTATTAGTATACAGAAATGTGACTGATTTCTGAATATGGATCATATATCCTGCTACGTTGCTGACTGTTGATCAGTTCAAAGTAGTTTTTGTGTTGTCTTTTGGGTTTTCTACACATAGTGTCATGACATTTGCATCCAGTGACAGTTTTATCGCTTCTCTTCCTACTTGGATGCCTTTCATTTCTTTGGTTTGTCTGATTGATGTGGCTAGCCCTTCCAGTAAAATGTTGAATAACAGTGGTGATAGTGGACATCCTTGTCTTGTTCTAGATTTTGGTGGAAAAGTTTTCAGCTTTTCTGCATTGAGTATTATATATGGGCCGTGGGTTTGTCATAAATGGCTTTAATTATGTTAAGGAGTGTTCCCTCTATACCTACTTAGGTAAGAGTTTTTATCATGAAGGGCTGTTGGACTGTGTCAAATGCTTTTTCTGCATCTATTGAGATGATCATGTTGTTTTTGACTTTTCTTTTGTTAATGTGGTGTATGGCTGATTGATTTGACACTGATTGATATGTTGAACCATCCCTGTGCACCTGGGGTGAATCGCACCTGGTCATGGTGTGTGACCTTTCTGATATGTTTTGTGCATTTGGATGGTTAAACTTTTGTTGAGAATTTTTTGCATCTACATTCATCAAATTTATAGGCCTGTAGTTTTCTTTTTTGGTGGTATTTTTGTCTGTCTTGGTAATTAAGCTGCTGTTGGCATCATAGAATGTCTTTGGAAGTGTTCCTTCTTCTTCAATTTTTGAAAAATTTTAAGGAGGATGTGTATAATTTCCTCTTTGTGTGTTTGGTGTAATTTTCCTGGGAAGCCATCTGGTCCGGGATTTCTTTTGTAGGTAGTGTTTTTATAACATATTCAATTTTGTCTCTAGTGATTGCTCTGTTCAGTTGATCTATTTCTTTTCAGTTCACTTTTGGCAGGATGTAAGAATCTAGAAAGTTGTCCATTTCTTCCAGGTTGTCAAATTTGTCAACAGCCAATTGCTCATAATATTCTCTCATTTTTTTTTTTTTTGTATTTCTTTACTATACATTGGACTTACCTTTTCCATTTCTGATTTCGTTTATTTGGGTTATTTCTCTCATCTTTTTGGTGAGACTAGCCAGAGGTTTGCCTATATGTTGACCTTTTCAAAGAACTAGCATTTTATTTGATTGATTGTTCCTATCATTTTTGAAACTCTATTTAATTGATTTCTTCTTTGGCTTTTATTATTTCCTTTCTTCAGTCAAATTTAGGTTTTGCTGGTTCTTTCATCTTTTTCATTTTATTTATATTTCCTTTTATTTTATTTTATTTTCCCACTGTACAGCAAGCGGTCAAGTTATCCTTACATGTATACATTACAATTACATTTTTCCCCCACCATTTGTTCCGTTGCAACATGAGTATCTAGACATAGTTCTCAATGCTATTCAGCAGGATCTCCTTGTAAATCTATTCTAAGTTGTGTCTGATAAGTCCAAGCTCCCAATCCCTCGCTCTCCCATCAGGCAGCCACAAGTCTCTTCTCCAAGTCCATGATTTTCTCTTCTGAGGAGATGTTCATTTGTGCTGGATATTAGATTCCAGGTATAAGTGATATCATATGGTATTTGCCTTTGTCTTTCTGGCTCATTTCACTCAGGATGAGATTCTCTAGTTCCATCCATGTTGCTTCAACTGGCATTGTGTCATTCTTTTTTATGGCTGAGTAGTATTCCCTTGTGTATCTATACCACCTCTTCCAAATCCAATCATCTGTGGATGGACATTTAGGTTGTTTCCATGTCCTGGCTATTGTGAATAGTGCTGCAATGAACATGCGGATGCATGTGTCTCTTTTAGGTAGAGTTTTGTCCGGATGTATGCCCAAGAGTGGGATTGTGGGGTGATATGGAAGTTCTGTGTATAGATTTCTAAGGTGTCTCCAAAATGTTCTCCATAGTGGCTGTACCAGTTTACATTCCCACCAACAGTGCAGGAGGGTTCCCTTTTCTCCACACCCCCTCCAGCACTTGTTATTTGTGGATTTATTAATGATGGCCATTCTGACTGGTGTGAGGTGGTATCTCATGGTAGTTTTGATTTGCATTTCTCTTATAATCAATGATGTTGAGCCTTTTTTCATGTGTTTGCTGGCCATATGTATATCTTCCTTGGAGAAATGTCTATTCAGGTCTTTTGCCCATGTATCCATTGATTGATTGTGTTTTTTGCTGTTAGGTTGTATAAGTGGCTTATATATTCTAGAGATTAAGCCCTTGTCGGTTGCATCATTTGACACTATGTTCTCCCATTCTGAAAGTTGTCCTTTCGTTTTCTTCTGGGTTTGCTTTGCTGAGCAAAAGCTTTTCAGTTTGATGAGGTCCCATGGGTTTATTTTTGCTCGAATTTCTATTGCTTTGGGAGACTGACCTGAGAAAATACTCATGAGGTTGATGTCAGAGAGTGTTTTGCCTATGTTCTCTTCTAGGAGTTTGATGGTGTCCTGTCATATATTTAAGTCTTTCAGCCATTTGGAGTTTATTTTTGTGCATGGTGTGAGGGTGTGTTCTAGTTTCATTTCCTTGCATGCAGTTGTCCAGGTTTCCCAGCAATGCTTGCTGAATAGACTTTCTTTTTCCCATTTGATGTTCTTGCCTCCCTTGTCAAAGATTAATTGACCATAGGCGTCAGGGTTTATTTCTGGGTTCTCTATTCTGTTCCATTGGTCTGTCTGTCTCTTTTGATACCAGTACCACACACTGTTTTGATGACTGTGGCTTTGTAGTATTTCTTGAAGTCTGGGAGAGTGATGCCTCCTGCTTGGTTTTTGTTTCTCAGGATTGCTTTGGCAATTCTGGGTCTTTTGTGGTTCCATATAAATGTTTGGATTGTTTGTTCTAGTTCTGTGAAAAATGTCCTGGGGAATTTGATAGGGATTACATTGAATGTGTAGATTGCTTTGGGTAGTATGGCCATTTTTACAATATTGATTTTCCCAATCCAGGAACATGGAATATCTTTTCATTTCTTTAAAACTTCTTTGATTTCTTTGATGAAAGTTTTATAGTCCTCGGCATATAGGTCCTTTACCTCCTTGGTCAGGTATATTCTGAGGCATTTGATTTTGTGAGGTGCAATTTTAAAAGGTATTGTTTTTTGTATTCTTTTTCTAATATTTCTTTGTTGTTATACTGAAATGCGACTGACTTCTGCATGTTAATCTTATATCCTGCTACTTTGCTGAATCTATTAATCAGTTCAAGGAGTTTTGGTGTTGAGTCCTTAGGGTTTTCTATGTATAGGCTCATGTCGTCAGCATACAGTGACAGTTATATTACTTCTCTTCCTATATGGATGTCTGTTATTACCTTTACATTTTGGAATTTTTATTATAATTCGTCTTTGTGTAGGCTTGTTTGGGATCAGCTTGTTTTGGGCCTTCCTGTTTCTTGATATCAGTATGCTTTTGATTTGGAGAGTTTTCAGCCATAAGTTCTTCAAATATACTTTCAATCCCCTTTTATTCTTCTCCTTCTGGAATGCCTATTATTTGTAGATTGACTCACTTTATATTGCCCCATAGGTCTCATATTGCTTTTATGTTTCTTCATTTGGTTTTGTGTCTGCTGTCTCTTTGGAAGAATTACATTATGTTCTCTTCACATCACTAAATCATTCCTGTGCATTATTCATTCTGCTTTATTGCCTTAAGGTCAGTTTGTATTTCTGCAAATAAATTTCTTGTTTTTCATGGCTTCTCCTTATGTTTTCTAGTTCCTTTCTAAAGGAATCTGCATTGCTCTTCACATCCACTCTTAATTCCTTCAGTATGTTCACTATCTGCCTTCTGATCTCAATGTCTGTCAGACTGTAGAGGTCTGTTTAATTGTTGACTGCTTTAGGTGAATTATCCTGCTCCTTTAACTGGGCATGGTTTCTGTGCTTCTTCGTCTTGCTCATGTTTCTCTTTTTCTGTGAGTTTGGGGAAGCCAAACTTTTGTCCTGTATGGCTACATCTATGCAAGAGCACCCCTTTGTATTTTGGGGGGGTTACTATTTATTTTTGGTGTGGGAGTTTGAATATTATTTCTTTGGTGTGAGCAGACTGTTTTCTCCAGGATGCTCAGTGTGTTTTCAGGGAGGAGGAGGCAATGGGTAGGGCCAGCAATCATTGCCTTTTTGGCAATGGCATCAAGGACCTGCAGGAAGTTTGCACAGGCTATTCCTAGCTGCAGGGCCCTGCAAAGTTGTAATAAGTTCTGGGCAGATCTTCAAGGTGACCAGAGCATTTGGTAGTAGCAACAGAAGGGTGTGTGAGTTCCCAGGGGAGTGAGAGTGACCACAGCTTTTGTTTGATTGCAATGCCCTCCTCTGAGGTGATTGGAACCACAGGTGGTCCCTGTTCAGGGATGCCTATTGGGAGCAGTGGCCATCTCTAGAGTCAGTGATAACTGCAGTGGTTTGGCCCTGCCACATGTAGAGCATGCATGAAGAAACCTGTCTCACTTATCCCACATAGGAGGTGTTGAAAAGTGTGCTCCTAGTTGCAGGATCCTGGGATGTGACAGAGATCAGGCATGTGGGTACTGCCCAGAACATTTGACAGTGGCAACATCAAGGCAGGTGTGTTCCTGGGTGTGTGAGAGCACCAACATTTGGCATTCAGTCACCCTCCTGTGTGGTGCCCTGTAGGTGAATGGGACTACAAGTGATTTTTGTTCAGATATTTCCAATGGTAATGGGCCATGCTCATCTCTGGAATCAGGGATAACTGTGGTGGTTTTCCACCTGCTGCCTGCAGACCTGGGCTAAGAAGCACCCTGTCCCAATTAGCCCACGTATGACGTGCTGCACTAGTTGCTCCTGATTGTAGGGTCTTGGGAAGGGACAGTGACCGAGTGTCTGGGGGCCACCCAGAGCATTTGGAAGTCACAGCTTCAGGATGGGTGTGTTCCCAGAGGAGTGAGAGCAAGAGCATATGGTGCTTGGTTGCAATGCCCTCTTTTTTTGGCACCTCCTGTGGTGAGTGGGGTCACTGGTGGAGTCCACTCACAAGTCTCCAGTGGTGACCAGCCACATATCCTTCTGGCCTCTGATACATCCACTGCAGTCTGTCCCTTCCACTTTCAGAGCCTGAGTCTCCAGCCCCCACCTAAGCCTCTCAGTCTGTGGGGTCTAGGCCATTGGTTCAGATGATCTGTGTGGCTCTCACCCTGCTTTTCTGTTCTCAGTCCAGCTCCTATGTTTTCCTTGGCCACTTTGAGGTCCTGCTGTCTCAGCTGAACTTTTGTCAGTTAGGTGGCTTCTCAAGAGGTGAATTTCTTTTCTCATTCAGAGCCCCCTCTTGGGGATGCTAGTCTTGTCCTGATTCCTTTTCTCTCTCTTTTTCCTTCTGTTCTACCCAGTGATGCCAAGAGTTTCTTGCCCTTTTTGGAGGTTTCAGTTCTTCTGCTAGCATTCAGTTGATGACCTGTGCCAGTAGTTTTACATGTAGATGTGTTTTTAGATTTTTTTGATGTGTTTGTGGGTAAGGGTGTGCAGAACCCCTTACTCCTCTGCCATCTTGATACGCCCCCCCAAACCCCTTTTTAACAAAGTTTGTAAAAAATATAGCATTTCTCTTTGTCCTTGAGAATCAACTTTCACCACGTACCCTTATTCCTGAAATTTCAATTCCAAAAAGATGGTGGAGCTAAGGCTTCCAGAAGTCCAGGTAGAACAACTGCATCTTGAAGACACAGGCAAATTCCTCCTGGGATGACTTTGTTTCCATAAGGGAAGAAAACATTTCCCTCAGTACTTACAAGCCTCTTTCCTGCATCTTAAAGTTCCATGTCATGTAAGTGCAGGCATGGAGTTTGTGGGCCCTGTCCTAATATTTGTATATTTTTTTCTGTCAGGAGAAGCCTGGTTTATAAAATGGACTGCAAGAATGGTGTGTCCTTCACTGGCCCCAGGGTCTGGATTAGTTTAGTGTATGGATCAGACATGGGATGGGGAACCTGAATCCTGGTTATGCCTAAGATTCCATTAGCAACTTCCCTCAGGGGCCTGTATTGTGGTTTTCAGGGGGTTGTGAACCATTCTTTTAACTCAGTTTGAATGGGAGCATGCTGCTGAGCTATGGAATGGGTGGAGGTGTCCCACACCCATGGCAAAAGAATGGAGGCTGGGAGAGGTAGCTTATCATGTTCTGTGTGAGCAAGGGTGAGGAGGAGAGAGGGCTCGGCAAGAGAGAAAGGAATGAGAAGTGTGAAGGAGGCTCTGATTTTAGGTAAAATGTCTCTGCCAAGAATTGGGACTGCACACCTGGTTAATATCAGGAAAGAACAGCTAAAGGGTATTCCTGAAGAGGTGCAGTTTAGAGGGGGTGTTGATAAGAGTTTGGAGATTAGACCACCAACATGCAAAATAGAGACATGAGAGGGGTGTTTGTGACCTGTTAATTCAGGTCGTGATGAATAAGTGGCCCCTAGTTAAAAAAGAAAACTTACCTCCAACCAGCAGCATTACCTGCTTCTCCAATGGAGTGGTAGTTGTGGGTTCCAGAGGGGTCCAGCTGTTTCCAGAGCTGATAGACCCTCAGTCTTCTGTGATCATAACAAAGTGGCTTGGCCTGTCAAAGTTTGATGCTTCTGGTGTTTATTCAGGGAGGCACGTGGCCCTCCCCTGAGAGGTTTCGAGTGGCCTCTCTTGTCACACCTGCAGCATGGGCCTGGAGTGTCTTGGAGCCATTGTCCAGCTGAGGGAGCCTGTATTTGTGGGAGCCCTGAGTGGCCATTGCCAGCATTTCGTATTTACCCTGATCTCTTTTTAAGTGTTGGCTCTCAGCCTCTTTATCCTGATTATTAAAGACCTTGAAGGGGAGGGTGAAGACATCCTGCTGAGGGGTTTGAGGGCAATCCTCCCACTTTTGTAATCTGTGCCTTATGTCAGGTGCAGACACAGAGATGAAGGGAAGATTTAAGAAAATATTTCTTCCTAACAGGAAAAGTTTAACTTTGTGTATATTTGGAGTGCCTCTGTTAATAAAGAAAGAAGTAAGGCAGGATTTTCATGAGGGCCTTGGCTAATTTCTTTTTGTTTTCTTTCTTTCCTTGGTAGATAAGAGCTGCTTCCCAGAGTCCTGCTCTGAGACAATTTACCAAGTGACTCTGCAGTTTGAAGCCTGGGGAATCGACCAGAGAGTCTGTTTGGAGCCTGTCTCAGGACTGGTATTGCCCTCACTCTTTGGGTCTTATTTTGCCAGTGGAGGTCATCTGTGTGGGCCTGAGTGGCCAACCAGGCCCTTTCCTTTTCCTTGGGGTAGAGGATGTAGGATAAGGTGATATCAACATCATTGAAGGTAAGGTCATGGGACTGAGTGATTTGGTCAAATTCCTAACATAGGTGGAGGGGTCAGAAGAGAAGGAGTCTAATCTTTTTTACAACTTAAGAGGGATTGGACAAGGAATTAGGGACATGGACCCAGACAATCCCTTCAGTTCCTGCAGTATCCCCTAATGGGACAAAATGAGCTAGTTGGGAGGTGTTTTGGGAGGCAGGAATTTGGACCCATGAATGTGTACGAGGAGGAGAGAAATTGGGGTCTGTATCTGGTTTAGGATTGGGAGAAGCTGATGAAAGTTTGGTGGGGGGAGGAGGATTTTGAGTTGGTGGGAGAGCTGGAGGCATGGAGATATTTGTATTGGGGAGAATAATGATCTGCAGAATCAAAGCAGGAGCTGTCAGAATGAGAGGGAATATGACATGCATGATGGAGAAGAATTTGAAATGTGGAGCAAGAAGAACAGAGAGAGGGGTGTGAGCTGAGGGTAAAGACTGCCTGAGCATAGGGAATTTCATACCACTTGTCATTACAGGGACAAAAGTTATTGAGGTCACTGAAGACATTGAAATTGAAGGTAGACTTGTGGTTGCCAAGGGGGAGTGGGACGGGGAGGGAGTAGGATGGATGAGGAGCTTGGTGTTAATAGATGCATACTATTGCTTTTGGAATTGATTAGTAATGAGATCCTGCTGTGTATCACTGGGAATTTTGCCTAGTCACTTATGATAGAGCATGTTAATGTGAGATAAAAGTATATATACATGTATGTATAACTGGTCACCATGCTGTACAGCGATGAAGAAGAAAATTGACAGACCACAGTGAACCAGCTATAATGGAAACAAATATCATTACATAAAAACCTGAAAGTGGGCTTTTGGGTCCATGGAGAGCCATTATGAAATGTATATCCTGTGCATGCTGAGTTAAAAAGAATTAAAATTGCTTGGACCTAACATCTCCTTTTGGGGAGATTCTGAATTTCAGAAGAGGCAGCCAAGAGGTGTGTTCTGTGGAGGAGTGGAGGGCATATTCCACATGATGAAGACTAAGAGAGGATGTGGGGTAAGGAAAGGGCCAACTCCCAAAGCTGCTTATTAGGCTGATTGTCTCTAAAGTCTGGATAGTGGATGCTGAGGGACAGAGAGAGCGGTTTTGCTCTGATGTGGATGTCCCCAGATGAGAGGGATGGGGCCAAGTGTCTATGCATTCTACAGACCTAGTGTGATGATTTGTTGCAGAAGGTTGTACTCTGATGTGCCAGAGGAACTGGGGCCCAAGAGCCATGCTGACAGGAGACCCAGAAAAGTGGCAATTACTCACCCAAGTATAAGAAGTCAAGTGTTGGATGCAGAGTCAGTCATGGAAAGGTGGAATTCCCCGTTAGGGGTTCCTCCCTGCTTGAGCAGGAGAGGATTTGTTTAGAGGTGCCTGGATCAGGGACCCAAACCTCAGTGGGGTCCAGAGGTTAAGCCAGGAAGAACTGCCCCTGCCTGCTGCTCTCTGGGTTTCAAACCCAGGAGTTTTGAGCACCACTGATCTTCCCATTCCCTCACCATTCCCTCTTGGGTTTTAGCACCATATGTGAAGTTTGCTGAGGGAGGAGTGGGCAAGTGCATTTGATAAACAGGAGAGATTTATTAATGGCTCAGGAGGGCACCAGCCTTGACTGTGAGGAAATTCCAGGCTTATAAAGGATCTGTGGCAGGAATCTGTGGTAGGAGTTCATGGCAGGAACTTTGATGGGAACAATGAAGAAAGAGGAGGGGAAGGTCAAGGGAGGTGTAGGTGGTTGAGTCCCATGACAGAGAGCAGGTAATCCCCATAGGAGATTAACCTATGCAGGCAGTTGTTTTCCTCAGGCCACTGTTTCTTGCTGTCCAACTTGAGCATTCAGTTCTCAGAGAGGGTGTCCATAGCACATCTGCATGTTGAACAGCCCTATATATGGGCTATGGGGGTATGTCTTCATCCTGAGGAGAACCTGCCATTTTCATAGTCATATTAGCACAGCATATATGATTCTTTTAATATGTCTGTAACTATATGGTAAATATTCATGAAGTAAAGATTTTGAGTGAACTTAGGGCCTCTATCATTAGGGAAAACCTAACAATTGGGAGATAAATCATAACAAGAGAGTTTATATGTAAAATTTATTTATATATGGGTAAAAGGAAAATTGCTATTGTTGAAGGAGCCACAGAATATCTTAAAAAAACAATAAGGATTAATAATCTTTTTTATATTTTTTAGAATATAAAGGAAGGAGACTGTGGGGTGTTGGAGCGGAAATAACAAAGGCAAAGAGTCAGGAGCACTGAGGTTTCACATATGCTTGTTGACCAGCAAATGGCCAGGGGATCTGAGAGAAAGTGAGGCCTTCATATCATTATGGGGTGGTAGGTTTTATAGGGGCTTGTGCCTGAAGTAACCAGTGTCACACTTAGCATCCGGCTACATAGGAGTCATAGGAGGAAAGGGTGAGTACGTTCCTAGATATCATCATGCAGGGGTAGGGGGAGAGGGTGAGAATGTTGCAACATAGATTGTGTGCTGAAGGTTAAGTCAAATGTAGTCAGGGCCATCATTGTTCCAGACAGTCCATTCCTGGTTGGAAATGATAACGGGGTGGGCAGTTGGGTGGTTTCATCTGGCTCTCTGAATATCATTGCATAAGAATCTATGAACATAGGAGTATAAATATAAAATAGGACCTAGATTTTGTGAAACAGTCTTAATATTGAGAAACAGGTTTCTCCTTTGCAAGATGAGACTTCATTTTCGGTAAGAACTTTTGTTGGTTCTTGGCTGAAAGAAGTGTTAAAATAAAGGTGTGACTGGATTACTGTTATGACCTTGGTAAATAATATTTAATATGTGTTCAAGAAATACATAATGCATTCTATATTTATCACATTTTAGGAGGCATTTTTTTCACAACTAGAAAGAGTGTCAAATTTGGCAGTATGTCTTAGTGTAAAGCAGTTCTTTTTTTTTTTTTTTTTGTCTTTTTGCTATTTCTTTGGGCCGCTCCCGCGGCATATGGAGGATCCCAGGCTAGGGGTCGAATTGAAGCTGTAGCCACTGGTCTACGCCAGAGCCACAACAACACGGGATCTGAGCCGTGTCTGCAACCTACACCACAGATCACGGCAATGCCAGATATTTAACCCACTGAGCAAGGGCAGGGACCGAACCCGCAACGTCATGGTTCCTAGTCAGATTCATTAACCACTGCGCCATGACGGGAACTCCTGTAATGCAGTTCTTAATTCAGAATGCTGCTTATTAACAAAAGGTAATAAAATTTCTTTTCATTAAATATTTTGTGATGATATAACATACACCATGGAAGGTAGCTTCATGAAATTTGACAGTTGTTTTTTTTCCAATTTTTTTGGAAAATGTTAAAGATATCTCTACTTTTCAAGACATTTCCGTAGATTTCCAAATGCAGACTTTGTGGGGGATTTATTGGTACAATGTTTAGTATATGTGAAAAAATAGTAGTTCATGTTAAGAGGTAAAAAATTCTCATTAAATTGTGGCTGAGAATTTTGGGGTGCTAGAATGGCAGGATCATATATGAAAGAAGGCACCTTTGTGGATATCAGGGGAAGATGGCCTAATTCAGTTGACTCCTAGATCCAAATTGTAAATCACACCATGAATCATAATCATAGGAGAGAGTGAAGAGTTTTATCCTGAAAAGATGCATATAGTATGTTTTATGTACTTACCCATATGAAGAATAAATTTATTTTGGTCTCTGCATCTCTTTAAGAGTTAGCATTGTTGTACAGGGGTTTTCTTTATCTTAGTTGTGGGAAGCTTTCCTAAATTGGGTGGAAATGTTGTCTTCAGATATATTTATCCAATACATGTAAAATTTAACTCGCAGACAGAATGTGGATGGGAATGGGATTCTACAAGAGAAGTAGTAACTTAGCAAGGTGAAAAGAGGAGACCAGGGTAGTGATGACACAGTGACAGGTGTAGAGATCCTCATTTCAGTACCAGGCTCAGGAAGTTTCAGGGTGAGGGCAAAATCACTTTTCCTGTACTCTAAACCCATGGAGCAGCAAATAAACAAGTAATCTGCCACTTCTAATTTTTCTCATTCTCTCCCTTGTGAACTGAAGTTTGGCACTTGCCTTCAGGCTGTACATGGAGTAAAACAGGAGCCACTACAACTACCACCTTGCAGCACACCCTGAAGGGAGTTCAGGGTGGAGACTGGGAGTGAGGCACTCTGTGCTCTAGGAAACCTGGAAGAACAGGCTTTTCAGACAATCAGATATTTTTAGGAGCTTTTATGTGCCCAATTCTTGCATCTCCTCATATCTAGAAAACACTAAAATCCTTAATGCTGATGTCTGCTCCTTGCTAGTCTCCTTCAGCAGAGCAGCAACAAAATTTATAAAATGTATGTGTGCTGCATGCACCACCCCTAACCTTTATCATATTCTGATATTTCCCCTTCCCTCCTTTGGGTGGTATTTCAGCCCATCTGCAGGTAAGAATAAAGAATGTCCCAGTCATCTGTGAATTCAGTCACCTCCAAGTGAGCTGAGAGCCAGTGGGCCTTTCAGGCTATCAAATCTCAGGATATTGATCATCTTAGCTGAGGTGCAAATCAAAGGAATGGCTTCAGTGAGCCCAGGGCTCTTTGATTCCTGCTACCTGCCCTTTCTTCCAAAAACTCCTATAGATCCTGGCTCCCCCCTCACCACCTCAGAGCTGTTTCTCAGGGTGACTTGAGATGCTGTCTCCTGGGTCTAAGTCCTAATTTCACCCCAAATCATACATAACTCTCAACTTTCAGGTTGTGTAATTTTTTAGATGACACTCTGCATAGACCAAAGTATTTAACAGTGGTTGAGTCCACATAAATACAGTGATTTTAAGTGGCAACAGTGGACCATTTTCTGAGTTATTCAGAAATATGGGGCATAGGCTATGTGAGGACAAACAAGTACACTTGCCTGAAGGCCCTTTTACTCTGGGCCTCTCTTTAGCTTGACATGCTACATTTTAGACTATTTAAAGCCCACTTCTAAACTCCAAGATTTTTCTCTATGTTCACGATTCCATAAGTGCTTTCCAAACCTAAACTTGAGAGGACAGCTTACATTTTCTGAGGAGTAGGGAGTGAGTGTGGTGGTCAGAAAGATGCAATCTGCATTCATATTGCATTTGATGTATAGATGGCTTGGGGAAGAATGGGTTTCATTTCTCATATCTCTCCTCTTAAGCCCAGGATACATGTCTTCTCTATAATTATTTGCTTAAGGTCCATTATGCTCTCATGACCATCATTATCATCATAATTTGATGAACCTACTGTTGTAAGATTCTTCTTTTGCTCACATTCATCCTTAGCATGGATTATTTGGAAAGGACTTTTTTTTACAACTTTGGGAGGGTAATTACATGATCTGCAAATGATCACTATATTTCCTCCCTTTTATTACTTGATATTTAGATATATATATATGCTTTATTATTCCCTCTTCTTTTCTCAACAGGGTGCCTATAGTGTCCTTTTTTTAATCTCTTCCTTTTCAAATGCTCATTGTATCTATTTTCTGACATTATAATTGATTCATTTGGATGTTATCTCTCTGACCCACTACTTGCAAAGATGTCTTCCATTCATATTTGTTGCACCTCAGATCTTCTTGCAGTATCTTCTATCCTTTTTTTTTTTTTGGTTTGTTTATTGATTTTTGCAGGCTAATTGATCTAATTACCTGCACTGTTGTAGAATTTCCAGAAATCACCTCAGAGTACAATTGAAGATGGAGAACAGTTTTACTAACACCAAATGCTTTCCAATCATAGACCCCAATCAGAAAGGGAGAGATACATTTATATTTCTTGCTTATGTGTCTAACATGCTATATTAACTTTTAATTATGTGCAGTATACAGAAAGATATATAGCTGTGCAGAATGTCTTACATTGTTACTTTGACGATTAATCTCAAGAACAATCTAGCTATTTTTTGAATACTTGAGAACAATCAAGACTCAAAGTTTCTCAAGTCCTAATGACTCTGTTTTTCTCAGA
The DNA here is from genome assembly GCF_054392235.1 of Sus scrofa. NCBI lineage: Eukaryota > Metazoa > Chordata > Mammalia > Artiodactyla > Suidae > Sus > Sus scrofa. Next base: position 13,334,308 of record NC_139402.1, read on the forward strand.
GCCCTTATGTGGGTCCCCTTAAGTTCACCCAGATGGATGGTGGCAGCGAGATGTATTCACTCTTGTCAGGCTCCCTATTCCCTTTTCCACACCCCTACATTTCCCCCTCTGGATGCTCATCTTCCTCGATGTGCATCAGTCACTGGCAAATGCTGAACCTCGAGGGGTGGACTTGGAACATAAATCCTAGATGGGATGCATCAAGCTGAGTAGCACAGTTAAAATTACAAGGGCCAAGGTATAGCAATAGTAGTGGAATAAATATGATAAGCATTACATTTTTCCACAAGTCCCCTTTTACCCAAGACCAAACAGAAGTCCACAGAGGAAAATTATTATTAGACATTGCCCTAACTTGATTCCTGATGTCATTTAACACAACAGTTACATTATCAGAGAGATCAGGAATATATACAAACATTCTGCTTTTATGATGGCATATGTCCCTTCTTGGGCAGCTGTTAGGTCTAGTGTCATTCCATTTTGAAGGACAGCCTTTTTCATCAGGACTTGTTCAGTATTAAATGCCTTTATAGCTTTCATTTCATCATCGATTAAAGCTTGCTTGGTAAAGTAAGTTAAAACTTCTACCCTCAGCATGATATCTGTCATTCCTGGTGATGGGACACATACAGCTGCCAAGTAATCCTACAGAATTGCAAAGACAGATCATGCCCAACAAGCATGCAAGTAAGGGATATTAATAAGGGGTTGATCTAGAGATGATAAAATATTTCCATGGGTGAAAGCATATCCTGAAGTACACCTTCTTTCCCATCCTGGTGGCAACCACAGCCACAAGTTTGTCGCACATATCCAGTGGGTCCCATTGGGGGTAATCCAATGGATTCCAGAATTTTTTCTCCAGCCTGTCCCTGGTCATAGAGAGATTGTCTCTGGGTTATAAGTCACTGGAATAGTGTGGGTGCAGTGTTCTGTGGTAAGTAACCCATATGTTTTCAATCCTTTGGGTTTATCAGATTATCATTAAATCCTCTTCTATGTTCATTTTGCTCCCAACAAATAGTTGCTGATTCTTTTCATCATCACTTTTCTGAGGCAACCCACATATACTCATTCCAAATCTGATAAAATTTATCAAAATACCTACTGCGTTCCTTTGAGTTTTTTTAGCAGTCCTATAATATGCCATATAATACTGGAAGGCTCTTTCCCTAGCAGTTGTGTAGTTGAAGATAACATTTTGTCCCTCAGTAGAGTCAAAGGTAGCACCCTGACAGCAAGACTAGGAAGTAACATTATGCATACTCAAACTAGCAATATGAGAATTTTGCTGGTACAAAAGGTCAAGTCACGCTGGCAGAAAGGTGATACCCACCAAGGCAGTCCATCCATTACAGGCATTGGCAGGGCTCTACATACCCAGAAGCTGGATTGGTTGAGATAGTTTGCATGGAAATGGGTCCATGTCATGAAGACATTGTCCTGGGTCATTGCTTTGTTCAGATGTCATAGCAGAGCAGGATTGTCTCCAGTAGCCACAAAATGCTCTGAGCTGAAGTCATTTTCCTCCTTTTTATTTTGTTTGTAAGGCTGAGCCTCAGTTGTCAGTCTGGATCTCTCTCTCTACCTCCCTCAAGGCATCTTTGTCAGCAGCAATCTTTACGCTAGTGTGCTGAATCCAAGGAAGAATGCCTCTGACCTTAATTGCAGCGGGGATGTCTAGTACCACAGTGTATGGACCAGCCCAGAAAGGTTGAATGGTTTTTTTTTAAATATTTTACCCACACCATATTTCCTGGCTTATAAGAGTGAACCCCCACTCCCAGCAGGATAAGGAGCCTTTCCTGGGTGAAGCTGGTTATTTCTTCCATCGCCTTTCCCAACTGGTCCATCTGCTGTGACATACCCAATTCCTTAGAGACCAAGAGGTCCCCTCTCAAATATCTTTTCAAAGGAGGAGGGCACCTGAACAGAATCTCATAAGGGGAATAGTCTGGCAATCACAATGTCATTCTGATTTTCCTGAGGTGTTATTGGCAGAAGATCTACGCAGCTCAGTCCTGTTTCATGTGTTAATTTGGCCAATGCTGTTTTAACTGTTCTGTTCATTTTTTCTTTTTATTGTTCCTGAGCTATGTGGTTAAGAGGCTTCTTGTAATTTCCATCTAATGCCCAATAGCTTACTTAGAAGTTGAATTATCTCTGCCACAAAATCTGTCCCATTGTCAGATCCAATGATGAGGGGCACAACTCTCTCCATATACCTCAAGCCACTTCTCCTGCCTTTTCAGTCCTTGCCAGGTATACCTCCACCCACCCTGAATAGGTACATGGTAGGACAAGTAGATATTTATAGCCCTGGCAAGGTGTCACTCCAGAAAAATCAACTTCCAAACTTTCCAAGAAGAGGGTGCCTTTTACTTGTAAATTCCAGGAGGCAATTGAGTCTTTGGTGCTGCATTATTCTCAGTGCAAGTGACACATTGTTGACCTGAGCACCCAGAGCGGTTACTGGGGAATAATGCAATTCCTAGTTAATATATCATAAGCCTTGGTCTTACTGAGGTGGGTTGACTGACAAAAATCTTGTACTCTTTTAAATGCCAGAGAGGAAGGCACAGATATTCATCCTTCTGGCAACACTCACCATCCATCACCTCACTGGATGCCCCTTTCAGGTTTTAGCCATTCGAGCTCTTCATTATTACATACAGGCTGTGCTGGGAGTGAAGGCATCACTGGAACCTTAGTTACCTTTGGTTCCTGTGTAGTTCTCTCCTTGGGTGATTGTCAGCCAGCCAGTTTCCTTTGGCCTCTGCTGGCTAGCCTACTTGGTGTCCTCTGCAGTGCATTACTGCCACGTTTTCCGAGTCTCAAACAGCTTCCAAGAGCATTCAGATTTCTTAGTTATTTTTTATTCCTTTGCCCTCAGTGTTAACAGATATCTTTCTTTATAGATTGCCCCATGAACATGCAAAGTAGTAAATGCATACCTAGTGTCCATGTAAACGTTGGCCTTCTTTCCTTTTGCCAGTTATAGAGCTTGGATTAAGGCCCATAACTCTGCTCCTTGCCCTGGCCATCCCATTTGTAATGCCTCAGCTATATTTCCCTCTGTTATTTGTTTTGAGGGCAAACCCTGATTGTCTTCGCCCTTCAGCCACAAAGCTGGTACCATCTGTGTTGTATGTTACCTCCACATCAGTCAGTGGAGGGTCCTGAAGATTGGGCCAACTGGCCTAACTTTCCTCCAAAATTTCTTCACAATCATGGTCAGGCAGGCCTGACCCCAAGAGGAGGAAAGTGGCTGGGTTAATAGGTTCTATCCAAACATGGAGATTTTCACACAATAGTCCCTGGCATTGGAGGACTCGTGATATGAAAGCCATTTGGCTCCAGGCCCTGTAAGTAAGCCAGGACAGAATGCGGAACTTTAACATGAATCATATATTCCAAGGTCAGATTTTCAGCTTCTTTTACCATTAATGACAGCCATGGTCTGGATGCCTGAGGGCTATCCCGAGGCCATGGTGTCCAGTCTTTTAGACAAGTAGGCCACCAGTCTCTGCCAGGACCTTACAGTCTGGGTTAAGACCCCCAAAGCCACTTGTTCCTTTTCTCCTTTTCACGACAATCAAATTAAAGTCTTTAGTCACATCAGGAAGTCCTGGTGCAGGAGACTGCATGACCAGTTTTTGAGCTTTAAGAACACCTATTCTTATTTAGGCCCCTCTGAAGTAGTGTTTGCCCAGACCCAGCAGTATCCTCATTGAGTGGCTTAACAATTTGTGAGAACACTGGTATCCAGATGCAGGAAAACTCAACACCCCAAGGTATTCCTGCTCTTTCCTGTTGGTTGTCCGTCTCTCAACATGGCGGATGGCCTGACACCATTAAATTCCCAAAGTCCTCCTCCCAGCTGTGATGTTAAATCCCAAATAACGTACCATTGTTGGCAGAATGGTGTCTTCTTCCAGGAAACCTTATAATCAGCCTGTTCCAGCAAGCCCAATAAAGCCAGTGTCCCCCTCCAACATTGGTCTTGTTGTGCAGCTGCCAGTAGGAGATTGTCCATGTACCAGAGGATCTAGCAATTCATCTCCTCTGTCAGAAAGGCTATTAAATCCACAGCCAGCACCTCTCCAAACAGGGCAGGGGAATTTTTAAATCCTCGTGAGAGCCTAGCATAAGTTAATTGGACTTTTCTTCCTGTGTTTGGATCCTCCCACTCGAAAGCAAACAAGTTCTGGCTTTGAGATGCTACTTGTACACCAAAGAAGGCTTCCTTTAAGTCTAGACAAGTGAACCAAGCTGTGTATGCGGTCATTAATCCAGACAAAGAGTATCAGTTAGGGGCATTGGGATGAAGCATCACAACTACCTCATTAGCAGCCCACAGATCCTGTTGCAGCAGTAAGGGTAAGCTTTCCCTTCCTCCTACTTGACAGGGAGGATGAGAGTGTTCCTTGGAGACTGGTGTTCAATCAGTGTACCTGCTTCTCTCAGTTGGCTAATATGTCCTTGGATCCCCAGCTTTGCTCCTCTGGGAATGGGACACTGCTGCTTCCTCACAGGTGTTTTCCCAACTTTAAGTCCACTAGTATGGGGGGTGGTTTTTGGCAAGTCCTGGGGAAATCCATTCTGCCCATACCAAGGGAAAAAAATCCTTGAGTTGGTCTGGAGCCTCTTTCCCCACATGAGCAAAAATCCTCTATTCTTTTTCGCTAGGAATGGCGAATGAGTATATATTGATCTTTTCTGATCAGCAATCTAGGCTCCTGGTGGGGAGAAAAGGAAATCTTGGCCCCTCATTTGGTGAGTAGGTCTCAGCCCAACATGGGATGGAACATTCAGGCACATATAAAAACTCATGTGTGACTGGATGTCCTCCCAGCTTGCAATTTTGTGGTCCACACAAGGTCTGATGCACCTGGTCCCCCATAGCACCCACTATAGTTGTAGTCATTTGTATCATAGGTGCCATGGTCTCGGTTACCACTGAGCATTCTGCCCCTGTGTTCACCAAGAAGGCTACAAGTTGGTCCCCTATTTTAACTCTAAACATGTTCTCCCATGACCTAGTTTGAAGGAGACTTGGCTTCCCTATTCCAAGCCCATTCCTGCCATTCCAATGGTTCTGATATCAGATGGTTCCATTGTAAAGAGTCTCCTAGTACTGCCCTTGAGGTCTGATTTCCCCCGAGTCTGAGTCAGACCCAGTAAGCCAATCTTACTGGGGATCCTTTGGAGGGCACTTGCTTTCCCAATGTCCAAATCTTTTGCAATGGGCACACTCATTCTTCTGTAAAGGTGGTCTATCTAATGGACTGGACCTGCCTTTGCGAGATGCTGGACATCATTCTAGATCAGAGCAGCCAGGTTTGTCTGCCAATAGAGCTATTTTTTTGTCAAACAATTTTGTCTGCCTCTCTTTGCACCTCCTGGTCTCTATTGGCAATAACCTTATTGGCCAACTCAAAGAGCTAAGAACTGTTCGTTCCTGGAAATCCCTCCAACTTTGGGGTTTTCTCCAAATATCAAGGAAGGATTGGACTACACAAGGCACATTTATGATTCTTTGATTTTCTGTGTTCTCTGTGTCAATAGGGCTGTAGATTTGAAAAGCCTCACAGAGTCTTTCATAAAATTAAGTAGAGGTTTCACCAGGCTTTTGCACCACTACAGTGATTTTGGGGATTTTGGTTGGCTTTCAGGCCCCTCTCTTGAAGCCCTCTATGAAAACTGTTTTATATCACTCCAAGGCCTTCCTACTTCCATCTGTGTTGAAGTCCTGGCCTGGTTCTGTGTGTTATAGGGTGTGTCCTCTTTGGCCCATCTTTCAACATTTTTGAATCCCAATAGGGGTGCTCTACTGTTACCGCTTACATGCCTCTGTAAGGATCCCATGGCATTCCTCTGTGCTGAAAAAAGGAATCAGCTGCTGGGAGATGTCTCCCAGATGGGTTAGCATGTCTGAAATATCGATGTCATTAGGTCAATCACAGCTTGGGTTTTCTCAGGATATTTTGCATTGTTCTGTTTCCAATAAAGTAAATATTTGGTAGAGAAGGGTGGATAATACAGGGCAGCCAGACCTGGCTGTATATGACCATCTTCACCCACCAGAGGCAGTGCTTGCACCTCTTTCAAAGGCATTTGAAGTCCACTCTGTGGGCTATGTGTACATCACAGCTGCCTGTGCCCATTTGTCTCTTCTCCAGTCATTGCAGGTACCAGTGGGGTAAGGATGGATAAATCAGCTGTGGCGGGGCTGTTGGTGCTCCACCCTGAGGGGTCAGTTCTGGACTAACAGTCCGGACTCCTTCCTGTGAGCCTGGAGCTTGTGCTCCAGCTCTTGGCTTATATGGAGGTGGAATGAGGATTTCTTGTTCTTGCCCTTGTTGAAGAATTTTTGTCAGAGGCTTTTTGCCAATTCAGAGAGAACCTGGGCTACCAGAATATTACTTCCCCTGGCAGTGTTATAGCAGATGTGTGCCCTCAGTGGAGTGTTTTGAGAAATTAGAAGCCAGGGCTCTATCTAAAGGAATTGGACTTAATGGCTCAGGGCAGCCATCCACAACCTGGTAGACTGCTAGCAATATAAAGATCCATTCTGGCGGGCAGATGACTCAAAAAGTAGGCCACTCCAGCTCACATATCGTTCTCAACTTTCCTGGACTGAGTTTGACCTCATAATTTCTCTGAGTACTTTTTGAAATGTCTTTTTTTTTCTTCTTTTTTTTTTATTTTCCCACTGTACAGCAAGGGGATCAGGTTATCCTTACATCTATACATTACAATTACAGTTTTTCCCCCACCCTTTCTTCTGTTGCAACATGAGTATCTAGACATAGTTCTCAATGCTATTCAGCAGGATCTCCTTGTAAATCTGTTCTAAGTTGTGTCTGATAAGCCCAAGCTCCCGATCCCTCCCACTCCCTCCCTCTCCCATCAGGCAGCCTCAAGTCTCTTCCCAAAGTCCATTTTATTTTCTGAGGAGATGTTCATTTGTGCTAGATATTAGATTCCAGTTATAAGTGATATCATATGGTATTTGCCTTTGTCTTTCTGGCTCATTTCACTTAGGATGAGATTCTCTAGCTCCATCCATGTTGCTACAAATGGCATTATGTCATTCTTTTTTATGGCTGAGTAGTATTCCATTGTGTATATATACACCACATCTTCGGAATCCAATCCTCTGTGGATGGACATTTGGGTTGTTTCCATGTCCTGGCTATTGTGAATAGTGCTGCAATGAACATGCGGGTGCACGTGTCTCTTTTAAGTAGAGTTTTGTCCGGATAGATGCCCAAGAGTGGGATTGCAGGGTCATGTGGAAGTTCTATGTATAGATTTCTAAGGTATCTCCAAACTGTTCTCCATAGTGGCTGTACCAGTTTACATTCCCACCAACAGTGCAGGAGGGTTCCCTTTTCTCCACAGCCCCTCCAGCACTTGTTATTTGTGGATTTATTAATGATGGCCATTCTGACTGGTGTGAGGTGGTATCTCATGGTAGTTTTGACTTGCAATTCTCTTATAGTCAGCGATGTTGAGCATTTTTTCATATGTTTGTTGGCCATCTGTATATCTTTGGAGAAATGTCTATTCAGGTCTTTTGCCCATGTATCCATTGATTGATTGGTTTTTTTGCTCTTGAGTTGTATAAGTTGTTTATATATTCTAGAGATTAAGCCCTTGTCGGTTGCATCATTTGAAACTATTTTCTCCCATTCTGTTAGTTGTCCTTTTGTTTTCTTTTGGGTTTCCTTTGCTGTGCAAAAGCTTTTCAGTTTGATGAGGTCCCATGGGTTTATTTTTGCTCTTATTTCTATTGCTTTGGGAGACTGACCTGAGAAAATATTCATAATGTTGATGTCAGAGAGTGTTTTGCATAAGTTTTCTTCTAGGAGTTTGATGGTGTCCTGTCATATATTTAAGTCTTTCAGCCCTTTTGAGTTTATTTTTGTGCATGGTGTGAGGGTGTGTTCTAGTTTCATTGCTTTGCATGCAGCTGTCCAGGTTTCCCAGCAATGCTTGCTGAATAGACTTTCTTTTTCCCATTTGATGTTCTTGCCTCCCTTGTCAAAGATTAATTGACCATAGGTGTCAGGGTTTATTTATGGGTTCTCTATTCTGTTCCATTGGTCTGTCTGTCTCTTTTGATACCAGTACCACACACTGTTTTGATGACTGTGGCTTTGTAGTATTTCTTGAAGTCTGGGAGAGTTATGCCTCCTGCTTGGTTTTTGTTTCTCAGGATTGCTTTGGCGATTCTGGGTCTTTTGTGGTTCCATATAAATGTTTGGATTGTTTGTTCAAGTTCTGTGAAAAATGTCCTGGGGAATTTGATAGGGATTGCATTGAATGTGTAGATTGCTTTGGGTAGTATGGCCATTTTTACAATATTGATTTTCCCAATCCAGGAACATGGAATATCTTTTCATTTCTTTACAACTTCTTTGATTTCTTTGATTAAAGTTTTATAGTTCTCGGCATATAAGTCCTTTACCTCCTTGGTCAGGTGTATTCTGAGGTATTTGATTTTGTGAGGTACAATTTTAAAAGGTATCGTATTTTTGTATTCCTTTTCTAATGTTTCATTGCTGGTATACAGAAATGTGACTGACTTCTGAATGTTCATCTTATATCCTGCCACTTTTCTGAATTTATTAATCAGTTCAAGGAGTTTTTGGGTTGAGTCCTTAGGCTTTTCTAGGTATAGTATCATGTCATCTGCATACAGTGACAGTTTGATCCCTTCTCTTCCTATATGGATGCATTTGATTTCTTTTGTTTGTCTAATTTCTGTGGCTAGGACTTCCAAAACTCTGTTGAAGAGCAGTGGTGAGAGTGGGCATCCCTGTCTTGTTCCAGATTTGAGTGGAAAGGCTTTCAGTTTTTCCCCATTGAGGATTATATTTGCTGTGGGTTTATCATAAATGGCTTTGATTATATTCAGGAATGTTCCCTCTATACCCACTTTGGGGAGGGTCTTGATCATGAATGGATGTTGAACTTTGTCAAATGCTTTTTCTGCGTCTATTGAGATGATCATATGATTTTTGACTTTTTTTTGTTAATGTGGTGTATGATGCTGATTGATTTGCGTACGTTGAAACATCCTTGTGAACCTGGGATGAACCCAACCTGGTCATGGTGTATAATTTTTTTGGTATGTTGTTGGATTCGGTTGGCTAAGATTTTGTTGAGAATTTTTGTATCTATATTCATCAATGATATTGGGCGATAGTTTTCTTTTTTGGTGGTATCCCTGTCTGGTTTTGGAATGAGGGTGATGGTGGCCTCATAGAATGTCTTTGGGAGTATTCCTTCTTCTTCAACCTTTTGAAAGAGTTTCAGGAGGATGGGCACCAGTTCCTCTTTATATGTTTGATAAAATTCACCTGTGAAGCCATCTGGTCCTGGACTTTTATTTGTAGGGAGTGATTTTACGACCTCTTCAATTTCATTTCTAGTGATTGGTCTGTTCAGTTGGTCTGTTTCTGCTTGATTCAGTTTTGGCAGGCTGTAAGATTCTAGGAAATTGTCCATTTCTTCCAGATTTTAAAACTTGTTGCCATACAGTTGTTCAATGTATTCTCTTATGGTTTTTTGTATTTCTGCTGTATCCGTTGTGATTTCTCCTTTTTCATTTATGATTTTGGTTATTTGGGTTCTTTCTCTCCTCTTTTTACTGAGTCTGGCCAGGGGTTTGTCCATTGTGTTCACCTTTTCAAAGAACCAGCTCTTGGTTTTATTACTTTTCTCTATTTTTTTGAGTCTCTATTTTATTGATTTCTTCTTTGATCTTTATAATTTCCTTCCTTCTGCTGACTTGAGGACTTTTTGTTCTTCTTTTTCTAATTCGTTTAGGTGGAGGGTTAAGTTGTCCATTTGGGATTTTTCTTCTTTTTTGAGAAAGGCCTGAATTGCTATAAATTTCCCTCTGAGCACTGCTTTCACAGCATCCCATAGATTTTGAGAGGTTGTGTCTTCATTATCATTTGTTTCAAGGTAGTTTTTAATGTCCTTCTTGATTTCCTCATTGACCCATTGGTTTTTCAGTAGCATGTTTTTTAGTCTCCATGGAGTAGGTTTTTTCTCTTTGCTTTTCCCATGGTTGATTTCTAATTTCATGGCATTGTGGTCAGAGAAGATACTTGAGATAATTTCTACGCTCCTAAATTTATTGAGATTCGCTTTGTGTCCCAATATGTGGTCGATTCTTGAGAGTGTTCCATGAGCATTTGAGAAGAATGTGTATTCTGCTTTTTTTGGATGTAGTGTCCTGAAGATATCAATGAAGTCTACCTTTTCTATTGTTTCCTTTAGGATGTCTGTTGCTTTATTGGCTTTCTGTCTAGAGGATCTATGCATTGATGTGAGGGGGGTATTAAGGTCTCCTACTATGATTGTATTCTCATCAATATCTCCCTTTGTGTCTGTTAATATTTGTTGTATGCATCTGGGTGCTCCTATATTTGGGGCATATATGTTGATGATAGTAACATCCTCTCCTTGGATGGATCCCTTAATCATTAAATAGTGTCCTTCTTTGTCTTTCTTTATGCCTTTTGTTTTAAAGTCTATTTGGTCTGATGTGAGTGTTGCAACTCCTGCTTTTCTGTCATGTCTATTGCCATGAAATATTTTTCCCCACCCTTTCACTTTCAATCTATATGTATCTTTTGTTGTAAGGTGAGTTTCTTGTAGGCAGCATATTGAAGGTTTTTGCCTTTTTATCCACTCAGCCACTCTTTGTCTTTTGATTGGGGCATTCAGTCCATTGACATTTAAGGTGATAAATGATAGATGATTATTTATTGTCATTTGAACCAAACAGCACACACCACCAGCCCCCGAGAAAGGGCCTGCAGCCCAGAAAATCTAGAACAAGCTTAGCCAGGTTGTGAATAGACTGGCAAAATTCTCGGATGGTTTTTCTGAGTCGGGCTGCCTGGGGAGGAGCCTCTTGGGCTTCCAACGGCCCTGCTCCCACCCAAGCCCCCAGGGGGTGCTCTAGTGGATCAGCTGCATAGGTCTGTCAGCTCCAGGTAGGACCCCTGCAGCCCAGGAAAGCTGCAACCAGACTGGCCGAGTCGGGAAAAGATCTCAGATGGTTTTTCTGAGTCAGGCTGCCCTGAGGAGGAGCCTCTTGGGTCTCCAACGGCCCTGCTACCCGCCCAAGCCCCCAGGGGGTGCCCAAGTGGACCAGCTGCATAGGACTGCAAGCTCCATGAAGGACCCCCTGCAGCCCAGAAAAGTTGCAATAAGCCTGGCCGAGTCGGGAAAAGATCTCAGATGGTTTTTCTGAGTCAGGCTGCCCTGAGGAGGAGCCTCTTGGGTCTCCAACGGCCCTGCTACCCGCCCACACCACCAGGGGGTGCCCCACTCCAAAGAAATAACTGCTCAGCACCACCAGCCCCCTGGAAGAGCCCCTGCAGCCCAGAAAAGGTGCAACAAGCTCAGCCAGATTGTGAAAAGATCCACCTACATTCTCAGGCTGTCCTTCTGAGTTGGGCTGCCCTAGGCAAGAGCCTCTTAGGTTCCCAGTGACCCAGATAGCTGCTCCAGCCCTCAGGGGGTGCTGCACTCCTGAGGAGCAGCTGCCTAATCCCGCCAACCCCCTGCAAGAACCCCACAGCCTCAAAACACCAGACCAAGTGAAATCTGCTACCATCCTGGTGTGGACCTCCCAGTCCTGTCTGCCCTCAGGAAGTCCTCCTTTGCTTCAAAGAAGCACTGTTAGCCCCATCAACAACCCAGAAAAGCCACACTGCCTCAAAAAAGATTGACCAACAACACCAGCCCTCAGGAAATATTCCACGGCAGTGACAAGGCAAACACTGCCCAATAACGGAGAGTACAACTCCCTCAGGAGAAAGAAAACAACAAGCAAGATGAAGAAGCTGAGAAACCACCCCCAGTCAAACCAACAGGAGAACTCACCTAAAACAGTCAACAATGAAACAGACCTCTGCAGTCTGACAGACCTGGAGTTCAAAAGAGAAATAGTGAAAATACTGAAGGAATTAAGAGAAGATAGGAACAGTAATGCAGATACCCTCAGAAAGGAACTAGAAAATATAAGGAGGAGCCAAGAAAAACTAGAACATTCATTTGCAGAGATGCAAACTGAACTAGGGGCAGTAAAAACCAGAATGAATAATGCAGAAGAACGAATCAGTGATATGGAAGATAGAAGAATGGAAATCACTCCATCCATTCAACAGACAGAAAACCGAATCAAAAAACTGGAAAGCAATATAAGAGACCTATGGGATAATACAAAGCGGGCCAATCTACGCATAATAAGAATTCCAGAATGAGTAGAAAAAGATAAGGGGATGGAAAATATATTTGAAGAAATTATCACTGGAAACTTCCCAAATCTAAAGGATACTGGGTTGAAGATACAAGAAGCACAGAGGGCCCCAAACAAACTGAACCCAAACAGACCCACACCAAGACACATCATAATGAAAATGGCAAAAGTTAGTGATAACGAGAGGATCTGAAAGGCAGCAAGAGAAAAACAGAATGTTCCCTACAAGGGAACCCCCATAAGAATATCAGCTGATTTCTCTACAGAAACACTACAGGCCAGGAGGGAATGGCAAGAGATATTTAAAGTGCTCAAAGGAAAAAATATGCAACCTAGAATACTCTATCCAGCAAGAATATCATTTAAAATAGAAGGGGAAATTAAATTTTTTTCCAGCAAACAAAAACGTAAAGAATACAGCAACACAAAACCCAGCAGAAAGGAAATATTGAAAGGGCTTCTCTAAACCAAAAAGAAAGGAAGGAAAGGGAAGAAAAAAGAAAAAGAAAAAAAAGAAGAAGAATAGGAAGAACTAGGACTGAGGAAACTGCAATAAGAGAGCAGTCACTCAAATAAGCCAGCATACAGATTTAATCATGAACATGCTTCAAACAAAATAAAATTAAAAAGAAAAAAATAAAAAAGAGTCATCAAAACCATAAAATTTTGGCAAGGGATGTTAGGAAGTAAATAACCCTTATTGTTTGTTTTTATGTTTCTCTTCTTAATTTTAATATAGTAATGAAGTGTTTGAACTTACAGGACCATCAGGCTAAAACACACAATTATGGGAAGGGGTTAGCATACTTAAAAAACAGGGCAACCACAAGCCAAAACAAAATATTGCATTTGCAAAAAATGAAAAAAAAAATACACTCAAGCAGATAATAACAGGAGACCATCCAACCAAAAAAAAAAAAAAAAAAAAAAAAGAAAGGAAGAATGGAAGAATGGAGAACCATAGAGTCACATTTTTTGAAATTTCTAATCATGCCTTCTAACGCTGTCAACTTCAACACTCCACTTCCCATCTAGGTTTCCTCTTCACTTACTTATATCCCAAGTACCTTTGTCTCCTCCACTCCTGGAAGCAGTGGATCTCCCAGGTGGCCTCTGCTACCACTGGAATATATAATGCCTTACTTGCTAAGTGTCTCAAACTAGAAACTATTTTTGACTGATGTGACCCAAAACATCCAACCACTGTAAGATTCCTCATACATATTCTTCTTTCTTCTGTCCTTTGATGCCACCTTCGTGGGATCACTGGAGAATGAGTGCAAACATGTACCAGCAGTCAAATGTGCCAGCCATCCCATAAATACTGTGCAGGGGGTGTCTCCCAACTTAGATCAAAAGGAGGGGTATCACAGCAGAGGGGACAAGTGAGAGAGTCCCAAAAATCCTTAGTGCATAGTTTGTAAACTGGTAAAGTCAACGTTTCCTGGCTTAACCCTTTAAAGAGTGTCCCTCCAAGTTTCTATGGGCACAACCTTCCCTGACTCATACATCCCTTTCCTAAGCAGCACACTCGGTGGTCCAGGAACAGGATCAGATTAGGTATCTCCAAGATAAGTCCTGCCCTGTGTGGCCACACTGTGTGGGTGACACAGAGGAAACAAGGGAGAGTGCCCCCTTCTCAGAAGGTGGCCTTTCAGATGTCCACCTAACTATGCCCCTCTTGAGAGTTTATGTGCCTCTTGGCATATGGCTGGTCTGTATAAACCCTGGAACTGGACCAGACTCACAGGAAGGGAAGCAGTCCCTCAGAGCCTGGCACAGCCTTGAAGCCTCATGAGGTCACCACGGAAATGCAGGTTAGGACCCACTCAGATTCTGTAGCCACTCGAGCCATGGATCCACAAACAAATCTGATGTTAAGCAAATCTGGTCCTATTCACTCTCAAAGGCACACTCAGAGGTTATCACTGTCCCTCCTGCTCCCCCAGCAGTTCCTGGCTACTGCTCTGGTCAGGTACAACTTCCAACTGGGAGAGAGTAGTTGTTCTGATCAGGCCCACCCTCTGATCCGGAGCCCCCTAGGTATACTACTGTGGTCAGCAACAGCTTCTGACTGGGAGAATCTGTTCCTGACTCATGATCCTTTCCCTCAGTGCACTCATCCCTCAGGGGGTTGATCAGTCTTATTTTCTGCCCTGTGAGCAGGACCTGTCCCCGGATCCTTACCTGGATAATCCACAGTCCACACTGGGTCCATCTTGTCAGTCAACCTGTCCAGAGGCTGCAGGGCCCACTGATCCTGAGTTCCCTGAAATCAGGGAGGTGCACCTATATTCAGCACTGGGCAGCCCTGATACTGCAAGCTGGGGTGCCAACCAAGGATGATGGTGGCTCAAAACATCAGTCTCTCTGAGGGAATCTCACTGTGGCCTCCACTCGAGGAAGATGGAGAACAGCTTTATTAACATGGACATATTCTTGGAGAATAGCTTCCCAATCATAGACCCCTAACAGAAAGGGGAGACACTTTTATAGTGCTTGTTTACATGTATAACATGCTATTGTAACTTAATTACATGCAGGACACAGAGGGATTATAGCTGAGCAGAATGTCTTACATTGTTACTTTGATGATTAACCTCTAGCACAATCTACCTGTTTTTGAATATCTTTAGAAAAATCCGGCCCCAGACTTTCTCAAGTTCGAATGCCTTTGTTTTTCTCAAGGCCCTCATCTGGCTCACCTTAGGTTCACCAAGATGGATGGTGATGACAAGATGGCATCTCCTTGTCCACCTCCCTATTCTCATTTCCACACTTGCTGCAGCAAGACCCAAATAGCGTCTCTCATAATTATGAAGTTTCTTTTCAGAGTTTTAGCTACTGGTTTTAGCAGCCTTTAATAATCCTTGTCTGGATTTATTAAATCATCAAAATTGCAAATGTATTGGGAGTTCCCATCATGGCTCATTGGTAAGGGACATGCCTCGTATCCATGAGGATGTGGGATTAATCCCTGAACCTGCTCAGTTTGTAAAGTATACAGCATTGCCTCTGAGCTTCTGTGTGTGTCACAGACATGGCTCAGATGTGGTGTCTCTGTGGCTGTGGTTTAGATCAGCAGCTCCAGCTCTGATTAGACTCCTAGCCTGGGAACTTCCATTATGCCACAAAGAGTGGTGCTAAGGAAAACAAACAGAAAGAAAAATTGCTGATATATTAGTTCTGATACTCGTCTATTAGTTGAAGCTTTTATATTTTAGAAAAGGAACTTTCCTTCATTTACTATTTGATGACCTGTTTATTTTAGAAGTTGATAAAATAATTCTTGCTGCTATTCTTTTCAGTTGATGGAGAGAACTAGTCAATGCTTAACTTTCTTTTTGCAAACTGTATTTTCTAAATGATTGACAGTAAATATCACTCCATTGTAATGAAAAAAATCAATCAAAAATTTTAAAATAATGAGGTCCTCTTCTCCGCTTTTTCTTTGGCAGCAGGCACATCAACACTTAGATGTTCAAACAATTTTAAATTCTATCTTCCCAAATCCTGCTTTCAAGATCATTCTTTCAGGCACCAGCAAAGTATTGCCTTTTGTCAATGAAGTTATTTCCTTCAGACTTATCTTGATGCCAGGTACATTTATTCATTGAGTTCTATCCAGTCTATGTAAGAGATACTATGGTGATATGACGATCATGTCTCTATGTGCCAAAAGTTCAATACGCTCTTGATTTGTTATCTATTTACACAATTTCTACAGGTTTTTTTTTTTTTAGAGAAATTCTCATACCGTAATTCTGTTACAGATGTGGAGAGTATAACTTTTTGAGGGATTGTAAACCACAGAAGTGGAGAGCATTTCTATCACAGAAAGTCTAACACCATAAAGTCTGGAGTTTGCTCTTAGCAGAATTGCTTTTGGGGCATCAGTTTTTCTCTTACATTAGGAATTGACATCACTTATATGCATATTTATGTTTTTCTCTGAAATGTACTCTGATATTATTATAACATCCAGCTATTTAATGACTAGCACTAGGAGGACATGTGTTGCATTTCACTACTAACTTATGTTTTTACTACTGCATCCACGCTTTTATACCTAGTGTATGTTTCATGAAGAAAACATATACTTTGATCATATGTTTTTGTTTTTGATTTGTAGGCATTTTTTGCAGTTTGAAGTTTTGGTTTGAAAATTTACATGTAGAATCTATAGGGAATGGGGCCCTACAGTACAGCACAGGGAAATGTGTGTGATTGGGTCACATTATTGTTTGACAGAAATTGAAGAAACATTGTGAATTGACTGTACTTTAATATAACAATAATTTGGGGGATTGCATTTTAACTGTAAAATATATATGACATATTACTATTTAGATGACATTCAACTGTATAATGCAGAGGCTTGAGTACATTTATATTGCTGTGCAATAATCACACACAATTCATTTTCTTGCTTTTAAAAGGCTACTCTAAACAGCAACTTAGTAACCAGATAATATCTCCCTTTATCATTTACCCTCTGTCCCTGGTAACATCTAAATACATTCTAATTATCTGAGATTTATGTAGTAATAAAAATTTGTCCTTTAGGGTGTGCATTATTATGCATACCATTATATTTTCAAGGTTCACCCATTTTGTTGCATTTGTTTGTATTTAAATATAATTAATATTCTATTGTATCTATATACTGTCCATTGTCCTGTATACACAAGCAATGCTAATTGGTTCCAGTTTTCACCCTATCCTCACTAACAAATTCCTGGACACATCAAAAGCAGTTCTGGGGGGGGAATTTTATAGTCATACAACTTAGGAAAGAAGAAAAAGCTCAAATAAACAACATAAACTTACACCTAAAACAGCTAGAGAAGGAAGAACAGACAAAGCCCAAAATAAGCTGAAGGAAAGAAATCACAAATATCAGAGCTGAAGTAAGTGAAATAAAGACAAAGTAATAGATATGATCAATGAAACCAAGAGCTGGTTCTTTGAAAAGATCAATAAAATTGATCAACTTCTAGCTAGGCCCATCCAGAAAGAATGAGAGAGGGGTCAAATCAGTAAAATTTGAAATGAAAAAGGAGATATTACAACAGACTCCACAGAAATTCAAAAGATCCTGAGACTACTAGAACCAACTATATGCCAATAAAATAGGTGGATTCTTACAATCTTCTTACAAGACTGAACCAGGAAGATATAGAAAATATGAAGAGACCAATCCCAATTACCAAAATTGAAAATGTGACTAAAATTCCCCCCCACCAAAAACCAAATGTCTGGGACCTAATAGCTCCACAGGCTAATTCATTCCAATATTTAGAGGAGAGTTAATGCTTATGCTTCCTTAAACCCTTCAAAAAATAGCAGAGGAAAAAAAGAACCTGAAGCTCACTCTTGGAAGCCAACATCACCATGATACCAAAGCCAGACAAAGGTATCACCTAAAAGAGAAAATCACACAGCCACATCACTGATAAACCTAGATATCAAAATCCTCACCAAATTTTTACCGAATAGAATTCAAATACACAGTAAAAGGATCATATGCCATGACCAAGTGGGATTTATCCTAGGGATGCAAAAGTACTCCAATATCTGCAAATCAATCAGTGTGATACACCACATCAACAACTGAAAAATAAAAACCACAATCATCTCAGTAGATGCAGAAAATCCTTCTGATGAAATTCAACACATTTTTCTTATTAAAAAAAAGAAACCTCACCAGAAAGTGGGCATAGAGGGAACCTACCTCCACATAATAAAAGCCATATATTACAACTAATAGCTAACCTCATTCTCAATGGTGAAACACTGAAAATGTTTCCACTAAGATCAGGAACAAGACAAGGATGTCCACTTTCCCCAATGCTATTCCACATAGTTCGGCAAGTCCTAGCCATGGCAATCAGAGAAGAAAAATAATTAAAAGGGAATCCAAATTGGAAAAGAAGAAGTACCACTATCACTATTTGCAAATGGCAAGACACTATACCAAGAAAACCCTAAAGACAGCACCAGAAAACTAATAGAGCCCATCAGTGAATTTAGCAAAGTAGTAAGATGTATAGTTAATACACAGAAATGACTTGCATGTTTGTACACTGACAATGGAAGATCAGATGGAAAAATCAGAGGGACTGTCCTATTAACCATCACATCAAAAAATTAAAATACCTAGGAATAAACCAGCCTAAAGGGACAAATTCTATACTTCAACTAGCATATGATGCTGATGAAAGAAATCAAAGATGCCACAAAGAGATGCAAAGATATACCATGCTGTTGGATTGAAAGAATCAACATGGGCAAAATGACTCTTTTACCCCAGGCAACCTACAGATTGAATGCAATACTTTTCAAACTACCAAGGACTTTCTTTACAGAACTAGAAAAGAACATCTTAAAATTTCCATGGAAATACAAGAGACTGCAGATTGGCAAAGAAGCATTGAAAAATAACATTTGAAATTGAAGAACCAGGCTCCTTGACTTTGGACAATATGCAAAGCCACAGTTATCTGAAAATATATGGTACTGGCACAAAAACAGAAACAGATTAATGGAACAGAATATAATGCCAAGACATAAACCCAAACAACTATAGTCAACTAATCTATGACACAGGAGGAAGGAACATACAGTGGAAGAAATATAGTCTCTTCCATAAAGGGTGCTGGGGAAACTGGCAAGATTCATGTGAAGGAAGGAAAGTAGAACATGCTCTAAAACATACACAAAGATCTTATTTTTAAAATATCAAATCCAGAAAGATTTTTCCCTTTCATTGGGACATTTGGGCTATTTACATTTTCTTAATTTTAATTTTATTTAGAAGTGTAGTTAATTTACAATGTACTGTTTCAGGTGCACAGTAAAATGAATCAGTTATACCTATGCTTACATCCGTTTTTTTCCCCTTGGATTTTTTTTTTTTTTTTTGCCCATATAGGTTTCTACATAATATTGAGTAGACTACCCTGTACTACAGGGAAGCAAACCATTTACAACAGTTAATATTTTATTAAATAATTTTCACTTTCTCAATCCATTATTTATTCCCATTTTCTTTAATACCTACTTAAATTTAAATTAATCTGGTAAGTTATTTTCTACTTACTTTCTCAGGTTTATTAGTGGTAATTCTTTTTTTTCATTGTGCTAGTTATTTCTTTAAGTCTTGGTATATACAACTTAGTTTATGACAAACTATGTTAAGGAGATAATGTGTCTCTTCACGTATTGTGAAATAACCCATATCTGTACATTTATTGTCTCCTTGGCCTTCATACTCTTGTCAGGAATGTTACATCTTCATATATCTTAGGCACACAATACATTGCTGTTCTTTTTCTTCACAGTCAAGTCTATGAGATTGATGCAAAAGAAAAAAATAATCTCACAAATTTATCCCTGTAGTTTACCATTTTCAACTGTCCGTGTGTGTGTGTGCATGCAGATTTGCCATATCAGTTTGTAGCTGCTGTACAGCCATTTCATCAACTAATTTGTACATAAAATAAAAACAACAAATATTCATTATACTTTTTAGTATTTTAGAGTTTTCTTTACGGTCATAATTAATCAGTAGTTTTAAAATGAAAAAAAGTTCTGAGTAAGTGTGTTATAAAATTGAAATCTCATGCTTATTACAATATATACATGCACATGACAGGTAGACCACATTTTATTTGATTAAAGCTTACACAGAATAGACACCTTGAGGCCAAAAATTATCATTTCAACATCTTTTTGTAGAAAATTGCAGCTCATAGGTTTCATAGATACCTACCAACTACTTAGTAAGAATTTTATTATCTCAATGATGGTTGTTATTATAAGAACTTTTGAAACTAAATTCTGAGGGAGACTGTGCTAGTGAAATAATACTGCTATCTCTTGCCTTAGCACCTGTAGACAGAGAAAAATAGTGTAAGTTAGCCTGTTGTTTTCATTGCCAATCTACCAAATCTTTCTTAGTATTCATAGTCAAGACTTGAAACAGTTATTGACCTCGTTTATTGTTAATATACACTTTAAGCAAATAGCTTATTAGCTACTGTTTTATGCTACTTACTAAATTAGTCAATAGTAATGGTAATTATAACAGGCATATGTGATTGTAAATACTTTACTATAGTAATGTTCTGACAAATTTGAAATCGTCTAAAATGTTTTATTGACAATTTTCTTAAACTTATTTGCATTTACACATATGTTTCAGGAAGGGAAAGAAGTAGGGTTGTTTGGCAGGCTTCTTCCAACAACCCCAGACTTAGCAAAGGATGCAAGAGAAAGCATATTATCTGCTGAGATATATACATGCTCTCTAATCAGTTACTATTACATCATTTTGATTGCTTCCATTTACATGGGTCTTGAACTCTAAAATATTATGTGAGTGTAGTTTTATCAAATCCACTCCTTTCCTATAATTTAATGTTTTTTAAATTTAGGGTAGTTGTATAATTTTTTCCATTTTATTTGTGTGGGGTTACTTATGAAACACCAGTTGAACAACTAATCTATTTCTAGTGTTAAGTTTGTTTTATAATCTGTGCCTGCAAGTGACATTTTACATGTAACATTAAATATATTCAAAAATATCTCTGAATTACTTTCCTACCACCACGACTTTCCTTTCCTGATCATTTAGTCATTGTATGGACTTTTGTTCCCCCACCAAGGAAGCGAGTTACCAAAAATGTAGGAACAAGGACAATTTCAAGAGAACTAAAGAGATCAGTTGAGTACCCAGGCCACAGGGGTAGAAAATTCAACCTATTTCATGTGCTTGTCTGTGTCCAATCCCTAGGTCATACAGAGCATGGTACAATCAGGAGAAAACTCTTCATGACAGGGCCTTCCAGCAGAATGGAAACAACAAGGTGGATCCAACCTTCTGATTTGTTTGGGGGCTAGCCAGAGATTGATTTCTATCTCACCTGACTGGAAGGATTGACAAGGCCACTGGGAAGGTGGCAGTCTTAGTTGTGAAGACAACTGAAAATGGAGACAAGCACCACCCCAGGTGCACTCACAAGCAGACATCAAGAAGATCAAGACAGCAGAAGAGAGATCGTAGTACCTTTAGCTGGGGAGGTTGGTACAGGCTTCATTTGCACAAAGTCAGGAGAAGGTGTCTGGTTTTGAAATGCCATGAAAACAGCACAAGACTCCACTGTGCACCAAGGTTTCCAAAATGAGATTCTGGAAACCTAACGGAATTCAATCCCCAAATTACCTCACACAATTTTTTAACACAACTGCCTTAAAATACTCACTGAGCTAATGGAGGACACAGGTTGACAGTGAAATCAAACCAGGACAGTGGTGCAAATAAAAAAGGAGAATATTAACAAAGTCATAAAAAATCCAAGAGCTAAAAAATATAACTGAATTGATAAATTGACCAGAGGGGTCAACTGCAGTTTTGATCAGGTAGAAGAATGAGTGAACTTGAGACAGCTCATTTGAAGTAATAAAATCAGAGGTGCAAAGCAAAAAACAAGTGAAGAAATTGAAAGGGATCCAAAAGGCTGATGGAACTTTGTCAAGTGTATCTATCATCTATTTATCTATCTGTTATCTATTATCTATCTATCTATCTATCTATCTATCTATCTATCTATCTATATATCATCTCTCTATCTGTCTGTCTGTCTATCATCTATCTATCTATCTATTTATCATCTCTCTATCATATATTTATCACTGGAATCCCAGAAGGAAAGAGAATAATGTCATAAAGCTTATTTGGGGAAGTCTAAGCTGAAAACACCCCAAATCTGAAGAAAGAAAATGACATGCACACTTCCTGGTCTAAGTGTGCTACAAGTAGGATACATCCAAAGAGATCTCATCCAAAC
The DNA here is from genome assembly GCF_054392235.1 of Sus scrofa. Classification (NCBI taxonomy): domain Eukaryota; kingdom Metazoa; phylum Chordata; class Mammalia; order Artiodactyla; family Suidae; genus Sus; species Sus scrofa. Next base: position 13,356,454 of record NC_139402.1, read on the forward strand.
ACAGTGTTGTCAGAATGGGGAAATTAAAGAGATTATCTTAAAAGAGGCAAGAAAAAATGAATCCATCACTCATCAGGGGGAATATAAGATTATCAGTGCTACAGGGAGTAGGGTGATTGATTCAAGCACTAATAGAAAAATATGTTAACCAAGAATATTACATATAGCAAAATTCTCCTTCCAAAAAGAAAAGGAGAAAAAGGATAGCAGCAGAGGAATGGGACATGAGGCTCACATACTCCCACAAATATATTGAAAAATCCTTTTGTATGTGGAAGAATTGCACAGAATATTTGCTAAATGGTGATGGAAGGTCCCAGGATTCCAATGATCAAGAATAACTTCACAAAACTGGGGAGGACAAAACAAAGAAGAAAAAAGAGTGAAGAGGAATGGGGAAGAACTCCTGGACACTGGGCAGTTCCCCAACAACAGCGAGGTGAGCAGACAGGACAGAAGAAGGACTTTGGAGCTTTGACGGGAAAATAGCAATCAGTGTGAAGCATTTCAAATGGAAAGAGCCCTCCACAAATGATCAGTTCTACCACCCTGGACTTTCAACTAAATATAGAACTAACATTCAATCCAACAATCCTAATCGTGGGCATCCATCTAGACAAAACTCACTTTGAGAAAAATTCATGCACCCCTATGCTCACAGCAGCACTATCCACAATAGCGAAGACATGAATGGGTTAAGAAGATGTATATATACACGACAGAATACTAATCAGCCATAAAAAAGAATCTTCATTTATCATACCATTTGCAGCAACATAGAGATTCTCATATTAGGTAAATTAAGTAGGAGAAAGACAATAAAGCCACACAAAATCACTTCTATGTTGAATCTAAAATATGGCACAGATGAAACTATCTGCAGAACAGTAAAAGCGTATGGCCATGGAGAGCACAGTCTGGATGTCTAAGGGAGGGAGAAATGTGGAGAGGGAGTTTGGGGTTGGTGGATGCAAACGCTTACATTTCTAATGGATAAGCCATTCGGTCATCCTCTACAGCACAGGGGACTCTGTATGACTCGGCCAATTTGGTGTAAAACAGAAATTAAAGAAATATTATAAATCAATTACACATTACTATAAAAACCAAGATAATGTTATTTGCCTCCACCTAGATGTAAATAGATATTCTCATACTAATTGAAGTAAGTCATAAAAAGAAAGAACAATGCCACATGATACCACTTATACATGGGATCTAAAATGTGGCACAATGAGCCTGTCTAAAAGGAGAAACTGATCGCAGCCATGGAGAAATAATTTGTGGTAGCCAACGTGCGAAGGGGTGGGTGGAACTGACAAGGAGAGTGGGGTTAGTAGTTGCAAACATTTACATTTAGAAATCATAAGCAAGGAGTCCCTACTGAATAGAACAGGAAACTATACTCAACCTCATAGGATGGCATATGATGGAAGATAAATGCAAAAAGAATATGCATAAATATATGCATACTTACATATATACATGTCTATATTCTCACACACATGCGTATATATATGTCAATAGGCTATATAGCAGAAATTGTCACAACACAATATATATAAATTGTAGTATAATAAAGATGAAAAAATAAAGAGGGAAAAACATTGAAATGCAAAGAAAGGTAGTAAAAAGGAAAGGAGGACACTAAAGGTACAAAACAGTTAGGAAATAATTTTTATTTATGACATCACCAATTCTTCTTTCTATATATTTTTTAATTTTATTTTTTCACTCCTTATCAGAAGAGGTTTCAATTTTATTTTATTTCCCCAATACATCATTATATTTTCTACTATACAGCATTGTGAGCCAGTTATACACACATGTATATCCTATTTTCTCACATTGTCATGCTCCATCGTAAGCAAATAGACATAGTTCCCAGTGCTACACTGAAGGATCTCACTGCTCATCCATTCCAAAGGCAATAGTCTACATCAATTAACCCCAAGCTCCCACTCACTCCCACTCCCTCCCTTCTGCCTCCTGCACCCCCTTGAATCATACATCCATTCTCAAAGTCCATGTTTTTCTTTTCTGTGGAAAGCTTCATTTCTGCTGTCTAGTAGCTTGCAGATATCAGTGATATCATATGGTATTTGTCTTTCTCTTTGTGAATTCCTTCTCTCAGCATGAGTGTCTCTGTGTGATTTTTATTCACTGTTTTCAGAAAATTGCTATTTCCTGCATTTCCAATGTGTGCCTGAATCACTGAAAATGATAGACAGTTCCATATGAGATCGGTGACATCTAAGTATGGGAAAATGCAACAAGAGGGAATATTTTCCTGGACCATAATAGACTAGCAAGTGAGGTGGTCCAGAGACTTTTGGCTACTCCTAACATGGCCTTGTCCAGTATTAGCACATTGAGTGGCCTATCTGTGAACTCTTGGCCAGAATGAGGGATGTTCATTCCTAGCACTGTGGGATGAAATGGTCATAAAATGCCTGTCAAAACTGTCAATGACCATGGGGGCTTATAGCCAACTGTGACCTCAAGTATAGCACTTGCCTTCAGGCTCTTCTTGGAGTAAAACTTGAGCCACAGCAGCTGTTTCCCTGCAGCACCTGCTGAGCAGAGCTCAGGGAGGAGACCAGAAGTGAGGTACATGCCTTCAGACAGTTCGATTTCAGGTGAGCATTTCTATGGCCCCAAATTCTTGCCTCTTCTCTCATCTAGAAATACAGAGATCGTTAACCATGGCATCTGCATGGGCCAGTAGGGAGAAAAGGCAGAATGGAGTAGCTGTGGGCCAGACATCCAAGGAAGACGAGGAAATATTTCAGGAGTAATTTTAGGCAAACCTTGCCTGGCTAAGATCTTAGGGTTTATGTGCCCTGTCAGACATGATGCGACCGACGCTTCTCAAAGCATCATCAGCTGGCAGCGGCAACCTTACACTTTCAAGGTCTCCTCATACAGCAACAGAAAGGAGACAACATGTGTTATGACCAATAGCTCCTGTGATTTATGGGTTAATACCACACCAAGTGTTAAAACCTCCTCAGATAAAATGGAAGTCCTCCTTCAACAATACTGGTATCAACCTACATCCTAAACTCCTATTTAAACTCATTTTTCTTTTCTTCCCAAACTCTATGGTAGCCTGTACCATGTCCATCCACCCAGTACTTGTCACCCCAGGCCAGCAGGAAGCAGATAGAGAAGAGTAGATGGTCACCCCTATCCCATATAATGGAAGGCTTGAATGACAGGTTTCCAGGAGGATGGAGACAGACCCCCATACACCCCAACCGCTGCAGTTCACCTGAGAGACTTGCTGTGGACACCCCCTCCCAGTATGTGGATGCTCAAGTTGGGCAGCAAGAAACAATGACCTGTGGGAAACAACTGCCTGCAGAGCTTAACCTCTTACAGGGAGTAACTGCTCTACATCATGGGACTCGAGCCGTTACACTTCCTTTGACCTTCTCCTCCTTCTTCATTGTCCCTGCAACCAGTTCCCAGCATGGACTTCATCCACGGATTCCCACCACAGGTGCTTTGTAAGCCTAACACCTCCTTGCAGTTAAGGCTGATGCCATCTAGAGCTCAGACCCTCACTTTCTGATGCCCTAGTGAATACCAATTGGCCTTGTGAATTCCTCTCTCAGCCATCCAAAGGAGAAAATATTAGGAATATTGTTTAACACACAGACTACTTACGTAGGATACACAGAAAACTCTATGTGCTAAAATTAGTGATAGCAAATCACTGTCAGTTTTTAACAATGTGAAAACATTGTGTATGAATTTTAATGTATTCAATGCAATGGCATATATTATCTTCAGAATGTTGTACACCCATCACTTCTCCAGTTGTGAAATATTGGCCTCAATCCACAAGGAAATCTCATATCCCTTTGGATGGTGCTTCCCAAAATTTCCTCTCCTAACCACAGCATTTATCCCTCTTTCTATATCTCCATGGCTATAGATATTTTGCTTGGTGCCCAGGGATCTTCCGTGTCTTGCTTAGTGATAAAGGTTGTGTTTTTGTGTGTGTGTGTGTTTGTTTCCTTTATTTCTTTTTTTTAATTTTTATTTTATGGACTGCACCTGGAGCATGCAGAATTTCCCAGGCCAGGGATTGAACCCAGATCACAGCGGTGACAACAACAGATTCTTAACAAGCTAGCTGCTAGGGAAATCCTGGCTAAGATTTTTCTGAATACAGATGCGGCATAGATTCTAGTTATAAACTGGGAAGTGATACATACCATATGTTTCACTTTACTGGTTTTTTTGGTCCCATTTTCCAGGCCTTAATAACAGGCACCAAATGTGTATGTTTATAATAGGGAATTTATGTTTACTTCTGGGATGAAATGGATTTATTTATGTGATGGGTTTTCTTATTTATTAAAAAGATTCCATTGGAATGGGATTTTGCTGACCTCACTTTTGTTAGGGGGGTTACTGTTTAAGTAAGGAGCTCATATTTTATGTTAACTGGACCAATTTCATAGGAAAGTAAGCACTGACTGAAGGTTAGGCTCCGATTGCTAGGAGACCTGTCATCTGACAGCTACTTAGCTTAGCAACCATTGTGATGCATGGGCGATTTTATCTCTGTAGGCTTACCAAAGCAGCATTTAAAACTGCAGAGTTCAAAAAGCATGCTGTTGAGAAGAGTAGCTGCAGAGAAACTAATCTGAGATGGCACATGCTCCTTCAGAAATTCAACTTGTGTCTCCTAAAGATGCACCAACTGGTTCAGAATCCTCCCTTACATCTCCATGGTGTGATAACTCAATCACTGGGGACTTGGACTTGAGGTCTCAGATTGAAGAAACGGCTTTTCGGGCTTTGTCTGAAGGCTCCCTGATAAAATAGCCATGTCGCACATTGTGTGCCTCTGAACCAGATGAAGACGATGATTTTCTTCCTCTGCCCTTTCCCAGAAAACTTTGGAAAACTGCTGAAAGTGATCACTTTAAGTCCACTTGGTGGGAAGCAAATGGAACCTTGATAGTGATTAATGAAGAACGCGTCAAGAAAGAAGTTCTGGAGAGAAAGGGTCCGTTCAGAATATTTGAAACTGAGAGTATGAAAAGCTGAGTTTGACAGCTTAACCCCTATGCATTTAATAAGTTGCAAAGGAATTTTCAAAGATGTGCCTCACTAGCTGACTTTCTGGCAGAAGAAAATGAAGTCTGTGCTTGGATCATGGCATTAAGAAATTTCCAGTTACTACTTATAGAGGGAGTGTATAAGATTTTCTTTGGACATGTGCAAATATGTTCATCCATATAGGGTCAAAGTAGACCTTGAAAGTGGGATGAAGTACTGTTCCATTTTTATTATGATGATTATTTTTTGTCTTTTTGCCATTTCCTGAGCCACTCCCATGGCATATGGTGGTTCCCAGGCCAGGGGTTGAATTGGAGCTATAGCCCCCGTCCTACGCCAGAGTCACAGCAACGTGGGATCCAAGCCACATCTACAAAGTACACCATAGCTCACGGCAACACCAGATCCTTAACCCACTGAGCAAGGCCAGGAATCAAACCCGCAAACCCATGGTTCCAAGGCAGATGCGTTAACCACTGTGCCACGACAGGAACATCCATGCTCAACATTTTTAAATTGAGGATGGCTTGGTCATAAAATATTTGGGATGATAAATCATTGTCCTAGCCTCCTTGAGGCTTGTCAATGAACCTCAAAAAATGCAGGCCACAGAGCCTAATACTATTAATGTAAATATACCAGACATTTTTCCTTGAGGGCAATAGTTGGCTGTGACCACTAAGAACATTTTTGAAAATATTAGCAATGGACGTGTATTGTCTCATGATATTAACTCCATATGATGCAAAGAGTCAGATATTATGGTTTCTGTCTCCTCGTCTCCTTGTTTCAAATACCATTAAATAAATTTCTCCTTGGTTTTAGCTGCAGTTCTACCATAATCCAAACTTTAAATGAGGCTGTCCTCAACTGTTGGTAAGGAGGAAAAGAAGAGTCACGTATAAAAATGTTTCTCCAGTATCGGCTTCTTTACTTCAAGGTTGCAGCAAGAAGCACTCTAGAACAGGGCGTACGGTGGATAATCATAATTCTGATTTTGAAGCAGAAACTCGTGGAGAAAATGCATTTTCAACCTCCACAAATTTACATGTGCCTTTAGTAAGAAGGCCTTCTACCAGCCAGAGAATTTCTAATACAACTACCCCCGTGAGAAGTGACGTTTCTTCTACATCATCAGCATCAGCCAGACCACAGGACAAACTGTTGTGGCTCAACATGCTACTTTAAATCAGTTGACCACGTTTCATACGCAGTCACAAAGCAGCTACTCTCCAGCAAGTGGCCACCTTGTGAATTTCATTACAACTACCACTTCCATGTCTCAGTACCACCTTATTTCTCCCTTCCCGAGTGGTTATTTTGGAATGACGGTGAAGCCGTCCCCTTTTCCAACCAGATATCAGAATATACCACCAAGAGAGGGCCCTTTGTCTAACCCTCAACCAACCAACCATCCGTGGTTCCCATTGCCAATGGCCACTGATACCTCTGCTGCCTCTCTCTCAAGGCCAACACCTCCATCCTCTTCATTATTTGAACACCATCCTAATTTTGACCTATCAACGGTCTATAGATTCTGCAGGATAGTGAAGATGAACATTTATGCTTGCAAATGTCAACAATTTCCTGCAATTCCTTTATTTCAAAAATAAACATATATGTTCATCTTCATAGTTGCAATTACTTCATTTATGAAACAATTAAGGGCTGTGTTTCTTTTTCTAAAATGATGTTTATTTTTTCTATCATAGCTTGTTTCCCATGTTCTGTCAAGTTTCTACTGTTGAGCAAAGTGACCCAGGCACACACCACCCCAACCACCCAAGACCCACACCCATACACGTACGTATCCTTTTTTTTTTCACATAACCCTCCGTTGTGCTCCATCAAAAGTGACTAGATGTAGTTCCCATTGATTTACAGCATGATCTCATTGCATACCCACTCCACATGCAATACTTTGCACCTTTTCTAACCCCCGATTTCCAGTCCATCACAATCCTGCCGCCTCCCCTTTGGCAACCCAAACACTGTTGTCCACATTCATGAGTTTCGTTCAGGTGGAAAGTTCCACTTGTGCCATCTGTTACAGTCCACACATATGTGATATCGTATTGTATTCGCCTTCCTCTTTCTGAGTAACTTCACTTAGCATGATCTTCTCTAATTCCAGCCATGTTGCTGCAAATGGCATTACTTTGTTCTTTTTTATGGCTGAGTCGGGGTTCCATTGTGTGTATGTGTGTGTATATGGAACACATACACACCACATCTTAGTCCAATCTTCTCAATGGACATTTAGGTTATTTCCCTGTCTTGGCTCTTGTGGACAGTGATGCAATGAACATACATGTGCTTGTGTCTTTTTCAAGGGACGTTTTTTTCCAGCTGTATGCCCAAGAGTGGGATTTCTGGGTCGGTCAGGTACTAGTTCTATACTTACTTTTCTGAAGTATTTCCATGGTGGTTTCCATAATGGTTGTAACAATTGACATTCCTTTCATCAGTGTAGGAGAGTTTCCTTTTCTCCACACCCTCTCCAGCATTTTTTTATGTGTGGACTTGTTAAGGATGGCCATTCTGACAGGTGAGAAAGGTACCTCATAGTAGTTTGTATTTTCACTTCCCTAAGAAACAATGATGTTTAGAATTTTTTATGTGCTTTCTGACCATCTGTATATATATTCTTTCGTGGAATGTCTATGCAGGTCTTTTGCCCCCTATTCCATTGGGTTGTTGGCTTTTTTGTGGTTGAATTGTATAAGGTGTTTTTATATTTTAGAGATTAATCCCTTTTTAGTTGCATGGTCGGAAACAATTTTCTCCCATTGTTAGTTGTCCTTTTGTCTTTTTAGTGGTTTTCAATGCCAGATTGTTTTGTGGTTTTTCCATATTTGAAAATTTTGGTAGTTAGACAGGAATATTTGACATGCCTCCTTGATGATAACGGTTTCAAAAAAGAAAATGCAACTAAGGAAAAAGACAGTGGGAGTTAAGTGATTTCTGAAATAGTCCAGGTTGTATTGAATGGATGCCTAAATTAAGATGGTAGGGAAAGAGGGGCAGATGAAGTTCAGTTTTGAAAGGGAAAATACATATTCTTTATGTAGCATTTTCTCAGCTGCATTATACTCTGTTATTTCAAAGTGAACTTGGATCTTACCTGACAAGATTGTCTTCATTACAAAAATAAATAAATAAATTTCATGGGGTTCCCACCATGGCTAAGAAGTGAACGAACCGAACTAGTGCTGATGAGGAAGTGGCTTCAACCCCTGGCCTCACTCAGGGGGTTTTAAAGACGCAGAGTTGCCATGAGCTGTGATCAAAGTGCAGATGTTGCTCAGTTCCAGCATTGCTATGGCTGTTTTAGGCCAGCAGACACAGCTCTGGTTTGACCCCTAGCCTGGGATCCTCCATATGCCAAATGTATGGCCCTATAAAGACAAAAAGAAAAAGATAAGCATAAGTTAGAAAATACATTTCATACTCCAAACTACAGCATAGTTTAGCTTCCCCAGGACCCATGTCCATAAGTGCACCATAACTGCAATAATGAAGGCCAATGACATAATCAGCGATTGCATCACCATCAGCACATGGTGGTAGTTTCGAATGAAACATTTACCAAACAAACAAACAAACAAACAAACAAAAAACGAGGGGGTATCATTATTGTTTTAAAATGCTCAAACTCTCCGGGTTAGGTGTGCCTTTATTTCCTCCCCGTTATATTTCCTGCTGCACACTTATAAGTTGCGTTCTTGCTTTCCACAAAGAGAGGCTTAAATAATTATGCTGGTCTTTAATGCCAAACCTTAGCATGGTTAACAAATCCGTTGAAGATGCAGAATCTGTCTGACTTGGCAGCTTCATGTTTCTGTTTCGCCACCTTTCTGGAGCCACATTCAGAAAAATTGTTTTCAGTCCTACCAGCAGTCATGTTACAATGTTTCTTGGAGTTGAAAGTACTTCTTGTGGTTGCCTGTTGGGAGGGGGGGGGGAGGGATCCGGAGCTTGGGCTTATCAGACAGAACTTAGAATAGATTTACAAGGAGATCCTGCTGAATAGCATTGAGAACTATGTCTAGATACTCATGTTGCAACAGAACAACGGGTGGGGGTAAAACTGTAATTGTAATATATACATGTAAGGATAACCTGACCCCCTTGCTGTACAGTGGGAAAATAAAATAAATAAATAAATAAATAAATAAATAAATAAATAAATAAAAGAAAGTACTTCTCTTTGTCTACAAAAGCAAGGCACTATTGTTGGGGAGGGCAAGGGGAGGAGGGGTGAGCCCCAAAGAAATCTCCCTGCTCACATGTGCACAGGCTCTCCGAGGGCAGGTTGCTCCTGATGCAGGCTATGGGTGGCAAGAAGCCACTTGCTTGGGCTACAGCACCCTGGATTCATCTTGGGCAGGCTAGAGGCAGCCAGGCACCTCTGGTGCAGGCTTAGTACAGCAGGGGCTAAGTGAAATGTGGTGCCTCTTGTGTACTCTACAGGCACCAGGGTCAAACCAAAGTATTCCTCTCAGAAGCCGCAGGTCACAGCCTGTGACCACAGTCACCTAAGAGGTCAGAAAACAGAGATGGTGCCGCAATTGAGCACCAACAACTGTTGCTCTCACACCCCTAGGATCATACTGGCCCTGCAGCTGTCACTGCCAGATGCTCCAGATAGCACCCAGATGCTTGGAAACTGTCCTTTGCCAAGGCCCTGCAACTAGGAGCAGCAGGTGCAGCACCTCCTGTGTGGGCTAAGAGGGACAGGGTGCTTCTTCCCAGCATCTACAGTTGTGAGGCAAACCACCATAGTTACCTCTGACTCCAGAGGTGGGCATGGCCTGCTACCACTTGTGGCCCTAATCATCTCCCAGGGCACCACCGAGGTCATTGTGACCAAACACTGCCTGTTTTTGCTCTCACTACTCTGGGAATACACACACACCCTACTGCTGCCACTACCAAATGCTCCAGGTAGCTTATCATTGTGCATGAAGCTCATTATCACCCCCTCAACCTTGAAACTAGGAGTTACCTGCATCACCTTCCTGCAAGTCCTTGCTGCTGCTAAGATCCCATCAATAACCAGCACTATCCCTTGCTGCCTTCTCCCAGCAAATACACTCAGCACCCTTGGCATGATAGCCTGCTCACACCAAAGAAAGAAGCAGCAAATATACAAACACCCATGCCCAAAAATACAGGGTAACCACCCAAAGAATACAAGGAGTTACCCTTGCATAGCTGTAAGCCTCCAAGTGTATTTTGGCTTCCCCAAACTGACAGGAAAAGAAAAACATGGGCAAGGTGAAGAAGCTCAGGAATAACTCCCAGGCAAGGGACGGGAGAATTCATGGGAAGCAGCAAACAAGGAAACAGAACTTTGGAGGCTGAGAGGCATTGAGTTCAAAAGGGAAGTAGTGGAAATACTGAAAAAATGAAGGCTGATTATCAAGGAGTTAAGAGCAGATAAAAACATTAGTGCAGATTACTTTAGAGGGAACTACAACATATAAGGAAAAATAGAAAAAAAATAGAAAATTCATTTGCAGAGACCCAAACTGAGTTAAAGAGCAGGATGACTAGTGCAGAGGAATGAATTAGTGACTTGGAAGATAGAATGATGGAAATTACCCAATCAGCACAGCAGACAGAAAGACAAATGAAAAAACACAAAAGCAATATAAGAGATCTATGCGATAATATAAAGCATGCCAATCTATGCATAAAAGGCATTCAAGAAGGAGAAGAAAAAGAAGAGATGATTGAAAATATATTGGAAATAATTATGCCTCAAACTTTCCAAACTCTAGGAAAGAGATATCGAGATGCAGTAATCGCAGAAGGCCCCCAACACTTTGAACCCAAATATGCCCACACCAAGACATGTTGCAATAAAAATGGCAAAAGGCGAAGATGGAGAGAGCATTCTAAAGGTAGCAAGAGAGATACAAATCCTTAATTATAAGGGACCTCCCTAAACACAGGATTTCTCTACAGAACCACTACAGGCCTGACGAAAGTAGCAAGATATACTCAACTTTCCAAAAGGAGAAATCTGCAGCCTAGAATACTCTACACAGCAAATGTATCATTACTTTGTGTATGTATTTATTTTTGAATATCATTTAAAATAGAAGTGGAAATTGAGAATTTCTTCAACAAACAAAACCTAACAGAGTACATCAACATTAAAGCCATTCTTAAGGAAACAATGCAAGGGCTTCCCTAAGAAAAGTAAATTAACATAGAAAAATAAAATATAAAGTAAAATAAAATATAAAATAAAATAAAAAATAAAATAAAATAGCATAACATAAGTAGTAAGAAATAGGGTGGAAGAAATCCCAAGGGGAAAGTAATCACTTAAATAAGTCAGAATACAGAACTAATAAATTAATAAATACATAACTACATACATACCTACTGTAATAGTGACCATAAACTCAAGGGACAACTAAAGGACACACATGAAGATATTAATAAAGAACTTCAAAATCATAGAAGGTAGGTAAGGAAAGGAAGAAAATATAGACTCCTATTTTTAAATAAAATGTGTTCAAGCCTATATGAATACCAGGCTAAAGCTAGCAGATATAGGGAGAGTTTAGCATACTTAAAAAACAGGGAAACCACAACTCAAAACCAAACATTACATTCACATAAAACCAAAAAGAAAAGTACACAAGCATACAATAAATGGAAATCATCCAACCCAAACCAAACAACAGAAAAGGAACAAAGGAGATACAGAGCATCAACTGAAAAACACGGGGAAAGTGGCAATAAATACATCTTTCTCAAGAATTACCTTAAATGCCAATGGACTGAATACTCTGATCAATAGACACAGAGTGTCAGATTGGATAAAAAAGCAAAAACATACAAGCTGCTGTCTACAATGACTCACTTCAGAGCAATGACCTCAAGCAGACTGACATGAGGGAATGGGAAAAGATATTTCATGTCAACGGACAAGAGAGGAAGACAGGAGTTGTGCTAACCATGGCAAACAAAGTAGACTTTGAAGGGAAGGCCACAAAGAAAGATACAGAAGGATGCAATTTCAGGGAGGCAAGATGGTGGGAGAGTACTGGGACACACTTGCCCTTTCCATCATCACAATACAAATAAACACAACTACACTTAAAACAACTCAAACAGAGCAGCCACGGAACGCTGGCAGAAGAACTGAGACCTCCCAAAACGGTAAGAATCTCTTGACATAACTGGGTAGGACAACAGGAAACAAAGAGAGAGAGGGAAGGGGAATCAGGACTGGACTAGCACTCCTGAGAGGGAGCTCTGAAGGAGAAAGGGAACACATACCCTGGAAAATCGCCTAACCAATGGAAAGGTCAGCCAAGTCGGAGGGATCTCCAAGACTCCAAGAAAAACACAGCAGCATGTCTGAAACCTGGGAAGCAGAGTGAGAGCTGCACAGACCATCTGAACCACACACAGAGACACCAAAGATAGAGATGCTCCGGTGGGGGCTGGGCACCAAGTCCTAGGCTCCAGAGGTCAGTCCCTGGGAGCATGCTGGTGTGGGAGGCATGGAGAGAGCCTAAGGGATTAGATAAGCAGTTTACCTTGGGTGGAGGGAGCAATATGTGAATGGCTGGGGATTGGAAAGCCCAAATAGAGGGAACCTGGCAGAGGATCTGGACCCACAGGAGAGAGAAGGTGCCATTGTTGGCAAGGGGAGAGCAGGAGGGGAGGGTCAACATAGAAGACTCCTCGAACCACAGTGTGTGCAATTGCCCACTGGCTAATAGAGAGCAGAGCGTTACCAGCACATCTCCACTAATCCACCCCACACCCGCCCGGCCAGAAGCAAACTGTCATCCATTGCAGATTGGTGCCACCCCCTGTGGAGAGCCAACCACTGCCATGGCATTCCCAGGCAGGCCTGCCCACCCATGCAAAGCACCCCACTGCCCCTGGGCACCCTGTAAGCCCTTCCCCACATCAGGATGTGCACCACCACTGCAGCAGGAAGGGGCTATCCCAACCACCCTTGGGAAGCACCCCACTGCTGCAGAGGGGACACACTGGCCCCACCATCTTTGCGAACTGCTCTGCTGATGTGGCATGTCCAGCAAGCCCTGTCAAGCCACAGGAAGGACAACTCCATCACAGCAAGCACCAGCCACACCTGCCCTCACTCAGGAAGCTCCCCGCTGCCACAGAGCACCCGGGAAAGCCCTGAACATGTGCAGAGTGCACCTCCACCATGGCAAGCACCAGCGAGCCACACCAGGTCTAGGGAAACACCTCTCTACCATGGAGCGACCAGGCCATCACTGCCCAGGCTTGGGAAGTGCTCTGCTGCCACAGCATGCCCCAGGAAGCCCCACACAGAGGCAGGAAATGCACCTCCACCGAGGTGCACACCAGGCAGCCCCACCAAAACTCAGGAAGGGGCCTACACTGTGGAGTGTCCCAGAAAGACCTGCCCTCACTTGGGAAGTGCCCTGCTGCTGTTGCACACAGGCAAGAAATGCCTGCCCAGGCTCGGGTAGTGCCCTGCTGAGGCAGAGTGAGCCAGCCAGCAACCCCAACCATCAGGAAACACATGGCTGCTAGGGATCACCAGGTAATGCCCTGCTTGGCTCTGGGGCATGCTCATTTACCATGGCAGACAAAAGCCATGACTGCCCACACTCACAAGTGCCCCACTGCTGCAGAATACCACAGTGAGCCCCACTGGCTAAGGCATTCCCCAGCCAGACCCTCCTGGCCACAGGAAGGGCATACCCACAGTGGTGTGCCCTGGCCAGCCCTGCATGCCCTCCAGAAGTGCACCACTACAACGGTGCCCCCCAGACTCTGTCAAAATACATGTGGGCTTCTCCAAACTTACAGAAATTGAAATGGAAAACACGAGCAAGAGGAAGAAGTTCAGAAAACATTCCCAGTTAAAGCAACAGGAGAATTCACCTAAAGCAGTCAACAATGAAACAGACCTCTGCAATCTGACACATTTTGAGTTCAAATGGGAGATAGTGAAACTACTGAAGGAATTAAGAGAACATATGAACAGTAATGCGGACTCCCTCAGAAAGGGGCTAAAAATATAAGGAGCAGCCATGCAAATGTAGAAAATTCACTTGCAGTGAAACAAACCGAGCCAAGGGCAGTAAAGGTCAGAATGAATAATGCAGAGGAGCAAATTAGTGACATGGATCATTGAATAAAGGGAATCGCCCAAAGAGGACAGCAGACAGAAAACCAATTGAGAAAACATGAAAGCAATATGAGACCTATGGGATACTATAACGCAGGACAATCTACACATAGTAGGAATTCCAGAGGAGAAGAAAAAGAAAAGGGGATTGAACATGTATTTGAGGTAATTATCTCCAGAAAGTTTCAAATTCTAAAGGATACTGATTTCAAGATACAGGAAACACAGATGTCCCCAAACACGTTGAACCCAAATGGACCCACACCAAGACATAGTATAATAAAAATGGCCAAAGTTAAAGAGAGGATTCTAAGGGTGGCAAGAGAAAGCAAAACCTCCATTATAAGGGAATCCCCCAAAGGCGAATAGCTGATATCTATTCAGAAACACTACAAGCTAGGTGGGAGTGGCAAGAGATATTTAAAATGCTGAAACGAAAAAGAAATCTGCAATGTGGAATAATTTATCCATCAAGAATATGAGTTTAAATAGAAGGGGAAACAAAGAGTTTCTCCAACAATAACAAAATCTAAAAGAGTACAGAAGTACAAAATGCACGCTAAAAGAAAGAAAGTTTTCTCTAAATTTAAAAAATAAAAAAAGAGGAAGAACAAGGATGGAGGAAAGCAGGATTAGAGACCAGTCACATAAATAAGCCAGGATACAGATCTAATGGTGAAGAGGTTAAAAAAAAAAAAAAAAAGACATAAAAATCCTACAATGTGGGCAAAGGGAGTAAGGAAATATATAGACCCTTTTTATTCTGCTTTTTGAATTTTATTATTGTAATGAAGTGGGTGAGCCTACATCACCATTCACCTAGAGTACACAGTTATAACAAGTGGTTATCACACTTAAAAAACAGGGCAGCCACAAATCGAAACAGAACTTTACTTTCACAAAAACTGAAAAGAGAACTACTCAAACTTAAAATAAATGGACCGCCCAACCAAACCAAACAAAACCAAACCAAACCAAACCAAACCAAAACAAAACAAAATTGGAATCATAAAAGTCCATGGCCAGATGGCTTCACAGGTGAAATCTGTCAAACATAAAAAGAGGAATCGATGCCCATCCTCCTTATGCTTTTTCAAAAGTTTGAAGAAGACGGAACATTCCAAAAGATATTCCAAAACCAGACAAAGATACCACCCAAAAAGATGACTATTGGCCAATATCTTTGAAGAGTATAGATGCAAAAATTCTAAAAAATGATTAGTCAACTGAATCCAAAAACTCATCAAAAAGATCATCCACCACAACAAGGTGGGATGCCTCCCAGGTTCACAAGGATGGTTCAATATACAAACAGGAAGCAACATCATACACCGTATTAACAAAAGAAAAGTCAAAAACCATATGAACATCTCAATAGATGCAGAAAAACCATTTGACAAAGTCCAGCATCCACTCATGATAGAAACACTCACCAAAGTGGGTATTGAGGGAACATTCCTGAACATAAGCAAAGCCATTTATGACAAACACACAGCAAATACAATCCTCAATGGAGACAATTGGACAATCCTCCCACCAAAGTCTGGAACGAGAAAGGGATGCCCACTCTCAGCACTCCTATGCGACATATTATTGGAAGTCCTAGCCACAGCAGTCAGACAAACAAAAGAAATAAATGGACTCCAAGTAGGAAGAGAAGAGCTAAACGTGTCACTGTATGCAGATGACAGGACACTATATAGAGAAAACCCCAAAGACTCAACACAAAAGCTATTTGAATGGATCAACACAGTCAGCAAAGGAGCAGGATATATGAGTCACATTCGTAAATCAGTCACGTTTCTGTATACTAACAATGAAATCTTAGAGAAGGAATACAAGTATACAATAACTTTTAAAATTGCACCCCCCAAAATAAAATACCTAGTGATAGGCCTTTTTGAGGAGGCTAACGACCTATATAACAAGAATTATAAAATGATAATTAAGGAAGTTAAAGAAGATGTAGAGAAATGGAAAGCTATTCCATGATCCTGGGTTGGAAAAATTAACATTGTAAAAATGTCCTTTCTAAGCAGAGCCATCTAAGTATTCATTTCAATCCCTATCAAAATAGCAATGATGATTTTTACAAAAACTAGAACAAACAATCCAAAAATTTATATGGAACCACAAAAGATCCAAAATTTCAAAAGCAATCTGGAGGAGCAATAGCCAAGCAGGAGGCATAACTCTCCCAGACCTCAAGCAACATTACAAAGCCACAGTCATCAAGACAGTGTGTTGCTGGTGCCACAACAGACAGAGAGACTAATGGAACAGACCAGAGAGCCCAGAAATGAACACTGACCCCTATGATCATTTAATCTTTGACATTGTAGGCCAGAACATAAAATGGGAAGGAGAGAGTCTTTTCAGCCAGAATTGCTGGGAATCCTGGACAGCTACACAAATCAATGAACCCTCACACCGTGCACAAAAATAAACTCGAAATGGATGAATGTCCTAAGTATAAGACGAGACACCTTCAATCCCCTGGAGGAGTATATAGGCAAAACATTATCTGAAATCAAGCTCATGAATATTTCCTCAGGTCAGTCTCCCAAAGCAACAGAAATAAAAGCAAAAATAAACCAATGGGACCTAATCACACAGACAACATTTTGCACAGCAAAGGAAATTAACAAAAACAAAAAGTCAACTTACAGAATGGGATAGTGCAGTTTGAAATGATGAAACTTACAGGGGCCTCATCTCTTAAATATACAAACAACGTATACAGCTCAACAGCAAACAAACAAACAACTCCATGGAAAAATGGGCAGAAGCCCTGCATATGCAGATGGCCAACAAGCACATTAAAAAAATGCTCAACATCCCTGATTAATAGAGAAATGCAAATCCAAACTCCCACAAGATACCACCACACACCAATCGGAATGGCCATCACTGATACATCCACAAATAACAAGCGCTAGTGGGGTTGTGGAAAAAAGGGAACCCTCCTGTACTGTTGGTGGGAATGGAAGCTGGTACAACCGCTGTGGAGAACAGTGTGGTGGTACCTTTGAAATCTATACAGAGAACTGCCACATGATCCGGCAATCCAACTGTTGTGGATATATCCAGACAAAATTTCCTTAGAAAAGACACCTGCACCTACACGTTCACTGCATCGCGATTCACAATAGCCAATACATGGAGATAACACAAATGTCCATCGACGGATTACTGGATTACGATAATATGGATATGTATACACAGTGGAATACTACTCCCCTAAAAAAAATGAAATAATGCCATTTGAAGCAAGATGGGGTGGAATTAGAGACTCTCATCCTGAGCGAAGTAAGGCACAAAGAGGAAGACAAATACCACATGATGTCACTTTTATTTGGCATCTACTATACAGCACAGATGATCATTTCCACAGAAAAGAGAATCATACACCTAGAGGATAAATTCGTGCTTACCAAGCAGAGGGGGCGGGAGTGGGATGGTTTGGGAGCTTGTGGTTCATAGAGTCAGACAACTGCCTTGGGATGGATGAACAATGAGACCATGCTGGGTAGCACTGAGAACTATGTCTAGGCACTTAGGATGAAGCATGATTGTGTAAGAAAGAGAATGTATACATGTATGTGTAACTGGGTTACCATGCTATAGAGTACAAAATCGAAAGAATGCTATAAACCAGTTCTAATGGAAAAAAATGTTTATATCATTATATAAATATAAAGTAAAATAAAATAGTGAAAAAGAGACCTTTTATGGACGAGATAATCTAAGATAATTTAACAAATTCTGTTAAAAAAAACTGTTTCTGAAATAAATATTAAAAATAATAATAATAATAAATAGAGATAAAAAGAAAAAAATCAATAAAACTAAGAACTGTTTTGTTGAAAAGTTAAAAAAAACATAAAAGGTAAAATTAAAAAGAAAAAAAAAAGCAAAAGCAAACAATAAGTAAAAAGACAAAATGCTGGCCAGACTCACCGAATGAGGAAAGAAAAAAAGTGATTTAAAAAACATAAGAAATCAAAGTTCCCATCATGGCTCAGTGGTTAACGAATCTGACTAGGAACCATGAGGTTGGGTGTTTGATCCCTGGCCTTGCTCAGTGGGTTAAGGATCCGTCATTGCCATGAGCTGTGGTGTAGGTTGCAGATGCGGCTGGGATCCCGTATGGCTGTGGCTCTGGTGTAGGCCGGCAGCTACAGCTCCATTTAGTCCCCTAGCCTGGGAACCTCCATATGACAGGGGTGCAGCCCTAGGAAAGTCAAAAAGACAAAAAAACAAAACCAAACAAAAGCAAAAACAAACATAAAAATCCTAGGTTTGAAGAAAATAAAATGTAAGAAATGAAAAAGAAGAAATCCCAATGGATACTGCAAAAACACCCCCCCAAAAAAACTAGGCAAATATCATAAATACTTAATTGCCAACAAATTTTAAAACCTCCTAGAAATGGACAACTTTCTAGAGAGTTAAAACATGCAACAAATGAATCCAGAAGAAATAGATGATCAACTGAACAGACAGGTCACTAGAAATGAAATTGAATATGTAATAAAAACACTCCCTGCAAACAAAAGCCTAGCATCACATAGGAACAATGGTGAAATATTCCAAACATACAAGGGGAAACAGTCCTATCCTCCTTACACCTTTCCACAAGCATGACGAAGAAGAAACATTCCCAAAGATTGTCCATGAAACCAGCATCACCCTAACACCAATGCCAAAGACACTACCCAAAAAGTAAATTTTATGCCAATATCTGTGATGAAATAGAAGTAAAAATTCCCAACAAAATTTTTTCAGCCAAGTCCAACAACATGCAAAATAGGATCATACACAACGACCAAGTGGATTTTGTCCCGGGTTTGCAAGGAGGGTTCAAACTACTCAAATCAAACAATGTCACACAGTACATGAACATACGAAAAGTAAAAACCCACATGATCCTCTCAATAGATGCAGCAAAAGCATTCGACAACGTCCAACATCCATTCATGACCAAACCTCTTACTAAAGTGGGTATTTGAGAAATATATCTTAACATGATAAAAGCCATTTATGACAAACCCACAGCCAACATACTCCTCAAACGAAAAAAGCTGAAAGCCTCTGCACTAAACTCTGAAACGAGGCAAGAAGGCCCATTCTCACCACTTTTATTCAACCTACTATTGGAAGTGCTAGGCACAGCAATGAGACAAACAAAATACATCAAACGTGTCCAAACTGGCAGAGAAGAGGCAAAATATTCACTACGGGCTGATGACAAGATGCAATCTATAGGAAATCCTAAGGCGGCCACACCAAAACTACTCAAACTGACCCACCAATTTGGCAAAATAGCAGGATACAAAATTAGCACTCGGTAATTGGTTGCCCTTTGGGCTACTCACAATAAACTCTTGGCAAAAGAATAAAAAATAGCATATTTTGAAAAATGCACCCCGAAAATTTAAAGACCGAGGAATAAACTGGACCAAGGAGGTGAAAGATTATAAGCTGAACTGTAAGAAATTAAAGAAGATTCAAATAAAGGGACAGAGAGTCCATGATCCAGGTTTGGAAGAATTAATACTATTAAAAAGCAATAGTGTGCAATGAAATCTACGGATTCAATGACATCGCTAACAGAAGACACCTGACATTGTAACAGAACTAGGACAAAGGGAAAATTCAAAAATTGATATGGAACCATGTAAAACCCAGAATTGCCAGAGCAATCCTGAGGGGGGCAAAAAATAAACAAATAAATAAAAACAAAGTAGGAGGCATAATTCTCCTAGACATCAGGCAATTTTTCAGAGCCACAGTAATCAAGACACTGTGGTACTGGTACCAAAACAGACCTACAGACCAATGGGACAACATAGGGACCCCAGGAATAAAGTCACAACCCCGCATTCAATTAATCTTTGACAAAGGTGGCAAGAATGTAAAGTAGGAAAAAGACAGCTTGTTTTCACCAGCTGGGGCTGGGGAAACTAGACAGATGCATGCAAATCAATGAAACTGGAATACACCCTCACACCATGTACAAAAATAAACTTCAAGTGGCTTAAAGATTTAAACATAAGGTAGGACACCATCAGACTCCAAGAAGAACCACAGGCAAAACATACTCTGACATCAACAATAAAAAATGTTTCCTCAAGGGCAGTCTCCCAAGGAAACAGAAATAAAAGCAAAAGTAAACAAAGGACTCAATCAAATTGACAAGCTTTTGCACAGCAAAGGAAACAATGAAAAAAAACAACCATTGGAATGAGAGAAAACACTTTCCAATGATGCCACTGAGAGGGCTTAATCTCTGAAATAAATGACTTAGAAAACTCAACAGCAAAAAACCTACCAGCCAGTTGAAGAATGGGAAAATGACTCGAAGAGATATTTATCCAAAGGATACCTGCAGATGGCCGACAGGCACATGAAAAAATGCTCGACCTCACTAATTTTTAGAGAAATGCAACTCAAAATTACTGTGAAGTACCACCTCACACCTGTCAGAATGGCCAGCATTAGCAAGTCAATTAATAAAAAGTTCTGGAGAGGGTGTGGAGAAAAGTGAGCCCAGCTGCACTGTTAGCTGGAAAGTAAACTGGGACAACCACTACAACCACTATGCAGATCAGTATGGTTGTACATTAGAAAACTAAATATAGAACTACCCTATGGCCCAACAATACCACTCTGGGGCATATACCCAGATAACTCTTTCCTTGAAAGATATACATGGACTGGAAAGTTCATTTTAGCACTATTCACAATATGCAAGACATAGAAACAACGTAAATTTCCATTGACTGAAGAGTACATTAAAAAGATGTGGTACATATTCACAATGGGAAACTACTGACTCCAGAAGCACAAAGTAATGCCATTTGCAGCACCAAGGGTGGAACTAGAGATGCTCATACTAAGTGAAGTAGGTCAGAAAGGAAGCAACAAATACCATTTGATATCACCAATCTGGAAATGAATAAATGGCACCAATGAAACATTCTAGAGGAAAGAAATGCATGCACTTGGAGAACAGACTTGGGGTTGTCAAGGGGGAGGGGGAAGGAGTGGGACAGACTTGAAGTCTGGGGTTGAGAGATGCAAACTCTTGCATTTGGAGTGGATAAGGAATGGGATCCTGCTGTTTAGCCCAGGGAACTCTATCTAGTCAGGGGTGGTGGAACATGATGGAGGTAATGTGAGACAAATAGTATTTGGGGGTTGTGAATTTGTGTGTGTGAGCAAGGAAGAGAGAGAGAGAGAGACTGGGTCCCTTTGGTGTGCAGTAAATAATTGACAGAACAGTGGAAACCATTGATAATGGGAATAATAACAATCATTAAAAATCAAAACAAAACAAAACAAAACCTCCACAAACAAGACTCAGATCTCACAGCAGTGGGTTCAATATGTAGGGGTTGTGTTGATCCCAGGGCATGAGCCCTGGCCATAGATGGAAAACAGCAGTTAGTGCATTACTGTCTCCAACCAGAGAGAGGCAGCACTGTGGCTTCCTTGGGGTGGCTGGCCCTGCCATTTATGGTTCCAAATTATGCCCTGAGAGCCAAGCCCCATATAGGGACCGAAAGGGAATGCAAAGTGAGCCCCTTCAACGGAATAGGGATGCCCTGTGGGGCTTTTGGACGCTAAAGGCGGAGCTGAAGAGACTGCCATCACGGGGACCTCCCAATGGGGACAAGCCCTTTATTCCATGCACTCACAGAGGTCAGGGAAGGCACCAGGAATCCTGAGCCAAAGCTGGGACCAGATCAGAGATGAGGGGCTAACTTTTCACCATAACAGGAATCAGGGACCCTGGGATGCCCTGCTGCCTGTGGGAGGCTTACAAGCTCCCCCTGGACAACGGAGACATGCAGTCACCCCTCATCAGGCACAGGCTCAGCTAGAGTCAAAGGACATCACTGGACCCTTTGGAGAAAGGTTAACAAGATAGGAGGGCCTATTAAAAGACACCTCCAACTTTACCCTACCAGTGGGCCAAACCCTACTCACAGCAACCCTGCTTCCAGCAGGCAAAAGTGGAGACTTATCCCATCAGTGTATAGAGACCATAAAACCAACCTACTCCAGGAGTTCCAATCTTCTAGAACACACTTAAGAATAAGGGGTGTAGAATGATTGGGGCAGGGCATGAGACAGGCTAGGACCTGGGATCCTTTGTTGCACTGTTTGCCTCTTGAATAATGTCTCCTTGAGCAAAGAAATAAAAAGGAAATATAAGGGACGACAAGTAACGACATGCATGGGCAGTTGGGAACAATTATAAACAAGAAGATTCAAAAAGACCAATAAAATGAAATGAAATGAACCAGTCAAATGAAAAATAAAGTAAAATAAATAGAATAAAATAATAAACTTAGCTAAACTAAACTAAACTAAAACAACCCCCAGCAAAAAATTCAGAGTGTCAGGGGCAGAAACAGGGTATATCACACACATAGTGGACAGTACCACTGAGGAAGTGCCCAGAAAAATCTCAGCCACACATCAGACCCAAATCCGACCCCCATGCTTACCCTTATCCCTCCAGAGAAGAAACTAACTTGCCCCTCCTCACCGAGCAAGAAAAGGAACTTGTTGCTTGTATGTGTTCCTTTGTGCTGCTGCAGGGCCCAATAAAGCCTTGCCTGAACTTCTTGGCTCACATCTCATTAATTTCCATTTTATAGGGGGCCAAGAATCCTGGTCATTTTATAAATGCATGTTTAGCAGTCTCTAAGACTGGCTGGCTTAGTCACCGTAACGTTTAAACTGAATCATGTACAAGCCAGAATGACTTCCCTATACATCTGTATGTGAAAATTCCTTCTATAATCTGCTTTTCTGTGTAGCTACTCCAGAAACCAATCTATACTCTTTGGAAACAAGGAATGCAAACCAAAAACTTTACAGTAATTAGATCAGGCAGAAATACCACGAACCCTGAATTTATGGTATTTCCCCGTTGTGGAAACCTGCCTTCAACACCTCTATGAAACAGTCTTGAGAACCGAACGACAACATCTCCTTCAAAAAAAAAAAAAAAAGAATTCTGAACCACCATATCTGGATAATCCGCTCAGGAAGTCTGAACACAAACATCATAGCATCCAGTAAGTAAAGCATACTGCAGTCTTGGAAGGAACCTGCCAGGAAGCGAGACAACACCACTGAGCACTTGCCTCAGGATGCCCTCTCCAAATGAGTGTTAGCAATGCTAGAACAACACATCAAAATCTAGGCAGCCACCCCAAAACCTAATTGTGAATTTCTGCAACTATCCTGGGAGGCACATCAAAACACCCCCACCCATCATCCTAGGAAGCCTAATTCCTGCCTTTGAAGAAATCAACCCTTGACGCCAGGCCAAGAGCTGTGAATCATCAAGTAAATAAGTTCAACACTCAGCCCAGAAAGGCCAACTCTACTTCTGCAGCAGAGAGCTATGAAGCCTATTTTTCACATTTTCAAGACCCAGTCGAGTGTCCCTAAGTGAAACCTTCATGAAAGCACTTCAGTAATCCTCAGACCTTTGTGGTAGCTGGCTTGGAAACAACCACCTCCTCAGCAACTAGGCAGAGAGACAACCACACTCAACGCAGCAACCATGCATAAAGCCAAACTGCAAATTCTTCACAAGATTACAGTGTAACAATTACTTCTGCCATATTCTTTCAGGAAATCCCAACACAATCTCTTTATAGCCACTGGACCAGCAAGATTAATCACCACCTGTGCAGCCACCAGGGTAAGCACCAAAACCAAAACCTCTGTAGTCATCACATGATGAAGGCTGACCATATTTTGGTAGTAATTGGACCGGGAGGTTGGACCTCAGTCTCTATAGTAACCAGCCAGCGGGCCTGATCACAACTTCCACTAGCCTGATCAGGAAGTCAAACCAGAACTTCTACTATCACCATTCAGCCAGCCAAGCCGTAGTCTCTGCAGAAGCCAGAGAAGACATCTGAGCATAATTTCCACAGCCACCAGCCATGTAAACTAACCACAAACTCTGTCCCAGCCACGTAGATATTCACCAAGCGACCTCTGCAGAATTTGGAAGGAAAAGTTCACTGTACTCATTTCACCTAACAAGACAGGTTATCTCACCATATCTGCAAACACCAGCCTAATAAACAAAAGCACAACTTCTGCAGTAACTCACCAGGCCACCACACCATATCTGAGCAACTACAGGCAAAAAGCCAAAGCACAAAACCTGCGTGTTTCTGGAAAAGAGGCCTGATCACAACCTCCTTTTTGGCAACAGGCATAGAAACCACAACTGCTGCATTAACTGGCCAGGGATGCTTAAGCCACACCTCTGCAGCAGCGAGTCAGATGATCTAAGCATCTGTAAAATGCAATGAGGCAACAACAAAAAAGTTACAGCCATCAGAACTGAAGAAGTGAAAAAATCTATTTACAGAAAACATTATAACTTAGTAGAAGTTCTTCAAGAAATCACAAAGAATCTGTAGAACTAATAAATGATTTAGGAATGTCACAACACAGAAATTACACTCATGAAAATAAGTATGGTCTGCACATTAGCATCAAACATTTGCGAAATGAAAGTTTCAAATATATTTAAAATAGTACTTAAGTGTAGAGTACTATTACATAATTAGCAAAGATGCACGTCCTCAACCAAAAAAAAAAAAAAAAAAAAAAAAAGAAACTATGAAACATAGCTGGGTCAAACTAGAGGACACCTCCATAAATGGAGAAATAACTCAATTCATGTTCAGAAATTGGAAGCAGAAAAACTAATGGGTTTAAAAAATAAATGAGTGGATCTTACTGAATGAAAATCATTCATTAGGTGCATATTTTTCTCTGCCTGGAATGTTTGCTCCATCACTGTCCTGGATAAATTTTCACTTGCAACAATCTAGGTCTTTTGAGGGCTTGGAAGCTGCATGCCATAGGTTTTGGGGTGTTGTATCTTCGTTGCCATTTGCTTCTAGGTATTTTTTAATTTCCTCTTAGAGTTCTTCAGTGATCCCTTGGTTGTTGAGTAGCATGTTGTTGAGTCTGCCCGTGTTTGTGTTTTTTGCGGAGTTTTTCTTGTTGTTGCCTTCCAGTCATATAGCGTTGTGGTTGGAAAAGATGCTTGATATGATTTCAATTTTCTTAGAGTTGCTGAGGTTGGATTTGTAGCCCAGGATATGATCATTCTTAGAGAATGTTCCATGTGCCCTTGAGAAGAACGTGTATTCCGTTGCTTTTGGATGGAATGTCCTACAAATAACTATGAAGTCCCTCTGTTCTAATGCTTCATTCAGGGCCTGTGTTTCCTTATTGGCTTTCCATCTGGTTGATCTGCCCATTGCTGTGAGTGGGGTGTTAAAAATCCCCCACTATTATTGTGTTATCATTGATCTGTCCTTTTAAGGTTGTTAGCAGTTGCCTTATATAATGTGGGGAACCTATGTTGGGTGCGTAGGTATTTCAAATTGTTATAGCTTCTTCTTGGATTGATCTTTTGATCATTATGTAACGACCTTCTTTGGCCCTTAAAATATACTTCATTTTAAAATCTGTTTTGTCTGATATGAGTATTGCTACTCCAGCCTTCTTTTGATCCGCGTTTGCATGAAAAATTTTCTTCCATCCTCTCACTTTCCATTTGTGTGTGTCCCTAGAAGTGAAGTGGGTCTCTTGAAGACAGCATATGTATGGGACTTGTTTTTGTATCCATCCAGCCAGTGTATGCCTTTTGGCTGGGGTGTTTAGTCCATTGACATTGAAGGTAATTATTGACATGTATGCTCTTCTTTCCATTTTATTAATTGCTTTGGATTTGTTTTTATTGCTGTTTGTTGATTTCACTCACTCTCCTCTTGTTCTCTCCTCTTGTGGTTTGATGACTCTCTTTAGTGTTGTACTTATGTTGATGTTTCTTTGTGTGTCAATTGTAGATTTTTGGTTTGCAGTTATTCTGAGGTTTTGATATGAGTCTATATGTATATAAGGTTGTTTTAAGTTGTTGTTCTCTTCATTGCAAGTTCATCTCCAGTGTCCCTCGTTTGTACCCTGCTCGTCTCATGATTTCTGATTGTGGTGGTATCATTGTGCATGGACGATTTTGTATGTATCTTTCCTGTATACATACCTTCCCTAGTGAGCCTTGTCATTTGTGGGATTTCTGCTTCCTGTTGCCATCCTTTCTTTTCTGCCTAGAGAAGTTCCTTTAGTATTGGTTGTAAGGCTGGTTTAGTGGTGCTGAATTGCCTTAGCTTTTGCTTATCTACAAAACTTTTGATTTCTCCTTCAAATCTGTATGAGAGTCCTGCTGGGTAGAGGAATCTTGGTTGGAGGTTTTATCCTTTCATCACGTGAAGTAAATCATGCCACTCCCTTCTGGCCTGAAGAGTTTCTGCTGAAAAATCTGCCGATAACCTTATTGGGATTCCCTTGTATGTTATTGGTTTCTTTTCCCTAGCTGCTTTCAAGATTATCTCTTTGTCTTTAATTTTGGTCAGTTTGATTAATATGCACCTCGGGGTATTCCTCCCTGGGTTTATTTTATAAGGTGTACTCGTTGTGCTTCCTGGATTTGAGTGAGTGGTTCGTTTCCCATGATAGGGAAGTTTTCAGCTATTATCTCTTGGAATATTTTTTCTGTCCCCTTCTCTCTCTCTTCTCCTTCTGGCACCCCTCTAATACGGATGTTGGTGTGTTTAACATTGTCCCAGGGTTCTCTGAGACCCTCTTCATTTCTTTTCAACCTTTGGCTCTCTTTTCTGTTCTGCAATCTTACTTTCTACTAATCTGTCCTCCACCTCCCTTATTTGACCTTCTGCCTCCTGTATTCTGCTGTTACCTGCTTCTAGTGAATTTCTTATTTCAGTTATGCATTTTGCATCTCCTCTGGTTTATGTTGATGTCTTGCATCTCTTTTCTCCGTGTGTCCTGTAAGTTATCCATCTTGGCCTCCAGTTTATCTCCAATGTCTTGCATCATCTTCCGCATCAACACTCTATAAAGTCTTTCTCCTGGAGGCTGAGAATCTCCTCATAGTTGAGCTGATTTTCTGAGGTTGCCCTATCTCCCTCATCAGAGATATTGTTCTCTGTCTTTTCATTTTTATAGGTTTTTGGTGTGGTGACTTTTTACAGATAATAGAGTTGCAGCTGCTCTAGCTTCTGGTGTCTGCCCCCCTTGTGGCTGAAGTCAGTATGGGAGCTTGCTGTAGGCTTCCTGATGGGAGGGGCTGATGCCTACCCACTTGTAGGTGGAGCTGATTCTTATCCCTCTGGTGGGTGGGACTTAGTCTCTTGATGGGATTAGAGGCAGCTGTGTGCCTGAGGGGTCTATAGGTAGGCTGTTTACTGAGGGGCAGGCCTATGATCCCACCTGGATTGGTGTTTGCCCTGGGGCTTCTCAGCACTGACTGATGGATGGGGCCAGGTTTTCCCCAAATGGCCACCTCCAGAGAAAGGTATGGCTGCTGAATATTCCTGAGAGCTTTGCTTTCAATGTCCTTCCCTCACAACAAGCCACGTTCACCCCTGTTTTCCCAGGATGTCCTCCAAGAACTGCAGGCAGGTTTGACCCAGGTTCCTATGGAGACTTTGCTTTGCCCTGGGACCCAGTGCACATTAACCTCTGTGTGTGCCTTTTATGAATGGGGTCTCCATTTCCCCCAGTCCTGTGGAGCTCCTGCACAGAAGCCCCACTGCCCTTCAATGCCAGATGCTCCAGGGGCTCTTTCTCCCCGTCCCAGATCCCCACATGGGAGAGTTTGAGGTGGGGCTCAGAACTCTCACCCCTGGAGGTGAGTCTCTGTGGACCAGTTAGTTTCCAGTCTGTGGGGCTTCCCACCCAGGAGGTGTGGGGTTTTTTTATATCCCAAAATCACCACTCCTACCTTGAAGGGTCCTCCTCTTTTTCCTCCGGAGTAGGTTATCTTCTTTAAGGTTTCTAGTCCATTCGGGTGAAGAATGCTCAGCCTTTAGTTCTGAATTTTGGTGCTTTTAGGATAAAGGTTGAGCTCCAGTCCTTCCCTTCCACCATCTTAATCCCATCTCCTCTACTGGTTCTTAGTCCTCACTCTCATCATTTTTATTCCACATAGTTTTGGAAGTTCGAGCTACAGAAATCCATCCAACAAAAAAATAACTGTAATAATTTGGAAGAAAAAAAGTAAAAATATCACTTCATGGAGATATATGACAATATTTAGAAAAGAGGTAAAATTATCTCCATGCAGGTATATGGTACACTATACAGCAAACCCTAAGGAGGCTGCACAAATACTCTTCAAATTAATCAGTGAATTCAGCAAAATAACAGGATATACGATTAACATTCCAAAATAGGTTGCCTTTCTGCACACTCTTTCTTCTTTATTCCATCTTGGTGTGTTCTAATTCTCCAGGAAGTTGTCCATTTCTTCTAGGTTGTCAGATTTATTGGTATGCAACTGGTCATGGTATACTCTTTTATTTTTTCTATTATTATTTCTGCAATTTTCCATTGGTGTTTCTTCTTTTTCATTTATTTTGTTTCTTTGGGTTTTACCTCTCCTGTCCTTTGTGGATCTGGACAGAGTTTGGTCAGCTTTCTTTTTAATGATTTTTTCTTGTTTTTGGAATCGCTATTTAATTGATTTCCTCTCTGTTTGTGATTTATCCCCTTCTGTTGACTTTAGAATTTCTTTTTTCTACTTCATTTAGGTGAGGGGCCAAGCTGATTAGTTGAGATTTTTCTTCCTTCTTGGGGAAGCCCTCTATCGCTAGGAATTTCGCTCTAAGCACTCCTTTTGAAGCATCCTGTAGAGTTGAAACGTTGTGCCTTCACTAGCATTTGTGTTGAGGTATTTTTTCATTTGTTTTGTGATTTCCTTACTGATCTTTGTTTTTGCTTGTTTGTTTGTTTGTTTGTTGTTTGTACCGTGTTGATTACTTTTCATGCATTCAGGGGTTTTTTTGCCATCTTTTTTTCCTGTGTTGATTTCCTTTTCCATGCCACAGTGGTCAGGGAAGATAGTTGAAATAATTTCCATACTTTTCATCTTGCTGAGTTAGTTTTGTGCCCCAGCATGGGGTCAATCCTTGCCAGTGTTGTGTTTGCACATGGAAAGAATATCTATTCTGATATTCGGTGGAATGTAATGTGCTGAAAGTGTCAGTGAAGTCTAAGATTTCTATTGTGTCCTTTAGGATCTCTATTGCCTTGTTGATTTTCTGTTAGGGAATCTGTCCTTTGATTTGGGTCAGGTGTGAAAGTCCCCTCGTATTATTGTAGTCCTGTCAACTCCTCCTTTTATGTCTGTTGTAGTTTTGTATGTATCTGTGAGTTCCTACATTAGGGGCACATAGGTTGACAACTGAAATATCCTCTTCTTGGAAGGATTCCTTTGTCATTGAATACTGTCCTTCTTTGTCCTTGTTTATAGCTTTCATTTAAAGTGCATATGGTCTTATGGGAGGACCTGTCATGGCTCAGTGGTTAATGAATCTGACCAGGAACAATGAGGTTGCATGTTTGATTCCTGGCCTGGCTTTGTTGTGAGCCGTGGTGTATGTCACAGACAGGGGTAGGATACTGCGTTGTTGACGGTCTGTGATAGCTTGGCACCTGCATCTCTGATTAGACCCCTAGGCTGGCAACCTCCATATGCTGCAGGAATGGCCCTAGAAATGCAAAAAGACAAAAAAAAAGTGGATTTGGTCTGGTTTGAGTATTGCAACTCCGGCTTTCCTGTCTTTTCCATTGGCATGAAATGTCATTTCCCATTCCCACTCTTTCTTTGTTTGTTGATTGTTATTTTCCCAATGTCGTTTTGTTTTCTACTGTACATCATGGTGAGCCAGTTACATCTACATGTACACATTGTATTTTCTCACATTATCATGCCACATCATAAGTGACTAGACATAGTCCCAGTGCTACACAGCAGGATCTCATTTCTAGTCCATTCCAAAACCAAGAACTTGCATCGATTAACCCCAAGCTCCCAATCTATCCCACTCTCTCCACTCCCCCTTGGCAACCACAAGTCTATTCTCCAGTCCATGATTTTCTTTTGTGTGCTATATATTAGATTCCAGATATAAGTAATGTCATATAGAATGTGTCTTTCTCTTTTTGACTTTACTTCACTCAGAAGGAGAGTCTCTTGTTCCATCTCTATTGCTGTAAATGGCATACTTCTCTTCTTTTTTTGTGGCTGAGTAGTATTCCATTGTCTGTATATACCAAATAATCCTAATCCAGTCATCCATTAGTGGTCATTTGTGATGTTTCTATGTCTTGGCTATTATGAATGGAGCTGCAGTGTACATGCGGGTGCATATGTATATTTTAAGGAACGTTGTGTCTGGATATATGCCCAAGAGTGGGATTGCTGGGTCATATGGTAGTTCTATGTATAGAGTTCTAAAGTCCCTCCATAATATTTTCCATGATGGTTGTACCATCCTACATTCCCACCAAGAGAACAGGAAGGTTGCCTTTTTCTCCACATCCTCGCCAGCATTTGCTATATTTCGGCTTACTCATGATGGCCATTCTTACTAGCATGAGGTGGTATCTTGTGGTAGTTTTGATTTGCATTTCTCTACTAATCATGGATGTTGAGCATTGTTGCAAGTGCTTGTAGGTCATCTGAACATCTTTCTTGGAGAAATGGATATCCATTTCTTCTGCCAAGTTTTCCCTTGGGTTCTTGGTTTTTGGCACTTGAGTTTTATATGTTGCTTGTATATTCTAGAGATTAAGCCCTTGTCAGTTGCATCCTTTGAAACTACTTGCTTCCATTCTGTAAGTTGTCTTTTTGGTTTCTTTTTGGTTTCCTTTGCTGGGCAAAATCTTGTCAGTGTGATTTTGTCCCATGGGTTGGTTGTTGCTTTTATTTCTATTGCTTTGGGAGACTGACCTGAGAAAACCTTTGTAAGGCTGATGTCAGAGAATATTTTGCCTAGGTTCTCTTCCAGGAGTTTGGGGGTGCCTTGCCTTACATGTAGGTCTGTCAGCCATTTTGAGTTTATTTTGCTGCATGGTGTGAGGGTGTGTTCTAGTTCCGCTGAATTGCATGTAGCTCTCCAGGTTTGCCAGCAATACTTCCGAATAGACTGTCTTTTCCCCATTTTATATTCTTGCCTCCTTGGTCAATGATTATTTGACCATAGGTTTCTCTTTTATTGGCGGGGGGGGGGGGATTCTCTCTTCTATTCCACTGGTCTGTCTGTCTGTTTTGGATTGTTTTTTCGGGTTCTGTGGAAAATGTCATGGGTAATTTGATAGGGATTGCATTGAATCTGTAGATTGCCTTGGGTAGTATGGCTGTCTTTACAATATTAATTTTTCCAGCCCTGGGGGAAGGAATACCTTTCCATTTTTTACATCTTCTTTAATTTCCTTCACTAATGTTTTTTAGTTCTCAGCATATATATCCTCTACCTCCTTTGTCAGGTGTATGCCCAGGTATTTGATTTGTTGGGGTGCAATGTTACAAGGTGTTTTATTTTTGTATTCCTTCTCAGTATTACACTGTGAATATACAGAATTGTGACCGATTTCTGAATGCAAATCTTATATGCTGCTTCTTTGCTGAATTTGTTGATCTGCTCAAGTAGTTTTTGGGTGGAGTCCTTAGGTTTTTCTATAGATTGTAAAAGGCCATCTGCATAGAGTGACAGCTTTGCCTCTTCTCTTCCTACTTGGATGCCTTTTATTTCTTCTGTGTGATTACTGTGGCTAGAATTACCATACTATGTTGAATAACAGTGGTGAGAGTGGGCATCCTTGTGTTGTTCCAGATTTTAGTGGGAAGGCTCTCAGCTTTTCTCCACTGAGTATTATATTGGCAATGAGTTCGTCATAAATGACTTTAATTATTTACGGGAATGTTCTCTCTATACCCACTTGGTAAGAGTTCTGATCACAAATGGATGTTGGACTTTGTCGGATGCTTTCTCTGCATTTGATGCCATATCATGAACTTTTTAAAATTTTTCTATTGTTTCTGTCGTGTATGATGTTCATTGATTTACTTTTGTTGCACCATCCTTGAGAACCTGGAATGAATCCCACCTAGTCGTGGTATATGATCTGTTTCATATGTTGTTGGATTCTGATGGCTAAAATATTGCTGAGATTTGTTTGTGCCTAAAGTCATCAAAATTATTGGCTGATTGTTTTCTTTTTTTATTTTGGTGGTATCTTTGGTTTTGGAATTAGGGTGATGGTGGCAACATAGAATGTCTTCGGGAGTGTTCCTTCTCGTTAAAACTTCTGAAAAATTTTAAGGAGGATGAGCATCGGTTCCTCTTTGTGTGTTTGGTAGGATTCTCCTGCAACGCCATCTGTTCCTGAACTTTTATTTGCAGGGAGTCTTTTTATGACATATTCAAATGAATTTCTAGTGAACAGTCTGTTCAGTTGATCTATTTTTTTAATTCATTTTTGGCAAGCTATCTTGACAATATTCAGTCTCTAGAAAGATGTCCATTTCTCCTGGGTTGTTAAATTTCGTGGCATACAAGTGTTGATAGTATTCTCTCATGGTTTTGTTGTACTTCAGTAGTATCCATTGTGACTTCTTTTTTTCATTTCTTAGTGTGTTTCTTTGGGTTTTCTCACTCCTCTTCTTGTTGAGTCTAGCCAGGGGGTTGTCTAATGAGTTTACCTTTTCAAAGAACCAGCTCTAGATTTAATTGTTTTGTCTATTGATTTTGAATCTCTATTTTATTGATTTCCTTTGTGATCATCATGATTTCCTTCCTTTGTTGACTTTTAGGTTTTGCTTGTTCTTTTTCTAAGTCATTTCGCTGGTGGGTTAAGTTGTCAAATTTAAATTTTTCTTCTTTTTCGAGGAAGGCCTGTACTGCTATGAACTTCCCTCTGAGCACTGCTTTTGTGGCATCACACAGATTTTGAGGAAATCTGTCTCCCTTATCATTTGCCTTTAGTTATTTTCATTTCCTTCTTGACTTCCTCATTGACCCATTGTTTTTTTTCATCACATGTGGTTTAGTGTCCATGTAGTAGATTTTTCCTCATTTTCCCCCCTGTGGTTGATTTCTAGTTTCATGCCATTGAGGTCAGAGAACATTCTTGAAGTAATTTCTATACTCTTATATTTGTTGAAATTAGCGTTCTGCCCCAGTATGTGTTCACTTCTTGAGAATGTTCCATGTGCACTTGGGAACAAGTTACATTGGGATAGTTTTGGATGTGATGTCCTGAAAATGTCGATTAAGTCTCTCTTTCCTATGGTTTCCTTTAGAATTTCAGTTGCTTTTATTTATTTTCTTTCCAGAGGATCTGTCCATTGATGTGATTGGGGTGTTAATGTCTCCTCCTCTGATTGTCTTCCAATCAATTTCTCCTTTTATGTCTGTTGGAATTTGTAGGCATCTGGGTGCTCCTTTAATGGGGCATATGTGTTGATGACTGTAACACCCTCTTCTTGTACAGATCCTTTCACCATTAAATAGTGTCCTTTTTTCTGTCTTCATCAGCTTTGTCTTACAGTCTATTTTGTCTGATAGGAGTATTGCCACTCTTGCTTTAACATCTTGTCCTTTGTTTTGAAATATCTTTTCCCATGCCCTCACTTTCAATCTATATGTGTCCTTTGTCCTAAGGTGAGTCTCTTGTAGGCAGCATGTTGAAGGTTTTTGCTGTTTTATCCAATCAGTCATTCTATGTCTTTTGATTGGAACCTTCATTCCATGGACATTTAAGGTGGTTATTGATATGTATTTCCATTTTAATCCTTTTTTTCTGGTTGATTCTGTGTTTCTCTTTTCTTCCTTTCTTTTTTTTGTGGGTAGCTTTCCCCTTATTTTATGCCTGAATTCTTTTCTTTTTAGCTTTTGTGAATGTAAGGTTTGGTTTTGATTTATGGTTGCCCTGTTTTTTCGTATGTTAACCACTTCCTACATCTCTTTGCTTTAGCCTGGTAATCATTTAGCCTCTAACACATCCTTAAAAAGTGTGTATAACGAATGTAATTTTTCATACTTTCCTTGTCCACATTGTATGAATTTGCTGGCTTATTTTATCCCTTTTTCTTTAATATCTCCGTGGTTAGAGTTCTGTGCTGGCTTATGTAAGTCACAGCTTTCCAATTGTGGTTTCCAACATCATAGATTTTCCTCCTTTTTTTTTTTAATTTAGAGATGTCCTTTCAGTATGTCTTTTAGAATGGTTTCCGTATTGCTGTAATCTTTCAGCTTTTTCTTGTTGAAGAAACACTTTATTTCCCTTTTGAAGTTATTTTTTAACCACTTCATAATTGTCCTTTTGCTCTTCCTTGTCTGTGTGGTCTATTCTACATATTTTTTTTTTTTAGAATGGTATAGTCATTTATTTCCAACTGTGATTCCTCTATCCTATTTCTTCTCACTTTTTCTTCATAGAAACCACTTCAATATTACCTGTAGAATAAGGTTGGTATTTCTGTAGTATTTCAGCATCCATTTGTTGGGGAAATTCTCTATTTCCCTTTTACCTAAATGATATTTTTCCGGGTAGTGTATGCTAGGCTGCCAAAATTTTCCTTTTGGAACTTTGGATATATCTTTTCATTCTCTTCTGGTCTGTAGTGAAATCAGCTGAGATCCTTATCGGGGTTCTGTTATAATGAATTCTGCGTTTTTCTCTTGTTTTAACTTTTGCTCTTTTATCAAAATATCTCTT
Source organism: Sus scrofa (assembly GCF_054392235.1). NCBI lineage: Eukaryota > Metazoa > Chordata > Mammalia > Artiodactyla > Suidae > Sus > Sus scrofa. The sequence continues at coordinate 13,391,339 of NC_139402.1, forward strand.
TGTGTGGGCCTTTTTGAGTTCAACATGTTTCAGGCCCTCTGTGCTTCCTGTGTCTTGACATGTTGTTTCTCTAGATTTGGAAAATTTTAGCCAACATTTGTTGAAATGTGTCTTAATCCCCTTTGCCTTTTCTTCTCTTTCTGGAATCCCTATGATGAAGAGAGTGGACTGCTTTATACTGTCCCTTAGATCTACTGCTTCCCTATGTTTTTCATTCAGTTTTCTGCCTGCCTTCCTGATTGCGTGATTCCCATTAGTCTCTCTTCCATGTCATTGTTTTCTTTTTCCACATTATACATTCTTCTCCTTAGTGCCTTTAACTGAGCCTAAATCTCTCTAAATGCAATTTCTGGTTATTGATTTTACCTTATTTTTTCTATTCCCTATCAAAACTAATATGAATTGCTGTTTACCTCTGCTCATAACCTCTTCATAATCACTCATATTTCCTTCCATATTTTCACTATCTCCCCTTTGCACACAGTGTCTATTAGATTGCTAATGTCTGTTCCATATTTGCTGCTTGAAGGGAATTATGCTGCTCTTTTAAGTGAGGATGGTTCCTGAGCTTCTTCATTTTGCTTATTGTTTTCATATTTTTTTTTTCGGTGAGTTAAGTTAAACCAACTACTGTCGTGTGGGAGGGCTCTGTCTAGGCAAGAGCACCCCATCGTATTTTGATGGGAGGTGAGTATTTAATTTTGGTGTGTGAGTTTGGAGATTTGCTGTCACTATCTTTGGTGTATGCAGGTTGTTACGTCCAGCGTGCTGAGTGTGTTTGAAGGGAGAAGCTGGCAATGGGCAAGTCTAATGGTCAGTGTCTGTTTGCTGGGCTCTTGACATTAGTAAGGCCCTGCTGGAAGGTGGAGCAGGATGCTCCTTGATTGAAGGCCCTGGGAAGTGGTAATTAGCTTCAGGCAAATTGAGGAAGTGCCTGGAGCAATTGGCAGTGGCAGTGGCAGTGGCAGGGCGTTCTGTTCCCGGTGGAGTGAGCAAGAATGGGTATCATTTGGTTGCAGTGTGCTCCTCTGCAGTGCCCTCTGAAGTGATTGGGGCTGCATGTAGTGTCTTTTCTTGGGCCCCTAGTAGTGGTGGGCCATGCCCACTTCTGGAGTCAAGGATAACTGCAGTGGTGTGACCCTGCCAACTTCTTGCAAGAAGCACCCTCTCCAGCCGAGATCATGCAGGTATTGCCTCACAATTGGCTATTGGTTGCAGGACCCTGGGAAGTGAGAGTGATCAGACACCCATGGGCGCTAACCAGTGCTATTGGCAGTGGCAGCAGCAGGGCCTGCATGGTCCCAGGAGAGTGAGAGCATCAAAGAGTGGTGTTTGGGTGCAGTGCCCTCTTTTGGCTGACCTCCGAGGTGACTGGGGTCACAGGCAGACACGTTTCAGAGACCCATAGTGGTGGTGGGCAAAGTTCTACTCTGGTTGCTGGGATGACTGCTGTGCCTTCTTCCCATAACCTGTGGAACACACATGAGGAGCCATATCATGCAGAGACCCAGGTGTCCTTAGCCCACACAATACTTTTGTGGCCACCAGGAGCTCACGCAAGAACCACCCCGCATGCCATAGTCCAAGCAACTGTTCTCTCACCAGCCACAGCCTTTGGCAATGTATCCCATTCTCTGAGATCCCATGTGTGTGCAAGGAATGAGATTCTGATGGTGGCCTGCCCCTCCTCCTCTCCCTTCCCAACAACCGTGCCGTGCTTATCCCACAGGCACAGACCTCTTCCTGGGTTCCCTCACCTGTGGTGCTTTGCTCTCCATCATTTGGCACCCTGCCCCTAGCCCCACAGACTCTCTCCGCCCAGCCTGTACTAGTCCTCTCCCTGGAACTGACCTCCAAATCCTGAGTCTCAGCACCCAGTCTCTGCCCGAGTGTCTCAGGCTGTGGTGTCTGGGTTGTTCTGCAGAAGGATCTGTGTATCTCTCACTCTCCTTTGCCCTTCTCAGTCCAGTTGCTGTGGTTTTCTCATCGACTTTGTGGTCCATGCATCTCGGCTAATCACCCCATCCTCTAGGTGACTTCCCAGATTGTGGGTTTCTTTTCTCTTACACAGATCCCTCTCAGAAGTGCTTGTCCCATCCTGCTCCCCACCCCCCCCCTCTCTTTAACCCTCTACCCAGGTATGTGGAGGGCTTCTGACCCCTTGGGAAGTTTCAGTTCTTCTGCCAGCATTCATTAGGTGGTCTGTGTCAATCATTCTCCATTTAGATGTGTTTTTCCATCCTTCTTATAATGCATTTTGTGGGAGAAGGTGAGCATGATGTCTTACTCCTCCACAATCTCAATCCTTCTCTTTAATGTTTAAGATATATCTTTGTTAGGTCGCTGTGATCTAAAGTATGGTGTGAATGCAATATGTCCTAACTGTTTCCTTCTGGATGATCTTTCTATTGCTGAGTGTGGGCTTCTTTAGCTCCCCTACACTTCTTCTCTTGTCTTTGTCTTACATCTGACCTGTCACTCTTTAACTTATTCAGCTCCTCTGATTGTGGGTGCATGTTTGCTTATAATAGTTGTATCTCCGTGATGAATTGATCCCTTCTTCATGTGATGACCTTGACCTTCTTCCTGTAAATTTTGCCCTTCTGAGTTTGGCATGAACAAGGGACGGCTATTCCCAATTTCTGTTGTACTCCCGAAGTATTTATAACTATTTTTGTATTCCGCTGCACTTGCCCATGTTCTTAAACCTGAAGTGTTAATCTATATTTCAGAATATAGATGAGGATGTTTTTAAACATTTATTTGTCTACCCTGTGAATTTTAATAAGCCAATTTCATCCTCTTACATTTGGAGTTACTGTTCCTAGTTCAAAGTTACCAGTGTTATTTTTTAAATTGAATTCTTTCCCTTTTTTTCCTCCCTTTCTACTGCTTGCCTTTGCCTTTGCCTTTGTGGCAACACTGGATGCATAATCCACTGAGCAAGGCCAGGGATTCAACCTGCAACCTCGTGGTTCCCAGTCAGATTTGCTAACCACTGAGCCATGATGGGGCCTCCCTTCACTCTGTCTTTTTGTGCTGGGTTCACCTGAGACATAATAAATATCTTTTAGTTATAAACATTTATTTTACAGTGATAACAATGTTATTTGATTGCATACAGAAACTATTTCCTTCCTACTGTCCACAGTTTTCTACATGCACATTGAGAATTTGCTCATATATTAGAGTAGCTATAGTTATTTTTCACACGAATTTCCTTTAACTTTCATACCGTAGTTAAATGGTTAACTCATAAACATATTATAGGATAACATTCCCGATTGCGTCTACATATTTACCTGTAGTAGCGCGTTACGTATTTTCATGCTTTCAATATCTGTGTGTTTTGTCTTTTCATTTCAGTTTGAAGAACTAATTCCAACATTTCATATAATGGAGGCCTACTGGGGATGACCCTCAGTTTTGGTTTTCTGCTAAAAACCTTTGTTTCTTCGTCTTCTCTGATCATTTTTCTGGGTAAAGTAATCTTAGTTGAAGTACATCCTCTCATAAGGTCCTGGCACGTGAGGTTTCTGCTTAGAAATCAGCTGATGGCCGAAGTAGGGCTTCTTCACATGTTAAACTTTTATCCTTTGGTTGCTTTTAGGGTTCTGTTTACCCTTTGTTATTGCTATTTCCCCACTGCAAATTTCCCCTACTGTGCAGCATGGTGACCATGTTACATAAACAGGTATAATTCTTCTTTCTGCCATTATCATGCCCCATCATATGTGACTAGACATTGTTGTCAGTGCTACACTGCAGGATCTCATTGCTAAGCCATTCCATCTGCCTAGAGCTTATTACTGCTTCCCAGGGCCCTGCAACTAGGAGCAGCCTGTGCCACCTTCCTGCAGGTCCTTGCTGCTGTTGAGAGCTCCATGTACAGGCACTGGCTGATGGCCCGACCCATTGCCTCCTTCTCCCCGACAGCAAACAGAGCATCTTGGGAATAACACCCTGTTCATGCCAAAGAAAGCGAGAGCAAATAAGCTTTGGTTTTAAACCACTTCGTTGTTGTCGTGTATGGGAAAGTTCATTTTGAGTTAAAGCAAGTATCATCATGAATTTGGAAGTGCCAGGTTTTCACCAGGTTTGGGAAGTTCTCAGTTATTTGCCCACTTTCCTCTCGCTTCTCCTTGTGGGACTCCATTGATGTAGATATCATTACTTTAGGTGAAAAACTACTGATAATATAAGTTTTTTCTGACTCTTCATTCTTTTTTGTTTTGTTCTTGATCAAATGTTTCATATGTCTTCCTTTTAATGAACTGAATCTGTTTCTTTCTTTTCCAAATTTCACCTGCTTTGTTCCTGTGGTGCTCTGTGTTGCATTCTTAACTTCATTCATCCTGTGATTCTCTTCATGCTTTGTCTTGGCTAGTTTCTCCTATTTTTCCATGCGGGGTTATCCAAATTTCATTACCTTTCTACGTTTTTGCTCATAGAGTTGCTTCAAAACATCTATGTTGAATTCATTAATAGGTAAATGGCAGATTCCGATGTGTTTGTGTTTGGACACTAGACAGATTACTGCCATCATGGGTGAAGTTTTTTCATTGATTCATCATATCCTTTGAGTTTTGTGTTGCTGTTTTGTATGTGAAGTAGCATTATCTTCTAGACTCTTTATGAGCTCTCTTTTGATGCATATGCTTTCCTTGGACTGGACTTACCAGGTCTCCAGCTTTCTCCATTCCTGTAGTACTGTATTGCCTTCTGCACAATGCCTGTGTAGAACGTAGTGCAGAATTTTTGTATACATGTTCACTTGATCTATATTCCACCAGGCCTGTGGCTTGGATCATCCCCTTTTTTACTCTTGGGGGCAGGAAAACTCAAATAATTTGTTTGGTGTATTTTTCCCCTCTGCTTCATACCTACTATTCTGTGTGAACAGCATGTGTGCCTGAGTTCCCTCTGCTGAGCTCAGGATCGCATACATGGAACCCATTGTGGAATTGTGAGGAGGAGTGATTTTGGCACTTTGGATGTTGGGAGAGCTTTTGATTTGCTTGTGGGCATCTTGAGGTGAGGTTTTCTTACCAAGTTGTGTTAGACTTCCTGCTGGCGTCTGGAGCAGCATCCTTTTGAAATGTGCTGATATAGTTTTTAAAATGTGTATATTATTGTTGATTTACATTATTCTGACTATTTCTGCTGTACAACAAAATAAGTCAATCATGGCTATGGATATATATTTATATATATATACACATATATAGATATATATATATATATACATATATATATATACACACACACACACAAATATATATACATATACACAAATATATATATATATATTTACATATATATACATGTATCTCCATTCCTTTTCTCATATTACCTTCTATCAAACTCTACCAAAAGCGATTGGATATAGTTCCCTGTGCTGTAGAGCAGGATCTCATGGCTTATCTGTCCTAAATGTAATACTTTACATCCACAAACCCCAAATTCCCTGTCCATTCCACTGCCTCTCCCTTCCATTTTCTTTATGTCCAGGAGACATTTCTGTTCTGTAGATAACTTCATGTGTGCCATATTTTAGGGTCTCCATATAAATGATTTCATATGGCATTTACCCTTCTCTTTCTGAATTACTTCAATTATTTTTGAAAATGTCTATGTCCTAATAGGCTAATTTTTACCTTGTCATGAGGAGAAACTTTTGCTTGCCTTCCATTGATTTGGGAGGCAGAGTTGACACCCTTTTCCTCAGTGGGAATGGACATCATCCCTTTTGTGGACCAGTGAAAATACCACCCTTGCTTGCCACTTTGGGGACATGGGCTGCTGTAATCATTTTCAGCAAAACCTTGTGGATCTATCTCAAGGAGGGTGTGGGTAGGAGGTAGAGATAAGCTGGCTCTTCCACCATCCTGAGCTGCCACCTTAGTTTGTGGCATGATCTCCAAATGCCTGGCCAGTTCAAAGGAAGCTTGGTTTCCACACAAGCTAGTCCATGTCAGCTAGGAACTCTTCCTTAATTGTTTTGCCAAGAAACTAAGCACACCTTTGTGTTGGCCCTCCCTTTCCTGTGCTCTTTTTTAGGTTTCAGTGGTGCTTGGATTCTTCCCTTTTCTACCTGGAGTGAAAGAAGATGCCTGGGCTCATTTCAAACTCCTAAAATAAATGAAAATTGGGAAATTGTTTCCAGAAGCAAACCAATGACAGAGTGATACCAAAGGCCTTTGAGTTAGAGGAACGGGTTGTGTGAGGCCATTGGCTGGTAAGGTTGGCCAAGTTTGGGGCTGTTAAGAAGTGATTGGGGTTTATCCTACCACAGAGGAAGCCCTCCGTTACTTGCTCCCAGTATTTCTGTGTTTATTTAGCCTGACCCATAGCAGGTAGAATTTCCTGGCCCAAGGATCCAACTCCTGCCAGAGCAGTGACCCAACCCACAACAGTGACAACCCTGGACCCTTAACTTGCTAGGCCACCAGGGACTTCCTCTATTCTGTATTATAGCTCTTTTTCCGCATTCTTGAAAGTTGAGGTGAAATAGAAATGTGACTTGAGTCCCTTGTTCTTTGGACAAGCAGATCTTACCCTTCCTGGAGAAATAGGATCAATTCAGAACGTTCTAGAAGAAGGCAAGTGATGGTGCTGGAGACAGATTTTCAGGTGCAGTGCAGTTTGGCTCTAAAGGAGCAAATGGATACTAGGGAAATGGTCCTTCATTTGCTGCTCTTTTGAGTTGCCTTGGTTGGTTTGTTTTCAGACACTTTCTCCTTTGCCAGAGGACACCGTCTTGCCAAGATCTTGCCTCTGTCCAGGACTCTTGCTTCGTCGGGGACAGAGTCACTCTTGGGAAACCAGCCTATAGATGAAAAGTCATCTTGGCTGGTAGAAAGCCAGAGCAGAGCATGTGAGTGTTTTCAGGGAGGTGTCATAGACCCTGTGGCCTACGGAGCTGCCTTTCTCCCTTCAAAGCAGGTTCCTGTGTGAAAAGAGCTATCCTGGGGAGGAAAGATCCCAGGGCACCATGGCCTTGAGCCCTAGTTTTCATACAGTTTGGGCCTTGCAAGCGCCACCACATCTATGTGCCCCTTCCTCTCTCCAGTCTGCCCCCTTCCAATTGTTCCTTGACTGCCACTTGGCTACCTTGTGTGTTTCTTGTTTTTCATTCTTTCTTTTGGCTCTGCGGATGCTATGATTCAGAAGCCATCTCAGCCAAATTACATCCCACTGTAGTTGATTGAATTGAAGTGTTTGTGCCATGGATCAAATCTTTGCCACAGATTAAACCTGTGACTTGAGCCAGAGCAGTGACAATGCTACATCCTTAACCCACTACTATACCAGGGAAATCGTCTTTGACTTTTTCAAATTCTGGTTTTTATAGGGTAACCCTTTCTGAGATGGACCTGGTTGGTTTCCAAAAAAGTTAAAGAAATCCTGCTCTACGTGAGGGTTCTGTCTTAAAAAGGCAATTAGAGGGAAGAGCATGCTTTTTTTGTCGGGGAACTCAGAGGCCAATAGGGCAGACAGCTATGCTAAATAGAGGCAGGAAAGTAAGTGCTGTCACTAAGAGAACCATGGAGAGTGTTCCTTTTCACTCCTTCCCCCTGAAGACCCAGGATGAGGTAGGATGAGGCATCCAGTCCTCTGCCTACAGCATCTGTGCTCAGCTCACATGCTGTGAAATCACTCAGGATGATCACATACCAAACCCCAATTATGTTAGTAAGACTGTTCACAGATTCTGATAATTTCTCCCTTTTTCCACAGTGCTGGCTGGCTGAATGTTCTAACAACAGCCTCCAAGTAGTGGCTTAACAGGATATGTGTTTCTTGTTCATGTCAGTTGGGCATGGGCTGTGGGAGTGGGGAAGGGGGCTTTGGAGACTCTGTAATCTAAAGAGTCACTTGGGGTCCCAGGCTAATTCCATGGTTGGACTCTCCCAAGTTTTCAGGCTTTCAGCAATTATCCCAGACGGAGTAGGTCACAAAGCATGGGACATATTTTCTCCTGGTACTGGAGGCTGGAAGTCAAAGACCAAGTCTCCAGCATGGTCATGTTCAGTGAGAGCCCTCTCCATGTTAAGAGCCAGTTACTCCTTGCTGTGCACACATGGAGACAGGAGGAAGGGGTCAATGTCTTTTAAAAGGGCCTGATCCCATTGTGAGGGCCCCATCCCCTAACACTATCATGTTAGGCTTTGGGATTTCAACATATGAACTTGGGGGGAGGGGAACGGATATTCAGAACAGAGAAGCCATCCTCTGCTGGGTTGTTTGTTTTGAGACAACAGGCAGGGTGCATGAGAAGGCATGGAGGGTTCCTCAGGAGACGAAGGGACAAGGGGTGTGTGTTACCTCTGCCTAAGCCCTAATTGTCTGCAGCCTGGTCACATGGCTCTTCCAAGCAGCACATGTCAGTGGGAAATGTGATCTTACTGTGTGGCCAAGAGGAAAACCGAGCTGGAGGTTGGTAGAAATGCGAACAGTGTTGCTCATCCATTGCTTTGGTTTAGACCAAGTTCTACGTGTGACTCCGCTTTACCCTAACTTCCAGAATTGAGACTAGAGGGCAGCTGCCCAGGCAAGTGCCTATGTATTCTAAACAAGTAACAACTGATTATTTGAGTGCCTTGTCAGGACTAATGTGGCAGTATGTAGTACAGGCAGTTCTGTTTTACACAGACATAGAAATAAGGAATCTCCTCTCTGGACTTCTGGTGTGTGGGTCAACACCCTCTCAGGGGATCTGCTGGCAGGCCGGGACAGCGCTCATCAAAGTTTGTGTTTAATTTCAGGGAGGTCATGCCCTGCCTCCCTGCTGAGAACCTGGCTGTCGGGAGTCAGTGTTACCCCATTGAAGTTGGGGGGGGGGGAAGGACACATCCAACAGGGTTTAATTCTCCATGTAACTAGCTGCAAATGACTGGGCTCCATGTTCTGGTGGGCTGTGGAACTCCCTGCAAGCCAGGTGTCGCAGAAAACATGAAGGGGGTCGCCATAATTTCTCGAGGATTGGTTTGGAATCATATTGAGATGAGGAGTTTCCTCTCTGAATTCCACATTTCAAATAAGACTGCACTGGGAATATGAAGGATATCTTGCACCCAGGAGGCTGGAAGGTATAGACCAAGGCATCATGGGATAACTCTGGCCTCCTGCTGATAAAGAGAATGTGTTTGGGATCAGTGCCTATAGGTTATTTTTTCTCTCTTGCCACGTCTTGCTGAGAACCTTTACTTTTCTGCAATTTGGTGTAGGTGCTGTCATGTATCCCAGCCACATGAATAATATCTACCACCGCACACCCACCCGGTCTAATCCCTGGACACTGTGACTATGGTATGTTACACAGCAACACAGACTTTGCAGGTAGGATTCAGGTAAAGCTCTTGAAATGCGGAAGACTGTCTTGGATAACCCAGAGGGCTCAGGGGAGTCACAAAGTGTCCTTATACAGGGACGTGGTAAGAGAGTTAGAGTTGATGAGGAAATGTGATGACAGAAGCAGAGCTCTAAATGATAGCATCACTTAGGCCTTTGCAGGCACCTGGATGCCTTTCAAGCTGGAGGAAATGGCCATGACCCAAGGGACATGAATGGCTTCTAACCACAGAAAAGAGAGAATTTATTCTCTCCTGAAGTCTTGAAAAGTGTTCACTTGTACCCACAGGTTGATGTTAGCACAGTGAGACCATTTCAGGCCCCGGATACTCATTATTATATGATAATATTATATGATAATAAACTGGTATTTTGTTTTGTTAATTTTTATAAATCTAAAAATATGTATTTCTTTTGTTTTGTTTTTGCATAATGACCAAATTTTTGAATCAGAGTTTTAGGTTCACCGTAAAAGTAAGAAGTACATAGATGTTTCCCTTTTGTGTCTCCCTTGACCTGTTGCTTAGCCCCTCGGATTGTAACATCTCCCACCAGAGAGCTACCTTTCCTACAGTTGACTCACCTACACTGACATATCCTTATCACCTATAGTCCAGTTTACTCTGGGAATTTTACATTCTTTTGGGGTTAGCCATATGTACTGTGACAGGTGTAATCACTATGGTAAAGTCTGGTATTGTAAAGATGCCCTACCATGAAAACCTCTGGGCTTCATTCATTTCCATGCCCTCTCTCCTTAGCCCTCCTCCCTCTACCCTCCCATGCTTAGCTCATCCTGTGACTGTCTCCTTAGGTTTCCTCTTACCAGAATGTGCTTAGTAGGAATCACAGAGTTTATGCAGTCTTCTCTGAGGGGCTTTGTTCAGTTAGTAACATGATTTATGTTTCCTCCATATCCTTTCTTGCATTGGTAACCCATCTCTTTTTAGCACCAACCGATACGCCATTGTCTGGATGTGACAAAATTGAGTTACCCATTAACCTGCTGAAAGACTCTTGCTTGCTTTCAGGGTTTGTCCATTAGGAGCAAAGCTGCTCTAAATATCATGTGCCATGTTTGGGTGTGTGTCTGTGTATGCATCTTCTACTCTTAGGTAAACTCCAAGAGCATGGATGTTGGACCATATGGTCGGAATGGGTTTATCTTTGCGGCACAGTAGCAAACTGCAAACTTCCAATGTGGCTGGGCTGTTTTGCATCCCCACCTGCCATGCAGGAGTGTTTCTTTCACTTCACATCGTCACCACCCCTTGGTGTTAGTGCCCAATATTTTGGTCATTCTTATAGTCCCTAGTTGCTTAAGTTTGCATTTCTCTGACAACATATCATGTGTAGCCTCTCTACCTATGCCTTCTACCATCTGTGTATCTTCTTTTCTGAGGTGTCTGTTGTCTTTGGCAATTTCAATCAATTTCTTTTTTCCTTCTTGTTGGGATTTAAGGGCCTTTTTTGGGTATATTTTTGATAAGGTTCTTTTTAGATATGTCTTTTGCAAGTATTTTCTCCAAGTATAAGAAGCTTGCCTTCTTAGTCTGTGGACATTGCATGTCATGGAGAGAATTTTTTTTCCATTGATTTTTTTCTTAAATGAAATCAAATCTGCCTATGAATTTCTTTCATGGATCATGCCTGTGGTGCTCAATGTAAAAAAAATAATTGCTACAAACAGAGTCATTTAGCATTTCTTATTGTTACCTTATAGAAGTTTTGTGGTTTTACCTCTTAAAATTGAGGTCTGTGGTCCACCTTTTTTTCTTATTTTTTTTGTGGACTATGTAAAAAATTTGCCTAGAAGTGTTTGTTGTTCCATCACCACATCCTGAAGAGACTGCCTTTTCACCTTGGGTAACTTCTGTTCCTGTGTCAAAGAGCAGTTGACTGGGTTTGAGCAATAATTTTTCTGGGCTCCGTGGTGTTTTATCAACAAATATGTCTCTTCTTTCATAAGTGCCACACTGTCGTGTGAAGTCTAATACATCAGTCCTCCAGCTTTGACCTTTTTGAACACTGCGTTAGCTACTCTGGGTCTTTTACCACACTGTCTAACATTTTGAATAATAAGGATATTAATGTTCATAAACTAACTTGCTGCCACCTTGATTTGAATTGTATGGAATCTGGAGGTCGCTTTGGGAAGAAGTGACTTCTTGGTCAGCTTTGGTCTCCCTAATAAAGCCTACTCATGCACTTATTTTAATTTCCTTTAATTTCTTTTACTTTCCACTCATTTCTTGCATCAGATGTTCATCGTTTCCTCATATAGATTTGTGGCTATTTTGTTACACTTATACTTACTTTCAGTATTTAGAGGGTTGAGCATATGAATAAACTTGGCTGCACGTTCAACTTCCTCTTCCATGGCTGGAAACTAATTAACCTATAAGAACCTTGAATCCTGCCAGTTTATTATAATTACAGATTACTTCCAGAAGTATTTACTGATCAATCTTTGGCTTTTCCTACCAAGAGAGTTAGGACATCTGCAAACAAAGCGTTTTTCATTTGCTCTGCTTCATACATTTAATTTCATTTTCTAGTACTCTTGCCTTAGCTGGGATTTCTGGTGCAGTATTAAGTGGAAATGGCGAGAGATGGTGATTTGCTTCATGGGCAACTTTTAAGCTTCTCATTCTTGAATATGGTAGCTATGGGTGTTATGTGCTAGACATTTATGACATTATGAATTTAAGTTTATTCCTAGTTCAGATAGTCTTTTATAATCAATAGATGTTGGGTTGGTGACATGTCTTTTCTACACTGATCTGATCATATGAAATTTCCTCTCAATCTGTTGAAGTGGTTTTATTTCACCTCAGAAATTTGAAGAGGCATACCTAGGATGATTGCTAATTTGTCACAGAGGACTTTTCATCTGGGTTTATGACAGGCATTTTTGTGTTGTTTTCATTTCCAAGGATCTTTTCAGCTTTCTGTAGCAGGACAGTGCTGGACTAATAGGAAAACACAGCAGTTACACTCTGTGCTTTATATTCTGATAGATATAGTGGAAAGTTTATTATTTCTACTTTAAATGTTTGGTGGAATTTTCTGGTAATCTCTTGAAGCCTTGGGGACTTCTTCATTTGGATCATGATTAATTATTAATTTAATTTGTTTAATAGATACAGGCTTAGGCAGCCTATCTATTTCTTCCTGTGTGACAGATTTTTTTCTATCAAGGAACTGATCTGTCTCTTGTAGGCTGTTAAATATGTGAGCATAAAGTTGTTCACGTATTACTTTATTGTTCTTTTCATGTCCATGCAATCTGTAGCTGAGTTTCCTATTACAATTGTGATGTTAATATTTAGGGTCTCATCATGTTTTTTCATATCCAGCTTACAGTCTTAAATATTTTATTAATCTTTCAAAGGAATATCATTTGTTTGGCTGATTATTCTCTAGAAACCTCCTGATTTCCCTTTATTGATAACTGCTCAAATGTTCTTTCCTATTCTCTCTGTATTTTTTTCCTCTCTTTTTAGTTTCTTAATAGGGACACTATGAGTGATTTTAGATCATTCTCTGCTTTCCTTTTTACATCTGCACCTCTGGCATATGGAAGTTCAAGTCTTAGGGGTTGTATCAGTGCTTTGGTTATAAGCTCACACCACAGCCGTTGCAGCTCTGGGTCTGAACTTGATTATGCCACCTCTCTCAAAACTTATGTCAATGCTGGGTCATTAACCAACTAAGCAAGGCTGGAAATCAAGCCTGCATCCTCAAAGACACCACGGGGGCCTTAATGTGAACCTAGCCACAATAGGAACTCCCAGATTTTTCTTTTCTTATACCTGCATTCAATGCTGTAAATGTCTCTTGATGTATTGATTACACCACATATAGCAAGTAAAAATATAAATGTAGGTTTTTTACAATATTTCTTCAGTTTCTACTGTAGTGCAAAGAGGCAAGCCACACAACACACCCATTTTATTTTTGCCTTTATTGTCATGATTTTAGGTGGTGGGTAAAACAAGACGTTGCCATGATTGATGTCAAAGACCATTTTGCCTATGCTTTCCTCTAGCAGTTTTATGGTATCTGGCCTTATATTTAGGTCTCTAATCCATCCTGTGTTTACTTTTATGTGTGGTTTTCGAAGATGTTGTAATCTCATTCTCTTAAATTGTTGCCCAGATTTCCTAGCACCATTTATTGAAGACATTGCCTTTCCTCCAATCTATGTTTTGACTCCTTTGTGGATCGTAGCTTCTTGGGTTTCTTTCTGGGTTTTCGAACCTAGTCCATTGATCTATATTTCTGTTTGTGCGATTGTGCCATACTGGTTTGATTATTGTGTCTCAGCAGTATACTCTGAAATCAGGCAGCCTGATTCTGCTAGCTCCATTTTTTTTTTCTATGCTACATTGGCTATTTGAGATCTTGTGTGTTTCTACGCAAATTTTGTAATTTTTTCCTAGATCTGTGAAGAATGTAACTTGCAGTTAGATAGGGATTACACTAAAGCTTACTATAGGTAGTAGTCTCATTTTGACTGTATTGATTTTTCCCATCTAAGAGCAGGGTATATGTTGGAGACCACTGGACTGCAGAACTCTGTAGAAAGCAAACTTGAGGATGTTCTCCTTGTGGCTCAGCAGAAATGAATCTGACTGGGAAACGAGGGTGGGGTTTGATCCCTGGCCTCGCTCAGTGGGTTAAGCCTCTGGCATTGCTGTGAGCTGTGGTGTACTGCAAAAGTTGTGCTTTTGTTTATTAGGCTGGTGTTTGCAGATATGGTGAGATAACCTGTCTTGTTAGGTGAAATGAGTACAGTGAACTTTTCCTTCCAAATTCTGCAGAGGTCGCTTGGTGAATATCTACGTGGCTGGGACAGAGTTTGTGGTTAGTTTACATGGCTGGTGGCTGTGGAAATTATGCTCAGATGTCTTCTCTGGCTTCTGCAGAGACTACGGCTTGGCTGGCTGAATGGTGATAGTAGAAGTTCTGGTTTGACTTCCTGATCAGGCTAGTGGAAGTTGTGATCAGGCCCGCTGGCTGGTTACTATAGAGACTGAGGTCCAACCTCCCAGTCCAATTACTACCAAAATATGGTCAGCCTTCATCATGTGATGACTACAGAGGTTTTGGTTTTGGTGCTTACCCTGGTGGCTGCACAGGTGGTGATTAATCTTGCTGGTCCAGTGGTTATAAAGAGATTGTGTTGGGATTTCCTGAAAGAATATGGCAGAAGTAATTGTTACACTGTAATCTTGTGAAGAATTTGCAGTTTGGCTTTATGCATGGTTGCTGCGTTGAGTGTGGTTGTCTCTCTGCCTAGTTGCTGAGGAGGTGGTTGTTTCCAAGCCAGCTACCACAAAGGTCTTAGGATTACTGAACTGCATCCTGAGGTAAGTGGTCAGTGGTGATGTCTCGCTTCCTGGCAGGTTCCTTCCAAGACTGCTTTACTTACTGGATGCTATGATGTTTGTGTTCAGGCTTCCTGAGGGGATTATCCAGATATTGTGGTGTTTCAGAATTCTTTTTTTTTTTTTTTTTTTTGAAGTAGACGTTGTAGTTGGGCTCCCAAGACTCTTTCATAGAGGTGTTGAAGGCAGGTTTCCACAATAGGGAAATACCATAAATTCAGGGTTCGTGGTATTTCTGCCTGATCTAATTACTGTAAAGTTTTTGGTTTGCATTCCTTGTTTCCAAAGAGTATAGATTGGTTTCTGGATTGGCTACACACAAATGCAGATTATATTGGACAGAAGAAATTTTCACATAAGAACATCTGGGGAAATCATTCTGGCTTGTATGTGATTCAGTTTAACCATGATGGAGACTAGGAGAGCCACTCGTATAGCCCACTAAACATGTACTTCACACCGACCAGGGTTCTTGGCTCCCTGGTAAATAGAAGTTGATGAGAAGTGAGGCACCAGACATTCAGGGAAGGCTTTATTGAGCCCTTGAGGAGAAAAAGGAGACTAATAATGTGACAAGTTCCTTTTCTTGCTCCTTGATCAGAGGCAAGCTTGTTTCTTCTCTGGCGGGATAGGGGTAAGTGTGGTGTAAGGTTTGGGTCAGTGGGGTGGTTTAGATTTTCTGTGCACTTCCTCAGTGGTATTGTCCACTATGTATGCCACATAAACTGGTTTTGCACCTGACACCCCGATTTTGGTGGAGGGTTGATTTCTTTTATTTTTTTTCTTTTCTTTTATTTTTTATTTTATTAAGTTTTATGTTATTTTAATTTTTATTTCATTTTATTTTATTTGCCTTTATGAATCTTCTCATTCATCTTTTTCCCAACTGCCCATGCATGCAGTTATCTGTAATCCTTTATTGTTTTTTTTCTTTCATTGTTCAAGGAGACATTGTTCAAGAGGCAAGCAGCACAACAAAGGATCCCAAGTCCTAGCCTGCCTCATCCCCCCCAGGTCATTGTACACCCCTTATTCTTAACTTTGTTCTTGAAGTTTGGACCTGTGGAGTAGGTGTGTCTTATGGTCTCTATACACTGACGGGATAAGTCCCCACTTTTGCCTGCTGGAAGCAGGGTTGCTGTGTGCAGGGCTTCGCCCATCAGTAGGGTAAAGTGTGGAGTGTCTTTCAATAGGCCCTCATACCTTGTTAACCTTTCTCCAAAGGATCCAGTGATGTCCTTTGACTCTAGCAGAGCCAGTGGCTGATGAGGGGTGACAGCATCTCTGTGTTATCCAGGGGGAGCTTGCAAGCATCCCTCAGGCAGCAGGACATGACAGGGTCCCTGAGTTGAGTTATGGTGAAAGGTTAGCCCCTGGTCCCAAATATGGTCCCATCTTTGGCTCAGGACTCCTAATGCCTTCCCTGACCTCTGTGATTGCAGAGAATAAAGGATTTATCCACATTGGGAAGTCCCCATGCTGTCACTCTCTTCACCTTTGCCTTTAAAGCCTGAACATCCCACTGAAAGTCCCTATTCCATTGAAGGGGGGTCACTTTGCCTTCCCTTTGGAGCCCTATGTAGGGCTTGGCTCTCAGGGCATAATTTGGAACTCTCAGGGTTCCAAATTATATATGGGAGGAGCAGCCACCCTAAGCAAGCCACAGTGTTGCCTCTCTCTGGTTGGAGACAGTAATGCACTAACTGCTGTATTCCATCTATGGCCAGGGCCCATGTGCTTTGGTTAACACAACGCCTCTAGATTGAAACCACTGCTGTGAGACCTGAGACTTGTTTGCAGAGATTTTGCTTTACTTTAATTTTTCATGATTGTTATTATTCCCATTATCATTGGTTTCCAGTGTTCTGCCAGTTTTCTCCTGTAGAGCAAAGGGACCCAGTCTGTCCCTCTTCATTTCTTGTTCTCTCTCTCTCTCTCTCTCTCACACACACACACACACACACACACACGCGCACATGCACAAACATACACACAATAACACAAAATCACACACCCCCAAACTATTATTCTCACATTACCTCCATCATGTTCTATCAGGCCTGACTAGATAGAGTTCCCTGTGCTAAACAGCAGGATCTCATTGCTTATCCACTCCAAATGCAAAAGTTTGCACTGCTTAACCCCAGACTTCAAGTCTGTCCCACTCCTCACCCCTCTCCCTTGACTGTCTTCTTCTCCGAGTGCATGCATTTCTTTCCTCTAGAATGTTTCATTGGTGCCATTTATTCATTTCCAGATCTGTGCTGTCTTATGGCATTTGTCTCTCCCTTTCTGATGTACTTCACTTAGTATATGCATCTCTAGCTCCATCCATGTTGTTGCAAATGGCATTATTTTGTTCTCATGAACTCTAGTTTTCCACTGTGAATATGTACCATATCTTTTTAATGTACCCTTCTGTCAATGGAATTTAGGTTGTTTCTATGTCTTGCATATTGTGAATAGTGCTGAAATGAACTTTCCAGTCCATGTATATCTTTCAAGGAAAGAGTTATCTGGATATATGCCCAAGATGGTATAGTTGGGGCATAGGGTAATTCTATACTTAGTTTTCTAATGTACAGCCATACTGATCAGCATAGTGGTTGTAGTGGTTGTCCCAATTTATGTTCCAGCTAACAGTGCAGCTGGGCTCACTTTTCTCCACACCCTCTCCAGAACTTTTATTTATTGACTTGCTAATGCTGGCCATTCTGACAGGTGTGAGGTGGTACTTCACAGTAATTTTGAGTTGCATTTCTCTAAAAATTGTGAGGTTGAGCATTTTTTCATGTGCCTGTCAGCCATTTGCAGGTATCCTTTGGATAAATATCTTTTCAGGTCTTTTTCCCATTGTTCAACTGGCTGGTAGGTTTTTGCTGTTGAGTTTTGTAAGCCATTTATTTCAGAGATTAAGCCCCTTCAGTGGCTTCATTTGAAAATATATTTTCTCTCATTCCAATGGTTGTCTTTTTTCATTGTTCCCTTTGCTTTGCAAAAGCCTGTCAATTTGATTGAGTCCTTTCTTTATTTTTGCTTTTACTTCTGTTGCCTTTGGAGACTGATGTTGAGAAAAATCATTTTTATTGTTGATGTCAGAGTATGTTTTGCCTCTCTTCTCTTCTAGTCATTTGAGGTGTCCTATCTTATGTTTACATTTTTAAGTGATTTTGAGTTTACTTTTGTACATGGTGTGAGGGTGTATTTCAGTTTCATTGAATTACCAGCAGCTGTCCTGTTTTATCAGCATCCCTTTCTGAAAAGACTGTCTTATTCCCATTTTATATTCTTGCCTCCTTTGTCAAAGATTAATTGAATGCATGGTAGTGAGTTTATTCCTGGGTTCTCTACGTTGTCCTGTTGGTCTGTATGTCTGTTTTGGTGCCACTACCACAGTGTCTTGTTTACTGTGGCTCAGAAAAATTGCCTGATGTCTGGGAGAGTTATTCCTCGTATTTTATTTTCCCCCTTAGTGTTCCATTGCGTATCTGGGTCTTTTATGGTTCCATATACATTTTTGGATTGTTTGTCCTCGTCCTGTTAAAATAACGGAGGTCTTCTGATAATGACGTCATTGAATCTGTAGATTTTATGGCATACTATTGCTTTTTTAATAATATTAATTCTTCCAAACATGGATCATGGGATATCTGTCCCTTTATTTGAATCCTCTTTAATTTCTTTAAGTTTTATGGTTCAGCTTATAATCTTTCAGCTCCTTGGTCAAGCTTATTTCTAGGTCTTTAAATTTTGGGGGTGTAATTTTCAAAATATTCTATTTTTTATTTTTTTAATTTTCTTACTTATTTTGAGTACACTCAAGTGCAACCAAAATCTGAGTGTCAATTTTGTATCCTGCTACTTTGCCAAATTTGTGGGTCAGTTTGAGTAGTTTTGGTGTGGCCTCCTTAGGATTTTCTATACATTGTGTCATGTCATGTAGGGAATATTTTACCTCTTCTGTTCCAATTTGGATGCCTTTGACTTTTTTGTTTGTCTAATTGCTGTGCCTAGTGTTTCCAATATTATGATGCATAAAAGTGGCCAGAATGGGCCTTCTTCTCTTGTATCAGTGTTTATTGGATAGGCTTTCAGCTCTTTTCCTTTGAGTATTAAGTTTGCTGTGGGTTTGTCCTAAATGGCTTTTGTTGTGTTAAGATATATTTCTCAGATCCCCACTTTGGTAAGAGGTTTGATCGTGAGTGGATGTTGGACTTTGTGGAATGCTGTTGCTGCATCTATTGAGAGGATCATGTGGGTTTTTAGTTTTCATATGTTCGTGTACTGTGTGATGTCCTCTGCTTTGTGTATTTTCAACCCTCCTTGCAAACCTGAGACATAATCCCCTTGGTCATTGTGTATGATTCTTTTCTGGTCAATGCTTATTTGTCCAAAGGTGTCTGGGTTTCTTTCTGTGTTCTCCATTGTGTTCCATTGTTCTGTCTCGCTGTTTTGTTACCATTACCACACTTTCTTGATGACTGCATCTTTGTAAGATGGCTTAAGGTGTCGGAACATTTCACCGTTTTGCCTCCTGCTTATTTGTTTTTTTTTTTTTTTTTTTTTTTCTTTTACTCTCAGGATTGCTTTGGGAATGCTGGGTCTATTTTGTTCCATGTACATTTTTGGATTGTTTGCTTTCTTTCTGTGAAAAATGTCGTGGGTAATTCGATTTGGATTGCATTGAATCTGTAGATTGCTTTGGGTAGAATGGCCATTTTTACACCATTAATTTTTCCCATTCAGGAGTGTGGAATATCTTTCCATTTCTCTACGTCTTCTTTAATTTCCTTCATTAATGTTTTATAGTTGTCAATCTATAAGTCCTTTACCTCCTAGGTCAGGTTTATTCCAAGGTATTTGATTTTTACCATGCCATTTTTAAAGGTGTAGTATTTTTTATGCCTTTCCTAAGTTTCCTCGTTAGTACACAGAAATGCAACTGATTTCCGAAGGTGAGTCTTATATCCTCCTAATTTTCTGACTTTGTGGATCCATTCAAACAGTTTTGAGGTTGACTATTTGGAATTTTCAAAATGTAGTATCATGTCATCTGCATAGCATGACCGTTTTACACCTCTTCTCTTCTTATTTGTAGGCCCTTAATTACTTTTGTTTGTCTGATTGCTGTGGCTAGGACTTTCAATAATATATTGAAGAGTTGTGGCAAGAATGGGCATCTCTGTCTTGTTCCAAATTTTAGTGGGAAGGATTTCAGCTTTTCTCCATTGAGTACAATATTTGCTGAGGGTGTGTTATATATGACTTTGAATGTGTTCAGGAATGTTCCCTCTATCCAGCTTGGTGAGAGTTTTATTTTGTGTATGGATTTTGGACTCTGTCACACGCTTTTTCTGCATCTTTTGAGACCATCATATGTTTTTGATGTTTCTATTTTTAATGTGGTGTATGATGTTGATTGATGTACGCATGTTGAACCATCTTTGTGAACCTGGGATGACACCTACCTGGTCGTGGTGTATGAACTTTTTGATATGTAGTTGGTTTGGGTTGGCTGAAATTTTGTTGAGAGTTTTTGCATCTGTATTCATCAATGATATTGGCCTATAATTTTCTACTTTGGTGGTATGTTTGTCTGGTTTTGGAATTAGGGGAATGCTGGCATCCTCGAATATCTTTGGGATGGTTCCTTCTTACTCCGCATTTTGATAAAAACTTAAGGAGGGTGGGCATCATTTCCCGTGTGTATGTTTGTTAGATTTTGCCTGTGAAGCCGTGTGGTCCTGTACTTTTATTTGTAGGGAGTTTTTTTTTTTTTTTTGATACAGTTAACTTTATTACTAGGGATCCATATATTCAGTTGATCTATTTCTTCTTGATTCTGATTTTTCAGGCTGAAAGACTCCAGAACATTGTCCACTTCTTCTACATTGTCAGATTTGTTGGCATATAATTGTTGCTAGCTTTCTCATATGGCTTTTAGTTTTTCTGTACTATCCATTGTGATTTCTCCTTATTCATTTCTTATTTTGTTTATTTGGGATGTTCCTCTCTCCTCTTCCTGGTGATCCTAGCCAGAGGTGTGTCAATGTTGTTTACCTTTTAAAGAACCATCTCTTGGATTGGTTGATTTTGTGTATTGTTTCTTTGATTTATTGATTACACTTTCATCTTTATGATTTCCTTCCTTCTGCTGACTTGATTTTTTGTTGATTCTTCTTTTTCTGATTCACTTAGGTGGTGGGTTAAGTTGTCGATTTGAGACTTTTCCTTTTTGTAAAAGGAAGTCCTGAGTAACGATGAACTTTCTTCTGAGCACTGCTTTGGTGGCATCCAATAGAATTTGAGTGGTTGTTTCTTCATTTTCATTTGTCTCCAGGTAACTTTTACTTTTCTTCTTGATTTCCTCATTGGCTCATTGGTTTTTTCATAGCATGTTGTTTTTTCACCATGTAGTAGGTTTTTTTTTTTCTCATTTCCTTCCCTGTGGTTGGTTTCTAGTTCCATGCATTGTGGTCAGTGAAGATAGTTGCAATAATTTCTATACTCTTCTATTTGTTGAGCTTAGCTTCGTGCCCCAATATGTGATCAATTTTTGAGATTATTACTTACACACTTAGGAGAACGTGTATTCTGATTTTTTTGGGGTGTAATGTCCTGAAAATGTCGATTAAGTCTATGTTTTCCATTGTGTCCTTTAGGATCTCTGTTGCCTTATGGATTTTCTGTCTAGAAGCTTGGTCCATTGATGTGAGTGGGGTGTTAAAGTCTCCTACTGAGATTGTAGTCCCATCAATTTTTCCTTTTATATCTGTTAATGTTTCTTTCAGGTATCTGGGTGCTTCTATATTTGGGGCATATATGTTGCTGTTTATAACATCCTCTTCTCGAACAGAGCCTTTAACTATGAAATAGTGTTCTTCTTTGTCTTTCTTTATGGCCTTTGTTTAAATGTCTCTTTTATCTGATGTGAGTATTGCAACTCCTGCTTTCCTCTCTGGTCCACTGGCATCAAATATGTTTTGGGCTCCCCTCACTTTCAATCTATATGTGTCCTCTGTCCTAATGTGAGTCTCCTGCATGTGGCATATTGAGGGGTTTTGCTCTTTTATCCCATCAGCCACTCTGTGTCCTTTCATTGGAGTGCTCTGTCCATTGGCATTTTATCTGATGATCGATAGATGTTTATTAATTGCCACTTTAAAACTCTTAGTCCAGATGATTCTATTATTCTTCATTCTTTCTTTCTCCTTTTTTTTTTTTTTTTTTTTTTTTTTGTTTGGCTGGTCTCCATTTATTTTATGCCTGAGTACTTCTCTTTTCATTTTTGTTAAATGTAATTTTCCATTTTTATTTGTGGTTGCCCTGTTTTTTAAGTATGTTTACTCTATCCTATCACTGTGTGCTTTAGCCTGATAGTTTGAGTGCTCTCTAATTGCAGTTTCGTTCCTCATCATTTCCCCTTTGTTTTTTTTTAATTTACAGATGTGATTTTTGTATTGCTTTAGTCTTTCAGCTTTTGTTCATTGGAGAAATACTTTATTTCCCCTTCTATTTTAAATGGTATTCTTGCTGGATAGAGTATTCCACGTTGCATAATTTTTTTTTTCCTTTCAGTCCTTTAAATATCTCTTGCCATTCCCTCCTGGCCTGTAGAGTTTCTGTGAAGAAATCAGCTGATAGCCTTATGGGGGTTCGCTTTTAATTGACATTTTGCTTTTCTCTCTCTGCCTTTAGAATCCTCTCTTTATCTTTAATTTTTGCCATTGTTATTATATGTCTTGGTGTGGTTCTATTTGGGTTCAAGTTGTTGCGGCCTTCTGTGCTTCTTGTATCTTGAAGTCAGAATTTTTTAGATTTGGAAAGCTTCCAGGGGTAATTTTTTGAACTATATTTTCAACCCGCTCTTGTTGTTCTTCTCCTTCTGGAATTCCTACTACGCAAAGATTGGCCCATTTTCTATTATACCGTAAGTCTCATATGGCTTTCATCTTTTTCCATTTGGTTTTCCTTCTGCTCTCCTGTTTGGCTGATTGCCATTGTTCTATCTTCCACATCCCTAATTCATTCCTCTGCGTTATTCATTCTGGTCCTTACTGCCCTTAGCTCCGTTTCTATCTCTGCAAATGAATTTTTTGGATTTGCTTGGCTCCTCCTAATGTTTTCTAGTAGCATTCTGAGGGCGTCTGCATTCCTGTTCATATCTTGTTTTCATTCCTTCAGTCTTTTCACTGTCTCCCTTTTGAACTCCAAGTCTGTCAGACTGCTTCAGTGTTGAAGATTTTAGGTGAATTCTCCCATTGTGTAAACCGGGAATGTTTTCTGAGCTTCCTCATCTTGCTTGCGTTTTCCATTTTCTGTGAATTTGGGGAAGCCAGAGTGTAGTTTGGCACAGTTGAGGCTGCACCGCGTTGGTGGAGCACTTCAGCAGGGCATGCATGGTTTGCTGGGTCACACTGCTGAGCCTAGGTTCTTCCCATGGCCAGGCATGTTTGGGCATTGTGCACCATCCTGAGGGCAGTTGGGGCTGGATGATATGGGATGTGGTTGAGGCACAGCCCTGCAGTTGGGCAGGGCTTTCCCAAGTGCTCAGTGGCAGCAGAGTGCCTCCTGTGGGCATGTGGTGCTTTTCAGTGTGCTCAGCTTATCAGTTGCAAGGGTGGGTGGGGCTGGCCTCCTTGCTCTGTGGCACAAAGTTGCTTCCTGACGGTGGGCAGGACTAGGCCGTTCACTCCATGGCAGAGGGCCCTGCCCGAGGGTGGATGGGCCTGGCAGGTGTGCACCATGGTGGAGGTGAACTTCCCACATGTGCCTGGGGATTGCTGGGGCATGCCATTCAGCAGAGCACTTCCCAAAGGGGGGCAGTCCTGGCCTGGTTGCCCCATGCCAGGTGGGTTCTTCCCAAAGGCTGGTGGGCCTGGGCAGGGCGTGCCACATTGGAGTTGCCCTCCCTGCACATGGGCGGGGCTTGCCCTGGTGCTCCATGGCAGTGGGATGCTTCTTGAGTGTGGGCAGTGCTGGCCAGCTCGCTCTGCAGTGGAGAGAGCTTCCCCAGTGTGGGTGGGGCTGGCAGGTGCCCATGGAGGTGGAGGTGCATTTCCCATGGCTAGCTGGGGCTTTCTGGGGCAACCTGTAGCAGTGGAGCACTTCCCAAGGGTGGACAGGGCTGGCCAAGTTGCCCCATGGCGGCAGGGCACTTTCCAAGGGTAGGCAGAGCTGGCCAGTTTCCACTGTGGTCATGGTGCATTTCCCAATGTGGTGAGGAGTTTCCCAGGGCATGTCAGGGCAGTGGGGCACTTCGCATGGCTGGGCATAATTCCAGACATAAGTTCTTCCAATACGTTTTCAATAATCTTTTCTTTTACTTCTCCTTCTGGAATTCCTACTATGCACAGATTGGCCCACTTTATGTTATCCCATAGGTCTCTTATATTGCTTTCAGGGTTTTTTCATTTGGTGTTCTGTCTGCTGTCCTATTTGGGTGATTTGCTTTCTTCTATCTTCCACATCACTGATACGTTCCCCTGCATTATTCCTTCCAGCCCTTACTGGCCTTAGCTCACATTATCGGTCTGCAAATGAACTTTCTAGATTTTCGTGGCTCCTCCTTATGTTTTCTATTTCTATTCTGAGGGAGTCTGTGTTACAGTGCTTATCTTCTCTGAATCTCTTTAGTACTTTCACTCTGCATTTTGAATTCAAATCTGTCAGACTGTTTGAGTGTTGAAGGTTTTAGGTGAATTCTCCTGTTGCATGAACTGGGAATGTTTGCTGAGCTTCTTCATCTTGCTTGTGTTTTCTTTTTTGTGTGAATTTGGGGAAGCCAAAGTGTAGTTTGGCACAGTCAAGGGCACATAGTGGTGGTTGGGCTCTTCCTGAGGGCATGCATGGCTGGCCGGGTCACACCACTGTGGCTAAGTGCTTCCTGTGGGTAGTCCTGAGGGTTGTGCTGATATGGTGGGGAGCTTCTGTAGGCTGGGTGGGGCTGGCCAGAGTGTTCTGCCTTGGCAGTGCACTTCTTGAAGCCAGGTAGGGCTTGATGGGTTGTGCCACAAGATTGGAGGGCTTCCTGAGGGCATGCAGGGCTGGCCAGTGCCTGTCATGGTGGAAGTGCACTACTCCCAACAATGGTGCAATGTCTCTCCTGCAGGCCCAGACCTTCTCCTGGGTTCCCTCTCTTGTGGCTTTCCAGTCCCCAGCCCTTAGCTCTTTGCAACCCTTCACCCCTGGGGCACCACTTCCTCATCTCTTATGCTGTCTCCACACCACCATTCCCAGCCTGCTCCCAGGGACTCACCTCCAAAGCCTAGGGCTTGGCACCCAGTCCCCACCAAAGCCTCTCAGTCTTTGGGACCTGTGCCAGCGGTTCTGATGATCTGTGTGGCTCTCACACTGCCTCTCAGTCCTTTGACCTGCTGATGCACTTTTCGTGGCATCTTGGAGATCCCTTGGACTCAGCTGATCTTTCCGCAGGTTCGGTGAGTTTCCAGGGTGTGGGTTCCCTTTCTCCTTCACCATTCCCTCTCAGGAGTCCAGTCCTGATGCCCCTTCTCTCTCTCTCCTCTTTTCTGTTGCTTTATGCAGTTGTGTCAAGAGATTCTTCCCATTTTTGGAGGTTTCAGTTCTTCTGCCCGCGTTCAGTTGCTGTTCTGTGTGAGTCATTTTACATGTAGATGTGTATTTTTTGTTGCATCTGTGGGAGAGGTGAACAAATCCCCCTACTCTTTCACCATCTGGGATCTCTAAAAATGTGTCCTTCTTTATCTTTCTCTATGGCCTTTGTTTGTTTCAAAGTCTATTTTTTCTACTATGTATATCACAACTCCTGCTTTCCTGTCTTGACCATTGAAATATCATGTCCCATTCTCTCACATTCAGTCTATACGTGTTCTTTGCTCTAAAGGGAGTCTCTTGCAGACAGCAGGTTGTATGTTTTTGCTTTTTGATCCAATCTGCTGCTCTGTGTCTATTGATCAGAGTATTCAGTCCATTGACCCTTAAGGTAATTATTGAGAAACATGTATTTATTCCCATGTTAAACCTTGCTTTTCAGTTGATTCGTTGTATTACCTTGGTTTTTTTTTTTTTCTCTTTCTTTTTTTTTTTTTTGATGATTTCCATTTATTTTATGCTTGGATACATTTCGTTTTAGTTTTCATGAATGTAATGTTTGGTTTGATTTGTGATTTCCCTGTTTTTCAAGTAGGTTAACCACTTCCTACATCTGCTTGCTTTAGCCTGGTAGTCATATAGGCTGCAAGACGATAATTAAAAATAGGTGTCTATATTTTCATACTTCCTTACCTACACTCTATGCTTTTGAATTTCTTCTTTGAGATCTTCGAGTTTGTCCTTTTGGTGTTCCTTGTGTTTCTCATCACTTTTCGAGTAGATTTTTGTTTGTTTGTTTGTTTTGGTGATGTATGCTGGCTTATTTAAGTGACTGCTTTCCAATCTGTATATGGAAAGCAGTATCTGTGTATTTTCTCCTTCTTCTTCTTCTTCTTCATCTTCTTCTTCTTCTTTTAGCCATTTCTGTATTTTTTTAGAATGGGTTTAGTATTGGTGTACTCGTTTAGCTTTTGTTTGTTGGAGAAATTCTCTGTTTCCCTTTCCAGTTCAAATGATACTCAATAAATAAATAAAACATACGTAAATGAATAAATAAATAAATGATAGTCTTGCTGGGAAGAGTATTCTAGGCTTCAGAGTTTTTCCTTTTGGAATTTGTATATAGCTTGCCAATTTCTTGAGGCCTGTAGTGTTTCTGTAGAGGAATTAGGTGATTTGCGGGTTCTCTTATAGTTAATGTGTTGTATTTCTCTTGCTGCCTTTCGAATCCTCTCTTTATCTTTGCCATTTCCATTATAGTAGGTCTAGGTGTGGGCATATTTGTGTTCAGCCTGTTTGGTGCCTTCTGTGATTACTGTATTTTGATACCTGTTTCCTTTAGTTTGGGAAAATTTTGAGACATAATTTCTTCCAATATATTTCCAATCCACTTTTCTTTTTCTTCTGCCTCTTGAATTGCTATTATGCATAGATGGACCCCTGTTATGCTACCCCATAGATCTCTTATGTTGCTTTCATGTGTTTTCATGTGGTTTTCTGCCTGCTGTCCTGATTGGGTGATTTCCATTATGCTATCTTCCATGTCACTAATTCATTCCTCTGCACTCTTCACTCTGCCCTTTAGTGCCTTTAGCCCAGTTTGGCTATCTGCAAAAGACTTTTCTAATTTTTCCCTATTTTCCCCTAAATTTCCTCATTCCTCTCTAAAGTAATCGACATGACTGTTTGTAATGTGCTCGTAAGTCCCTGATATTCAGCCTTCATTCCTTCAGTATATATTCACTCTACCCCTTTTGAACTCAGGGTCTTTTGGCCTACAGAGGTCTGTTGCATTGTTTCTGCTTCACATGAAATCTCCTGTACCTTACGTGGGAATTGTTCCTGGGCTTCTTCATCGTGTCTATGATTTCCTTTTTCTGTGAGTTTGGGGAAGCCAAACTCTCGTCTTGGAGGGTTACTTCTAGGCAAGAGCAACCCTTTGTATTTTGTGGGGTGTTACCATTTATTTGGGGCATGGAGGATTGCATTCTTGCTGGCTCAATCTTGGGAGTGAGCAGGCCATTATCCCGAGGGTGCAGAGTGTATTTCCAGGGAGAGGGAGGTAGTGGCTAGGGCTGGTAGTGCCTTCTTGCTGGGGTCTTAGCAGCAGCAAGTACATGCAGGGAGGTGGCACAGGCTACTCCTTGTTTCAAGGCCTTGGGAGTGATAATGAGCTTTTTGGAGAATCATGAGGTGCCCAGAGCATTTGGTAGTGGAAGTGGCAGTGGCAGTGGCAGTGGCATTGGCAGTGGCAGTGGCAGTGGCATGGTTTGTGAGTTCCCAGAGAAATTGGGCAGAAACAGGTAGTGTTTGGTCACAATGACCTCTTCTGAGGTGCCCTCTGAGGTGATTAGGGCCACAAGGGGTGCCTGTTCCTAGACCCCTAGTGGTAGCAGGCCATGCACACATCTGGTGGTTTGCCCCCCCAACTGAGGACCCTTATAAGAAGCAGCCTGTCCCTCTTAGCCCACACAGGAGGTGGTGCACCACTGCTCCTAGTTACAGGGTCTTGGCAAAGGACACTGTTCAACCTTCTGGGTGCTTCTTCCGTGCAACTGTCAGAGCATTTGGCACAGACAGTTGCAGGGCGGTTATATGGCCAGGGTGTTGACAGCAATACTGAGTGGTGCTCAGTTGTAGTGCCCGCTCTGATTTCTGACCTCTGAGGTGACTGTGGTCAGAGATTGGACCTGATCACACACCCCTACCGGTCGCAGGCCTTGACTCCCTGTGGTTTCTGAGATGACTGCTTTGGGTTGTCCCCACTGCCTGTAGATCACTCAGGAGGCACCACATCTCACTTACCCACTTGATGCCCATAGCCCCCACCAGAAGGATCTGGACACCTATAGCCAGCACAAGAAGTGTCCAGGCTGCTGTAGCACAAGCAAGTGGCTTCTTGCCACCTGTGGCCTGCACCAGGGGCACCCTGCCCTCTGAAAACCTGTGCACGTGTGAGCAGGGAGATTCCTTTGGCATCTGCCCCTCCTCCTTTTCCCCTCTGCAACAATGGCACCTTGCTTTTTAAAACAAGGTGGGGTCCTTTCTACTCCAAGGATGGCTCTGAGGTGACTCTTGGTATGATTGAAAAGAATTCTTCTGAATGTACTCCAGAAAGACAGTAAAAGAGAAACATAAGAAGCTGCTAAGTCAAACAGATTCTATATCTTCAAGGACCTGTTCACCTGGCTGAGGTTTGGTGTTAAAGGCCAGCATTTGTATTTAAGCCTGTCTTTGTGTAAAAGAAGAAAGCAACCTCTACGTGTGAATCGGGATATATAAAGGGGTGGAGATAAAGGCAAAAATAACCTAGAACAGTTTGAGGATTTTAGAGAAAATGACACCCATATTTTTTTTCTACTACTTTTTTTTTTGTAGATGTTTCACTGATGAACTACCACCCTGTGGTGACAGTGATGCAATCTCTGATGATGTCATGTGGATATTGTTGTTGCACTTATGGTGTAAATATGGTCATGGTTCATGGATAAGATAAAATATCTTATCGTTTGGAGTGTGAAATGAACTTTTTAAGTAATTGTATACCTTTTTTTTTTTTTTTTTGATTTTAGAGGGCCACCCCTGTGGCATATGGGCAATCCCAGTCAGGGTCAAAGCAGAGCTCTGTCTGCTGCCTTACATTGCCGTAGCAATGCTGGGACTGAGCCACATCTTTAACTCACATCACAGCTCATGGCAACTCTGGGGCTTTAAACCACAGAGCGAGGGCAGAGGGTGAAGCTGCTTCCTCATGGACACTAGTTAGGTGTGTTAACCTCTTTGCCATCATGGGAACTCAATGGAATTTATTGATTTTTTTTTCTTTGCAATGAAGACAATCTTGTCAACTAATATCCAAGTTCCATTTGAAGTAACAGATAGACTATAATGCAGCTGAGAAAACACTAAGTAAATACTATGTATTTTCCCTTTCCAAATTGACTTTTATTTGCCCCTTTTTCCACACCCTCATAATTGAGACCCCCATTCAATACAACTTGGACTATTTCAGAAATCTCTTGACAGCTATTCTCTATTTCCTTAGTTCCATTTTCCTTTTTGAAACAGTTACAGCTAGGGGACATGTCAAATGCTCCTCTCTAATTATCAAACATTTCAAATATTAAAAAACGGCAAAATAATCTGCCATTGAAAACAATTAAAATGACAAAAGGACAACCTGCAATGGGAGACAATTATTTCAGATGATGCAACCAATAAGGGCTCAATCTCTAAAATCTGCAAACAACCTATACACCTCAACAACAAAACAGCCAATTACTCAGTGGAAACATGGGAAAGAGACCTGCATAGACATTTCTCCAAAGAGAATATACAGAGGGCCAACAAGCACATAAAGAAATTCTCAACATCACTGTTTATTAGAGAAATGCAAATCTACACTACTATGAGGTATCACTTCACACTGGACAGAATGGCCGACATTAACAAGTCCACACATCAGAAAATGCTAGAGAGGGTATGGAGAAAAGAAAACTCTCTTACACTGTGGGAGGAGTGTAAATTGTTACAACCGCTATGGAAACACTTCAGAAAACTAAATATAGAACTAGCATGTCACGCAGCAATCCCACTCTTGGGCATGCACCTGGGGAAAAAAAATTTCCATGAAAACTTTATGTGCACATGTATGTCCAATGCAGCACTCTTCACAAGAGGAAAGACATGGAAATAACCTAAGTGACCGTTGGAAAGAATAGATTAAGGGATGTTGTATATATACACAATGCAACACCACTCAGCCATAAGAAAAGAACAGAATAATGCCATTTGCAGCAACACGGCTGGAACTGGAGACTCTCCTATTAAGTGAAGTAAGCCAGAAGGAGGAAGGCAAGCACAATATGACATCACTTATGTGTGGAATGTGATATATGGCACAACTGAAGCTTTCCACAGGAAAGACACCCATGGATTTGGACAACAGGGTTTTGGTTGCCAAGGGGGAGTGTGCAGGATTGTGATGGACTGGGATTCGGGGGTTGAAAATGCAAACTATGGCATGTGGAGCGGGTATGCAATGAGGTCGTGCTGTATATCAATGGGAACTATCTCTAGTCACTTTTGATGCAGCATAATGTGAAACAAAGGATATGTATGTGTGTGGGTGTGGGTCTTGGGTGGGTGGGTCTGTGACGGGGCCACTTTGCGGCACAGTATGAAAGTGATAGAACACAGTATACCAGCTATGAAGGAAAAATCATTTTAGAAAAAGAAATGCAGCATCCTTTTACTCTTAACTGTGTCAAAAGTAAAGAAATTGAAGCTATGAAGATGAACATACAAGTTTATTGCTGAAATAACAGAATTGTAGGAATTTGGTGACATTGCCAGCATAAATTTTCATCTTCACTCTCCTGCATTACCTATAGTCCTTTGATAGGTCAGTGGTAATTAGGGTGATGTTCAGATACGGAAGAGGTCTGAGGGTTTGGCCTTGAAAGCGAGGCAGCTGATGTGTCAGTGGCCATTGGCATTGGGAACCATGGATGGGCTGCTGGTTGCGGGTTAGACACAGGGCACTCAGTTGGTGATATATTCTGGTATCTGGTTGGCAAAGGAGAAGGCTCCACCCTCAGTCCAAAATAACCACTTGGGAAGTTAGAAATACAGCGGTACTGAGAAATGGAAGTGGTAGTTGTAATGAAATTCACGACGTGGCCACTTGCTGGAGAGTAGCTGCTTTGTGAGTGCATGTGAAACGTGGTCAACTGACTAAAAATAGCATGTTGAGCCATGACAATTTGTCCTGGTGGCCTGAATGAAGGTGATGATGGAGAAGAAAGACCACTTCTAGTTGGGGTAGTTGTATTAGAAATTCTCTGACTCATAGAAGGCCATCTTATTAAAGGCACATTTAGGTTTGTAGAGGTTGAAAATGCATCTTCTCCACGAGTTTCTGCAGCCACATCAGAATTATGGTTATCCACATCACCCCCTGTTCTAGAGCGCTTCTTGCTGCAACCATGAAGTAGAGAAGCCGATACTGGAGAAGCATATTTCATCCTGACTCTTCTTTTCATCCTCACCAACAGATGGGGACAGCCTCGTTTAAAATTTGGATTATGGTAGAACTGCAGCTAAAACCAAAAGAGAAAGGTATTTAGTGACCTTTTAAACAAAGATACGAGGACAAAGAATCCATAAAAATCTGACTTGTTTCATCACACAGAGTTAATGTCAGGAAATAATACTCATCTATTACTAACATTTTCAAAAATTTATGTAGTGGGAACAGGCAATTATGGTCCTTAAATAAAAATGCCTGGTGCATTTACAGTAACAGTATGAGGTTCAGGGGCTTGTATTGGGTGAGGTTCATCGAGAAGGCTCCAGGTGGCTAGGAAATTTCTCTATCACCCTAAATATTTTATGACCAAGTGGCCTTCAACTTAAAAGCGTAGCAGTACTTCGTCCCACTTTCAAGGTCTACTATGACCCTATATGTATGAACATATTTGCAGATGTCCCTCTGTAAATAGTAACTGGACATTTCATAATACCTTGTTCCAAGCAGAGACTTCATTATCTTCTGCCAGAATGTTGGCTAGTGAGGCAGGTCTTTGAAAATTCCTTCGCAATTTAGTAAATCCATAAAGGTTAAGCTGTCGAACTAAGCTTTTCATACTCTCAGTTTCAAAAATTCTGAAGGGAGCCTTTCTCTCCAGAACTTCTTTCTTGAAACGTTCTTCATTAATCACGATCGAGGTTCCATTTTCATCCCACCAAATGGACTTAAATCGATCACTTTCAACAATTTCCCAAAGTTTTCTGGGAAAGGGCAGAGGAGGAAAATCATTATCTCCATCTGGTTCAGAGGCACACAATGTGTGGCATGGCTCTTTCGTCAGGGAGCCCTCAGACAAAGCCTGGAAAGCTTTTTCTTCAACCTGAGACCTCAAGTCCAAGTCCCCAGTGATTGAGTTATCACACCATGGAGATGTAATGGAGGATTCTGAACCAGTTGATTCATCTTTAGGAGACACACCTTGAATTTCTGAAGGAGCATGTGCCATCTCAGATAAATTTCTCTTCAGCTACTTTTCTCACCTGCATGGCTTTTGAACTCTGCAGTTTTAAATGATGCTTTGGTAAGCCTACACAGATAAACTATCCAATCCATCACAATGGTTGCCAGCCTGAGTAGCTGTGACATCACAAGACTCTAGTCTCCTAGCAATCTGAGCATCACCTTCAGTCAGGGTTTACTTCTCTATGAAATTAGCCCAGTTAATATAAAATAAGAGCTCCGTACTTGAACAGTAACCCAAAGAGAGAAAAAAAAAATGAGATCAGCTAATGAGATCCTATTCCAATGGAATCTTTTTAATAAAAAAATCACATAAATAAATAAATCCATTTCATCCCTGAAGTAAACGCAAGTTCTCTCTTGTGCACGTAAGCACTTGTGCCTGTTATGTAAGGCATTGTAAATGGAAAAAAAAAAAAAAGAAAAAAACGGCAAAGTGAAACAAAAGTTATGCAGCTCTTGAGAGTGTATAACTAGAAGCTGTGCAGTATTTATATTCAGAAAAACATAGCCAGTGTTCTATGGTGGCTAGCTTGTTACAAAAGTGTTCTGACCTCTGCTGTGCTATGGGTTCAATCCCTGGCCTGGGAACTTCTGCATGCCCCAGGTACAGTCCAAAAAATAAAAAGACAAAAAGAAAAGAAAAAAAGAAACAAATACACAATCAAAAACAAAACAAAACAAAACAAACCATGACCTTTGTCACTAACCAAGACATGGAAGGGCCCTGGGCACCAGGCAAAATATCTATAGCCATAGAGACAAAAAAAGATTGATGGTTGCTTGTGTTAGGAGAGGAAATGTGGGGAAGTACCATCCAAAGGTTATGAGATCTCATTGCGGATTGATACAATGAGAACTGAGGAATTGATGGGTGTACCACATTCTGAAGATTGTATATGCCATTGAACTGAATACTCTAAAATTTATTCCATAATGTTGTCACATTGTTAAAAACTGACAGTGATCTGGTATCACTGATTTTATTATATCGAGTTTTCTGTGTATCCTACGCAAGTACTCTGCGTGTTAAACAATATTCCAAACATTTTCAATTAGGTTGCTGAGGGAGGAATGCACAAGGCCAAATAGTACACAAGAGGGATTTATTAGGGTCTCTGAGGGGGCTGGGCAGAGCCCACGATGGCATCAGCCTTGACTGCAAGGAGGTGTTAGGCTTATAAAGCATCTGTGGTGGGAGTCTGTGGTTGGAGTCCATGGTGGGACCTTGCGGCAGGGAAAATGGAGAAGAAAGGGAAGGTCAAGGGTGGTGTAGGGACTCAAGTCCCATGACAGAGCACAGTTAATCCTTGTAGGCAGTTAGTCTGTGCAGGCAGTTGCTTCCCACAGGTCCTCGTTTTTGCTGCCCAACTTGCACATCCACATTCTGGGAAGGGTGTCCACAGCAAATCTCTCAGGTGAGCAGCAATAGTTGGGGTGTATGGCGGTCTGTCTCCATCCTCCTGGGATCCTCTCAGTCAAGCCTTCCATTATATGGGATAGGGATGAATGTCTACTCTTCTCTCTCTGCTACCTGCTGGCCTGGGGTGAGGAGTACTTGTGGATGGACATGGTATATGCTACCATAGAGTATGGGAAGCAAGGAAAAATAAGATTAAACATGGGTTGATACCAGTATTGTTGAAGGAGGAGTGTAGTTTCATCTGAGTAGGTTTTAACACGTGATGTGGTATTAACACGTAAATCACAGGAACTATTGGTCATAATACATGTTGTCTCCTTTCTGTTGCTATAAGAGAAGACCTTGAAAATATAAGGTTGTCGCTGCCAGCTGATGCTGCTTTGAGAACAGCTGGTGTCATCACGTCTGACAGGGCACATAAACCCTAAGTTCTTGGCAATACACGGACTTGCCTAAAATTACTTCCATAAGATTTCCTATTCTTCCATGGATGTCTGACCCACAGCTACTCCATTCTGCCTTTTCTCCCTAATGGCCCATGCAGTTGCCATGGTCAATGATCTCTGTATTTCTAGATGAGAGAAGATGCAAGAATTTGGGCCCATAGAGATCCTCACCTGAAATCGGTCTGAAGGCCTGTGCCTCACCCCTGGTCACCTCCCTGAGCTCTGCTCAGCCGGTGGTGCAGGTCAACAGCTGCTGTGCCTCAAGTTTTCCTGCACGGAGAGCCTCTAGGCAAGTGCTAACTTGAGGTCACAGTTGGCCATACTCCCCCATGATCGGACATTTGACCGTAGTTTGGGGAGGCATTTCATGACCATTTCATCTCACAGTGCCAGCAATGAACATTACTAGGTCTGGCAATGATGTCACAGATAGGCCACTCAATGTGCTAGTCCTGGACAAAGCCATACTAGGAGTAGCCAAAAGTCTCTGGACCACCCATCTTCCTCGTCTATTATGGTCCAGGAAAATATTCCCTCTTGATGCATGTTCCCATATCTAGAGACCACTGATCTCATATGGAACTATATATCATTTTCAGTGACTCAGTTACACTTCTGGAAATGCAAGAGATAGCAATTTTGTGGAGACAGTGAATAAAACATAAACCTAGAGACTCTCATGCTGAGAGAAGGAAGTCAGAAAGAGAAAGAAAAACACCACATGATAACACTTATATCTGGTGTCTATTTTAGAGCACAAGTGAAGCTTTCCACAGAAGAGAAAAACATGGATTTTGAGAATAGACTTGTGGTTTCCAGGGGGAGGGGGACTGGGACGGAGTGGGATTGAGTGGGAGCTTGGGGTTCATTGATGCCGTCTCTAGCCTTCGGAATGGATAAGCAGTGAGATCCTGCTGTGTAGCCCTGGGAACTATGTCTCCTCACTTGTGATGGAGCAAGATAATATGAGAAAATAATATAAACATGTCTGTGTACCTGGCTCACCATGCTGTGCAGTAGAAAATATAACAATATATTGGTGGCAATAAAAACAAATTAACCTATTCTGATAAGGAGTGGAAAAATATAAGAAAATATTTGTGGTCTCTTAAAAATTATGTGGAAAGCAGTATTCATAAAGTCATAAATGAAAATTGAAAAGCTTCACACAAAACAGCCCTGTTTTATCACTGTTCAGCTGGATTAGTCTGTTTCTTCTCTTTAAAGGAAATTTCATTCTGGCTTGCCCACTCAGCTGTACTCCCCAGTGTTCTTAGGCTGGTTATCCCTTGACAGTTTAAACATTCCCAACACAAGGGAGCCTTTAAATTTCGATTAATGTAGCCCAGGTGAGTTATGTCACTTGGCTAAAGTCTTACCTGCTGATTGAGCTTGAGTAACAGTTGAAGGAAACATAATTGTGCCCTTGTGAGAGCAGGTATTAGTTGGACAGATGAGGGGATCCCACCTAGGAACATCACTGAGAAGAGCCTTGGAGGGGAGAAACCCGCCAACGTAGATGAGAAGGTCAACAAATGACCATGTGGTCGGGGGGGGGGCAATCTTGGGATAGTGGTCTCCTTCTGATGGTGTCTTCTTTTTGTCCAGGCATTGGTGTTTCTGTTATTAGGGCCTTGTTTTAGGGTGAGTTTGATGTCAGTAGTTCTCTCTGTAGACCCGTGCAATGTGGATGTCCTTCTTAAGAGGGAACTAGAGATTTTCAGAGGTATTTTATTCACTTTGCTTGTGCATATGGTACTTAAGTATTCCCGACAAGAGACCTTCCATCTAGGCTGGAGACAACCATTTAAATGATACTTTCCCAGAATGTATAACCCCCTGGTTATCGTCGGGCATCAGATATTCTCCCAGAGACAGATTGCAGCACTTAGCTTCCCATGCTTAGACTATGTTCTTAGTAACCCCCTTAAACATTGAAATATTGTAACACAGCCTCCAAGAACTATTTGGGAAGTGAGTTTTAGAAAGTGAACCCTAACCTCAAAACACAGAACTAGAGTATGAGTCACAAGATTGTCTCTAAAATGATCCTCACTTTCACCAGATATTGTCAACCCAAAACTGTAGAAGGAATACCCCAAATGGAGAACATATTTTCAAAGCATTTCTTTTCATTAATGGGTTTTCTGGGGAGCCAGGAAGAACCAAGCTGCCTCTTGGATTTCCCACAGTCATGGCTCTTGAATTCACAGCTGTTGCTTACCTATCTTCCCTCCTCTGATTTAGGGGCACACTTTTCCCATGCTACAAGGTCATCAGGATGGCAAATGTCTGAGAAGGAGGGAGTAAGTTGTGAGCTATATCTTTATAGATTGGGTTCATACCTTCCATCCGACAATTTCTCCCCTGTAACACGGTAATTTACACTTAGGAAATTTGCAAATACACACACACACACGCAGAGAGAGAGAGAGAATGCAAATTTTAAACACCTGGCCAAGTAGAATCTCACTTTATTGTAAAACATTACCTAGTCACTCAACCAAAGTAACAAAGGATTTCAAAAGCAAATACAAATTAAAGGCCAATCGATTCATGTAACCTGTTATCAAGAGTATGAACAAGGTAAGGTTAAGAAGGTTCAGAAACCTTTCTTTTAGCAGAGAGACAGAAACCTAATTCAAGTTTTACACGAGCTTACCTTTAAAGTTAGTTTATTTTTTAACTTTAAACTCCCAGTCAGTCCCGACCAAGCTTGAAAATCCTGTCTAGTGTCCACTTCGCAGAAATCTTCCATCACTTTCTGTATCCGTATTATTCTGTCTGCTAGCTTTCCATTCAAAATAACAAGCTACACGACAGACTTACTTTCTGTTCCCTTAATAGAATGCAATTCCATTCCTCCTTCCTTCTTTACTGAAAACACAATGTCTACTTGTCTGGGTGGACTTTTTAGCACTTCTAAAAGTATGTGTTTCCTGGTACAGAACATCACAGCATAGCACCAAAACACCGATAATAGTCTTAAGTGATGTTGCTGTCCCTTCTTAGTAACTGAAGCCTCAGCATCCGATTTGACTTTTATCAAACCTAGGTGCAATAAGAAAAGCTTCTGCCAATGACTCTGAAGACATGCCCATTTAAGTTAGATCAACCTACTTTAACTTTAATATCAGATGTTAATTTAACACGGAATATTTTCCAGTTCATGTGAATCTAAAATTACCTTACCTTATGTATTTTGAGAGTTCATATAAGAGCTTAATTTCCTTCAAGCCAATTAAGTAGAGCTTTTTGATGAAGTAATTTTGGCAAGGCCACACATGCACAACACAAACAATGATACATACAAAACAGGAAGCTCAGATTTCCCATTCCAAAGTCTCAGCCATGAATAAGGTACACCTGTGTGAAACCCATCAGCTGCAAGAGACACTGGCTTCAAACTGGGTCCCTGACAGATGGAACAAATCAAGGTCACTTGTCTAGGTGGCTAAACATCTTTTAATAATGTTTAGAACAAAAGGCATACGATTTCTCCTTGACCCTGAGAATTCAACTTGCAAAATGTACCCCTATTCCTGAAATTTCTATTTCAGAAAGATGGTGGAGCTAAGGCTTCCAGATGTCCAGGCAGAACACCTGCATCTCAAGGACACAGGCAAATTTCTCTTGGGATGACTTTGTTTCCTTGAGGGCAGAAAACTTTTCCCTCAGAACTGAGGAGCCTCTTCCCTGAGTCTTAAAGGCCCTGTCAATTAGTCCAGGCATGGAGTTTGTGGGCCCTGTCCTAATATGTGTAGATGTGTCTGTCAGGGGAAGGCTGGCTGATAAAAGGGACTGAAAGAATGGCATGCCCTTCACTGGTCCCCGGGTCTGGATTAGTTTAGTGTACGGGTCAGACATGGGAAGGGGACATGGACCCTGGTTATGCCTACGATTCCATTAGTGACTTCGGTCAGGGGCCTGTATTGAGGTTGGCAGAGGTTTGCGGACTGGTCTTTCAACTCAGTTTGAACGGGAGCAAGCTGCTGAGCTATGGAATGGGTGGAGGTTTCCCACACCCAGGGCAAAAGAATGGAGGCTGGGAGAGGTAGCTTATCATGTTCTAGATGAGCAAGGGGGAGGAGAGAGTGCTCAGAAAGAGAGACAGGAGTGAGAAGTCTGAGGGAGGCTCTGAAATTAGATAAAATATCTCTGCCAAGAGTTGGGGCTGGGCACTTGGTTAATATCAGGAAAGAACAGCTAAAGGGTGTCCCTGATGGGGTGCAGTTTGGAAGGGATTTTGGTAAGGGTTTGGAGATGAGACCACCAACATGCACAATAGAGACCTGAGAGGGTTGTTTGTGACCTGTTAATTGAGGTTGTGCTGAGTAAGTGGCCCCTGTGTTGATAAGAAAGGATACCAGCTTACCTACAACTAGCAGAGTTACCTGGTGCTTCACCCGAGTAGTAGTTGTGGGTCCAGGATCCAGGGGTTTCCAGGGCACCCTCAGTTTTCTGTGATCCTGCCAAGGTGGCTTGGCCTGTTGAGGTCCAAGGATTCTGGTCTCTCTGCAGGGAGGGGTGTGGCCGTCCCCTGAGAGGTTTCCAGTGGCCTCTCTTATCACACCTGCAGCATGGGCCTGGAGTGTCTTAGAGCCATTATACAGGGGAGAGAGCTGATATTTGGGGGAGCCCTGAATGGCAGTTGCCTGCATTTTGTATTTAGCCCGATCTCTTTTTAAGTGTTGGCTTTCAGCCTCTTTATGCTGATTATTAAAGACCTTGAAGGTGAGGGTGAGGACATCCTACTGAGGGGTTTGAGGGCCATCCTCCCACTTTTGTAATCTGTGCCTTATGTCAGGGACAGACTGAGAGATGAAGGGAGTGTGGAAGGAAAGATTCCCTCCAAATGGGAAAGGTCTAACTATGTATCTTTTTGAAGTGCCTGTGTTAATCAGGAAGGAGAGCAGGTTTTTCATGTGGGTTTCTCTAATTTTTCTTCTTTTTTTAGTTAAGACCTGCTTCAAATAGTCCTCCTATGAGACAAGTTACCATGTGACTCTGGTGTCTGAAGGCCTGGGAATCGACTGGAGAGTCCCAGTTTGGATCCTGTCTTGGGACTGCTACCGCCCGCACTCTTTGGTTCTTGTTTTGCCAGCAGAGGTCATCTGTGTGGGCCTGAGTGGCTAACCAGACACTTTCTTTTTCCGCAAGGTCGAGGAGGAAGGATAAGGTGACATCAACACCATCGCAGGTAAGGTCACAGGACTGAGTGATTTGTTCAAATTCCTTAAATGTAGATGGAGGGATCAGAAGAGAAGGAGTCTTATCTTTTTTGTTTTTCAATTTAAGTGGGAGGGGTTGGACATGGAAATAGGGACATGGACCTGGGCAATCCCTCCAGTGCTGGCAACTCCCCCTCAAGGGACCAAAGGAGCTGGTTGGGATGTGTTTGGAGAAGGAGGAAGCAGGGTACAGGACTGTGTATGAGGAGGAGAGAAAGAGGGGTCAGTATCTGGGTTAGGATGGGGAGAAGCTGAGGACAACTTGGGTAGGGGAGTGGAGGATTTTGTGTTGGCGGAGAGCTGGAGGCATGGAGAGATTTGTATTGTGGAGAATAATGATCTGCAGGATCAAAGCAGGAGCTGTCAGAATGAGAGGGACTATGACATGAATGATGGAGAAGAATATGAAATGTGAAGCAGGGAGAACAGAGGGAGGTGTGTTGGCTGAAAGTAAAGACACAGCGCCTTTCATGCCACTCGTCATTACAGTGACAAATGTTATTGAGGTCACTCAAGCTATTTACATTGAATGTGGACTTGTGGTTGACAAGGGGGAGAGGGAGAGGGAGGGAGTGGGATGGATGGGGTGCTTGGGGTTAATAGATGCCTTCTAGTGCCTTTGGATTGGATTAGCAATGGGATCTTGCTGTGTAGCCCTAGGAAACCTGTCTGGTCCCTCAGGGTGGAGCATGATAAAGGGAGAAAAAAGAATGCATACATGTATGTGGAAGGGGCTCACCACGCTGTACAGTGATGAAGCAGAACATGAACAGAACACGGTAGACCAGGTATAATGGAAAAACAAATACAACATCACTATAGAAAAAAATTGAAAGTGGCATTTTGGGACCATTGAGAGCCATTAGCTAATGTTTATCCTGTGCACACGGAGTTACAGAAGAAGTAAAGATGCTTGGACCTAACATTTCCTCTTAGGAATACCTAAATTCCATAAGAGGCAACCAAGCGGTGTGTTCTGTGGAGGAGTGGAGGGCTTCTTCGCCATGATGAGGACGAAGAGG
This sequence comes from Sus scrofa, assembly GCF_054392235.1. NCBI lineage: Eukaryota > Metazoa > Chordata > Mammalia > Artiodactyla > Suidae > Sus > Sus scrofa. Next base: position 13,431,831 of record NC_139402.1, read on the forward strand.
GGATGTGGGGTAAGGAAGGGGCCACCTTAGGGAGTGCCACTTCTTAGGCTGAGTGCCTCTAAAGTCTGGATAGTGGACGCTGAGGGACAGAGAGAGAGGTTTTGCACTGATGTTGGTGTCCCCAGATGAGAGGGATGGGGCCAAGTGTCTATGCATTCTACAGACCTAGTGTGATGCTTCGTTGCAGAAGGTTGCACTCTGATGTGCCAGAGGAACTGGGGCCCAAGAGCCATGCTGACAGGAGACCCAGAAAAGTGACATTTTCTCACCCAAGTATAAGAAGGCAAGTGCTGGATGCAGAGTCAGTCATGGAAAGGTGGAATTCGCCATTAGGGGTTCCTGCCTGACTGAGCAGGAGAAGACTGGTGCAGAGGTGCCTGGATCAGGGACCCAAACCTGGGTGGGTTCCAGAGGTTAAGCCAGGAAGAGCTGCCCCTGCCTGCTGCTCTCTGGCTTTAAATCCCAGCAGTTTGGGGCACCACTGATCTGATTCCCATTCTCGTGTCATTCCCACTTGGGGTTTAGCACCATATGTGAAGTCTGCTGAGGAAGTAGTGGGCAAGGGCCTTTGATAAACAGGAGAGATTTATTAATGTCTCAGGAGGGCACCAGCCTTGACAGTGAGGAGGTGCTAGGCCTATAAAGGATCTGTGGCAGGAATCTGTGGTGGGAGTTCACGGCAGGAACTTTGATGGGAACAATGAAGAAAGAGGAAGGGAAGGTCAAGGGAGAAGGAGGGGGTCAAGTCTCATGACAGAGAGCAGTTCATCACTATAGAAGTTAACATATGCCTCCAGGTGTTTTCCTCAGTCCGTTGGTTCTTGCTGCTCAAACTGAGCATCCAATTCTGGGAGAGGTTGTCCATAGCAGGTCTCCAAGTTGAACAGCCATATATGGGCTCAATAGGGGTCTGTCTCCACGCTGCTGGGAACCTCACATTTTCATAGTCATATTAGCACAGCTAATATGATTCTTGTTGGTATGCCTATAAATATATGCTAAGTATTCATGAAGTAGAGATTTCGTGTTTCTGTAAGACGCCTACCATTAAGGAAATCCAACAAGTAGGAGATAAGTCATAACAAGGGAGTTTATAAGAAAAACGACTTATATGAGTGTAAGAGGAAACTTGCCGTTGTTGAAAGAGCCAAAGGATATAATCCAAGATTACATGGAATAGTAATCTTTTTTTTTTTTTTTTTTTTTTTTTTGTTAGAACAGGAAATAGGCGGAGGGGTTTTGGTGAGGAAATAAGTAGGGCATAGAGTCAGGAGCATTGAGGTTTCCCATAGGTTTTGTGACCAGGAAATGGCCAGGGGATGTGTGAGAAGGCTAGGCCTTCCTGGCATTATGGGGTTGCAGGTTTCCTAGGGGCTTGTGGCTGAGGTAACCAGTGTCAGGCTTAGCCTCAGGCTATAAAAGATGCATATGAGGAAAGGGTGAGACTGTTCCAAGATAGCGTCATGGAGGGGTAGGTGGAGAAGGTGAGAATTTGCCAAGGTATGGTGTGCGGTGGAACTAACAAAGCCAAAAGGTAGTCAGGGCCATCATTGTTCCAGAGAGTTGGTTCTTATTTGGAAAATATAAGGGTCTCAGCAGTTTGGATGCATTGATCTGGTTTTCTGAACATTATTGTGTAGGAGTCCAGAAACATAGGAGTAGCAACATAAAATAGGACCTAGATTTTATGAAATGGTCTTAATATGGGATAACAAGCTGCTCCTTTGCACAATGAGACCTCATTTTTGGTAAGAATTTCTGTGGCTTCATGGCTGAAAGAAGTATTACAAAAATGTTGTGAGTGGTTTTCCATTCCAGCTTTGGTAAATATTTAATATGTGTCAATATCTGTCTATATTTATCACATTTAAGGAGGGAATATTTTCACAACTAGAAAGAGTGTCTAGTTTGGCACTATGTCTTAGTGTAATGCAGTTCTTAAGTCAGAATGCTTTGTATTAACAAATGGTCGTGAATTTTCTTTTCATTAAACATTTCATGAAGATAGACACTCCACGAAATGTAGTTTCATGAAATTTGACAGTGATTTCTCCTGATTTTTTTTTTTTTTTGGAGAATGTTAGTGTCTATTTTCTTCACAGGACATGCCCTTAGATTTACACATGCAGATTTTGTGGGGGATTGGCTGATAAAATATTATGTATATGTGAAAAACATAGGAGTTCATGTTAAGAATTTAAAATGTCTCATTAAACTGTGGCTGAGAATATTGGGGTGCTAGAATGGCTGGATCATATATGAAAGAAGTCACCTTTGGGGCTATCAGGGGAAGACAGCCTAATTCAGGTGTCTCTGAGCTCCAAATTGCAAACTGTACCTTGAATCACAACCATAGGAGAGAGTGCAAAGTTTTATCTTGAAAAGATGCCTATAATATGTTGTATGAACTTACCTGTATAACGAATGAGATTTAGTTTGGGCTGTGCATCTCTTTACTATTTAGCATTGATGCACTGTGGTTTCCTTCCTCTTAGTCATGAGATGCTCGACTAAATTGGATGGTAATATTGTCTTTAATCATATATATGTGTGTACACATACACACACACATATATTTCTCAAAGGAATTTATCACATCTGTAGTTGTATAATGATCATAACAATCTGAATCCACAGGATTTCCATCCCAAAGCCCAAGCACATCCCACCACCCACCAAACTGTCTCCTCCAGAGACCACAATTTTTTTCAATGTCTTTGAGTCAGCATCTCTTCTGCAGAGAAGTTCAGTCTATCCTTTTTTCAGATTCCACAGATCAGTGAAAGCATTTGTTGTTGGTGTCTCATTGTATGGCTGACTTCACTTAGCATGATCGTTTCTAGGTTCATCCATGTTGCAAAAAAATGCCAGTGTTTTGCTCCTTTTAAAGGCTGAGTAATATTCCGTTGTGTATATGTACCACATCTTCTTGATCCACTTCTCTGTTGATGGACATTTAGGTTGTTTCCATGTCTTGGCTATTGAAAATAGTGCTGCAATGAACATTGGAGTGCATATGTCTTTGCGAGTCACGGCTTTTTTGGGTAGATGCCCAGGAGTGGGATTGCTGGATCAAATGGGAGTTCTGTGTTTAGTTTTCTGAGCACTCTCCATACTGCTTCCCACAATGGTTGCACCAATTGACAATCCCACCAACAGTGTACTAGGGTTCCTTTTCCTCCACACCCTCTCCAGCACTGATTGTTTGTAGATTTTGGATGATGGGCATTCTGGCTGGTGTAAGGTGGTACCTCAGAGAGGTTTCGATTTGCATCTCTCTAATAATGAGTGATGTTGAACATCCTTTCATGTGTTTCTTGGCCATCTGTATGTCTTCTTTGGAGAACTGTCTGTTTAGATCTTCTTCCCGTTTTTCGATGGGGTTGTTCGTTTTTTGGGTGTGGAGCTGCAGAAGGTGTTTATAAATTTTGGGCATGAATGCCTTGTCAGTCCCTTCACTTCCAAAGATTTTTCTCCCATTCTGTGGGTTCTTTTTTGTTTTGTTTAGGGTTTCCTTTGCTGTGCAGAAGCGTTGAAGTTTGATTAGGTCCCACTTGTACCTTTTTGTTTGTGTTGTCAATACTGTGAGAGGTGGATCCGTGAAGATGTTGCTATCGTTTATATCAGAGTGTTTGGCCTATGTTTTCCTCCAGGAGTCTGATAGTGTCTGGTTTTATATCTGCGTCTTTCATCCATGTGGGGTTCATTTTTGTGTATGGTGTTAGGGAGTGTTCTCATTTCATCCTTTTCCATGTGGCTGTCCAGTTTTCCCAGCACCACTTACGGAACCAGCTGTCCTTTCTCCATTGTATATTCTTGCCTCCTTTGTCATAGATGAGTTGGCTGTAGGTGTGTGGGTTTACCTCTGGGCTTTCTCCCCTGTTCCAGTGATCTCTATTTCTGTCTTTGTGACAGTACTATGCCGTTTTGATGATTGTTGCTTTGTAGTAGAGTCTGAAGTCCAGGAGCCTGATTCCTCCAGCTCCATTTTTCTTTTTCAGGATGTCTTTGGCTAGTGTGGGTCTTTTGTGCTTCCAAAGAAACTTTAAAACACTTTGGTCGAGTTCTGTGAAAACACTCCTTGGTGATTTGATAGGGGTTGCATTGAATCTGTAGATTGCCTTAGGTAGTATGGTGATTTTGATAATATTAACACTTCCAATCCACGAGCATGGTATATCTTTCCATCTATTGGTGTCATCTTTGATTTCTTTCATCAGTGGCTTATAGTTTTCAGAGTACAGGTCTTTTGTCCCTTTAGGTAGGTTTACTCCTAGGTTTTTTTTTTTTTTTTTTTTTTTGGATACAATGGTAAACGGGATTGCTTCCCTAATTTCTCTTTCTGCTCTTTCATTGTTCGTGTATAGAAAGGCCATTGATTTCTGTGTATTAATTTTGTATCCTGCGACTTTGCCAATTTGGTGGATGAGCTCTAACAGTTTTCTGGTAGAGTCTTGAGGATTCTCTAGGTATAGTATCATGCCATCTGCAAATAGGGATAGTTTCACTCCTTCCTTTCCAATTTGGATTCCTTTTATTTCTTTTACTTCTCTGATGGCTGTGGCTAGGCCTTCCCGAACAATGTTGAAGAGTAGTGGCGAGAGCGGACATCCTTGTCTTGTTCCTGATCTCCACGGGAATTCTTGCAGCTTTTCGCCATTGAGAATGATGTTTGCTGTGGGTTTGTCATATATGGCCTTTATCATGTTGAGGTAGGTTCCTGTTATGCCCACTTTCTGAAGGGATTTTTTTTTATCAGAAATGGGTGTTGGATTTTGTCAAAGGCTTTATTTCCACATCTATTGGGAGGATCATATGGTTTTTCTTCTTCCGTTTGTGAATGTGCTGTATCACCTGATGGATTTGAGGATATTGAGGAGCCCTTGCATCCCTGGGATAAATCCCACTTGATCATGATGTCCAATCCTTTGAATGTATTGTTGGATGCGGTTTGCTAGTCTGTTGTGGAGGATTTTTGCATTGATGTTCATCAGTGAAATTGGCGTGTAGTTGTCATTTTTTGTGGTGTCTTTGTCTGGTTGTGGTATCAGGGTGATAGTGGCCTGATAGAATGAGTTTGGGAGTATCCCTTCTTCTGGAAGTTTTGGAAATAGATTCAGAAGGAGAGGTGTTAGCTCTTCTCTAAATGTTTGATAGAATTCGCCTGTGAAGCCATCTGGCCCTGGACTTTTGTTGGTTGGAAGTTTTTAAATCACCGTTTCAATTTCAGTTCTTGCGATTGGTCCAATTGTCTTTTCTACTTCATCTTGGTTTAGTCTAGGAAGATCGTACTTATGTAAGAATTTGCCCATTTCTTCTAGTTTTTCCATTTTATTGGCATATAGTTGCAGATAGTAGTCTCTTAGGATCCTTTGTATTTCTGTGATGTCCGTGTTACTTCTCCCTTATCATTTCTAATTTGATTGATTTGAGTCCTCTCTTTTTTTTACATGATAAGTCTGGCTAGGGGTTTATCAATTTTGTTGATCTTTTCAAAGAGCCAGCTTTTCGTTTCATTCATCTTTTCGATGGGTTTCTTTGTTTCTATGTCATTGATTTCTGCTCTGCTCTTTATGATTTCCTTCCCTCTACTAACTTTAGGTCTTGTCTGTTCTTCTTGCTCTAGCTGCTTCAGATGTAGAGCTATCTTGTTTATTTGAGCTTTTCCTTGTTTCCTGAGGTGGGCTTGTTTGGATATAAACTTTCCTCTTAGAACGGCTTTTGCTGCATCCCAAGGGTTTTGGAGTGTTGTATCTTGTTGTCATTTGCTGCCAGGTAATTTTTTATTTCCTCTTCGATTGCTTCAGTGATCCATTGCTTGTTGAGTAGCATGTTGTTTCGCCTCCATGTGTTTTCGTTTTTTGCAGTTTTTTGCTTGTTGTTGATTTCCGGCCGTATAGCGTTGTTGTTGGAAAGGATGCTTGATGTGATTTCGATTTTCTTGAAGTTACCGAGGTTGGATTTGTAGCCCAGGATGTGATCCATCTTAGAGACTGTTCCATGTGTACTTGAGAAGAATGTGTATTCCGTTGCTTTTGGATAAAATGTCCTATAAATATCCTTAAGTCCATCTGGTTTAATGCATCATTCAGGACCTGTGTTTCCTTACTGATTTTCTGTCTGGTTGATCTGTGCATTGCTGTAAGTGGGGTGTTCAAGTCCCCCACGATGATTGTGTTATTGTCAATTTGTCCTTTTAAGGTTGTTAGCGGTTGCGTTATATATAGTGGTGAACCTGCGTTGGATGCATAGATATTTAAAATTGTTATATCATCTTCATGGATTGATCCTTTGGTCATTATGTAATTGGCCTTCTTTGTCCCTGAAAGTATTCTTCATTTTAAAGTCTGATATGAGTCTTGCTCCTCCAGCTTTCTGTTGATCCCTGTTTGCATGAAATAGTTTCTTCCATCCTCTCCCTTTCAATTTGTATGTGTCCCTATGGGTCTCTGGAAGACAGCATATATACGGGTCTTGTTTTTGTATCCATTCAGCCCATCTACGTCTTTTGGTTGGGGGATTTAGTCCATTCACATTACAGGTGATTATTGATATGTATGTTCTTATTGCCTTTTTATTTATTACTATGGAGAGTTTGATGTGGGGCTCAGAACTCTCCCTCCTGTAGGTGAGTCTCTGTGGGCCGGTTAGTTTCCAGTCTGTGGACCTTCCACCCCCCCCTGGGAGGTATGGGGTTGTTTATATCATGAAATTGCCCCTCCTACCTCTTGATGTGGCCTCCTCTTTTTCTTCTGGAGTAGGACGTCTTTTTTAAGGTTTCCAGCCCATTTGGGTGAAGAATGCTCCGTCTTTAGTTGTGAACTTTGTTGTTTTTAGGAGATAAGTTGAACTCCAGTCCTTCTATTCCGCCATCTTCCATATAGGTTCTGTCTTTAGTTATATTTATCCAGATGTGTACAGTTTAACTTGCAGAGAGACTGTGGATGGGAAGGGGACTCTACAAACGAAGAGGTAACTTAGCAAGGTGAAAAGAGGAGGCCAGGAGAATTATGACACAGTGACAGGTGTAAAGATCCTCATTTCAGTACCAGGCTCAGGAAGTTTCAGGGTGAGAGTAAAATCACTTTTCCTGTACTCTAAACCCATGGAGCAGCCGATAAAGAAGTAAACAAAGAGTTTGGTTAGGTCCCTTTGGGTTAATTCTGCTCTTATTTCTGTTGCCTTGGGAGAATGAGCTGAGAAAATATTCATGAGGTTGATGTCAGAGAGTGTTTTGCCTATATTCCCTTCTAGGAGTTTGATGGTGTCCTGTCTTCTATTTCAGTCTGTCAGCCATTTGGAGTTTATTTTGGTGCATGGTGTGAGGGTGTGTTCTCGTTTCACTGATTTGCATGCAGCTGTCCAGCTTTGCCAGCAATGCTTGCTGAATAGACTTTCTTTTTCCCATTTGATGTTCTTGTCACCCTTGTCAAAGATGAATTGCCCATAGGTGTCAGGGTTTATTTCCAGGTTCTCTATTCTGTTCCATGGGTCTGTCTGTTTTGATACTAATACCACACTATTTTGATGACTGTGACTTTGCAATATTGCTTGAAGTCTGGAAGAGTTATGCCTCCTGCTAGGGTATTGTTTCTCAGGACTGTTTTGGCAATTCTGGGTCTTTTGTGGATCCATATAAACGTTTTGATGGTTTGTTCTAGTTCTGCGAAAAATGTCATGTTTAATCTGCTAGGGATTGCATTGAATCTGTAGATTGGTTTGGGTAACATGGCCATTTTTACCATATTGTTTTTTCCATTCTATGAACGTGGATTACCTTCCGTTTCCTTACATCTTCTTTGATTTTTTTGATTAAAGTTTTATAGTTCTCAGCATATAATCCTTTACCTCCTTGGTTAGGTGTATTTCGAGGTATTTGTTTTTGTGAGGTGCAATTTGAAAAGGTACTGCATTTTGGTATTCTTTTTCTAATATTTCATTGCTGGTATAGAAAAATGCGGCTGACTTCTGAATGTTCTTCTTATAGACTGCTACTTTGCTGAATTTATTAAGCAGTTCAAGTAATTTTTGTTTTGAGTCCTTAGGGTTTTCTATGCATAGGCTCATATCATCTGCATACAGTGACAGTTTTATCTCTTCTCTTCCCATGTGGATGCTTTTTTGTCTTCTGTTTGTCTAATTGCTGTGGCTAGGACTTCCTGCACTATCTTGAATAGCAGTGGTGAGAGAGGGGATCTCTGTCTTGTTCCAGATTTGAATGAGAAGGCTTTCAGTTTTTCCCCCCTTGTGTATGATATTTGCTGTGGGTTTGTCCTAAATGGTTTTGATCATGTTCAGAAATGTTCCCTCTCTACAGACTTTGGTGAGGGCCTTGATCATAAAGGGATGTTGGACTTTTTCAAATGCTTTTTCTGTATCCATTGAGATGATCATATGATTTTTGATTTTGTTAGTGTGGTGTATGACGTTAAGTTCATTTGTTTATGTGGAATCATCCTTGTGAACCTGGGATGAAGCCTACCTGGCATGGTGTATGATTTTTTTGATATGTTGTTGGATTCGGTTGGCTCAGCTTTTGTTGAGAATTTTTGCATCAATATTCATCCAAGATATTGGCTGATAGTTTTCTTTTTCAGTGGTATCCCTGTCTGGTTTTGGAATGAGGGTGATGGTGGCATCATAGAATGTCTTTGGAAGTATTCCTTCTTCTTCAACCTTTTGAAAGAGTTTAAAGAGTATGGGCACCAGATCCCCTTTATGTATTTGGCTGAATTCACCTGTGAACCCATCTAGTCCTGGGCAATTTTTAGGGAGTGTTTTTATGACATCTTCAATTTCATTTCTAGTGAGTGGTCTGTTCAGTTGGTCTGTTTTCCTTGATTCAATTATGGCAGGCTGTAAGATTCTAGACAGTTCTCAATTTCTTCCAGATTGTCAAATTTGTTGGCATGTACTTGTTCAGAGTATTCTCTTATGGTTTTCGTATTTCTGCTGTATCTGTTGTGATTTCTCCTTTTTCATTTCTAATTTTGATTATTTGGTTTCTTCCTCTCCTCTTTTTAGTGAGACTGGTCAGGGGTTTGTCAATTTTTCTTACCTTTTCAAAGAACCAGCTCTTGGTTTTATTAATTTTCTCTATTTTTTTTGAATCTCGATTTTATTGATTCCTCTTGGATCTGTATACTTTCCTTCCTCCTGCTGACTTTAGTTTTTTTTGTTCTTTTTCTAACTCGTTTAGGTGGAGGGTTAAGTTGTTAATTTGGGCTCTTTCTTCTTTTTTGAGAAAGGCCTGTATTGCTATAAATTTCCCTCTGAGCCCTGCTTTTGCAGCATCCCGTAGATTTTGAGAGGATGTGTCTTTCTTCATTATCATTTGTTTCAAGGTAGTTTTTAATTTCCTTCTTGATTTCCTCATTGACCCATTGGTTTTTTAGTAGCATGTTGTTTAGTCTCAATGTAGTAGGTTTTTTCTCTTTCCTCTTCCCATGGTTGATTTCTAATTTCATGGCAATTTGGTCAGAGAAGTTACTTGGAATAATTTCCATGCTCCTAAATTTGTTGAGGTTAGCTTTGTGTCCCAATATGTGGTCGATTCTTGAGAATGTTCCCTGTGAACTTGAGAAGAATGTGTACTCTGATTTTTTTGGATGTAGTGTCCTGAAGATATCAATTAAGTCCAATTTTTCTATTGTTTCCTTTAGGATCTCTGTTCTTTATTGGTTTTCTGTCTAGAGGATCTGTCCATTGATGAGAAGGGGGTGTTACGTTCTCCTACTATGATTGTATTCCCATCAATATCTCCTTTACGTCTGTTAATATTTGTTGTATGTATCTGGGTGCTCCTATATTTGGGGCATATATGTTGATGATAGTAACATCCTCTCCTTGGGTGGATCCCTTAATCATTACGTAGTGTCCTTCTTTGTCTTTTTTTATGTCTTTTGTTTTAAAGTCTATTTGGTCTGATGTGAGTGTTGCAACTCCTGCTTTTCTGTCATGTGTATTGGCGTGAGATATTTTCCCCCACCATTTCACTTCCAATCTGTATGTATCCTTTGCCCTAAGGTGAGTTTCTTGTAGGCAGCATATTGAATGTTTCTGCCTTTTTATCGACTCAGCCACTCTGTGACTTTTGATTGGGGCATTCAGTCCATTGACATTTAGGGTGATAATTGATAGATGGTAATTTATTGCCCTTTTAAACCTCATGTTCAATTGATTATACGGTTCTCCATTCTTCCTTTCTTTTTTGGTTGGATGGTCTCCAGTTATTATCTGCTTGAGTGTTTTTTTTTTTTTTTCATTTTTTTGCGAATGCACTGTTTGGTTTTGGCTTGTGGTTGCCCTGTTTTTTTTTCAAGTATGCTAACCCCTTCCTATAATTGTGTGCTTTAGCCTGATGGTCCTGTTAGTTCAAACACTCCATTACCATAAAAAATTAAGAAGAGAAACAAAGGGTCTCTTTATTTCCTCACATCCCTTGCCCACACTTTCTGATTTTGATGACTCTTTTTATTTTTGCTTTTTAATATTGTTATGTTTTAAACATGTTCATGTTTAAATCTGTATGGTGGCTTATTTGAGTGACTTCTCTCTGATTGTGGTTTCCTCCATCCTAGTTCTTCGTCCTCTTTTTTTTCTTTTTTCTCCCTTTCTTTCCTTCCTTTCCTTTTGGTTTAGAGAAGCCCTTTCAGTATTTCTTGTAGCCTAGGTTTTGTACTGCTGTATTCTTTTAGCTTTTGTTTGTTGGAAGAAAAATTTATTTCCCCTTCTATTTTAAATGATATTCTTGCTGGATAGTTAATTTCTTCAAATATATTTTCTACTCCCTTATCTTTTTCTACTCCTTGTGCAATTCCTATTATGTGTAGATTGGCCTGCTCTATATAATCTCATAGGCATCTTATATTGCTTTCCTGTTTTTTTCATTTGGTTTTCTGTCTGCTGCCCTGATTGGGTGATTACCATTATTCTATCTTCCACATCACTGATTCGTTCTTCTGCATTATTCCTTCTGGTTTTTACTGCCCTTAGTTCAGTTTGCATCTCTCAAACGAATGTTCTAGGTATTCTTGGTTCCTCCTTATATTTTCTAGTTTCTTTCTGAGGGTGTCTGCATTACTGTTCCTATCTTCTCTTATTTCCTTCAGTATTTTCACTATTTCTCTTTCGAACTCCAGGTCTGTCATGCTGCAGAGTCTTGTTTCCTTGTTGACTGCTTTAGGTGAGTTCTCCTGTGGGTTTCCCTGGGGGTGATTTCTCAGCTTCTCATCTTGCTTGTTGTTTTCTTTTTCCTGGTGGAGTTGTACTCTCCGTGGCCAGTCAGTGTTTGTCTTGTCACTGCCATGGAATGTTTCCTGAGGGCTGGCATTGTTGGCCAGTCTTCTTTGAGGCAATGTGGCTTTTCTGGAGTGTTGGTGGGGCTAACAGGGTCTCTCTGAAGCAAATGAGGACTTCCTGAGTGCAGACAGGACTGGGAGGTCCACACCACGGTGGGAGCAGATTTCACTCGGCCAGGCAGAGCTTTCTCTGGTGTTTTTGGGCTATGGGGCTCTTGCAGGGTGCTGGTGGTGCTGGGCAGTTGTTCTGCAGGAGTGCAACACCCCACAAGGGCTGCATCAGCTCTCTGGGTCACTGAGAACTGAAGAAGCTCTTCCCCAGGGCAGCCTGACTCAGAAGAACTGTCTGAGAAAGTAGGCAGATCTTTTCATGGCCCAGCCAATCTTGTTCTAGCTTTTGTGAGCTGTGGGGAATCTTGCAGCTGGGCAGATGTTCTATTGGAGAGGAGCACCCTCCAAGGGCTGGAGCAGATAGATGGACCACTGTGAACCCACGAGGCTCTTCCCCAGGGCAGCCCAAGTTGGAAGGACTGTCCAAGAATTAGGCAGAGCTTTTCACAGCCTGGCCAACTTGTTCTAGCATTTTCTGAGCTGCAGGGGCACCTGCAGGGGGCTGGTAGTGCTGGGAAGCTATTCCATGGGAGTGCGGCACCCCTGAAGGGCTGGAGTGGCTACTTGGCTGCTGTGAACCCAAGAGTCTCTTCCCCAGGGTAGCCCAACTTGGGAGGTCTTTCTGAGAATTCAGCAGATCTTTTCATGGCCTTGCCAAGCTTGTTCTAGTTTTTCTGGGCTCAGGCCTTTTCCCAGGTGCTGGCTGTGTTTGTTCCTGCTCCATGGGGGTAGACCCACCAAAGGGCAAGCAGGCCATGGCAGGGACAGCCCCTGTGGCATTAGGCTTTCAGCAATTGTTGAGGCCAATCCTCCTGGATGGCAGGCAGCCCCAGGTCCTGTGTGTGCATAAGGAGTTGTGAGTGGGGGGGATGAAATTGGAAACCCAGCTTTCTGATAGTTAGAGGACCAGTAAACTTGCTGTGGCATGGGGAGTATTCTATGGGGGCCCAACCCTTCTTCTCTCCCCTGCTCAACACTGATGCAGACTTAGCTCTTCTCCCAGGTTCCATTTGATGTGGTTTTCCACTTCCCCACCTTTAGCGTATTGCTCTCTCCCCCTGTGATGCTCTGTTTTCTACTCTCCGAGGCAGTCTCTGACCGTCAAATTTGACAGACTGGTTTCTAGATCTCCAAAGCAGTCTACACTCCACCCTGCCCCCACAGCCCTTTCACAGCGACTAACCTTCAGAGCCAAGGTCTTAGTGCCCCGCCCTCCCCAGGCATCTCAAATTTTGGTGACTGTGCCTGTAGTTCAGATGATCTGTTCCGTTCTCACTCTGCTTTTCAGAACTCTGAGTTAGTGCTACACTCTTTTCTGCATCTGGAGACTCCTCTGGTTTGGTTGATCTTTCAGTCGAGTAGGTGACTTTCCAGGGTGTGGGAACACTTTCTCCTTCACAGTCCCCTTTCAGAAGTGTTGGTCCAGCTTGGATTCACCTTCTCTCACTCTCCTCTTACCTCTTGCTTTATCAATTAATGTCACGAGATTCTTGCCATTATTAGAGTTCAGGTTCTTCTGCCAGTGATTGGTTGCTGTTCTGTATGAGTCATTTATCCTGTAGATTTTTGTGTGTGTGTGTTTGTGGGAGAGGGTGAGAATGTCCCCCTACACTTCTGCCATTTTGCCTCCCTCCCTATGTCCATTTTAGTTTTGATTTGCATTCTTTGATAATTAGTGAAGCTGAGCCTATTATTTTTCATGGGCCTATTATTATCTTTGGAGAAATGTCTCACCAGTTCTTCTGCCAATTGTTCAATTGGTTGTTGTATTTTTGAAATTATTTCCTCATATTTCATAATTCTCTTTTTGCTTTTTTCATTGTTTCCTTAGCTGTTAAAAAAAAAAGTTTGTAATTTTGACTTGGTCCTTTTGTGTTTATTTATTTACTGCATTTATTTCATCATCTTGTGAGACTGATCTAGGAATGCAGTAATACAGTGGATGTCTGATGCAGGTTTAAGTCTTTAAGCCAGTTTGAGTTTAATCCTGTGCATGGTGTGAGTCTGTGTTCTAGGTTCATTTATTTACATGCAACTAAACAGTTTTCAAAGGACCAGTTGCTGAAAAGATCCTCATTTTCCCAATTTGTATTCTTGGCTCCTTTGTCAAAATCAATTGACCAGAGGTGTTTTGATTTATTTCTGCATCCTCTGCTCTCTTCCTTTCATCTGTACGTATGTTTTTGAACCAGCATCAAACTATCTTGATTCCTGTAGCTTAGTAATGTTACTTGAAGTCTGGGAGAGGTATTCCTCCTAGTTTTTTTTTTTTTTTTTACTTGAGCATTGCTTTGGCAGTTCTGTGTACTTTATGGTTCCATGTAAATGTTGGGATTGTGATTTGCGTTCTGTGAAAAATGGCACAGGTCATTTGATAGGGTTTACATTGAATTTGTCGACTGCTTTTGGTGGTGTGGCCATTTTAATGATACTGAGTCTTGCGCTCTAGAAGCATGGAATATCTTTTCATTTCTTTGATTCCACTTTAATTTACTTAAGTTATGTTTTATAGTTCTCAGCCTATAAGTCTTTCACCTCCTTGGTCAGGTTAATTCGCAGGGATTTATTTTGGGGCATGAGATTCAAAAAGCTATTGTATTTTACATTCCTTCTGTAAAATTTCATGGTCTGCCTGTGGAAATGCAACCCGTTTCTGATTGTTAATGTTGTATCCTGCTTCTTTGCTGAATTCATTGAACACTTTGAACACCCAGTAGTTTTTGCATGGCATCTTTAAGTTTTCTATACATTGTATTTTATCATGACATCTGCATGGGCAGTAATTTTTTCTCTTTTCTTCCTCTTTTCTTTTTTTTTAATCAGATGGTGATGGCTAGGATTTCCAATGCTTTTTCTTTTTTGGCATTTTCTAGGGGCACACCCATGGTTACCAGGCCTGCAGTTAAATCACATCTGCAGATGCTGACATTTACCACAGCCATAGCATTGCAGGATCTGAACCATGTCGGCAACCTACACCACAGCTCATGCCAATGCTGGATCCTTAGCACACTGAGTGAGGCCAGGGATCAAACCTGCATCCTCATGGATGCTAGTCTGATTCATTCAATTCTAAGCCAGGATGGGAACTCCCTTCCAATATTATGTTGAGTAAAAGTGGTGAGAATGGGCACCCGTGTCGTATTCCAGATTTTTGTGCGAAGGCTTTCAGCTTTTCTCTATTGAGTATCATATTGGTGGTGGCTCTGTCATAAATCCTTTTATTATGCAATGTTCCCTCTCTACCCAATTTGGTAAGAGTATTTATCATGAGTGGAAGTTGGACTTTGTCCATTGTTTTTTTGTGCATCTACTGAGGTGATCATGTGGGTTTTGACGTATCTTTTGTTAATGTGGTGTATGACATTAATTGACTTGCATAGGTTGAACCCTGCTTGTGAACTTGGGATGCAGCCCCCTTGGTCATGGTGTATGTCTTTTTTTAAATATATTGCTGGATTTGGTTGGCCAAAATTGTGTAGTCACTTTGGGCATCTATATTCTTCAAAGGTATTGGCCTATACTTTCCTTTATTGGTAGTATCTTTTTCTGGGTTTGCTATTAGGGTGATTGTGGCTTCATAGAATGTCTTTGGGAGTGTTCCTTCTTCCTCCGTCTTTTGGAAAAATTTAAGAAGGGTGGGTATACATTCTCCTTTGTATGTTTGGTAGAATTTGCGTGTGAAGCCATGTGGTCCTGGACTTTTGTTTCTGGGGAGTGTTTTTGTGACACATTCAACTTCACTTCTTGTGTTCAGTTTGTTCTGTTGATCCAGTTCTTCTTGATTTAGTTTTGGCAGGCTGTATAGCTCTAGAAAATTGTCCATTTCTTCTAGGTTGTCAAATATGTGGGTAAATAATTGTTCGTAGTCAGGTTTTTGTTGTAGTTTTCCTTAGGATCTGTCATGACTTCCTGTTTTTCATTTCTTATGTTGAGGACTTGAGTTCTTGCTCCCCTCTACTTAGTGATTCTGGCCAGAAGCTTGTCAATTTTGTGTACCCTTCCAAAGACCAGCTCCTGGTTTTTTATTGATTTATTCTATTTTTTTGAATCTTTATTTTACTGATTCCCTATTTTGTTCTCTCGACCAATCCCTTTATTCCATTGAGTGCCTCTAAGGTTTTTATGGCTTCCTTCCCTCTGCCGACTTTAGTTTTTTATTTTCACATCTTTTTCTAATTTTTTAGGTGTTGAGTTTAACCTGTTTAGTTGAGATATTTTTCTCTCCTTTTGAGGGAGGCCTGTATCACCATGAACTTCCTTCTACAGCAGCCCATGGATTTTAAAATGCTGTGTTTTCATTATAATTTCTCTTGAGGGATATTTAACCTTCCCTTTGGATTTTCCCATTGGCCCATCCATTAGTTTTTTAGTAGCATATTTTTCCACCTCTATATAGTCAGATTTTTCTCATTTCTTTTCCTCTGGTATATTTCTAGTTTCACACCATTTTTTAGAGAAGATACTTAAACTAATTTCTACATTCTTACATTAATTTTGTGCCCTAATATATGGTCAATCCTTGAGGATGTTTCACGTGCACTTAACAAGAATGCATAATCTTATTTTAACAATGCATTGTCTTTAAAATGTCAATGAAGGCTAATTTTTCCATTGTGTTCTTTAGGATCTCTGTTGGCTTATTGAGTTTGTGTCTGGAGGTTCTGTCCATTGATATGTGTAGGATTTTAAAGTGTACTTCATGTTTGTCCTTTTGTTGCCTCTTGACTGTATCATTACTTTTACAAAAGATATTTTTAAATCTCTCTATAGTCTTATTTAAGTGACTCTTTTCCAATTGTGTTTTCCTTCGTCCTATTTCGTTTTACTTTCTGTTTTTATTGAGAAGACTGCTTTCAGCATTGCTTTTAGAATGGGTTTTGTAATGCTGTCCTCTTTTGTTTTATTTTCTGGAGACATTCTGTATTTCTCCTTCTACTTTTTCAGCGGCAGCAGCAGGATGTGTCTATCCTCAGGAACCTGAGGGTGGTCAATGGCAGTGCCCTCCCACGTGCCATGCTCTGAAGAAGCGGGGGCCTCAGTTCATGGACCCCAAATGGTGGCATGCCCTGGTCACTTCTGGGTCTGAGGTGACTGCTCCGCTTTCCACCTGCTGCCTGTGGACCATGCAACAGACACCACATTACACTTAGGACCCCATTGCTGTTAGCCTACACAAGTGTGGTTTGGCCACCTTAGACTGGACAAGAGATGTCCCATCACCCTTAGCGCTTGTGAAGGATACCTGGGCACCCATAGGCTGTGCCAGGTGTGCCATGTCCTCTGAGAATTTGGGTGTGCACAGGGAAAGATATTCCTCTGGTGGTCCTCCACTCACCTAATCAACAATGTGCTTACTTCTCCTGTGGGCTCAGACCTCTTCCCAGTTTCCCTAAGATGTGGCACTCCACTCACCTGCCCAGAGCACACCACTCTCTAGCCCTTCAGGCTGCCTCCAAAATACCAACCTTCATCTTCTTCATAGACCTAACTGGAGACTCCCTGGCAAGTCCCCACCTGAGCATCTCAGGCAGCAGTGTCTAAGGGTGGTGAAACTGAGGATTGTGTGGCCCTCCTTGGTCCAGATATTGTACTTTTCTATGAGTCCTTGAGAAGCTTGGCTGATCTCCCTGTTGGTTAGGTGGCTTCGCAGGGTGTGGGTTCCTTTGCTCTTTCACAACTCCTTCTCAGGGCAGTGCCAGTCCCATCCTGATTCTTCTCTTTCTCTCTCTCTTTTTTTCTTTTTGCTCTACCTAGTTATGTTGGAGGGTTTCCTGAGGTTTTGAAAGCTTAAGGCCTTCTACCAGAATTCAGTAGATGTCCTGTGCAAATCATTCCATGAGTCAATTTTTTGTTTTGTTTTTGATATGGTTGTGTGTGAAGGTGAGCACCAAGTCTTCCTCTTCTGCCCTGTTGCTCCCTCCCCCAGGCACATGCTCTTGGTGATCACTTATCTCTTCTCCATCTATAGAAAACCTTCTCTTAGAATTAGTTTTTCTTTCTTTGAAGTCTTCACCCGTGGCCTGTGGAAGTTCCCAGGCTCTGGGTTGAATTGGAGCGGCAGCTATTGGCCGAAACCACAGCCATTGCAATGCCGGATCCAAGCTGCTTCTGTGACTTACAACAGAGACATGCTCAACATCACTGTGTCCTTACCCTACTGAGGCAGGCTGGAATTGAATGCACATCCTCACAGAGAAAATGTTGTGCCTTAATCTGCTGAGCCACAATAGGAACTCTGACTTTGAAATTACTTTTAAATGGAATCAAAATATATGACGTTTAGTCTTAGCTTCTCCTTTTTTTTTTTTTTGGTAGCTAATCATGCTTTTTTTATTTGCTAGATAAAAAATGGGGCGTCTGTATCCGAAATGGAAGTCAACCTTCCCAGAGACATTTTAAGTTCTATGAAATCCAAATATCAATCATAAAACATGGAAAAATATGTCTACATTCAATAAAATAACTATGTAAATTCCCAAAGTGGTCAGCAAGATTAAATCGAGTGCTCAGTTTTTTTGGCCAGAGTCATGGTCTGAGAAGTGTGCAGAGAGAACTACGACTTTCCACTTCAGCTGGGCTCTGGGCAGAACTTCAGGACCATCATCTCAATGTTCCCAGGTGGCTTATGCATTACCGAAGTGTGATTGTGTGGTTGTTCATAAAAAAGTTTCCTGAAGAATACTCTGTGAAATTAATTCAAAACCCCCTTTAACTAGATACAGAATTCTATTCTACTTATTCATCCACATTTACCTTTTGGATTTTCTATGAATATTGAATTGTAGAGTATCTTGCTTATAGCTGTTTGGATTCGATGCTAAAATGTACTGTATTAATTTAGAGGAAGAATTTGGACTGCCATGACAGCATTCGAAGGGCCTGTTGAAGAAAGAGCTGATTGAGTATCATCTCTGGAAGAAGGAGTGGTTCTTGGCTCCAAACCTCATAAAAATGTTCCATTTAGCTTTCTGTTCTCAACACTAGTGAGGCCGCTTCTGCCCTGTATTTTTTTGCTATTTATTGAAAAAATGATGGCAGATTTTCTGTGTCATTTACCATTGGCTTCATTACTGTTGCAGTACTATTGGATCAAGTTACCCTTATGTTTTTCCACAAAGACTAGAACAGAAATATGACTGCATTACTTTTTGGGCACATTCCACTTTGGGGCCCTATAGTGAGGTAATCACTCATAGATATTTGCCATCAATTCACTCTCATACACACAGTAATTGAATAAATATAATAGGCTGAGAAATTTAAGGGGGCAATCATTAATGTTTCCTTAGTGAAATGCTTCCTTTTTTAGGTTTAATTTTCATAATTTGAATTTTTATGGTCTTTTTAGCACCACACCCATGGCATATGGTGTTAGTCAAGCTCAGGATCGAATCAGAGCTATACCTGCTGATCTACACCACAGCTGCTACAATGTGAGAGTTGAGTTACATCTGCCACCTACAACACAGGTCATGGCAAAGCCAGATCCTTAACCCACTGATTGAATCTAGGGCTCATACCTGGGACCTATGGAATAGAGTCCGTTTCTTTTCTGCCGAGCCACAATGGGAACTCCTAATTTCCATAATTGGAAGTTATTACTATAAGTTATCAATTATAAGACAAAGATAGTTTTGAAAAATACAAATGAAGAAGTCAAGTTCTCTTTGTTTTATTGAATTGCAGTATTCACTTTGTTTTCTAATTCAACCCATTACAAACATCATTTAAAATAGTAATTAGAAATAAATCTATGCTACTGAGTGAGGACGCAATGAGATTGAGAGAAGAGAAACACTTCGGAAAACAATCTCATAACTTTTCTCATAATTTGCAGTTATATATATTATTTCTTACAGTTTTACTGAGATATAGTTGGCAAATAACTTTGTATAAGTTTAAGGTACACAACATAATGACGTGGCCTATGGGTTTTAGTTAACCTCAATCATCTCATATCCCTATAGATTGTTAAAAATAGAGATAGAAATAAAATATGTTCCCTGTGATGAGAACTCTCAGAACACACTCTGATAACTTTCATCCACATATATAACTATTGCAATGTTATATATAGTATTATGTACTTATCATCTAACTAAACTATTATGCTTTCCGAAGGCCTTCAGCTAAGTGCCCATCCCCACCTCTCTTAACCACATATCTATCCTCTTCTTTCTATGGTATATTTGTCTGTTTTTTGAAATATAATTGACCTACAGCACTGTTTCAGTTCCTCATATTCAACATTATGTATTTCTATATATTACAAAATGATAACTATGGGAACTCTTGTTACTGTCACTACACAAAAGGTTTGCTCAGTAATTGACTATATTCCCCACAGTGAACATTTCACACCTATGACTCATGTATTTCACAGCTGGAAGGCTGCATCTCTTAAAATCTCCCTCACCTATTTCTTTGCTCACTTTAACTGTATCCCGTCTCACAACCCCCTTTTTGTTCTCTGTATTTATAACACCATTTCTGCTTTGTTATGTTTGCTCATTTGTTTTGTTTTTTAGATTCCACATAGAAGTGATTTCTTAATCAATATTTTTCTTTCTCTGTATGATTTATTTCACAAGGCATGATACCTTCTAATCTGTCCTTGTGGCAAATGATAAGATTACATTTATTTTGACGCCTGAGTAATGTTCAATTTCATGTACGAGTCACAGTTTCTTGATCCATATCTCCATGGATGAACTCATAGTTTGGTCTGTGTCTTCTCTGTTGTAAATAGTGTTATTGGGGTCCATATATATATATCGTCTAATTAATGTTCTTGTGATCTTTGCATAAATAACTCAAACTGAGTTGATGCTGAGCAATTAGTGCTGCTGTTATTTAGTTTTCTAAGGAACCACCAAACTTTTTTCCAGAGTAGCTGTATATTCCTACAAATGGGGTAGCAGGTTCCTTTGTCTCCATATCTCACCAACCTTTATTCTCTTTTGAGGACAGGAATTCTAAAAGATGTTAAGTTTTATCCCATTTTGATATGCATTTCTTATATGATTGGCAGCATTGAACATTGTTTCCTGTACTCTTGGGCTTCTGTGTGACATATTTGAAAATGGTTCAGGATTTCTACCCACTTTTTAATCAGAACACAAGTTGTGTGTGTTCCTTGTATGTTATGGATAGTAAAACTTTCATCAGATGTAGTTTTTTCAAGTATGTCTTTCATTCACTACGTAATCTTTCCATTTGGTTGATAGACTCCTTCACTCTGCAAAAGCCTTCAGTTTTGTCTTGTATGTTGCATGCTGTGAGGGTTTTCATTTTTGGTCTTCAAAGTCCATTTAACTGACACTTCTATTCCTTATTATTTACAGGTATTATTTTTATTTGTACTTATTTATTCGATTCTATTTTTGTCTTTTTAGGGCCAACCTGGAGCATATGGTGGTTCCCAGACTATGAGGCACCCTGGAGATGTAATCACTGTCCTATACCACAGCCAAAACAATGCCAGATCCAAGAGGTGTCTGAGACCTACACCACAGCTCTCAGGAATGGCAGATCCTTCACCCACTGTGGAAGGCCAGGGATCAAACCTGTGTCCTCATGGATACTAGTCAGGTTCATTTCCAGTGAGCCACAATGAAAACTCCTTATATTTACATTTAAACAACCAGTAGTTGATGCACTTGCCTGCTCTGAATATGGTTAAAGCCTCATGTGTTTACTCTTTTCCTGAAAGATCATTTTCTAGTCTCGTTTTTGGTCACTTTCTACTGTTTTGGGGTTTCTTGTATTGGTTTGGGGAGACATTTGACTGTTTAATACAGATATTTTCTTCAATCTGTTATTTGATCTTTGACCTTATCTATGGTTTTATTTTTGGGAGAGTAGTATTTATTTTCTCCAAAGCCTAGTTAAAAATTTGTGTTAAATAATTTATTGAATTGTGAGATATGAAACAGCTAAACTTTCAATTATTGATCCCTGTTGTTTTAAAATTCTATGAAGGTACTTTATTTTGTTCACAAGACCTTTCTACTCAGAGTTCCAATATCTTAAATTACTGATACTAATACACGTAAAAACTGTTTATTTTGCCTCTTCACTCTGGATTTTATTGGTAATCTCATGGTTTCACCCACCCACAGGTAAATGGGAAAAGGAGCTGTTGCTTTATTTTATCAAGTTAAATCTATACACAAAGTTGAGGGAAAAATAACATGCTTTTAAAGATTAAATTTTTATATCTATTAATCAAATGTAAGCTCGCACTTACTGGAATTAATGTATTTCAAATTTGTATATGCAATTCATTTAAGTTTTTACAGTATTTGGGGGGTTTTATTTATATTTATATTTTTTAAATATTTGGTAAATATTATATCCAAAACATTTTAACTTTTTTTCATATGCAGGGAAACTAATTGTTAAAAATTTTTGCAGGTCTTATGTCTATCTTTTGGTTATTGATACTTAACATGTTAAAGTTAAATGTAGATTAACTGTATCATACACAGAGATTAGATATTAAAATTTACATAGACTCGTGCATTTTGACCTTATCGGAAGGAGGTTTTTTGTTTCATGTGAGATAATTTGAAAAAGTATTCTCAAACCTGTTAGCTTTTATTCACAAATTAAGATTTTTAAACAGATTTTTAATTTTATGTATAAATATTGAGAAAGCTAGATGTCAAAGTAAAATTATTGAATTAAGTATATAGCTTGAAGTGCATACATTTCAACCAATTTTTTCAAAATTTCTATGTTTTCATGTTTGAGGTATCATTTTTACTGCCCTGTGTTGAATATTCACTGTGATTATTACATTTTAGGACTCATTTCTATTGTTGTTACTTTTGGATATCTCTGTTTTTATCCTTCCTTCTCTTTTGTCTTAAATGAGTTGCATGTATCAAATGTGTTTATTATTTTTGAAAGTAAAAAAATCAAAACTTTACTGGTTAAGATGTAAACTGCTATCTTTATAGGTATGGCTGCTCTTAGAATTTTATACCATGTCTAATTATGCATAATATCTTATTCCTCTTCCCAAATCATAAAAAAACTCTTACAATCTTTCCTTATCATCTGCCTTTACCTAATGACCTTTAGCAAATGGAGACAATACTCTGCTGTTTTCTGTGGCCAGAAAGGTTTCATTGTGAAATAAGGTTGTGTTTTGTTAAAAGCTGTTTCTCTGTCTATTGAGAGGATCATGCGGCTTTTATCCTGAACTCTATTACTACAGGAGATTACATTCATTCTTCTATATTGGACTTACTTTGGGGTTTTTTGTATTTTTTATATTGTATTTTTATTTGTTTTCTAGGGTTTGCAGTATTTTTTGATGGCATCCTTAAGGAATACTGATCTGTATTTCCTTATAGTTTGTTTCTGCGTCAATCATACCATAGCATCATAAATGGATTTAATTCATGGCTTCCAGTATTTGGCCATAAAATGTAAAATGTATACCAATTGAAAATAAATTTATGAATGCTTGGCTTTTTTTTTTTAAACTCGTGTGTTAGAATTAAGAGTGCAGAATTGTGTTTCAGAAAACTCAGATCCCAGTTGAGGACACCACCATCTTTAATATTGATTTAAAGTCTCCAATTAACATATTCTTACAGCTTAATCTTCTCTCCAAAAACTCTGCAAGGTTTTAGAAATGTACATAAAATTGTAGAGGTATATAAAATTATATATACATAAATTATATATATATTTCTAAAATATCATATATATACACACACATATACATACATATGTTTGTAATCTATGTATGTGTTTTATATATATGTATATATGTGTGTGTGTGTATATATGCACATATATTCATGTGAAGCCTATGGAATTTTCCAGGATAAGTATCAAATCAGAGCTACAACTGCCAGCCTCCACCACATCTACAGCAATTCCATTACAACTTGTGTCTGCAGCCTGCATAATAGCTCACAGCAAGATCAGATCCTTAACCAAAT
Organism: Sus scrofa; assembly: GCF_054392235.1. Classification (NCBI taxonomy): domain Eukaryota; kingdom Metazoa; phylum Chordata; class Mammalia; order Artiodactyla; family Suidae; genus Sus; species Sus scrofa. Next base: position 13,455,205 of record NC_139402.1, read on the forward strand.
GAGCATGGCCTGGATCAAATTTGCATCCCCATGGACACTAGTCAGGTTTCTTACTGCTGAGTCACAACAGGAATGCCTAGAAATTGATATTTTCAAAGTCACATTTTAAAGTAGTATGACTATTTCATTTCTGGGAAATGTCTTCTTGAGGGTTTTTTTCTTAATGTAAAAGAAAGAGGAAATTCCTCAGAAATAGTTTATAATGACATGTTATAAAATTATAAATGTTTTGAAATATGGTGTTAACAGAAATTATCCATTAGGATCAATGTTAAACATCCTGGCTCTTCAAAGTTCTCAGATATCTCCTTTCTTGAATCTTATCTTCATTTTTCCCCCTTGGAAATTAAGAAAAAACAATCTAATACATTTCTTACATTTATGTATGTGTTTATCTTTATACCCTTCAGACACAAATGCAGACTCAGAGCCTTCCTTCATTTTTCCAAAGATGTAGATGTCTCTAAAATTTTCTTCAATAAAAGGTTTTTGATTATATAATGGAAAATATAGAGCAGGTGAAAGAGATCATTTTATGGTGGAGGCAAAAATGACATGGAGATAACATAGCATAATATGTATTTAAGGACAAAATTGTTCTAATTATACAGCTATATGTCCTCTCATTTAATTTAGCATATATTTAATTCCACATAAAACATAGGTGACAGGACAGACTCAATAATGCACGTAGAAATGTTGGGTTATCTGGTAAGAGAGTGTTAGACGAATGTAGAAAGATACCAGAAGGCTCAATGATATGGAAATATTTTCCTTTTACAGATAGATGCTGTTTACACTTACTATTATTTTTACTTTATACTCATGACATATATTCTTTTATTAGTAACTGAAATTGTATTTATGTCAGGAAATGAGCTCAACTGATTGGAGATGGAAATCAGTTGAGATGTTTTTGTCTTCCAATTTATATTAGTTTGTCATTTTTCTGTTACTCAGTGTATAGAAAATTAGAAGTCATGTTTTCTGATATAATATTTTTAAAATTTTCACAAGTGTTTATAGCATTTCTTTATATAATGATTTTTATTTTTATCCATTATAGCTGGCTCGCAGCGATCTGTCAGTTTTCTACTGTACAGCATGGTGACCCAGTTACACATCTAGGTATACATTCTCTTTTCTCACATTATCCTGCTCCGACATAAGTGACTAGACCTAGTTCCCTGTGCTACACAGCAGCTGCCATGGGGAAGCAGGGAAGTGGGGTGGGTTTTCTAGCCATTTTTAATTCGTTTTGTTTTTACTATGTATTTTTTAGGTCTTATTTTTTTCTATGCCTTGCTTTTTCTTTGTATTTCTAGTAAGTGGTGTGTGACTGATAAAACTGGTGATTTTAGCCTGTTTCCAGTAACTTAATTACCCAAAAGTGTGCACTTCATCTTTTCGTTGTTTTGATGTTTACACACACACACACACGCACACACACGCACACACACACACACACACACACACATGCATGCCTGACATACAGTCTTTAGTCTGAGAATTCATGGTTTAAATACTTTAAAATTGTTTCGTCATTTAAAAAACACTGTATTTTCGAGAAATGACTGGACGTTTCATCTCCTAAATCTCTAGAATTGTAGACTTCCTCATTTTTCATTCTTGTGGGTTCTAAAATCTCTAATGTTTAGCCATGAACTAGTTTCGCCAACTTTATGGGACATACTTCCAGTTTTCTGATTATTTTCAATGTATTCAAAATCATTAATTATGTATTTTTTCTTGCGTTTCTCTTTTTTCGTTTAAGGATTTGTTCATTAGTACTGAGGAAATTACATTTTCATTTTGTAAACCCTTTTATCTTTTAGAAACACTAACTTTATTTTGTGTTTTGCCTCAAATAAAATGTTTGGAGAAAATTTCTTTCACTAGTGGTATCTTCTTTTTGTAAGTAATAGGGTATGTCCGTAGAAATTTGGAACTTCTCTGAGGTCACCTTGAAGGTAAATTCCTCCAGAGAGTGTTTGTATTTGCTTTTATCACTTACTGGATTTCTTTATGTCTTATTGAGTTTTGAAGAACCACATTTAAGCATAGATATTACAATGAAGTAAAGTTCATCAGTAGAAGAACAATAAATCAAAATCATTTTTAATCTTTGAAATACTAAACTCATATCGGTTCACCTCATGGGAAAATATTTACAAACCTTTATAAGAAAACAATTAATCATTGAAATCGCATAAAAACACAAATTATTTTTAGAAAAGTAATTGATATATATATTTAAAGAATAACAGAGACAAGGAAAAAGCTGGATGGTTATAAGCAAACTAAAAATAGTAAGTACTGCAAGGACAATGAACTAGTCACAATAGCCAAGACATGGAAACAACACAAATGTCCATCAATGGATGACTGGATTAGGAAGCAGTGGTATAGATACACGATGGAATACTACCCATCCATAAAAAGGGAACAAAATAATGCCATTTGCAGCACCACAGATGGAACTAGAGTCTACCATACAGAGTGAAATGTCAGAAAGAGAAAGACAAATACCGTATGATACCACTGATATCTACAATCTAATATACAGCAGAAGTGAAACTTTCTACTGACAGGAAAATCACAGACTTGGAGAATAGCCTTGTGGTTGCCATGGGTGGTGAGTGGGATGGATTGGGAGCTTGGGGTTAATAGATGCAAACTATTGTTTTTGGAATGGATCAGCAATGAGATCCTGCTATGAGGCACTGAGAACTCAGTCTAGTCACTTATGATGGAGCATGATAACAGGAGAAAAAAAGAATGTATACATGTATGTGTAACTTGGTCACCATGCTGTACAGTAGGGAAAAATTGTACTGGGGAAATAAGCAACATTAGAACAAAAAAGAAAAGAAAAGAATAAAATGATAAAAATCGTAAATAAATTTGAGGAGGCTGTTAGTTTGTTCAAGGGTGATCATTATTTTTTGTACCTTTCAAATGAGTTTATGTATTATTTTTTAGAATTAAAGAAGCAGGACAAAATAAATGAAAATATGATTAAATCCAAAATTACATGATAGGCAAATAATTTGGTGTTTATTGACTAAATTAAAATATAATTTTCAAAGTAGAGATGCATGAAATAAAGATCTTTCAAATGTTTTTACATCTCTGTTATCAAGAAATATTAACCCTGGATATTACTTCATTCAAACAGGTGTGTACAGACCATTAAAACTTACTATAAATTGTTCACAAAACTTAAACAGGAGAAGAAAGAGCGTTGAAGTTAGCATCAGAAGAGGAAAGATGATGCTGAAAAGGGAGATTGCAATGTCAAGCCATGGTGTTTTATGCATTGCCAGGCTTTCAGTTGCATCAGCAATCCATGGCCTTACTGGTTCTAGTCCACAATTAATTTCTTAGTTGTATATAACACTTACTGTAAGAGAGTATCCTTTGGGGAGAGGTAAATTTGGTTATTTTAAACTAGCGCTGGAAGTGATAGAGTGGGTATAAAAATACGATAGTAGAAATTCAGAAGTTGAAATATTTATTCCTACCATGAGTGCACTAAAATTTTATGTGGTTGATATTTGTGATTTTTTTTGGGGGGGGAGTTCCGATTATAAATAGATGAAGCTGGAATTTAGAGAAAATTAACACTAAACATTGGAAATAATTTATTTGATCAATTCTTAAAGGAGAAATAAAATTTGATATACTATTTTAACTATCCAGCAGAAAAAAAGTAATATTCCATCTCAAATATTTTTAGTATGGTATGATTTTTTGATTAAGAGTTCTTCAGGTAATAAATTAGAAAGTATGAAAGATTGAAACATTCAAAATCGCCTAAGACTAAAATTTTATTGTGTACCATTTTTTCTCTATTGAATATAATGGCCATTACATGTATCTACATGTGGATGGACTGGAATAGAACTATACACATATAAATTGACCAGTGTCAAATTCTGGTTAGTTAAAGTGTGCTATATTTACATCAGATTACATGAAAGCGCTCAATTAGGGGACATGTGTAAAGTACACACAGGCCACCTTTCAATGCCTTTCCAATTTCCTAAAATTCTGCCATTTCAGAATAGAAAGACTAAGAAAAAATTAACAGATATGTGCACAGGTTCTTTTAAGTTTTACTACTTAAAAAGAAAAAAAATTAAACAAGTGAAGGGTAGAATAATGATAGACAGTAATTAGCTCTACAGATAAAACACATCAGACTTTCATTTAGCATTAAGAAAGAAGTGCTCAATATAGAGTTTTTAAGGAAGGGTCATTGCTTATTTTCAAAGTTAATTGAAACATATTGAGTAACACTTCATTCAATGATATAAAGAGAGAAGTTGTAGTAAATTGTCACAATCCTGTTTGACATCATGTGGTATCTGAAATGATTTGTAAATAAAAGGAAAAACAGTTAAATATCATTCTTTATAATTCCCTTTTATTTTGAACACGGAAATGTTAGTTAGGAAAAGTCACAGATGTGAAATGTATATTTAGGATAAACTATATCCATTTTAGGGCCAAAGAGGGACTTTCTCAAAGAAATAGATCATAAGAGGCCATAAATTAAATTAAAACCAATTAGGTACCCATTTTCACATATCCTCTATCATTTAAGTTTATTAAACATTTAGTGATAAACTTAGGGTTCTAAGCAAACCCAACACTAGGGAACCATGAGAAAAGGGTGAGATAAGTAGTTATGTTTTGGAGTAGACTAATCTCATATGGGTACTCCTGTGAGAAAGCATTTTCAGGAAACTATAGCATATGTAAAGCAAAGATATCAAGGTAAATTTGTATTTGGGAATTTAATAGGTAGAGCTTAATCTGCAACTTTCCCTTTTAATTATACTTAGTCATTGTGCTTAGGAGTGTAGAAGCTTTATAGCAATAGAAGGAGAGCAATTGTACTAAAGGATCTCATTGCTCATCCATTACAAATGCAAGAATTTGCATTTATTAACCCCAAGCTCCACATCCATCCACTCCCATCACAACCCCTGACAACCAAAATCTATTCTCCAAGTCCATGATTTTCTTATCTGTGGAAAGTTTCATTTGTTCCATATATTAGATGCCATATTTAAGTGATATTATATGGTATTTGTCTTTCTCTTTCTGACTTACTTCACTCAGAATGAGAGTCTCTATTTCCATCCATGTTGCCACAAATAGCATTATCACATTCTTTTTATGGCTGAGTAGTATTCCATAGTGTGTATGTACCACCTCTTCCTAATCCAATCATCTGTTGATGGATATTTGTATCATTTCTGGGAATAGATCTGCAATGAACATGTGGGTGCATGTGTTTTTTTAAGGAAAGTTCTGTCCAGATATCTGCACAAGAGTAAGATTGCTGGCTCATATGCTGCTTCTACATATAGTTGTCTAAAGTACCTCCATACTGTTCTCCATAGTGGTTGTACCAGCATACATTCCCATGAAGAGTGCAGGAGGGTTCACTTTTCCCCACAACATCTCCAGCACTTGTTCTTTGTGGACTTATAAGTGATGGCCATTCTGTCTGGTGAGAGGTGGTATCTCACGGTTCTTTTCATTTGCATTTCTCTAATAATCAGGGATGCTGACCATTTTTTAATGAGCTTGTTGTCCACATGTATGTCTTCCCTGGAGAAATGTGTCTTCAGGGCTTTGCCCATTTTGGTGTTGGGTTGTTAGCTTTTTTGCTGTTGAGTTGTATAAGTTGCTTATATATTCTAGAGACTAAGCCCTTATCCATTGCATCATTTGAAACTGTTTTCTTCCATTCTATAAGCTGTCTTTTTGGTCTCTATTAGGTTTCCTTTGCTGTGCAAAAGCTTGTCAGTATGATTTGATACCACTGGTTTATCTTTGCGTTTATTTCTGTGGATTTGGGAGACTGACCTGAGAAAATATTCATAAGGTTGATGTCAGAGAATGTTTTGCCGATGTTCTCGTCTAGGAGTTGGATGGTGTGCTGACTTATATTTAAGTCTTTCAGCATTTTGAGTTTATTTTGGTGCATGGTGTGAGGGTGTGTTCTAGTTTCATCCACTTGCATGTAGCTCTCCATGTTTCCCAGCTATGCTTGCTGAATAGACTTTCTTTTTCCCATTTTATGGTCTTGCCTACTTTGTAAATGATTAATTTACACATACGTGTCTGAGTTTATTTCGGTGTTCTCTATTCTGGTCCTTTGGTCTGCCTGTCTGTTTTGGTACCAGTACCACATTGACTGGATGTTTGTGGCTTTGTAATAGTGCCTGAGGCCTGGGAGACAGATGTCTCCTGCTTGATTTTTGTTCCTCAGCATTGCTTTGGCAATTCTGGGTCTTTGGTGGTTCCATATGAATTTTTGGATTGCTTGTTCTAGTTCTGTGAAAGATGTCATGAGTAATTTGATAGAAATTTCATTGAATCTTTAGATTGCTTTGGGTAGTATGCCCATCTTTACAATATCAATATTTCCAACACAGGTGCATGGAGTATATTTCTATTTCTTTGCATCTTCTTTAATTTCCGTGATTAATATTTCTAATATTTTTAATATTTCTTAGCATATAAGTCTTTTACCTCCTTGGTCCCATGTATTCCCAGGTATTTGATTTTTTGTCCTGCCATTTTAGAAGGTATTGCTTTTTGTGTGTTCCTTTTCTAAAATTCCATTTTCAGTAGAGAGAAACATGACTTATATCTGAATGGTCACCTGATATCCTGACATTTTGCTGAATTTGTTGATCAGTTCATGCAGTTTATGTGTTGAGTCCTTAGGGTTTACTATATACAGTATCATGGCATCTGCATAAGTGGCAGTTTTACCTCTTCTCTTCCTATTTGGATGCCTTTTATTTCTTTTGTTTATCTGGTTGCTGTGGCTAGGACTTTCAGCACTATGTTGAATAACAGTGGTGAGAATGGGCATCCCTGTCTTCTTCCAGATTTTAGTGGAAAGTCTTTTAGCTTTCCTCTACTGAGTATTACCTCACTGTGTGTTTAATTATGTTAAGGAATGTTCACTCTAAACACACTTTGGTAAGGTATGTTCCCTCTATACCCATTTTGATCACAAATGGACATTGGATTTGTCAAATGCTTTCTCTCCATCTCTTGAGATGATCGTATGGACATTCTCTGATTCCACCATCACCCTAAATACCAAAACCAGAAAAAGATTCCACGAAAAAGAAAACTATAGGCCAATATCTTTGATGAACATAGAGGCATAAATTGTCCATACAATTATGGCCATCCTAATCCAACAACATATACACAGAGAAAGTAAAATACATGATGTTCATTTTGCCTGAGATGTTTCTTCTCTAAACAATTAGAGCTTGATCAAAATGTGTTGGAGACCACTGAATAGCTGAACTGTGCAGAAGGCAGATATCTGTGGGATGCAGAGGTTTAAAGTAGAGGGTCTCCTTCAACGACAGGATATTCATGTTATTCTGTAAACAACTGCACTATGTCCAAAGACTACCCCTTTTGATATCACTAAGAAGAAAATATAATCTTTGCCTATGGCCATTCCTGACCAATAATCTAGTAATCTTCCTTTATCCCTCTAATACTAATCTCTTTGCCTTCCTTAATAAAAGTCCTATGGGCTAAATCCTAGGCCCCACTGGTTCTGTGGAACAGAGTGTCACCTCATCCCCCACTTTCTAAATGTAACATAGTCTTGTGTGTTTTGAAGAGGCAACCCTCTTCCAGGTTTCCCCATTGCCATGCAGTGCTGGCCACAGCAGAACATTTTAAGAATCCTGTGAAAATTTTCTGGGTTATATTTATCTAGGTTATTGAAATTTTAGGTTCGCAATATTCCACTGTTTTGTCGATCCCAGGGAGTTATTCTAGTTTATCATGGTGATTCTTTAATGTCCTATTGAATTTCCTTGGCTAGAATTGTTGACAATTTTTGAATCTATGTTTACTAGCATATTGGCCTGTAGGTTTTAGTTCTTCTTCTATTCTTTTTCGGTTTTGGTATGAAAGCAATGCTGCTTTTACAACATGAGACGGAGAGTGTTTCCTCATTTTTAGTTATGTGGAAGAGTTGGAGAAGGACTGCTAGTGATTCTCCATTAAATACTTTGTTGGATTCATCAAAGTGCTTCTCTTTCTTCGGAGAGTGTTGGATACGGCTTTCATGTCCTAAATAATTTTTGGTTATGTTCAAATATGGTTATTTCTTCCTAATTCTGTTCTGGTACATTGTGTGTTGAGGGAGGAGGATGAAGATGGTACAAGAGTCAGATGTTGCACTCACATTCTCCCACAACCACTAAATATAAACACATCTACATGTAGAACCATTCAGACAGAACATCTAATGAACCCTGACAGAAGACATTAAACCTCCACAAAGGCAAGAACCCCTTGAAAATTGGGGTAGAACAAATTTAGAAAAAAAATAGAGAAGGGGAATGAGGACGGAAAAAGGATTCCTGAGAGGGAGTTGAGAATCAGAAAAGGAACCCACACCTGCAAGTCACCTAACCAACTGGGAAATCAACCAAAATATAGGGACCTCATGGTACCAGAGCAAAGCACCACAGCTGTACTGAGGAGGGCAAACAGAGTGAGATCCATACAGATCCTCTGCATCACCACCCCAAACACCACAGCTTGAGATGTTCAGGTGGGGTATGTGTGTTCTGAGACTCAGCTTCTGAAGGTCAGTTCCAGAGAGAGGACAATGTTGGTTGTGTGGAGACACCTGGAGGTGTCAGAGAGCAGTGCACCATGGGCAGGTGAGTCAAACACCACAGCTGAAGGAGCCTGGGAGGAGGTCTGGACCTAAAGGAGAATAAAGGCCCCTCTGTTTGGGATGGCAAAAGGAGGAGGGGTGAATCATCATAGAAAATGCTTTCCTAGCACACATATGGAATCCCAGAGGGTTGGGTAACTCTGGGGCAGGCTATGGTTGGCAAGAGAACACTTACACGGGTTAGGGGACACAAGATGTTTCTTGAGTTGGCTAAAGGGTGGTGTGGGAGCTAAGCACAATGTGATGGCTCTTACATGAGCTATAGGTGGTGGTGACAAACAACAGTCATCATTTCAGAAGCCATAGAGGCATGGCTGGTAGCTTCTTAGCATCACTGAGCAGGCTTCACCTGTGGCTACAGTCACCTCAGAGGTTGGCAAAAAGGGCGAACTGCAACTGGGCACCACACTTCGTTGCTCTCACTCCCCTGGGAACAAGCATGCCCTGCTGCTGCCACTGCTAAATGCTCCAGTCAGTGCTCACACATGCTCAATCAGTGTCACTGCCCAGGTTCTTGCAACTAGGAGCAGCCTGTGTGGCACCTCTTACATGGGCTAAGCCATATGGGTTGCTGCTTGCATGAACTAAAGTTGCCATGGTCAACCACCACGATTACCTCTGATCACATGTAGGTGTGACCTGACTCCACTTGGGCCTCATGAACAGCCACCACGTGCAGCCACAATCACCACAGAGGGTGCCTCATAGAGGGTACTGTGATTAGAAAACAACCGTTTTTGCCATCACTCTAATGGGAACTCACACACCCTGACACTGTAAATGCCAAATGCTCTGGGCACCGCCTAAATCTGCCTGAGACTCAAAACCACTTCCCAGGGCCCTGCAACTGGAAGTTGTTGATGCCATCCTGCTGCAGGTGCTTGCTATTGTCAAGAGCCTAGCAACCAGGCGCTGACCACTATCCCTCCTCATTGCCTCCTTCTCCCTGGAAACATCCTCTGCACACTGGGGATAACAGCCTGCTCACACTGAAGAGTCACCAAATATCTAAAGACTCTTGTGAATAATAGATAGCAACACCTAACAAATTATCAAGGGAAGCTCTTGCATAGGCAGAGCCCTCCTAGACAAGAGTTTGATTTCCCTAAACTCACAGAAAAAGGAAAATGTAAGCAAAGTGAAGACGCTCAGGAACAGTTCCCAGTTAAAAGAACAGGATAATTCACTTGGAGAATAAAACAGAAGTCTGCAGTCTAAGAGTCACTGAGTTCAAAAGGGAGGTAGTGAAAATATTGAGGGAATTAATGGTGAATATGAAGGAACTGAGAGTGGATCTATAGGGTAACGCAGATTATTTTAGAAACCAACTAGAAAATATATGGAGAATAAAAGAATCATTAGAAAATTCAACTTCAGAGTTGCAAAGTCAGTGAAAAACAAAAAGAGCCAAATGAATAATGCAGAGAAACAAAATAGGGTCTGGGACAATAGAACAATAGAAGTCACTAAGTCAGGAGACCAAGCATAAAGCCATAAAGCATAAAATAAAAGCAATAGATCTGTGGCATAATACAAAGCAGACCAATCTATGTCTACCACAGATTCCAGAAGAGGAAGACCAAGAGAAGTGGACTTGAAATATATTTGAAGAAATAATGGCTAAAATCTTTCCAAATTAAAAGCAAACACATACCAAGATGCAGGAAGCACAGAGGATCCCAAACATGTTGAAACCAGACAAGTCCGCACTAAGACAAACTATGTTAAAAATGGGAAAAATGTAAAAATAGAGAAAGGATATAAAGGCAGCAAGAGAAAATGACAATAAGGAAGATTTCATTATAGGAAACCACAAAGGCTCTCATCTGATCTCTCCTTAGAAACACCACAGGTCAGAAGAGAGTGGCAATTTACACTCAAAGTTCTAAAAAGGAAAATTCTGCAGCCTAGAATAATCTACCCAGCAAGAATATCCTTTAAAAGGGAAGGAGAAATGAAGAATTCCTTCCACAAACAAAAGAGAAATTCGTACGCAGTAGTAAACCATTCTAAAGGAAATATTGAAAGTTCTTCTCTAAATAAAAAAGAAGGGAGAAGAAATAGGCTGGAGGAAATCACAATTGGATAGCAATCGCTTAAATGAGTGGATATACAGTTTTAAAAGGAAAAAAGTCCTATTTTAAACTGACAAATCACCCAAGAACAGCAAAATGACAAACATGATGATTAATAAAAAAATAAAATCATAGAATGTGAGGAAGGAAAGTAAGAAACTCTAGATGCTATTTTTTAAAAATATTATATGACTATCTGACTAAAGTCAGCATATATAAGAAATGCTTAACATACTTAAAAACAAATCAAACCCGAGTATTATATTCACAAATCTAAAAAGAAAGTACACAAGCATAAAACAAATGAAAGTCTTACAGCCCCACCCCAAAAAAAGGAGGAACTATGGAGAAAAATAGAATAAACAGGAAAACAAGGTTTTTAAATGGCGATGAACCAGGATTAGGACGTAATTCCCTGTGGACTCGAATGTGTTAACAAAGCTGTTTTACATCCTTCTCTGGTGTCCTCTGAGGTGATTTCTGGGAATTCTACAATGGTGCAGGTGATCAGATAGATTAGCATGCAAAAACAAATAAACAAACCAAAAAAAAAGGGGGGGGAGAAGATAATACAAACCGATCTGATCTGCAAGAACTATGAATGGAAGACAGCTTCACAATTGGTGGGTCATAGAGATAACATCTAAATGAATCAATTATAATGTCAGAAAGTAGAAACAATGAATATCTCAAAAGGAAGAGATAAAAACATATATGGAAGGTATCCTGTAGAGAAGAAAAGAGATAAAAATAAAGCATATATAACCTAAATATAATGTAAATAAGTAGATACAGTAAAAATTTTCAGATGATGTAATTAAACCCCCAAAGTTGTGATTAAAATTGTCCTTTCCTCACCTAATCCATAGAAAGATCAACCAAATCAGAGGGATCTCCAAATGCAGAGAAGAGTGCAGCATTAAGTCTGAGATCTGAAGATCAGTGTGAAAACTGAACAGATCATCCAAACTACTGGCAGAGTCACCAAACATGGGGATGCTGGGGTGGGGGCTGGGCAATAAGACCTCAGCTCCAGAGGTTATTCCCTGGGAACAGGCTGGGATGGGTGGTGCAGCCATGGTGCTTTGGGGGCTAGGAAACATTCCGTAGGGTGGGTAGGGCAGAGACCACTCCAGGGGACTAGGAAGCAGTCTGTTGGTTTGGAAGCAGAAACTGCTTGAGGAATTAGGAAGCAATTGGTCAGGTTGGCAGGGAAGAGACGAACCTGGGGGTCTAGGAAGTGGTCTGTCATATCGGCGGGTCAGAGACTGCCTGGGAGTCTAGAAAGTGGAGCATTGCGGGTGGAGGGAGCAATATGTTACGGGCTGGAGAGTGGAAAGCCACATCAAAGGGAACCTGGGAGAAGAGCTGGATCTGCAGGAGAGACAAGGCACCAGTTTTGGGAAGGGTAGAGGAGGAGGTGTGGGCTGACATAGAATACACCCCACACCACAGCGAGGTCACTTGCCTGCCAGCTATCAGAAATCCGTGCTTCCCACTGCATCCCCTCTCCCCCTATGCCATGCTAGAGTGCCAGACCTGGAGGGATGTCCTCAGCATTTGTGGGAAGCTGACCCTGCCCTGGCCTGCCTGACCTCTGGAGGTACTACACTCCTGAGGAGCAGCTCCCCGGACTGCCAGCCCTCTGGAAAAGGACCTCAGCCCAGAAAAGCTAGAACAAGTTGGCCCAGCCATGCAAAATCTGCCTCCATTCTAAGGTGGTCCTGCCAATCCCAGCTGCCCTGGGGAAGAGCCCAGTGGGTTCTCAGCATCCTGGCTAGCCGTTCCCACCCTTGGGGGGTTCTGCACTCCTGTGCTACAGCTTCCCAGTACTCTCAGGCCCCTGCAAGAGCCCCCACCGTCCAGAAAGCTAGAACAACCTTGGCCTGGCTGTGCACAATCTGCCTCCATTCTGAGATGGTCCTCCCAATTCAGCTGCCCTGGGGAAGTGCCCCTTGGTTCTTCAGTGGCCCAGCTAGCCACACCCACATTCAGGGGGTGCTGCACTCCTGAGGAAGAACTGGCCCACACGGGCAGCCCCCTGCAAGAGCCCCCACAGCCCAGAAAAGCTAGAAAAGCTCAGCCCAGCCATGCAAAATCTTCCTCCATTCCGAGGAGGTCCTGCTAATTCAGCTGACCTGGGGAAGAGCCCCTTGGTTTCTCAGCAGCCCAGCTAGCTGATCTCACCCTTGGGGGTTCTGCACTCCTGTGGAACTGCTACCGAACACTGCCAGCCACCTGCAAGAGCCCCTATAGCCCACAAAATCTAGACCAAGCTCGTCTTGGATGTGCAAAATCTGCCTCTATTCTGAGGTGGTCCTGCCAATTCAGCGGACCTGGGAAAGAGCCCCTTGGGTTCTTAGTGGCCCAGAATACTGCTCCCACCCTCATGGGTGCAGCACCATTGTGGAACAGCCGCTCAGCACCACCAGCTGCCTGGAAGAGCCCACAGCCCAAAAACATCAGAGGGACCTACCCAGCCATGTGAAACCTTCTTGCATTGTGGTGCAGAGCTCCAAGTCAGGTCTGCCATCAGGAAGTGCTCCTTTGCTTCAGAGAGACCCTGTCAGCCCTGCCCAACCTGAGGAAAAGCCATGTGGCTTCAAACACCAACCATGCCAGCCCTTGGAAAGCATTCCAAAGCAGTGCCAAGGCAAACCCTGTCCAGCCACGGGGAGTCAAACTGTACCAAGAAAATGAAAACAAAAAGCAAGATGAAAAAGCTGAGAAACCACCTGCAGTTAAACCAACAGGAGAACTCACCTAAAGCAATCAACAAGGAAATAAACCTCTGCAGTCTGACAAACTTGTATTTCAAAAGAGAAATAGTGAAAATACTGAAGGAATGAAGACAAGATATGAACCAGTAATGCAGATGTCCTCGGAATGGAACTAGAAAATATAAGGAGGAGTCAAGAAAACTACAAACTTCGTTGGCAGAGATACAGACTGAACTAAGGGCAGTGAAAACCAGGATGAACAATGCAGAAGAACAAATTAGTGATGTGGAAGATAGAATAATGGAAATCACACAATCAAGTCAGCGGACAGAAAACCAAATCAAAAAAGAGGAAAGCCAATACAAGAGGCTTATGGGAAAAAATAAAGTGGGCCAATCTACACATCATAGGAATTCCACAAGGAATAGAAAAAGATAAGGGGATGGAATATATATTTGAAGAAATTATCGCTGGAAAATTCCCAAACCTAAAGGATACTGAATTCAAGATACAGGGCTGCAAAATAGTTGAACCCAAATAGACCCACACCAAGACACATTTTAGGAAAAATGGAAAATGTTAGTAATAAAGACAGGATCCTAAAGGCAGTAATGGAAAAGCAGAATGTTACCTATGGAGGGGGCAATATTATCACAGACATCAAGGAATATTGAAAAGCCACAGTCATCAAAATAGTGTGGTATTAGTATCAAAACAGACAGACAGACCCATGGAACAGAATAGAGAACCTGGAAATAAACCCTGACACCTATGGGCAATTCATCTTTGACAAGGGAGACAAGAACATCAAATGGAAAAAGAAAGTCTATTCAGCAAGCATTGCTGGCAAAGCTGGACAGCTGCATGCAAATCAGTGAAACGAGAACACACCCTCACACCATGCACCAAAATAAACTCCAAGTGGCTGACAGACTGAAATAGAAGACAGGACACCATCAAACTCCTAGAAGGGAATATAGGCAAAACACTCTCTGACATCAACCTCATGAATATTTTCTCAGCTCATTCTCCCAAGGCAACAGAAATAAGAGCAGAATTAACCCAAAGGGACCTAACCAAACTCTTTGTTTCCTTCTTTATCGGCTGCTCCATGGGTTTAGAGTACAGGAAAAGTGATTTTACTCTCACCCTGAAACTTCCTGAGCCTGGTACTGAAATGAGGATCTTTACACCAGTTACTGTGTCATCACTCTCCTGGCCTCCTCTTTTCACCTTGCTAAGTTACCTCTTCGTTTGTAGAGTCCCCTTCCCATCCACAGTCTCTCTGCAAGTTAAACTGTACACATCTGGATAAATATAACTAAAGACAGAACCTATATGGAAGATGGCGGAATAGAAGGACTGGTGTTCAACTTATCTCCTAAAAACAACAAAGTTCACAACTAAAGACTGAGCATTCCTCACCCAAATGGGCTGGAAACCGTAAAAAAGACGTCCTACTCCAGAAGAAAAAGAGGAGGCCACATGAAGAGGTAGGAGGGGCAATTTCACGATATAAACAACCCCATACCTCCCCGGGGGGGTGTGGAAGCTCCACAGACTGGAAACTAACCGGCCCACAGAGACTCACCTACAGGAGGGAGAGTTCTGAGCCCCACATCAAACTCTGCCATGTGGGGATCTGGCACGGGGAGAAAGAGCCCCTGGAGTATCTGGCATTGAAGGCCAGTGGGGCTTGTGTGCAGGAGCTCCACAGAACTGCGGGAAACAGAGACCCCATTCTTCAAAGGCACACACAAACTTCCACATGCACTGGGTCCCAGGGCAAAGCAGAGTCTCCATGGGAGTCTGGGTCAACATTGACCACAGTCCTTGGAGGACATCCTGGGAAATCAGGGGTGAACGTGGCTCATTGTGAGGGAAGGACATTGAAAGCAAAGCTCTTGGGAATATTCAGCAGCCACACGTTTCTCTGGAGGTGGCCATTTGGGGAAAATGCCAGGCCCCACCAGTCAGTCAGCTGCTGAGAGGCCCCAGGACAAACAACAACCCAGGTGGGATCACAGCCCTGCCCCTCAGTAAACAGCCTACCTAAAGACCCCTCAGGCACACAGCTGCCTCTAATCCCATCCAGAGGCTAAGCCCCACCCACCGGAGGGGTTAGGATCGGCTCCACCTACCAGGGGGCAGGCATCAGCCCCTTCCATCAGAAAGCCTACAGCAAGCACCCAAACTGACTCCAGCCACAGGGGGGCAGACATAGAAGTAAGAGAGGCTACAACTCTGTTATCTGTAAGAAGGTCACCACACCAAAAACCTATAAACATGAAAAGACAGAGAACTATAACTCAGATGAGGGAGAAAGGGAAAACCCCAGAAAATCAGCTAGGCCATGAGGAGAATCTCAGCCTCCAGGAAAAAGACTTTAGACAGTTGATGCTGGAGATGATGCAAGACATTGGAAATAAACTGGAGGTCAAGATGGATTACTTACAGGAACCACTGTCCAAAGAGATGCAAGATATAAATCTTAAACAAGAAGAGATGCAAAATACAATGCCTGAAATAAAAAATTCACTCGAAGCAGCTAACAGCAGAATCCTGGAGGCCGAAGAATGAATAAGAGAGGTGGAGGACAGATCATTGGAAATTACGGATGTAGAACAGAAAAGAGAAAAAAGATTGAAAACAAACGAAGAGGGTCTCAGAGAACTCTGGGACAACATTAGAGGCACCAACATCCCTATTAGAGGGGTGCCAGAAGGAGAAGAGAGAGAGAAGGCGACAGAAAAAAATATTCCAAGAGATAATAGCCAAAACCTATGCTAACTTGGGGAAGGAATCGCTCACTCAAATCCAGGAAGCACAACGAGTACTATATAAAGTAAACACAAGGAGGCACACCCCAAGACACATATCAATCAAACTGACCCAAATTCAAGACAAAGAGAAAATCTTGACAGCAGCTAGGGAAAAGAAACACATAGCATATAGGGAAACCCAACAAGGGTGTCGGCAGATTTTTCAACAGAAACTCTGCAGGCCCAGAAGGGAGTGGCACGATAGACTTAACATGATGAAAGGAAAAATCCTCCAACCAATATTCCTCTACCCATCAAGGCTCTCGTTCAGATTTGAAGGAGAAGGCAAAACCTTCACAGATAAGCCAAAGCTGAGAGAATTCAGCGACACAAAACCAGCCATACAACAAACACTAGAGGAAATTCTATAGGTGGAAAAGAACAAGAGAAGACGGGAAGAAAAAAGAGCAGCAAAAACAAATCCATAGCAATAAATAAAAAGGCAATGAGAACATACATATCAATAATCACCTATAATGTGAATGGACTAAATCCCCCAACCAAAAGACGTAGACGGGCTGAATGGATACAAAAACAAGACCCGTACATATGCTGTCTTCAAGAGACCCATAGGGACACATACAAATTGAAAGGGAGAGGATGGAAGAAACTATTTCATGCAAACAGGAATCAACAGAAAGCTGGAGGAGCAAGACTCATATCAGACTTTAAAATGAAGAATACTTTCAGGGACAAAGAAGGCCAATTACATAATGACCAAAGGATCAATCCATGAAGATGATATAACAATTTTAAATATCTATGCACCCAACGCAGGTTCACCACTATATATAACGCAACCGCTAACAACCTTAAAAGGACAAATTGACAATAACACAATCATCGTGGGGGACTTGAACACCCCACTTACAGCAATGCACAGATCAACCAGACAGAAAATCAATAAGGAAACACAGGTCCTGAATGATGCATTAAACCAGATGGACATAAGAGATATTTATAGGACATTTTATCCAAAAGCAACGGAATACACATTCTTCTCAAGTGCACATGGAACAGTCTCTAAGATGGATCACATCCTGGGCTACAAATCCAACCTCGGTAACTTCAAGAAAATCGAAATCACATCAAGCATCCTTTCCTACAACAACGCTATACGGCCGGAAATCAACAACAAGCAAAAAACTGCAAAAAACGAAAACACATGGAGGCGAAACAACATGCTACTCAACAAGCAATGGATCACTGAAGCAATCGAAGAGGAAATAAAAAATTACCTGGCAGCAAATGACAACAAGATACAACACTCCAAAACCCTTGGGATGCAGCAAAAGCCGTTCTAAGAGGAAAGTTTATATCCAAACAAGCCCACCTCAGGAAACAAGGAAAAGCTCAAATAAACAAGATAGCTCTACATCTGAAGCAGCTAGAGCAAGAAGAACAGACAAGACCTAAAGTTAGTAGAGGGAAGGAAATCATAAAGAGCAGAGCAGAAATCAATGACATAGAAACAAAGAAACCCATCGAAAAGATGAATGAAACGAAAAGCTGGCTCTTTGAAAAGATCAACAAAATTGATAAACCCCTAGCCAGACTTATCAAGCAAAAAAAAGAGAGGACTCAAATCAATCAAATTAGAAATGAAAAAGGAGAAGTAACACGGACATCACAGAAATACAAAGGATCCTAAGAGACTACTATCTGCAACTATATGCCAATAAAATGGAAAAACTAGAAGAAATGGGCAAATTCTTACATAAGTACGATCTTCCAAGACTAAACCAAGATGAAGTAGAAAAGACAATTGGGCCAATCGCAAGAACTGAAATTGAAACGGTGATTTAAAAACTTCCAACCAACCAAAGTCCAGGGCCAGATGGCTTCACAGAGGAATTCTATCAAACATTTAGAGAAGAGCTAACACCTCTCCTTCTGAATCTATTTCCAAAAATTCCAGAAGAAGGGATACTCCCAAACTCATTCTATCAGGCCACTATCACCCTGATACCACAACCAGACAAAGACACCACAAAAAAAGACAACTACACGCCAATTTCACTGATGAACATCAATGCAAATATCCTCCACAACATACTAGCCAACCGCATCCAACAATACATTCAAAGGATTGGACATCATGATCAAGTGGGATTTATCCCAGGGATGCAAGGGCTCCTCAATATCCTCAAATCCATCAGGTGATACACCACATTCACAAACGGAAGAAGAAAAACCATATGATCCTCCCAATAGATGTCGAAATAAAGCCTTTGACAAAATCCAACACCCATTTCTGATAAGAAACCCTTCAGAAAGTGGGCATAACAGGAACATACCTCAACATGATAAAGGCCATATATGATAAACCCACAGCAAACATCATTCTCAATGGCGAAAAGCTGCAAGAATTCCCGTGGAGATCAGGAACAAGACAAGGATGTCCGCTCTCACCACTACTCTTCAACATTGTCCGGGAAGGCCTAGCCATAGCCATCGGAGACGTAAAAGAAAGAAAAGGAATCCAAATTGGAAAGGAAGAAGTGAAACTATCCCTATTTGCAGATGACATGATACTATACCTAGAGAATCCTCAAGACTCTACCAGAAAACTGTTAGAGCTCATCCACCAAATTGGCAAAGTCGCAGGATACAAAATCAATACACAGAAATCGATGGCATTTCTATACACTAACAATGAAAGAGAAGAAAGAGAAATTAGGGAAGCAATCCCATTTACCATCGCATCCAAAAGAAAAAAAAAATATCTAGGAGTAAACCTACCTAAAGGGACAAAAGACCTGTACTCTGAAAACTATAATCCACTGATGAAAGAAATCAAAGATGACACCAATAGATGGAAAGATATACCATGCTCGTGGATTGGAAGCGCTAATATTATCAAAATCACCATACTACCTAAGGCAATCTACAGATTCAATGCAATCCCTATCAAATCACCAAGGAGTGTTTTCACAGAACTCGACCAAAGTGTTTTAAAATTTCTTTGGAAGCACAAAAGACCCACACTAGCCAAAGACATCCTGAAAAAGAAAAATGGAGCTGGAGGAATCAGGCTCCCGGACTTCAGACTCTACTACAAAGCAACAATCATCAAAACCGCATAATACTGTCACAAAGACAGAAATAGAGATCACTGGAACAGGGGAGAAAGCCCAGAGGTAAACCCACACACCTACAGCCAACTCATCTATGACAAAGGAGGCAAGAATATACAATGGAGAAAGGACAGCTGGTTCCGTAAGTGGTGCTGGGAAAACTGGACAGCCACATGGAAAAGGATGAAATGAGAACACTCCCTAACACCATACACAAAAATGAACTCCACATGGATGAAAGACGCAGATATAAGACCAGACACTATCAGACTCCTGGAGGAAAACATAGGCCAAACACTCTGATATAAACGGTAGCAACATCTTCTCGGATCCACCTCTCACAGTATTGACAACACAAACAAAAAGGTACAAATGGGACCTAATCAAACTTCAACGCTTCTGCACAGCAAAGGAAACCCTAAACAAAACAAAAAAGACAACCCACAGAATGGGAGAAAATCTTTGGAAGTGAAGGGACTGACAAGGCATTCATGCTCAAAATTTATAAACACCTTCTGCAGCTCCACACCCACAAAACAAACAACCCCATCGAAAAACGGGAAGAAGATCTAAACCGACAGTTCTCCAAAGAAGACATACAGATGGCCAAGAAACACATGATAGGATGTTCAACATCACTCATTATTAGAGAGATGCAAATCGAAACCTCTCTGAGGTACCACCTTACACCAGCCAGAATGCCCATCATCCAAAATCTACAAACAATCAGTGCTGGAGAGGGTGTGGAGAAAAAGGAACCCTAGTACACTGTTGGTGGGATTGTCAATTGGTGCAACCATTGTGGGAAGCAGTATGGAGAGTCCTCAGAAAACTAAACCTAGAACTCCCATTAGATCCAGCAATCCCACTCCTGGGCATCTACCCAAAAAAGCCGTGACTCGCAAAGACATATGCACTCCAATGTTCATTGCAGCACTATTTTCAATAGCCAAGACATGGAAACAACCTAAATGTCCATCAACAGAGAAGTGGATCAAGAAGATGTGGTACATATACACAATGGAATATTACTCAGCCTTTAAAAGGAGCAAAATACTGGCATTTTTTTGCAACATGGATGGACCTAGAAACGATCATGCTAAGTGAAGTCAGCCATACAATGAAACACCAACAACAAATGCTTTCACTGATCTGTGGAATCTGAACAAAGGATAGACTGAACTTCTCTGCAGAAGAGATGCTGACTCAAAGACATTGAAAAAAATTGTGGTTTCTGGAGGAGACAGTTTGGTGGGTGGTGGGATGTGCTTGGGCTTTGGGATGGAAATCCTGTGAAATCAGATTGTTATGATCATTATACAACTACAGATGTGATAAATTCCTTTGAGAAATATATGTGTGTGTGTATGTGTACATACATATATATGATTAAAGACAATATTACCATCCAATTTAGTCAAGCATCTCATGACTAAGAGAAAGGAAAGCACTGTGCATCAATGCTAAATAGTAAAGAGATGCACAGCCCAAACTAAATCTCATTCGTTATACAGGTAAGTTCATACAACATATTATAGGCATCTTTTCAAGATAAAACTTTTCACTCTCTCCTATGGTTGTGATTCAAGGTACAGTTTGCAATTTGGAGCTCAGAGACACCTGAATTAGGCTGTCTTCCCCTAATAGCCATAAAGGTGACTTCTTTCATATATGATCCAGCCATTCTAGCACCCCAAAATTCTCAGCCACGGTTTAATGAGACATTTTAAATTCTTAACATGAACTCCTATGTTTTTCACATATACATAATATTTTATCAGCCAATCCCCCACAAAATCTGCATGTGTAAATCTAAGGGCATGTCCTGTGAAGAAAATAGACACTAACATTCTCCAAAAAAAAAAAAAAAATCAGGAGAAATCACTGTCAAATTTCATGAAACTACATTTCATGGAGTGTCTATCTTCATGAAATGTTTAATGAAAGGAAAATTCACGACCATTTGTTAATACAAAGCATTCTGACTTAAGAACTGCATTACACTAAGACATAGTGCCAAACTAGACACTCTTTCTAGTTGTGAAAATATTCCGTCCTTAAATGTGATAAATATGGAAAGCATCATGTATTTTTGACACATATTAAATATTTACCAAAGCTGGAATGGGAAATCACTCACATCATTTTTGTAACACTTCTTTCAGCCATGAAGCCACAGAAATTATTACCAAACATGAGGTCTCATTGTGCAAAGGAGCAGCTTGTTATCCCATATTAAGACCACTTCATAAAATCTAGGTCCTATTTTATGTTGCTACTCCTTTGTTTCTGGACTCCTACACAATAATGTTCAGAAAACCAGATCAATGCACCCAAACTGCTGAGACCCTTATATTTTCCAAATAAGAACCAACTCTCTGGAACAATGTTGGCCCTGACTACCTTTTGGCTTTGTAAGTTCCACCGCACACCATACCTTGGCAAATTCTCACCCTCTCCACCTACCCCTCCATGACCCTATCTTGGAACAGTCTCACCCTTTCCTCATATGCACATTTTACAGCCTGAGGCTAAGCCTGACACTGGTTACCTCAGCCACAAGCCCCTAGGAAACCTGCAACCCCATAATGCCAGGAAGGCCTAGCCTTCTCACACATCCCCTGGCCATTTCCTGGTCACAAAACCTATGGGAAACCTCAATGCTCCTGACTCTATGCCCTACTTATTTCCTCACCAAAACCCCTCCGCCTATTTCCTGTTCTAACAAAAGAAAAAAAAAAGATTACTATTCCATGTAATCTTGGATTATATCCTTTGGCTCTTTCAAGAATGGCAAGTTTCCTCTTACACTCATATAAGTCGTTTTTCTTATAAACTCTCTTGTTATGACTTATCTCCTACTTGTT
This sequence comes from Sus scrofa, assembly GCF_054392235.1. Lineage (NCBI taxonomy): Eukaryota > Metazoa > Chordata > Mammalia > Artiodactyla > Suidae > Sus > Sus scrofa. The sequence goes on from NC_139402.1 coordinate 13,477,518, forward strand.
GGATTTCCTTAATGGTATGGGCCTTACATAAACACAAAATCTCTACTTCATGAATGCTTAGCATATATTGATAGACATACCAACAAGAATCATATTAGCTGTGCTAATATGACTATGAAAATGTGAGGTTCCCAGCAGCGTGGGGACAGACCCCCATTGAGCCCATATATGGCTGTTCAACTTGGAGACCTGCTGTGGACAGCCTCTCCCAGAATTGGATGCTCCGTTTGAGCAGCAAGAACCAACGGACTGAGGAAAACACCTGGAGGCATATGTTAACTTCTATAGTGATGAACTGCTCTCTGTCATGGGACTTGACCCCCTACTCCTCCCTTGACCTTCCCCTCCTCTTTCTTCATTGTTCCCATCAAAGATCCTGGCGTGAACTCCCACCGCAGATTCCTGCCACAGATCCTTTATAAGCCTAGCCCCTCCTCACAGTCAAGGCTGGTGCCCTCCTGAGCCATTAATAAATCTCTCCTGTTTATCAAATGCCCTTGCCCACTCCTCCCTCAGCAAACTTCACATATGGTGCTAAACCTCAAGCGGGAATGTTACGAGAATGGGAATCAGATCAGTGGGGCCCCAAACTCCTGGGTTTGAAAGCCAGAGAGCAGCAGGCAGGGGCAGCTCTTCCTGGCTTAACCTCTGGAACCCACCCAGGTTTGGGTCCCTGATCCAGGCTCCTCTGCACCAGTCCTCTCCTGCTCAGTCAGGCAGGAACCCCTAATGGGGAATACCACCTTTCCATGACTGATTCTGCATCCAGCACTTGCCTTCTTATACTTGGGTGAGAAAATGTCACTTTTCTGGGTCTCCTGTCAGCATGGCTCTTGGGCCCCAGTTCCTCTGGCACATCAGAGTACAACCTTCTGCAACAAAGCATCACACTAGGTCTGTAGAATGCATAGACACTTGGCCCCATCCCTCTCATCTGGGAACACCCACATCAGCGAGAAACCTCCCTCTCTGTCCCTCAGCATCCACTATCCAGACTTTAGAGACACGCAGCCTAAGAAGTGGCACTCCCTAAGGTGGCCCCTTCCTTAGCCCACGTCCCCTCTTAGTCCTCATCATGGCGAAGAAGCCCTCCACTCCTCCACAGAACACACCGCTTGCTTGCCTCTTATGGAATTTAGGTATTCCTAAGAGGAAATGTTAGGTCCAAGCATCTTTACTTCTTCTGTAACTCCGTGTGCACAGGATAAACATTAGCTAATGGCTCTCAATGCTCCCAAAATGCCACTTTCAATTTTTTTCTATAGTGATGTTGTATTTGTTTTTCCATTATAGCTGGTCCACCGTGTTCTGTTCATGTTCTGCTTCATCACTGTACAGCGTGGTGAGCCCCTTCCACATAAATGTATGCATTCTTTTTTCTCCCTTTATCATGCTCCACCCTGAGGGACCAGACAGCGTTCCTAGTGCTACACAGCAAGATCCCATTGCTAATCCAATCCAAAGGCACTAGAAGGCATCTATTAACCCCAAGCACCCCATCCATCCCACTCCCTCCCTCTCCCTCTCCCTCTTGGCAACCACAAGTCCACATTCAATGTAAATAGCTTGAGTGACCTCAATAACATTTGTCACTGTAATGACGGGTGGCATGAAAGGCGCTGTGTCTTTACTCTCAGACCACACACCTCCCTCTGTTCTCCCTGCTTCACATTTCAAATTCTTCTCCATCATTCATGTCATAGTCCCTCTCATTCTGACAGCTCCTGCTTTGATCCTGCAGACCATTATTCTCCACAATACAAATCTCTCCATGCCTCCAGCTCTCCCCCAACACAAAATCCTCCAGTCCCCTACCCAAGTTGTCCTCAGCTTCTCCCAATCCTAATCCAGATACTGACCCCTCTTCCTCTCCTCCTCATACAGAGTTCTGTACCCAGCTTCCTCCTTCTCCAAACACCTCCCAACCAGCTCCTTTGGTCCCTTGAGGGGGAGTTGCCAGCACTGGAGGGATTGTCCAGGTCCATGTCCCTATTTCCATGTCCAACCCCTCCCACTTAAATTGAAAAACAAAAAAGATGAGACTCCTTCTCTTCTGATCCCTCCATCTACATTTAAGGAATTTGAACAAATCACTCAGTCCTGTGACCTTACCTGCCATGGTGTTGATGTCGCCTTATCCTTCATCCTCGACCTTGTGGAAAAGGAAAGGGTCTGGTTAGCCACTCAGGCCCACACAGAGGACCTCTGCTGGCAAAACAAGAACCAAAGAGTGCGGGCGGTAGCAGTCCCAAGACAGGATCCAAACTGGGACTCTCCAGTCGATTCCCAGGCCTTCAGACACCAGAGTCACATGGTAACTTGTCTCATAGGAGGACTATGTGAAGCAGGTCTTAACTAAAAAAAAGAAAAAGAAATTAGACAGAGCCCACATGAAAAATCTGCTTTCCTTCCTGATTAACAGAGGCACTTCAAAAAGATACACAGTTAGACCTTTCCCATTTGGAGGGAATCTTTCCTTCCACACTCCCTTCATCTCTCAGTCTGTCCCTGACATAAGGCACAGATTACAAAAGTGGGAGGATGGGCCTCAAACCCCTCAGCAGGATGTCTTCACCCTCACCTTCAAGGTCTTTAATAATCAGCATAAAGAGGCTGAAAGCCAACACTTAAAAAGAGATCGGGCTAAATACAAAATGCAGGCAACTGCCATTCAGGGCTCCCCCAAATATCAGCTCTCTCCCCTGGACAATGGCTCTAAGACACTCCAGGCCCATGCTGCAGGTGTGATAAGAGAGGCCACTGGAAACCTCTCAGGGGACGGCCACACCCCTCCCTGCAGAGAGACCAGAATCCTTGGACCTCAACAGGCCAAGCCACCTTGGCAGGATCACAGAAGACTGAGGGTGCCTTGGAAACCCCTGCATCCCAGACCCACAACTACTACTCGGGTGAAGCACCAGGTAACTCTGCTAGTTGTAGGTAAGCTGGTATCCTTTCTTATCAACACAGGGGCCACTTACTCAGCACAACCTCAATTAACAGGTCACAAACACCCCTCTCAAGTCTCGATTGTGCATGTTGGTGGTCTCATCTCCAAACCCTTACCAAAACCCCTTCCAAACTGCACCCCATCAGGGACACCCTTTAGCTGTTCTTTCCTGATATTAACCAAGTGCCCAGCCCCAACTCTTGGCAGAGATATTTTATCTAATTTCAGAGCCTCCCTCAGACTTCTCACTCCTGTCTCTCTTTCCGAGCCCTCTCTCCTCCCCCTTGCTCATCTAGAACATGATAAGCTACCTCTCCCAGCCTCCGTTCTTTTGCCCTGGGTGTGGGAAACCTCCACCCATTCCATAGCTCAGCAGCTTGCTCCCGTTCAAACTGAGTTAAAAGACCAGTCCGCAAACCTCTGCCAACCTCAATACAGGCCCCTGACCGAAGTCACTAATGGAATCGTAGGCATAACCAGGGTCCATGTCCCCTTCCCATGTCTGACCCGTACACTAAACTAATCCAGACCCGGGGACCAGTGAAGGGCATGCCATTCTTTCAGTCCCTTTTATCAGCCAGCCTTCCCCTGACAGACACATCTACACATATTAGGACAGGGCCCACAAACTCCATGCCTGGACTAATTGACAGGGCCTTTAAGACTCAGGGAAGAGGCTCCTCAGTTCTGAGGGAAAAGTTTTCTGCCCTCAAGGAAACAAAGTCATCCCAAGAGAAATTTGCCTGTGTCCTTGAGATGCAGGTGTTCTGCCTGGACATCTGGAAGCCTTAGCTCCACCATCTTTCTGAAATAGAAATTTCAGGAATAGGGGTACATTTTGCAAGTTGAATTCTCAGGGTCAAGGAGAAATCGTATGCCTTTTGTTCTAAACATTATTAAAAGATGTTTAGCCACCTAGACAAGTGACCTTGATTTGTTCCATCTGTCAGGGACCCAGTTTGAAGCCAGTGTCTCTTGCAGCTGATGGGTTTCACACAGGTGTACCTTATTCATGGCTGAGACTTTGGAATGGGAAATCTGAGCTTCCTGTTTTGTATGTATCGTTGTTTGTGTTGTGCATGTGTGGCCTTGCCAAAATTACTTCATCAAAAAGCTCTACTTAATTGGCTTGAAGGAAATTAAGCTCTTATATGAACTCTCAAAATACATAAGGTAAGGTAATTTTAGACTCACATGAACTGGAAAATATTCCGTGTTAAATTAACATCTGATATTAAAGTTAAAGTAGGTTGATCTAACTTAAATGGGCATGTCTTCAGAGTCATTGGCAGAAGCTTTTCTTATTGCACCTAGGTTTGATAAAAGTCAAATCGGATGCTGAGGCTTCAGTTACTAAGAAGGGACAGCAACATCACTTAAGACTATTATCGGTGTTTTGGTGCTATGCTGTGATGTTCTGTACCAGGAAACACATACTTTTAGAAGTGATAAAAAGTCCACCCAGACAAGTAGACATTGTGTTTTCAGTAAAGAAGGAAGGAGGAATGGAATTGCATTCTATTAAGGGAACAGAAAGTAAGTCTGTCGTGTAGCTTGTTATTTTGAATGGAAAGCTAGCAGACAGAATAATACGGATACAGAAAGTGATGGAAGATTTCTGCGAAGTGGACACTAGACAGGATTTTCAAGCTTGGTCGGGACTGACTGGGAGTTTAAAGCTAAAAAATAAACTAACTTTAAAGGTAAGCTCGTGTAAAACTTGAATTAGGTTTCTGTCTCTCTGCTAAAAGAAAGGTTTCTGAACCTTCTTAACCTTACCTTGTTCATACTCTTGATAACAGGTTACATGAATCGATTGGCCTTTAATTTGTATTTGCTTTTGAAATCCTTTGTTACTTTGGTTGAGTGACTAGGTAATGTTTTACAATAAAGTGAGATTCTACTTGGCCAGGTGTTTAAATTTTGCATTCTCTCTCTCGCTCTGTGTGTGTGTGTGTGTGTATTTGCAAATTTCCTAAGTGTAAATTACAGTGTTACAGGGGAGAAATTGTCGGATGAAAGGTATGAACCCAATCTATAAAGATATAGCTCACAACTTACTCCCTCATTCTCAGACATTTGCCATCCTGATGACCTTGTAGCATGGGAAAAGTGTGCCCCTAAATCAGAGGAGGGAAGATAGGTAAGCAACAGCTGTGAATTCAAGAGCCATGACTGTGGGAAATCCAAGAGGCAGCTTGGTTCTTCCTGGCTCCACAGAAAACCCATTAATGAAAAGAAATGCTTTGAAAATATGTTCTCCATTTGGGGTATTCCTTCTACAGTTTTGGGTTGACAATATCTGGTGAAAGTGAGGATCATTTTCGAGACAATCTTGTGACTCATACTCTAGTTCTGTGTTTTGAGGTTAGGGTTCACTTTCTAAAACTCACTTCCCAAATAGTTCTTGGAGGCTGTGTTACAATATTTCAATGTTTAAGGGGGGTACAAAGAACATAGTCTCAGCATGGGAAGCTGAGTGCTGCAATCTGTCTCTGCGAGAATATCTGATGCCCCACGATAACCAGGGGGTTATACATTCTGGGAAAGTATCATTTAAATGGTTGTCTCCAGCCTAGATGGAAGGTCTCTTGTCGGGAATACTTAAGTACCATATGCACAAGCAAAGTGAATAAAATACCTCTGAAAATCTCTAGTTCCCTCTTAAGAAGGTCATCCACATTGCACTGGTCTACAGAGAGAACTACTGACATCAAACTCACCCTAAAACAAGGCCCTAATAACAGAAACACCAATGCCTGGACAAAAAGAAGTCACCATCAGAGGGACACCACTATCACAAGATTGCCCCCCCCACGACCACATGGTCATTTGTTGACCTTCTCATCTACGTTGGCGGGTTTCTCCCCTCCAAGGCTCTTCTCAGTGATGTTCCTAGGTGGGATCCCCTCATCTGTCCAACTAATACCTGCTCTCACAAGGGCACAATTATGTTTCCTTCAACTGTTACTCAAGCTCAATCAGCAGGTAAGACTTTAGCCAAGTGACATAACACTCCTGGGCTACATTAATCAAAATTTAAAGGCTCTCTTGTGTTGGGAATGTTTCAACTGTCAAGGGATAACCAGCCTAAGAACACTGGGGAGTACAGCTGAGTGGACAAGTCAGAATGAAATTTCCTTTAAAGAGAAGGAACAGACTAATCCAGCTGAACAGCGATAAAACAGGGCTGTTTTGTGTGAAGCTTTTCAATTTTCATTTATGACTTTATGAATACTGCTTTCCACATAATTTTTAAGAGGCCACAAATATTTTCTTATGTTTTTCCACTCCTTATCAGAATAGGTTAAGTTGTTTTTTTATTGCCACCAATATATTGCTATATTTTCTACTGCACAGCATGGTGAGCCAGGTACACAGACATGTTTATATTATTTTCTCATATTATCTTGCTCCATCACAAGTAAGGAGACATAGTTCCCAGGGCTACACAGCAGGATCTCACTGCTTATCCATTCCGAAGGCAAGAGACTGCGTCAATGAACTCCAAGCTCCCACTCAAACCCACTCTGTCCCAGTCCCCCTCCCCCTGGAAACCACAAGTCTATTCTCAAAATCCATGTTTTTCTCTTCTGTGGAAAGCTTCACTTGTGCTCTAAAATAGACACCAGATATAAGGGTTATCATGTGGTGTTTGTCTTTCTCTTTCTGACTTCCTTCTCTCAGCATGAGATTCTCTAGGTTTATGTTTTATTCACTGTCTCCACAAAATTGCTATTTCTTGCATTTCCAGAAGTGTAACTGAGTCACTGAAAATGATATATAGTTCCATATGAGATCAGTGGTCTCTAGATATGGGAACATGCAGCAAGAGGGAATATTTTCCTGGACCATAATAGACGAGGAAGATGGGTGGTCCAGAGACTTTTGGCTACTCCTAGTATGGCTTTGTCCAGGACTAGCACATTGAGTGGCCTATCTGTGACATCATTGCCAGACCTAGCAATGTTCATTGCTGGCACTGTGAGATGAAATGGTCATGAAATGCCTCCCCAAACTACGGTCAAATGTACGACCATGGGGGAGTATGGCCAACTGTGACCTCAAGTTAGCACTTGCCTAGAGGCTCTCCGTGCAGGAAAACTTGAGGCACAGCAGCTGTTGACCTGCAGCAACGGCTGAGCAGAGCTCAGGGAGGTGACCAGGGGTGAGGCACAGGCCTTCAGACCGATTTCAGGTGAGGATCTCTATGGGCCCAAATTCTTGCATCTTCTCTCATCTAGAAATACAGAGATCATTGACCATGGCAACTGCATGGGCCATTAGGGAGAAAAGGCAGAATGGAGTAGCTGTGGGTCAGACATCCAAGGAAGACTAGGAAATCTTATGGAAGTAATTTTAGGCAATCCCTTGTATTGCCAAGAACTTAAGGTTTATGTGCCCTGTCAGACGTGATGACACCAGCTGTTCTCAAAGCAGCATCAGCTGGCAGCGACAACCTTATATTTTCAAGGTCTTCTCTTATAGCAACAGAAAGGAGACAACATGTATTATGACCAATAGTTCCTGTGATTTACGTGTTAATACCACATCACGTGTTAAAACCTACTCAGATGAAACTACACTCCTCCTTCAACAATACTGGTATCAACCCATGTTTAATCTTATTTTTCCTTGCTTCCCATCCTCTATGGTAGCATATACCATGTCCATCCACAAGTACTCCTCACCCCAGGCCAGCAGGAAGCAGAGAGAGAAGAGTAGACATTCATCCCTATCCCATATAATGGAAGGCTTGAATGAGAGGATCCCAGGAGGATGGAGACAGACTGCCATACACCCCAACTATTGCTGCTCACCTGAGAGACTTGCTATGGACACCCCTCCCAGAATGTGGAAGTGCAAGTTGGGCAGCAAGAAACGAGGACCTGTGGGAAGCAACTGCCTGCACAGACTAACTGCCTACATGGATTAACTGTGCTCTGTCATGGGACTTGAGTCCCTACACCTCCCTTGACCTTCCCTTTCTTCTCCATTTTCCCTGCCGCAAGGTCCCACCGTGGACTCCAACCACAGACTCCCACCACAGATGCTTTATAAGCCTAACACCTCCTTGCAGTCAAGGCTGATGCCATCGTGGGCTCTGCCCAGCCCCCTCAGAGACCCTAATAAATCCCTCTTATGTACTATTTGGTCTTGTGCCTTCCTCCCTCAACAACCTAACGGAAAATGTTTGGAATATTGTTTAACACACAGACTACTTGCGTAGGATACACAGAAAACTCGATATAATAAAATCAGTGATACCAGATCACAGTCAGTTTTTAACAATGTGAAAACATTATGGTATAAGTTTTAAAGTATTCAGTTCAAGGGCATACATAATCTTCAGAATGTGGTACACCCATCAATTCCTCAGTTCTCATTGTATCAATCCGCAATGAAATCTCATAACTTTGGATGGTACTTCCCCACATTTCCTCTCCTAACACAAGCAACCATCAATCTTTTTTTGTCTCTATGGCTATAGATATTTTGCCTGGTGCCCAGGGCTCTTCCATGTCTTGGTTAGTGACAAAGGTCATGGTTTGTTTTGTTTTGTTTTGTTTTTGATTGTGTATTTGTTTCTTTTTTCTTTTCTTTTTGTCTTTTTATTTTTTGGACTGTACGTGGGGCATGCAGAAGTTCCCAGGCCAGGGATTGAACCCATAGCACGGCAGAGATCAGAACACTTTTGTAACAAGCTAGCCACCATAGAACACTGGCTATGTTTTTCTGAATATAAATACTGCACAGCTTCTAGTTATACACTCTCAAGAGCTGCATAACTTTTGTTTCACTTTGCCGTTGTTTTTTTTTTTTTTTTCTTCCATTTACAATGCCTTACATAACAGGCACAAGTGCTTACGTGCACGAGAGAGAACTTGCGTTTACTTCAGGGATGAAATGGATTTATATATTTATGTGTTTTTTTATTAAAAAGATTCCATTGGAATAGGATCTCATTTGCTGATCTCATTTTTTTTTCTCTCTTTGGGTTACTGTTCAAGTACGGAGCTCATATTTTATATTAACTGGGCTAATTTCATAGAGAAGTAAACCCTGACTGAAGATGATGCTCAGATTGCTAGGAGACTAGAGTCTTGTGATGTCACAGCTACTCAGGCTGGCAACCATTGTGATGGATTGGATAGTTTATCTGTGTAGGCTTACCAAAGCAGCATTTAAAACTGCAGAGTTCAAAAGCCATGCAGGTGAGAAAAGTAGCTGAAGAGAAATTTATCTGAGATGCTACATGCTCCTTCAGAAATTCAACCTGTGTCTCCTAAAGATGCACCAACTGGTTCAGATTCCTCCACTACATCTCCATGGTGTGATAACTCAATCACTGGGGACTTGGACTTGAGGTCTCAGATTGAAGAAAAAGCTTTCCAGGCTTTGTCTGAGGGCTCCCTGATGAAAGAGCCATGCCACACATTGTGTGCCTCTGAACCAGATGGAGATAATGATTTTCCTCCTCTGCCCTTTCCCAGAAAACTTTGGGAAATTGTTGAAAGTGATCGATTTAAGTCCATTTGGTGGGATGAAAATGGAACCTCGATCGTGATTAATGAAGAACGCTTCAAGAAAGAAGTTCTGGAGAGAAAGGCTCCCTTCAGAATTTTTGAAACTGAGAGTATGAAAAGCTTAGTTCGACAGCTTAACTTTATGGATTTACTAAATTGCGAAGGAATTTTCAAAGACCTGCCTCACTAGCCAACATTCTGGCAGAAGATAATGAAGTCTCTGCTTGGAACAAGGTATTATGAAATGTCCAGTTATTATTTACAGAGGGACATCTGCAAATATGTTCATACATATAGGGTCATAGTAGACCTTGAAGGTGGGATGAAGTACTGCTACGCTTTTAAGTTGAAGGCCACTTGGTCATAAAATATTTGGGGTGATAGAGAAATTTCCTAGCCACCTGGAGCCTTCTCGATGAACCTCACCCAATACAAGCCCCTGAACCTCATACTGTTACTGTAAATGCACCAGGCATTTTTATTTAAGGACCATAATTGCCTGTTCCCACTACATAAATTTTTGAAAATGTTAGTAATAGATGAGTATTATTTCCTGACATTAACTCTGTGTGATGAAACAAGTCAGATTTTTATGGATTCTTTGTCCTCGTATCTTTGTTTAAAAGGTCACTAAATACCTTTCTCTTTTGGTTTTAGCTGCAGTTCTACCATAATCCAAATTTTAACCGAGGCTGTCCCCATCTGTTGGTGAGGATGAAAAGAAGAGTCAGGATGAAAAATGCTTCTCCAGTATCGGCTTCTCTACTTCAAGGCTGCAGCAAGAAGCGCTCTAGAACAGGGGGTGATGTGGATAACCATAATTCTGATGTGGCTGCAGAAACTCGTGGAGAAGATGCAATTTCAACCTCTACAAATCTAAATGTGCCTTTAATAAGATGGCCTTCTATGAGCCAGAGAATTTCTAATACAACTACCCCAACTAGAAGTGGTCTTTCTTCTCCATCATCACCATCAGTCAGGCCACCAGGACAAATTGTCATGGCTCAACATGCTATTTTTAATCAGTTGACCACGTTTCACATGCACTCACAAAGCAGCTACTCTCCAGCAAGTGGCCACGTCGTGAATTTCATTACAACTACCACGTCCATTTCTCAGTACCACCTTATTTCTAACTTCCCAAGTGGTTATTTTGGACTGAGGGTGGAGCCTTCTCCTTTGCCAACCAGATACCAGAATATATCACCAACTGAGGGCCCTCTGTCTAACCCGCAACCAGCATCCCATCCATGGTTCCTAATGCCAATGGCCACTGACACATCTGCTGCCTCGCTTTCAAGGCCAAATCCTCAGTCCTCTTCCATATCTGAACATCACCCTAATTACCACTGACCTATCAAAGGACTATAGGTTATGCAGGAGAGTGAAGATGAAATTTTATGCTGGCAAAGTCACCAAATTCCTGCAATTTTGTTATTTCAGCAATAAACTTGTATGTTCATCTTCATAGCTTCAATTTCTTTACTTTTGACACAGTTAAGAGTAAAAGGATGCTGCATTTCTTTTTCTAAAATGATTTTTCCATCATAGTTGGTTTACTGTGTTCTATCACTTTCATACTGTGCCGTAAAGTGGCCCCGTCACAGACCCACCCACCCAAGACGCACACCCACACACATACATATCCTTTGTTTCACATTATGCTGCATCAAAAGTGACTAGAGATAGTTCCCATTGCTATACAGCATAACCTCATTGCATACCCGCTCCACATGCAATAGTTTGCATTTTCAACCCCCGAATCCCAGTCCATCACAATCCTGCACCCTCCCCCTTGGCAACCAAAACCCTGTTGTCCAAATCCATGTGTGTCTTTCCTGTGGAAAGCTTCAGTTGTGCCATATATCACATTCCACACATAAGTGATGTCATATTGTGCTTGCCTTCCTCCTTCTGGCTTACTTCACTTAGTAGGAGAGTCTCCAGTTCCAGCCGTGTTGCTGCAAATGACATTATTCTGTTCTTTTCTTATGGCTGAGTGGTGTTGCATTGTGTATATATACAACATCCCTTAATCCATCCTTTCCAATGGTCACTTAGGTTATTTCCATGTCTTTCCTCTTGTGAAGAGTGCTGCATTGGACATACATGCGTACATAAAGTTTTCATGGAAATTTTTTTTTCCCCAGGTGTATGCCCAAGAGTGGGATTGCTGCGTGACATGCTAGTTCTATATTTAGTTTTCTGAAGTGTTTCCATAGCGGTTGTAACAGTTTACATTCCTCCACAGTGTAAGAGAGTTTTCTTTTCTCCATACCCTCTCTAGCGTTTTCTCATGTGTGGACTTGTTAATGTCGGCCATTCTGTCCAGTGTGAAGTGATACCTCATAGTAGTGTAGATTTGCATTTCTCTAATAAACAGTGATGTTGAGAATTTCTTTATGTGCTTGTTGGCTCTCTGTATATTTTCTTTGGAGAATATCTATGCAGGTCTCTTTCCCATGTTTCCACTGAGTAATTGGCTATTTTGTTGTTGAGGTGGATAGGTTGGTTGTAGATTTTAGAGATTGAGCCCTTATTGGTTGCATCATCTGAAATAATTGTCTCCCATTGCAGGTTGTCCTTTTGTCGTTTTAATTGTTTTCAATGGCAGATTATTTTGCCGTTTTTTAATATTTGAAATGTTTGATAATTAGAGAGGAGCATTTGACATGTCCCCTAGCTGTAACTGTTTCAAAAAGGAAAATGGAACTAAGGAAATAGAGAATAGCTGCCAAGAGATTTCTGAAATAGTCCAAGTTGTATTGAATGGGGGTCTCAATTATGAGGGTGTGGAAAAAGGGGCAAATAAAAGTCAATTTGGAAAGGGAAAATACATAGTATTTACGTAGTGTTTTCTCAGCTGCATTATAGTCTATCTGTTACTTCAAATGGAAATTGGATATTAGTTGACAAGATTGTCTTCATTGCAAAGAAAAAATAAATCAATAAATTCCATTGAGTTCCCATGATGGCAAAGAGGTTAACACACCTAACTAGTGTCCATGAGGAAGCAGCTTCACCCTCTGCCCTCGCTCTGTGGTTTAAAGCCCCAGAGTTGCCCTGAGCTGTGATGTAAGTTAAAGATGTGGCTCAGTCCCAGCATTGCTATGGCAGTGTAAGGCAGCAGACAGAGCTCTGCTTTGACCCTGACTGGGATCGCCCATATGCCACTGATTTGGCCTTCAAAAGACAAAAAAAAAAAAAAGATAAACAATTACTTAAAAAGTACATTTCACATTCCAAACGATAGCATATTTTATCTTATCCAGGAAGCATGACCATAATTTACACCATAAGTGCAACAACAATATCCACATGACATCATCAGAGATTGCATCACTGTCACCACAGGGTGGCATTTTATCAGTGAAACATCTACAAAAAAAAAGTAGTAGAAAAAAAAATGGGTGTGATTTTCTCTAAAATCCTCAAACTGTTCTAGGTTATTTTTGCCTTTATCTCCACCCCTTTATATATCCCGATTCACACGTAGAGGTTGCTTTCTTCTTTTACACAAAGACAGGCTTAAATACAAATGCTGGCCTTTAACACCAAACCTCAGCCAGGTGAACAGGTCCCTTAAAGATATAGAATCTATTTGCTTAGCAGCTTCTTATGTTTCTCTTTTACTGTCATTCTGGAGAACATTCAGAAGAATTATTTTCAATCATACCAAGAGTCACCTCAGAGCCATCCTTGGAGTAGAAAGGACCCCACTTTGTCTTAAAAAGCAAGGTGCCATTGTTGCAGAGGGGAAAAGGAGGAGGGGCAGATGCCAAAGGAATCTCCCTGCTCACACGTGCACAGGCTTTCAGAGGGCAGGGTGCACCTGGTGCCGGCCAAAGGTGGCAAGAAGCCACTTGCTTGTGCTACAGCAGCCTGGACACTTCTTGTGCTGGCTATAGGTGTCCAGATCCTTCTGGTGGGGGCTATGGGCATCAAGTGGGTAAGTGAGATGTGGTGCCTCCTGAGTGATCTACAGGCAGTGCGGACAACCCAAAGCAGTCATCTCAGAAACCACAGGGAGTCAAGGCCTGCCACCGGTAGGGGTGTGTGATCAGGTCCAATCTCTGACCACAGTCACCTCAGAGGTCAGAAATCAGAGCGGGCACTACAACTGAGCACCACCCAGTATTGCAGTCAACACCCTGGCCATATAACCGCCCTGCAACTGTCAGTGCCAAATGCTCTGACAGTTGCACGGAAGAAGCACCCAGAAGGTTGAACACTGTCCTTTGCCAAGACCGTGTAACTAGGAGCAGTGGTGTACCATCTCCTGTGTGGGCTAAGAGGGACAGGGTGCTTCTTATAAGGGTCCTCAGTTGGGGGGGCAAACCACCAGAGGTGTGCATGGCCTGCTACCACTAGGGGTCCAGGAACAGACACCCCTTGTGGCCCTAATCACCACAGAGGGCACCTCAGAAGAGGTCATTGTGACCAAACACTACCTGTTTCTGCTCCAAGTTCTCTGGGAACTCACAAACCATGCCACTGCCACTGCCACTGCCACTGCCACTACCAAATGCTCTGGGCACCTCATGATTCTCCAAAAAGCTCATTATCACTCCCAAGGCCTTGAAACAAGGAGTAGCCTGTGCCACCTCCCTGCATGTACTTGCTGCTGCTAAGACCCCAGCAAGAAGGCACTACCAGCCCTACCCACTACCTCCCTCTCCCTGGAAATACACTCTGCACCCTCGGGATAATGGCCTGCTCACTCCCAAGATTGAGCCAGCAAGAATGCAATCCTCCATGCCCCAAATAAATGGTAACACCCCACAAAATACAAAGGGTTGCTCTTGCCTAGAAGTAACCCTCCAAGACTAGAGTTTGACTTCCCCAAACTCACAGAAAAAGAAAATCATAGACACGATGAAGAAGCCCAGGAACAATTCCCACGTAAGGTACAGGAGATTTCATGTGAAGCAGAAACAATGCAACAGACCTCTGTAGGCCAAAAGATACTGAGTTCAAAAGGGGTAGAGTGAATATATACTGAAGGAATGAAGGCTGAATATCAGGGATTTACGAGCACATTACAAACAGTCATGTCGATTACTTTCGAGAGGAATGAGGAAATTTAGGGGAAAATAGGGAAAAATTAGAAAAGTCTTTTGCAGATAGCCAAACTGGGCTAAAGGCACTAAAGGGCAGAGTGAAGAGTGCAGAGGAATGAATTAGTGACATGGAAGATAGCATAATGGAAATCACCCAATCAGGACAGCAGGCAGAAAACCACATGAAAACACATGAAAGCAACATAAGAGATCTATGGGGTAGCATAACAGGGGTCCATCTATGCATAATAGCAATTCAAGAGGCAGAAGAAAAAGAAAAGTGGATTGGAAATATATTGGAAGAAATTATGTCTCAAAATTTTCCCAAACTAAAGGAAACAGGTATCAAAATACAGTAATCACAGAAGGCACAAAACAGGCTGAACACAAATATGCCCACACCTAGACCTACTATAATGGAAATGGCCAAAGATAAAGAGAGGATTCTAAAGGCAGCAAGAGAAATACAACACATTAACTATAAGAGAACCCGCAAATCACCTAATTCCTCTACAGAAACACTACAGGCCTGAAGAAATTGGCAAGCTATACACAAATTCCAAAAGGAAAAACTCTGAAGCCTAGAGTACTCTTCCCAGCAAGACTATCATTTATTTATTTATTCATTTACATATGTTTTATTTATTTATTGAGTATCATTTGAACTGGAAAGGGAAACAGAGAATTTCTCCAACAAACAAAAGCTAAACGAGTACACCAATACTAAACCCATTCTAAAAAAATACAGAAATGGCTAAAAGAAGAAGAAGAAGAAGAAGAAGAAGAAGAAGCAGAAGAAGAAGAAGAAGAAGAAGGAGAAGAAGAAGAAGAAGAAGGAGAAAAAAGAAGACAGAACATATACAGATTGGAAAGCAGTCACTTAAATCAGCCAGCATACATCACCAAAACAAACAAACAAACAAAAATCTACTCGAAAAGTGATGAGAAACACAAGGAACACCAAAAGGACAAACTCGAAGATCTCAAAGAAGAAATTCAAAAGCATAGAGTGTAGGTAAGGAAGTATGAAAATATAGACACCTAATTTTAAATATCGTGTTGCAGCCTATATGACTACCAGGCTAATGCAAGCAGATGTAGGAAGTGGTTAACCTACTTGAAAACCAGGGAAACCACAAATCAAACCAAACATTACATTCATGAAAACTAAAAAGAAATGTATACAAGCATAAAATAAATGGAAATCATCAAAAAAAAAAGAATGAGGAAAAAAAAAAAAACCAAGGTAATACAACGAATCAACTGAAAAGCAAGGTTTAACATGGGAATAAATACATGTTTCTCAATAATTACCTTAAGGGTCAATGGACTGAATACTCTGATCAATAGACACAGAGCAGCAGATTGGATCAAAAAGCAAAAACATACAACCTGCTGTCTGCAAGAGACTCCCTTTAGAGCAAAGAACACGTATAGACTGAATGTGAGAGAATGGGACATCATATTTCAATGGTCAAGACAGGAAAGCAGGAGTTGTGATACGCATAGTAGAAAAAATAGACATTGAATCAAACAAAGGCCATAGAGAAAGATAAAGAAGGACACAATTTCAGAGAGCCCAGATGGTGAGAGAGTAGGGGGATTTGTTCACCTCTCCCACAGATGCAACAAAAAATACACATCTACATGTAAAATGACTCACACAGAACAGCAACTGAACGCGGGCCGAAGAACTGAAACCTCCAAAAATGGGAAGAATCTCTTGACACAACTGCATAAAGCAACAGAAAAGAGGAGAGAGAGAGAAGGGGCATCAGGACTGGACTCCTGAGAGGGAATGGTGAAAGAGAAAGGGAACCCACACCCTGGAAACTCACCGAACCTGCGGAAAGATCAGCTGAGTCCAAGGGATCTCCAAGATGCCACGAAAAGTGCATCAGCAGGTCAGAGGACTGAGAGGCAGTGTGAGAGCCACACAGATCATCAGAACCGCTGGCACAGGACCCAAAGACTGAGACGCTTTGGTGGGGACTGGGTGCCAAGCCCTAGGCTTTGGAGGTGAGTCCCTGGGAGCAGGCTGGGGTTGGTGGTGTGGAGACAGCATAAGAGATGAGGAAGTGGTGCCCCAGGGGTGAAGGGTTGCAAAGAGCTAAGGGCTGGGGACTGGAAAGCCACAAGAGAGGGAACCCAGGAGAAGGTCTGGGCCTGCAGGAGAGACATTGCACCATTGTTGGGAGTAGTGCACTTCCACCATGACAGGCACTGGCCAGCCCTGCATGCCCTCAGGAAGCCCTCCAATCTTGTGGCACAACCCATCAAGCCCTACCTGGCTTCAAGAAGTGCACTGCCAAGGCAGAACACTCTGGCCAGCCCCACCCAGCCTACGGAAGCTCCCCACCAGAGCAGCACAACCCAGCCACACTGACTGCCCACAGGAAGCACCTAGCCACGGCGGTGGGACCCGGACAGCCATGCATGCCCTCAGGAAGAGCCCAACCACCACCATGTGCCCTGACTGTGCCAAACTACATTTTGGCTTCCCCAAATTCACAGTAAAAGGAAAACACAAGCAAGAAGAGGAAGCTCAGCAAACATTCCCAGTTTATGCAACAGGAGAATTCACCTAAAACCTTCAACACTCAAACAGTCTGACAGACTTTGAGTTCAAACGACACAGAGTGACAATACTAAAGAGATTCAGAGAAGATAAGCACTGTAACTCAGACTCCATCAGAAAAGAAATAGAAAACATAAGGAGAAGCCAAGAAAATCTAGAAAGTTCATTTGTAGACCAACAATGTGAGCTAAGGGCAGTAAGGGCTGGAAGGAATAATGCAGGGGAAAGTATCAGTGATGTGGAAGATAGAAGAAAGCAAATCACCCAAACAGGACAGCAGACAGAAAACCAAATGAAAAAACCCTGAGAGCAATATAAGAGACCTATGGGATAACATAAAGTGGGCCAATCTGTGCATAGTAGGAATTCCAGAAGGAGAAGTAAAAGAAAAGATTATTGAAAACGTATTGGAAGAACTTATGTCTGGAATTATGCCCAGCCATGCGAAGTGCCCCACTGCCCTGACATGCCCTGGGAAACTCCTCACCACATTGGGAAATGCACCACGACCACAGTGGAAACTGGCCAGCCCTGCCTACCCTTGGGAAGTGCCCTGCTGCCATGGGGCAACTCGGCCAGCCCTGTCCACCCTTGGGAAGTGCTCCACTGCTACAGGTTGCCCCAGAAAGCCCCAGCTAGCCATGGGAAATGCACCTCCACCTCCATGGGCACCTGCCAGCCCCACCCACACTTGGGAAGCTCTCTCCACTGCAGAGCGAGCTGGCCAGCACTGACCACACTCAAGAAGCCCCCCACTGCCATGGAGCACCAGGGCAAGCACCGCCCATGCGCAGGGAGGGCAACTCCAATGTGGCAAGCCCTGGCCAGGCCCACCAGCCTTTGGGAAGAACCCACCTGCCATGGGGCAACCAGGCCAGGACTGCCCCCCTTTGGGAAGTGCTCTGCTGAATGGCATGCCCCAGGAATCCCCAGGCACATGTGGGAAGTTCACCTCCACCATGGTGCACACCTGACAGGCCCATCCACCCTCGGGCAGGGCCCTCTGCCATGGAGTGAACTGCCCGGTTCTGCGCACCCTCAGGAAGCAACTTTGTGCCACAGAGCAAGGAGGCCAGCCCCACCCACCCTTGGCAACTGATAAGCTGAGCACACTGAAAAGCACCGCATGCCCGCAGGATGCACTCTGCTGCCACTGAGCACCAGGGAAAGCCCTGCCCAACTGCAGGGCTGTGCCTCAACCACATCCTATACCATTCAGCCCCACCTGACCTCAGGAAGGGCCCCACTACTGCAGAGCACCCCAGCAAGCACATCCTGGCTGCAAGAAGTGAATGACCACAATGGTGCACAAAGGCCAACCATGCCTGGCCATGGGAAGAACCTAGGCTCAGCAGTGTGACCCAGCACACCATGCATGCCCTGCTGAAGTGCTCCGCCACCACGGTGCAGCCTCAACTGTGCCAAACTACACTCTGGCTTCCCCAAATTCACAGAAAATGGAAAACACAAGCAAGATGAGGAAGCTCAGAAAACATTCCCAGTTTACACAATGGCAGAATTCACATAAAATCTTCAACACTGAAGCAGTCTGACAGACTTGGAGTTCAAAAGGGAGACAGTGAAAAGACTGAAGGAATGAAGACAAGATATGAACAGGAATGCAGACGCCCTCAGAATGCTATGAGAAAACATAAGGAGGAGCCAAGCAAACCCAAAAAATTCATTTTCAGAGATACAAACGGAGCTAAGGGCAGTGAGGACCAGAATGAATAACGCAGAGGAATGAATTAGGGATGTGGAAGATAGATCAATGGCAATCAGCCAAACAGGAGAGCAGAAGGAAAACCAAATGGAAAAAGATGAAAGCCATATGAGACTTACGGTATAATAGAAAGTGGGCCAATCTTTGCGTAGTAGGAATTCCAGAAGGAGAAGAACAACAAGAGGGGGTGGAAAATATAGTTCAAGAAATTACCCCTGGAAGCTTTCTAAATCTAAAGGATTCTGACTTCAAGGAACAAGAAGCACAGAAGGCCCCAACAACTTGAACCCAAATAGAACCACACCAAGACATATAATAACAATGGCAAAAATTAAAGATAAAGAGAGGATTCTAAAGGCAGCGAGAGAAAAGCAAAATGTCAATTAAAAGCGAACCCCCATAAGGCTATCAGCTGATTTCTTCACAGAAACTCTACAGGCCAGGAGGGAATGGCAAGAGATATTTAAAGGACTGAAAGGAAAAAAAAAAATGCAACGTGGAATGCTCTATCCAGCAAGAATACCACTTAAAATAGAAGGGGAAGGAGGGAGGACAGATGGCGGAGGAGTAGGGGGACCCGCTCGCCCTCTCCCACAAACACAACAAAAGAAGCACATCTACAGAATAAATTACTTGCACAGAACAGCAACCAATCGCTGGCAGAGGAACCTATACTCCAATAAAGGCAAGAAGTTCGTGATATTACTGGGCAGAGCGGGAGAAAATCGGAGAGTGAGAGAAGGTGAATTCGAGTGGGACTGGCCCTCCCGAAAGGGGACTACGGAGGAGAAAGGCTTCCCGCACCCTGGAAAGTCACCTACCGGGGGAAAGATCAAAGAAACCGGAGAAATATCCAGATGCAGGGAAGAGTGTAGCAGTAAGTTGGAGTATTGAAAAGCCGATCAAGAACCCAACGGACCATCTGAACTATGGGCACAGTTACCAAAAATTGAGATGCCTGGGTTGGGGCTGGGCACCGAGACCTCAGCCCCGGAGGTTAGTCCCCATGCTGGGGGGGCAGGGCGGAGCGGAAACTGCTTGGGAGGTCTAGAAACCATTTGATGGGGCAGAGACTGCCTGGGAGACTAGAAAACAAAGCTGTTGCAGAGGAAGGGAACAATACTCTAGGGACGGGGAAGTGGAAAGCCACATCAGAGGGAACCTGGGAGAAGAGCCTGGTCTGCGCCCCTGCTAGGGAGGGGAGAGAAGGGGTGGGTCCCCATAGAATACCCCCCATGCCACAGCAATCTTACAGGCCCGCTAGCTAGCAGAAAGCTGTGCTTCCCAGTGCATTCCCTCCCCCCACCCCCACCACCCCCGCCACCCCCTACGCTCTCGCCTAACCTGGGGCTGCCTGCCATCCAGGAGGGCTGGCCTCAACAATTGCCTGAAGCCTACAACAGCAGGGGCTGTCCCTGCACAGGCCTGCTTGCCCTTTGGAGGGGCTACACTTCCACAGAGAAGCACCAAACACCACCAGCCCCCGAGAAAAAGCCTGCAGCCCAGAAAAGCTAGAACAAGCCTAGCCAGGCTGTGAATAGATCTGCCTAATTCTCAGATGGTTTTCCTGAGTCAGGCTACCCTGGGGAGGAGCCTCTTGGGTCTCCAATGGCACTGCTACCCGCCCAAGCCCCAAGGGGGTGCTGAGACCTAGTGGACCATCTGCAAAGGACTGCCAGCTTCAGGCAGGACCCCCTGCAGCCTAGAAAAGCTGCAACAAGCCAGGCAGAGTTGGGAAAAGATCTCAGATGGTTTTTCTGAGTTGGGCTGCCCCTGAGAGGAACCTCTTGGGTCTCTAATGGCCCTGCTATGCGCCCAAGCCCCCAGGGGGTGCTGAGACATAGCGGAACAGCTTCATAGGACTGCCAGCTCCAGGTAGGACTCCCTGCAGCCCAGAAAAGCTGCAACAAACCTGGCCGAGTCAGGAAAAGATCTCAGACAGTCTTTCTGAGTCGGGCTGCCCTGGGGAGGAGCCTCTTGGGTCTCCAATGGCCCTGCTACCCGACAAAGCCTCGAGGGGGTGCCCC
Source organism: Sus scrofa (assembly GCF_054392235.1). Taxonomy (NCBI): domain Eukaryota; kingdom Metazoa; phylum Chordata; class Mammalia; order Artiodactyla; family Suidae; genus Sus; species Sus scrofa. The sequence goes on from NC_139402.1 coordinate 13,498,383, forward strand.
ACTCCTGCAGAATAGATGCTCAGCACCACCCCCTGGAAGAGCCCCTGCAGCCTAGAAAAGCTGCAACAAGCTCAGCCAGATTGTGAAAAGACCCACCTACATTCTCAGGCTGTCCTTCTGAGTTGGGCTGCCCTAGGCGAGAGTCTCTTAGGTTCTCAGTGACCCAGATAGCTGCTCCAGCCCCCAGGAGGTGCTGCACTCCTGAGGAACAGCTGCCCAACACCGCCAACCCCCTGCCAGAACACCACAGCCTAAAAACACCAGAGCAAGCTCTGCATGACCAAGTGAAATCTGCTACCATCCTGGTGTGGATCTCCCAGTCCTGTCTGCCCTCAGGAAGCCCTCCTTTGCTTCAAAGAAACACTGTTAGCCTCATTAACACTCCAGAAAAGCCCCACTGCCTCAGAAAAGATTGACCAACAACACCAGCCCTCAGGAAATATTCCACAGCAGTGACAAGGCAAACACTGCCCGATACAGAGAGTACAACTGCCTCAGGAGAAAGAAAACAACAAGAAAGATGAAGAAGCTGAGAAACCACCCCCAGTCAAACCAACAGGAGAACTCACCTAAAACAGTCAGCAATGAAACAGATCTCTGCAGTCAGACAGACCTGGAGTTCAAAAGAGAAATAGTGAAAATACTGAAGGAATTAAGAGAAGATATGAACAGTAATGCGGACACCATCAGAAAGGAACTAGAAAATATAAGGAGGAGCCAAGAAAAACAAGAACATTCATTTGCAGTGATGCAAACTGAACTAAGGGCAGTAAAAACCAGAATGAATAATGCAGAAGAACGAATCAGTGATATGGAAGATAGAATAATGGAAATCACTCCATCCATTCAACAGACAGAAAACCGAATTAAAAAACTGGAAAGCAATATAAGAGATCTATGGGATAATATAAAGCGGGCCAATCTATGCATAATAGGAATTCCAGAAGGAGTAGAAAAAGATAAGGGCATGGAAAATATATTTGAAGAAATTATCGCTGGAAACTTCCCAAATCTAAAGGATACTGGATTCAAGATACAAGAAGCACAGAGGCCCCAAACAAACTGAACCCAAACAGACCCACACCAAGACACATCATAATAAAAATGGCAAAAGTTAGTGATAAAGAGAGGCTCCTAAAGGCAGCAAGAGAAAAACAGAATGTTCCCTACAAGGGAACCCCCATAAGAATATCAGCTGATTTCTCTACAGAAACACTACAGGCCAGGAGGGAATGGCAAGAGATATTTAAAGTGCTCAAAGGAAAAAATATGCAACCTAGAATACTCTATCCAGCAAGAATATCATTTAAAATAGAAGGGGAAATTCAATTTTTTTCCAGCAAACAAAAACGTAAAGAATACAGCAACACAAAACCCAGGTGAAAGGAAATATTGAAAGGGCTTCCCTAAACCAAAAAGAAAGGAAGGAAAGGGAAGAAAAAAGAAAAGAAAAGAAAAAAAAGAAGAAGAAGAAGAAGAGGAAGAACTAGGACTGAGGAAACCGCAATCAGAGAGCAGTCACTCAAATAAGCCAGCATACAGATTTAATCATGAACATGCTTCAAACAAAATAAAATTAAAAAGAAAAAAATAAAAAAGGGTCGTCAAAACCATAAAATGTGGACAAGGGATGTTAGGAAATAAATAACCCTTATTGTTTGTTTGTATGTTTCTCTTCTTAATTTTAATATAGTAATGAAGTGTTTGAACTAACAGGACCATCAGGCTAAAACACACAATTATGGGAAGGGGTTAGCATACTTAAAAAACAGGGCAACCACAAGCCAAAAGCAAATATTGCATTTGCAAAACATGAAAAAAAATACACTCAAGCAGATAAGATAACAACAAGAGACCATCCAACCAAAAAAAAAAAAAAAACAAAAACAAAAAAAAGAAAGGAAGAAAGGAAGAATGGAAGAATGGAGAACCATAGAATCAACTGGAACACGAGGTTCAATTGGCAATAAATAATCATCTATCAATTATCACCTTAAATGTCAATGGACTGAATACCCCAATCAAAAGACACAGAGTGGCTGAGTGGATAAAAAGGCAAAAACCTTCAATATGCTGCCTACAAGAAACTCACCTTAGGACAAAAGATACATATAGATTGAAAGTGAAAGGGTGGGGAAAAATATTTCACTCCAATAAACAAGACAGAAAAGCAGGAGTTGCAACACTCATATCAGACCAAATAGACTTTAAAACAAAAGACATAAAGAAAGACAAAGAAGGACACTATTTAATGATTAAGGGATCCATCCAAGGAGAGGATGTTACTATCATCAACATATATGCCCCAAATATAGGAGCACCCAGATACATACAGTAAATATTAACAGACATAAAGGGAGATATTGATGAGAATACAATCATAGTAGGAGACATTAATACCCCCCTCACATCAATGGACAGATCCTCTAGACAGAAAACCAATAAAGCAACAGAGATCCTAAAGGAAACAAGAGAAAAGGTAGACTTCATTGATATCTTCAGGACACTACATCGAAAAAAAAGCAGAATACACATTCTTCTCAAATGCTCATGGAACACTCTCAAGAATCCACCACATATTGGGACACAAAGCGAATCTCAATAAATTTAGGAGCGTAGAAATTATCTCAAGTATCTTCTCTGACCACAATGCCATGAAATTAGAACTCAACCATGAGAAAAGCAAAGAGAAAAAACCTACTCCATGGAGACTAAACAACATGCTACTAAAACACCAATGGGTCAATGAGGACATCAAGAAGGAAATTAAAAACTACCTTGAAACAAATGATAATGAAGACAAAACCTCTCAAAATCGATGGGATGCTGCGAAAGCAGTGCTCAGAGGGAAATTTATAGCAATACAGGCCTTTTTCAAAAAAGAAGACAGATCCCAAATTGACAACTTAACCCTCCACCTAAATGAATTAGAAAAAGAAGAACAAAAATGTCCTCAAGTCAGCAGAAGGAAGGAAATTATAAAGATCAAAGAAGAAATCAATAAAATAGAGACACAAAAATCAATAGAGAAAATTAATAAAACCAAGAGCTGGTTCTTTGAAAAGGTGAACAAAATTGACAAACCCCTGGCCAGACTCCCTAAAAAGAGGAGAGAAAGAACCCAAATAACCAAAATCATAAATGAAAAAGGAGAAATCACAACGGATACAGCAGAAATACAAAAAACCATAAGAGAATACTATGAACAACTATACGGCAACAAGTATGACAATCTGGAAGAAATGGACAATTTTCTAGAATCTTACAGCCTGCCAAAACTGAATCAAGTAGAAACAGACCAACTGAACAGACCAATCACTAGAAATGAAATTGAAGAGGTCATGAAATCACTCCCTACAAATAAAAGTCCAGGACCAGATGGCTTCACAGGTGAATTTTATCAAACATATAAAGAGGAATTGGTGCCCATCCTCCTTAAACTCTTTCAAAATGTTGAAGAAGAAGGAATACTCCCATAGACATTCTATGAGGCCACATCACCCTCATTCCAAAACCAGACAGGGATACCACCAAAAAAGAAAACTATTGCCCAATATCATTGATGAATATAGATGCAAATCCTCAACAAATCTTAGCCAACCGAATCCAACAACATACCAAAAAAATTATACACCATGACCAGGTTGGGTTCATCCCAGGTTCACAAGGATGGTTCAACATATGCAAATCAATCAGCATCATACACCACATTAACAAAAAAAAAAGTCAAAAATCATATGAATCAACATTCATATGATAACATTTGATAAAGTTCAACATCCATTCATGATCAAGAACCTCGCAAAAGTGGTATACAGGGAACATTCCTGAATATAATCAAAGCCATTTATGAGAAACCCACAGCAAATATAATCCTCAATGGGGAAAAACTGAAAGCCTTCTCACTCCAATCTGGAAGCAGACAGGGATGCCCACTCTCACCACTGCTCTTCAGCATCGTTTTGGAAGTCCTAGCCACAGCAATTAGACAAACAAAAGAAATCAAAGGCATCCATATAGGAAGAGAAGAGATCAAACTGTCACTGTATGCAGATGACATGATACTATACCTAGAAAACCCTAAGCACTCAACCCATAAACTCCTTGAACTGATTAATACATTCTGCAAAAGAGCAGGATATAAGATGAACATTCAGAAGTCAGTTGCATTTCTGTATACCCCAGCAATGAAACATTAGAAAAGGAATACAAAAAATACGATACCTTTTAAAATTGTACCTCACAAAATCAAATACCTCAGAATAAACCTGACCAAGGAGGTAAAGGACCTATATGCCGAGAACTATAAAATTTTAATCAAAGAAATCAAAGATGTAAAGAAATGGAAAGATATTCCATGTTCCTGGATTGGGAAAATCCATATTGTAAAAATGGCCTTACTACCCAAAGCAATCTACAGATTCAAGGCAATCCCTATCAAATTCCCCAGGACATTTTTCACAGAACTAGAACTAACAATCCAAACGTTTATATGGAACCACAAAAGACCCAGAATCGCCAAAGCAATCCTGAGAAACAAAAACCAAGCAGGAGGCATAACTCTCCCAGACTTCAAGAAATACTACAAAGCCACAGTCATCAAATCAGTGTGGTACTAGTATCAAAACAGACAGTCAGACCAATGGAACAGAAGAGAGAACCCGGAAATAAACCCTGACACCTATGGTCAATTAATCTTGGACAAGGGAAGCAAGAACATAAAATGGGAAAAAGAAAGTCTATTCAGCAAGCATTGCTGGGAAACCGGGACAGCTGCATGCAAAGCAATGAAACTAGAACACACCCTCATACCATGCAAAAAAGAAACTCCAAATGGCTGAAACACTTAAATATACAACAGGACACCATCAAACTCCTAGAAGAAAACATAGACAAAACACTCTCTGACATCAACATCATGAATATTTTCTCAGGTCAGTCTCCCAAAGCAATAGAAATTAGAGCAAAAATAAACCCATGGGACCTCATCAAACTGAAATGCTTTTGCACAGCAAAGGAAACCCAAAAGAAAACAAAAAGACAACTTACAGAATGGGAGAAAATAGTTTCAAATGATGCAACGGACAAGGGCTTAATCTCTAGAACTTATACATCTCAACAGTAAAAAAACCCAATCAATCAATGGATACATTGGCAAAAGACCTGAATAGACATTTCTCCAAGGAAGATATATATATGGCCAGCAAACACATGAAAAAAGGCTTAACATCATTGATTATAAGAGAAATGCAAATCAAAACTACCATGAGATACCACCTCACACCAGTCAGAATGGCCATCATTAATAAATCCACAAATAACAAGTGCTGGAGGGGCTGTGCAGAAAAGGGAACCCTCCTGCACAGTTGGTGAGAATGTAAACTGGTACAGCCACTATGGAGAACAGTTTGGAGATACCTTAGTAATCTATACATAGAACTTCCATATGACACCACAATCCCACTCTTGGGCATCTATCCGGACAAAACTCTACTTAAAAGAGACACATGCACCCGCATGTTCATTGCAACACTATTCACAATAGCCAGGACATGGAAACAACCTAAATGTCCATCGACAGATGATTGGATTCCGAAGATGTGGTGTATATATACACAATGGAATACTACTCAGCCATAAAAAAGAATGACACAATGCCAGTTGAAGCAACATGGATGGAGCTAGAGAATCTCATCCTGAGTGAAATGAGCCAGAAAGACAAAGACAAATACCATATGATATCACTTATAACTGGAATCTAATATCCAGCACAAATGAATATCTCCTCAGAAAAGAAAATCATGGACTTGGAGAAGAGACTTGTTGCTGCGTGATGGGAGGGGGAGGAAGTGGGAGGGATCGGGAGCTTGGGCTTATCAGACACAACTTAGATTAGATTTACAAGGAGATCCTGCTGAATAGCATTGAGAACTATGTCTAGATACTCATGTTGCAACAGAAGAAAGGGTGGGGGAAAAATGTAATTGTAATGTATATATGAAAGGATAACCTGACCCCCTTGCTGTACAGTGGGAAAATAAAATAAAATAAAAGGAAATATAAATAAAATGAAAAAGATGAAAGAACCGCAAAACCTAAATTTGACTGAAGAAAGGAAATAATAAAAGCCAAAGAGGAAATCAATTAAATAGAGTTTCAAAAATGATAGACACAATCAATCAAATAAAATGCTGGTTCTTTGAAAAGGTCTACATATAGGCAAACCTCTGGCTAGTCTCACCAAAAAGATGAGAGAAATAACCCAAAGAAACGAAATCAGAAATGGAAAAGGTAAGTCCAATGTATAGTAAAGAAATACAAAAAATGAGAGAATATTATGAGCAATTGTCTGTCGACAAATTTGACAACCTGGAAGACAACTTTCTAGATTCTTACATCCTGCCAAAAGTGAACTGAAAAGAAATAGATCAACTGAACAGAGCAATCACTAGAGACAAAATTGAACATGTTATAAAAACACTACTTACAAAAGAAATCCCGGACCAGATGGCTTCCCAGGAAAATTACACCAAACACACAAAGAGGAAATTATACACATCCTCCTTAAAATTTTTCAAAATTTGAGGAAGAAGGAACACTTCCAAAGACATTCTATGATGCCAACAGCAGCTTAATTACCAAGACAGACAAAAATACCACCAAAAAAGAAAACTACAGGCCTATAAATTTGACGAATGTAGATGCAAAAAATTCTCAACAAAAGTTTAACCATCCAAATGCACAAAACATATCAGAAAGGTCACACACCATGACCAGCTGCGATTCACCCCAGGTGCACAGGGATGGTTCAACATATCAATCAGTGTCAAATCAATCAGCCATACACCACATTAACAAAAGAAAAGTCAAAAACAACATGATCATCTCAATAGATGCAGAAAAAGCATTTGACAAAGTCCAACAGCCCTTCATGATAAAAACTCTTACCTAAGTAGGTATAGAGGGAACACTCCTTAACATAATTAAAGCCATTTATGACAAACCCACGGCCCATATATAATACTCAATGCAGAAAAGCTGAAAACTTTTCCACCAAAATCTAGAACAAGATAAGTATGTCCACTATCACCACTGTTATTCAACATTTTACTGGAAGGGCTAGCCACATCAATCAGACAAATCAAAGAAATGAAAGGCATCCAAGTAGGAAGAGAAGCGATAAAACTGTCACTGGATGCAGATGTCATGATACTATGCGTAGAAAACCCAAAAGACAACACAAAAACTACTTTGAACTGATCAACAAAGTCAGCAACGTAGCAGGATATATGATCCATATTCAGAAATCAGTCACATTTCTGTATACTAATAATGAAACTTTAGAAGAGGAATACAAAAACACAATACCTTTTATAATTGCACTCCAAGAAACCAAATACCTGGGAATACACCTGAACAAGGATGTAAAGCACTTATATGCTGAGAACTATAAAACATTAAACAAGGAAACTAAAAGAGATGTAAAGAAATGGAAAGACAGTCCGTGATCCTGGGTTGGAGAAATTAATTTTGTACAAATGGATACACTACCACCCAAAGCAATCTTCAGATTCAATACAATCCCTATCAAATGACCTATGACATTTTCACAGAACCAGAACAAACAATCCAAAACTTTGTATGGAACCACAGAAAGCCCAGAATTGCCAAAGCAGTTCTGAAGAACAAAAACCAAGCGGGAGGCATAACTTTCCCAGAATTCATGCAATATTACAAAGCCTCAGTCATCAAGACAGTGTGGTCCTGGTACCAAAACAGAAATATAGACCAATGCAACAGACTAGAGAACCAAGAAATTAACCCAGACACCTATGGTCCAACTAATATTTGACGAAGGATGCGAGAACATAAAATGGGAAAAATACAGTCTTTTCAGCAAGCATTGCTGGGAAGCCTGAACAGCTGCATGTAAATCAATGAAACTAGAACATGCCCTCACACTACATAAGAAAATAAGCTGAAAAAAGGCGTAAAGACTTAAATATAAGAAAATAAACCATCAAAATCCTGGAAGAGAACATAGGCAAATGCTCTCTGACATCAACCTCATGGATATGTTCTCAGGTCAGTGTCCCAAAGCAATGGAATTAAGAGCAGAAATAAGTCAATAGGACCTAATAAAACCTACAAGTTTGGCACAGAAAAGGAATCCAAAAAGAAAACGAAAAGACAACTTGCGGAATGGGAGAAAATAGACACAAATGATGCCACCGATGAGTCTTAATGTCTAGAATATACAAGCAACGTACACCACTAAACAGCAAAAACAACAACTCAATGGAAAAATTGGCAAAAGACCTGAACAGACATTTTCCCAAGGAAGATGTACAAATGGCCAACAAGCACATGAAAAAATGCTCAACATCACTGATTATTAGAGACATGAAAATGAGAACTCCCATGAGACACCACCTCTCACCAGTCTGAATGGCTGTCACTAATACATCCACAAATAACAAATGCTGGATGGGGCATGGGGAAAAGGGAACCCTCCTGCACTGTTGGTGGGAATGTGAACTGGTAAAACCACTATGGAGAACAGTATGGAGGTATCTTAGAAGTCTTACATAGAACTACCATATGACCCAGCAATCCCATGTTTGCACATACATCCAGACAAAACTCTACTTAAAAAACACAGGCACTCAAATGTACATTGCATCTCTATTCACAATAGCCAAGGCATGGAAACAACCCAAATGTCCATTGACAGATGACTTGCTTAGGAAGATATGGTAGATATACAAAATGGAACACTACTCAGTCATAAAAAAGAACAAAATAATGCCATTTGTGGCAACATGGATGGAACTAGAGACTCTCATGCAGAGTGAAGTAAGTCAGAAAGAGAAAGACAGATACCGTGTGATATCATTTATATCTGGAACCTAATATAAGGCACAAATGTACTTCACGAACTTGCAGAATAGTTTTGTTATTGCCATGGGGGAGGGATTGGGTAGGTTGGGAGCTTGGGGTTAATAAATATAAACTTTGCCTCTGGAATTGATGAGTAAAGAGATCCTGCTCTGCAGCACTGGCACCTATGTCTAGTCATTTCTGATGGAGCATGACAATATGTGAAAATAGAATTTGTACATGTATGCGTAACTGGGTCAAAATTATGTACCATAGAAAAATTTATTTTGGGGGAAGAACTATTAAAATTATCATTACCATCATCAATTAAAGACTATGTAAGGGGTTTAAACATCTACACAAGTGATCTTGTTTTGTTCCATCTGTCAGAATCCCAATTTGAATCCACTGTCTCTCATTGCAATTTGAACCCACAGTTGTGGGTTCTTCATGGCTGAAGCTTTGGAATGGGAAATCTGAGGTTCCTGTTTTGTGTATTTTGTGTGTGTTGTGCATGTACCACTTTGCCAAAATTACTTCATCAAAAATCTGTAATTCTCAAAATACATAAGGTAAGTTAATTTTGGATTTGCATGAACAGGAAAATATTCAGTATTAAATTAACATTTGATGTTAAAGTTAAAATTTTTTGATTTAACTTATTGCACAGGTCTTCAGAGTCATCAACATAAGTACAATAACATATTGTACCTAGGTTTGATAAAAGTCAAATCAGATACTGAGACTTCAGTTACGAAGAAGAGACTACAACATCACTTAAGACTATGATTGGTATTTTGGTGCTGTGCTGAGATATTCCTTCTGTACCAGGAAAAATGTGCTTTTAGAAATGATAAAAAGTCCATCCAGAAAAGTTTGATGGATTTTGCAGTAAAGAAGGGAGGAGGAATGGAATTGCATTTTACCAGGGGAACAGAAAGTAAGTGTCTTATAGCTTAGTATTTTGAATGGAACGGTAGCAGACAGAATAATATGGATGCAGAAAGTGATGGTAGTTTTATGGGAAGTGGACAGTGAGAAAGGACTTTTGTGCTTGGTCAGAACTGACTGCATTGGGAATTCACGTTAATGAAGTAAACTAATTTTAAAGGTAAGCTAGTGCAAAACTTGAATTTAGTTTCTGTCTCTCTGTTAAAAGAAGGTTTTACTAACTTTCTTAATCTTAGCTTTTGATAACAGGTTACATGAATTTGCTGGTCTTTAATTTGCATTTGCTTTTGAAATCCTTTGTTACTTTTGTTGAATGAGTAAGTAATGTTAAACAATAAAGTATGACTCTATTTGATCAGGTGTTTTAAATTTTTCTTCTGTGTGTGTTTGTGTTTATATATATAAATATATATGTTATTTTTTTGCAAACTTATGAAGTGTAACTTACAGGGGACAATTTGTGCAATGAAATGTATGAACAAAATCAATAGGATTATGGCTCAAAAATTAACCCCTCATGGTCAGACTTGCCATCCTGATGCCCTTGTGTGCATGCTAACAGTCTGCCCTTATAGCAGGGAAGTTAATATAGGTAAACAATAGGAGTTCCCATTGTGGAGCAGTGGTTAATGAATCTGACTAGGAACCATGAGGTTGCACATTCAGTCCCTGGCCTTGCTCAGTGGGTTGAGAATCCGGCATTGCTTTGAGGTATGGTGTAGGTTGCAGATGCGGCTCGGACCCCATATTGCTGTGGCTCTGGCATAGGCTGGTGGCTATAGCTCCAATTAGACCCCTGGCCTGAGAACCACCATATGCCATGGGAACAGCTCTAGAAAAGGCAAAAAGATTAAAAAAAGGTAAACAATACCTATGAATTAAAGAGCCAGGATTATGGGAACTACAAGAGGTGACTTGGTTCTTCCTGGCTCCTAGGCAAACCCAATAATGAAGAAGAAATACTTAGGAAATGTGTTTCCCATTTTCGGGTATAACTTCTACAATTCTAAAGCGACCATATTTGCTGAAAAATGAAGATCCGTTTAGAGCAAAACCTTGTGATTCATATTCTAGTTCTGTGTTTCGAGGTTAGGGTTCACTTTCTAAAACTAACTTCCCAAAGAGTTCTTTGATGCTATGTGACAATATTTCAAAGTTTAGCTGGATTAATCAGAAAATATTCTAAGCTTGGGAAACTGATTGCTGTAATCTGCCTCTGGGAGAATATCAGATGCCCCATGATAACCAGGGGGCTAGACACTCTGGAAAAGTATCATTTAAAGGGTTGTCTCCAGGCTAGATGAAAGTTCCCTTATCAGGAATTCTTAAGCCATATATGCTCTAATAATGTGAATAAAATAACTCTGAAATTGATATTTCTCACGTAGGAAGGGCCTCTACATTGCATTGGTCTACAGAGAGAACTACTGACTTCAAAGTCACCTTATAACAAGGCCCTAATAACAAAACACCCAGGGCTGGACAAAATGAAAACACCATCAGAAGTATACCACTATCCCAAGATTGCCACACCTGACCCATGTTGTTGTTTGTTTTCCTACTGATTTAAATTGATGGGTTTCTCCCTCCAAGGCTCTTATTATTTATGATCCTTGGTGGGATCACCTCACCTGGCAATATAATACCTGCCCTCACAAGGGCAGAAATATGATTTCATCTATGCTAATAAAGCTCAATAAATAAGAATTGAAACTTTAGCCAATTGACATAACTTCTAATTTAATTTATTAATTATATTATTAAATCTATACTAATCTAAATATTAAGATTCCTTGTATTGGGAACACTTAAACCATCTAGGGAAAAACAGGGTAAGAACACTGGGCAAACCAGTATAAAACTTCCTTTAAAGGTAAGAGACAGACCAATCCACCTCAACAGGGTAATACTGGTCTGTTCTGGGTGAAGCTTTTCAATTTTTACTTATGACATTACCAATTCTTCTTTCTATATAATATTTTAATGGACCACAAATATCTTATATTATTTTTTGACTCCTTATCCAAAGAGGTTTTATGTTTATTTTATTTCCCCAATACATCATTATATTTTCTACTATACAGCATTGTGAGCCAGTTATACACACAGGTGTACCCTATTTTCTCACATTGTCATGCTCCATCGTAAGCAAATAGACATAGTTCCCAGTGCTACACTGCAGGATCTCACTGCTCATCCATTCCAAAGGCAATAGTCTACATCAATTAACCCCAAGCTCCCACTCACTCCCACTCCCTCCCTTCTGCCTCCTGAACCCCCTTGAATCATACATCCATTCTCAAAGTCCATGTTTTTCTTTTCTGTGGAAAGCTTCATTTCCGCTGTATAGTAGCTTGCAGATATCAGTGATATCATATGGTATTTGTCTTTCTCTTTGTGAATTCCTTCTCTCAGCATGAGTGTCTCTGTGTTATTTTTATTCACTGTTTTCAGAAAATTGCTATTTCCTGCATTTCCAATGTGTGCCTGAATCCCTGAAAATGATAGACCGTTCCATGTGAGATCGGTGACCTCTAAGTATGGGAAAGTGCAACAAGAAGGAATATTTTCCTGGACCGTAATAGACTAGCAAGACAGGTGGTCCAGAGACCTTTGGCTACTCCTAACATGGCCTTGTCCAGTATTAGCACATTGAGTGGCCTATCTGTGAACTCTTGGCCAGAATGAGGGATGTTCATTCCTAGCACCGTGGGATGAAATGGTCATGAAATGCCTCTCAAAACTATGGGCAAATGTTTGACCATGGGGGCTTATGGCCAACTGTGACCTCAAGTATAGCACTTGCCTTCAGGCTCTTCTTGGAGTAAAACTTGAGCCACAGCAGCTGTTTCCCTGCAGCACCTGCTGAGCAGAGCTCAGGGAGGAGACCAGAAGAGAGGCACACGTCTTCAGACAGTTCGATTTCAGGTGAGCATTTCTATGGCCCCAAATTCTTTCCTCTTCTCTCATCTAGAAATACAGAGATCATTAACCATGGCATCTGCATGGGCCAGTAGGGAGAAAAGGCAGAATGGACTAGCTGTGGGCCAGACATCCAAGGAAGACGAGGAAATATTTCAGGAGTAATTTTAGGCAAGCCTTGTCTGGCTAAGATCTTAGGGTTTATGTGCTCTGTCAGATATGATGCCACCAACACTTCTCAAAGCAGCATCAGCTGGCAGCGGCAACCTTACATTTTCAAGGTCTCCTCATACAGCAACAGAAAGGAGACAACATGCGTTATGACCAATAGCTCCTGTGATTTATGGGTTAATACCACACCAAGTGTTAAAACCTCCTCAGATAAAACGGAAGCCCTCCTTCAACAATACTGGTATCAACCTACATCCTAAACTCCTATTTAAACTCATTTTTCTTTACTTCCCAACCTCTACGGTAGCTGGTACCATGTCCATCCACCCAGTACTTGTCACCCCAGGCCAGCAGGAAGCAGATAGAGAAGAGTAGATGGTCACCCCTATCCCATATAATGGAAGGCTTGAATGACAGGTTTCCAGGAGGATGGAGACAGACCCCCATACACCCCAACCGCTGCAGTTCACCTGAGAGACTTGCTGTGGACACCCCCTCCCAGTATGTGGATGCTCAAGTTGGGCAGCAAGAAACAATGACCTGTGGGAAACAACTGCCTGCAGAGCTTAACCTCTTACAGGGAGTAACTGCTCTATATCATGGGACTCAAGCCGTTACACCTCCCTTGACCTTCCCCTCCTTCTTCATTGTCCCTGCAACAGATTCCCAGCATGGACTTCATCCACGGATTCCCACCACAGGTGCTTTGTAAGCTTAACACCTCCTTGCAGTCAAGGCTGATGCCATCTAGAGTTCAGACCCTCACTTTCTGATGCCCTAGTGAATACCAATTGGCCTTGTGAATTCCTCTCTCAGCCATCCAAAGGAGAAAATATTAGGAATATTGTTTAACACACAGACTACTTACGTAGGATACACAGAAAACTCTATGTGCTAAAATTAGTGATAGCAAATCACTGTCAGTTTTTAACAATGTGAAAACATTGTGTATGAATTTTAATGTATTCAATGCAATGGCATATATTATCTTCAGAATGTTGTACACCCATCACTTCTCCAGTTGTGAAATATTGGCCTCAATCCACAAGGAAATCTCATATCCCTTTGGATGGTGCTTCCCAAAATTTCCTCTCCTAACCACAGCATTTATCCCTCTTTCTATATCTCCATGGCTATAGATATTTTGCTTGGTGCCCAGGGATCTTCCGTGTCTTGCTTAGTGATAAAGGTTGTGTTTTTGTGTGTGTGTGTGTTTGTTTCCTTTATTTCTTTTTTTTAATTTTTATTTTATGGACTGCACCCGGGGCATGCAGAATTTCCCAGGCCAGGGATTGAACCCAGATCACAGCGGTGACAACAACAGATTCTTAACAAGCTAGCTGCCAGGGAAATCCTGGCTAAGATTTTTCTGAATACAGATGCGGCATAGATTCTAGTTATAAACTGGGAAGTGATACATACCATATGTTTCACTTTACTGGTTTTTTTGGTCCCATTTTCCAGGCCTTAATAACAGGCACCAAATGTGTATGTTTATAATAGGGAATTTATGTTTACTTCTGGGATGAAATGGATTTATTTATGTGATGGGTTTTCTTATTTATTAAAAAGATTCCATTGGAATGGGATTTTGCTGACCTCACTTTTGTTAGGGGGGTTACTGTTTAAGTAAGGAGCTCATATTTTATGTTAACTGGACCAATTTCATAGGAAAGTAAGCACTGACTGAAGGTTAGGCTCCGATTGCTAGGAGACCTGTCATCTGACAGCTACTTAGCTTAGCAACCATTGTGATGCATGGGCGATTTTATCTCTGTAGGCTTACCAAAGCAGCATTTAAAACTGCAGAGTTCAAAAGGCATGCTGTTGAGAAGAGTAGCTGCAGAGAAACTAATCTGAGATGGCACATGCTCCTTCAGAAATTCAACCTGTGTCTCCTAAAGATGCACCAACTGGTTCAGAATCCTCCATTACATCTCCAAGGTGTGATAACTCAATCACTGGGGACTTGGACTTGAGGTCTCAGATTGAAGAAAAGGCTTTTCGGGCTTTGTCTGAAGGCTCCCTGATAAAAAAGCCATGTCGCACATTGTGTGCCTCTGAACCAGATGAAGACGATGATTTTCTTCCTCTGCCCTTTCCCAGAAAACTTTGGAAAACTGCTGAAAGTGATCACTTTAAGTCCACTTGGTGGGAAGCAAATGGAACCTTGATAGTGATTAATGAAGAACGCGTCAAGAAAGAAGTTCTGGAGAGAAAGGGTCCGTTCAGAATATTTGAAACTGAGAGTATGAAAAGCTTAGTTTGACAGCTTAACCTTTATGCATTTAATAAGTTGCAAAGGAATTTTCAAAGATCTGCCTCACTAGCTGACTTTCTGGCAGAAGAAAATGAAGTCTCTGCTCGGAACAAGGCATTAAGAAATTTCCAGTTACTACTTATAGAGGGAGTGTATAAAATTCTCTTTGGACATGTGCAAATATGTCCATCCATATAGGGTCAAAGTAGACCTTGAAAGTGGGATGAAGTACTGTTCCATTTTTATTATGATGATTATTTTTTGTCTTTTTGCCATTTCCTGAGCCACTCCCATGGCATATGGTGGTTCCCAGGCCAGGGGTTGAATTGGAGCTATAGCCCCCGTCCTACGCCAGAGCCACAGCAATGTGGGATCCAAGCCACATCTACAAAGTACACCATAGCTCATGGCAACACCAGATCCTTAACCCACTGAGCAAGGCCAGGAATCAAACCCGCAAACCCATGGTTCCAAGGCGGATGCGTTAACCACTGTGCCACGACAGGAACATCCATGCTCAACATTTTTAAATTGAGGATGGCTTGGTCATAAAATATTTGGGATGATAAATCATTGTCCTAGCCTCCTTGAGGCTTGTCAATGAACCTCAAAAAATGCAGGTCACAGAGCCTAATACTATTACTGTAAATATACCAGACATTTTTCCTTGAGGGCAATAGTTGGCTGTGACCACTAAGAACATTTTTGAAAATATTAGCAGTGGACGTGTATTGTCTCATGATATTAACTCCATATGATGCAAAGAGTCAGATATTATGGCTTCTGTCTCCTCGTCTCCTTGTTTCAAATACCATTAAATAAATTTCTCCTTGGTTTTAGCTGCAGTTCTACCATAATCCAAACTTTAAATGAGGCTGTCCTCAACTGTTGGTAAGGAGGAAAAGAAGAGTCACGTATAAAAATGCTTCTCCAGTATTGGCTTCTCTACGTCAAGGTTGCAGCAAGAAGCACTCTAGAACAGGGCATAAGGTGGATAATCATAATTCTGATTTTGAAGCAGAAACTCGTGGAGAAAATGCATTTTCAACCTCCACAAATTTACATGTGCCTTTAGTAAGAAGGCCTTCTACCAGCCAGAGAATTTCTAATACAACTACCCCCATGAGAAGTGACGTTTCTTCTACATCATCAGCATCAGCAGACCACAGGACAAACTGTCGTGGCTCAACATGCTACTTTAAATCAGTTGACCACGTTTCATACGCACTCACAAAAGAAGCTACTCTCCAGCAAGTGGCCACCTTGTGAATTTCATTACAACTACCACTTCCATGTCTCAGTACCACCTTATTTCTCCCTTCCCGAGTGGTTATTTTGGAATGACGGTGAAGCCGTCCCCTTTTCCAACCAGATATCTGAATATAGCACCAAGAGAGGGCCCTTTGTCTAACCCTCAACCAGCCAACCATCCGTGGTTCCCAATGCCAATGGCCACTGATACCTCTGCTGCCTCTCTCTCAAGGCCAATACCTCCATCCTCTTCATTATTTGAACACCATCCTAATTTTGACCTAACAACGGTCTATAGATTCTGCAGGATAGTGAAGATGAACATTTATGCTTGCAAATGTCAACAATTTCCTGCAATTCCTTTATTTCAAAGATAAATTTATATGTTCATGTTCATAGTTGCAATTACTTCATTTATGAAACAATTAAGGGCTGTGTTTCTTTTTCTAAAATGATGTTTATTTTTTCTATCATAGCTTGTTTCCCATGTTCTGTCAAGTCTCTACTGTTGAGCAAAGTGACCCAGGCACACACCACCCCAACCACCCAAGACCCACACCCATACACGTATGTATCCTTTTTTTTTTTCACATAACCCTCCTTTGTGCTCCATCAAAAGTGACTAGATGTAGTTTCCATTGATTTACAGCATGATCTCATTGCATACCCACTCCACATGCAATACTTTGCACCTTTTCTAACTCCCGATTTCCAGTCCATCACAATCCTGCCCCCTCCCCTTTGGCAATCCAGACACTGTTGCCCACGTTTATGAGTTTCGTTCAGGTGGAAAGTTCCACTTGTGCCATCTGTTACAGTCCACACATATGTGATATCGTATTGTATTCGCCTTCCTCTTTCTGAGTAACTTCACTTAGCATGATCTTCTCTAATTCCAGCCATGTTGCTGCAAATGGCATTACTTTGTTCTTTTTTATGGCTGAGTCGGGGTTCCATTGTGTATATGTGTGTATATATGGAACACGCACACCACATCTTAATCCAATCTTCTAAATGGACATTTAGGTTATTTCCCTGTCTTGGCTCTTGTGGACAGTGATGCAATGAACATACATGTGCATGTGTCTTTTTCAAGGGAAGTTTGTTTTCAGCTGTATGCCCAAGAGTGGGATTTCTGGGTCGGTCAGGTATTAGTGCTATATTTACTTTTCTGAAGTATTTCCATGGTGGTTTCCTTAATGGTTGTAACAATTGACATTCCTTTCATCAGTGTAGGAGAGTTTCCTTTTCTTCACACCCACTCCAGCATTTTTTTTTATGTGTGGACTTGTTAAGGATGGCCATTCTGACAGGTGAGAAAGGTACCTCATAGTACTTTGTATTTTCATTTCCCTAAGAAACAATGATATTTAGAATTTTTTTATGTGCTTTCTGACTATCAGTATATATATTCTTTCGTGGAATGTCTATGCAGGTCTTTTGCCCCCTATTCCATTGGGTTGTTGGCTTTTTTGTGGTTGAATTGTATAAGGTGTTTGTATATTTTAGAGATTAATCCCTTTTTAGTTGCATGGTCAGAAACAATTTTCTCCCATTGTAAGTTGTCCTTTTGTCTTTTTAGTGGTTTTCAATGCCAGATTGTTTTGTGGTTTTTCCATATTTGAAAATTTTAGTAGTTAGATAGGAATATTTGACATGCTTTCTTGATAATAACGGTTTCAAAAAAGAAAATGCAACTAAGGAAAAAGACAGTGGGAGTTAAGTGATTTCTGAAATAGTCCAGGTTGTACTGAATGGATGCCTAAATTAAGATGGTAGGGAAAGAGGGGCAGATGAAGTTCAGTTTTGAAAGGGAAAATACATATTCTTTATGTAGCATTTTCTCAGCTGCATTATACTCTGTTATTTCAAAGGGAACTTGGATCTTACCTGAAAAGATTGTCTTCATTACAAAAATAAATAAATAAATTTCATGGGGTTCCCACCATGGCTAAGAAGTTAACAAACTGAACTAGTGCTGATGAGGAAGTGGCTTCAACCCCTGGCCTCACTCAGGGGGTTTTAAAGACGCAGAGTTGCCATGAGCTGTGATCAAAGTGCAGATGTTGCTCAGTTCTAGCATTGCTATGGCTGTTTTAGGCCAGCAGACACAGCTCTGGTTTGACCCCTAGCCTGGGATCCTCCATATGCCAAATGTATGGCCCTATAAAGACAAAAAGAAAAAGATAAGCATAAGTTAGAAAATACACTTCATACTCCAAACTACAGCATAGTTTAGCTTCCCCAGGACCCATGTCCATAAGTGCACCATAACTGCAATAATGAAGGCCAATGACATAATCAGCGATTGCATCACCATCAGCACATGGTGGTAGTTTCAAATGAAACATTTACCAAACAAACAAACAAAAAACGAGGGGGTATCATTATTGCTTTAAAATCCTCAAACTCTCCAGGTTAGGTGTGCCTTTATTTCCTCCCCTTTATATTTCCTGCTGCACACTTATAAGTTGTGTTCTTTTATTCCACAAAGAGAGGCTTAAATAATTATACTGGTCTTTAATGCCAAACCTTAGCATGGCTAACAAATCCGTTGAAGATGTAGAATCTGTCTGACCTGGCAGCTTCATGTTTCAGTTTCGCCATCGACAGATTACTGGACTGGGATAATATGGATATGTGTACACAGGGCAATACTACTCCCCTTAAAAAGAATGAAATAATGCCATTTGCAGCAAGATGGGGTGGAATTAGAGACCCTCATCCTGAGCGAAGTAAGGCAGAAAGAGGAAGACAAATACCACATGATGTCACTTATAATTGGTATCTACTATACAGCACAGATGATCATTTCCACAGAAAAGAGAATCATACACCTAGAGGATAAATTCGTGCTTACCAAGCAGAGGGGGCGGGAGTGGAATGGTTTGGGAGCTTGTGGTTCATAGAGTCAGACAACTGCCTTGGGATGGATGAACAATGAGACCATGCTGGGTAGCACTGAGAACTATGTCTAGGCACTTAGGATGAAGCATGACTGTGTAAGAAAGAGAATGTATACATGTATGTGTAACTGGGTTACCATGCTATAGAGTACAAAATCGAAAGAATGCTATAAACCAGTTCTAATGGAAAAAAATGTTTATATCATTATATAAATATAAAGTAAAATAAAATAGTGAAAAAGAGACCTTTTACGGACAAGATAATCTAAGATAATTTAACAAATTCTGTTAAAAAAACTGTTTCTGAAATAAATATTAAAAATAATAGTAATAATAGAGATAAAAAGAAAAAATCAATAAAACTAAGAAATGTTTTGTTGAAAAGTTAAAAAAATAAAAAAACATAAAAGGTAAAATTAAAAAGAAAAAAAAAAGAAAAAGCAAAGAATAAGTAAAAAGACAAAATGCTGGCCAGACTCACCGGATGAGGAAAGAAAAAAAGTGATTCAAAAAACGTAAGAAATCAAAGTTCCCATCATGGCTCAGTGGTTAACGAATCTGACTAGGAACCATGAAGTTGCGGGTTTGATCCCTGGCCTTGCTCAGTGGGTTAAGGATCCGTCATTGCCATGAGCTGTGGTGTAGGTTGCAGATGTGGCTGGGATCCCGTATTGCTGTGGCTCTGGTGTAGGCCGGCAGCTACAGCTCCATTTAGTCCCCTAGCCTGGGAACATCCATATGACAGGGGTGTGGCCCTAGGAAAGTCAAAAAGACAAAAAACAAAACCAAACAAAAGCAAAAACAAACATAAAAAACCAAGGTTTGAAGAAAATAAAATGTAAGAAATGCAAAAGAAGAAATCCCAATGGATACTGCAAAAACACCCCCCCCAAAAAACTAAGCAAATATCATAAATACTTAATTGCCAACAAATTTTAAAACCTCCTAGAAATGGACAACTTTCTAGAGAGTTAAAACATGCAACAAATGAATCCAGAAGAAATAGATGATCAACTGAACAGACAGGTCACTAGAAATGAAATTGAACATGTAATAAAAACACTCCCTGCAAACAAAAGCCTAGCATCACATAGGAACAATGGTGAAATATTCCAAACATACAAGGGGAAACAGTCCTATCCTCCTTACACCTTTCCACAAGCATGACGAAGAAGAAACATTCCCAAAGATTGTCCATGAACCCAGCATCACCCTAACACCAATGCCAAAGACACTACCCAAAAAGTAAATTTTATGCCAATATCTGTGATGAAATAGAAGTAAAAATTCCCAACAAAATTTTTTCAGCCAAGTCCAACAACATGCAAAATAGGATCATACACAACGACCAAGTGGATTTTGTCCCGGGTTTGCAAGGAGGGTTCAAACTACTCAAATCAAACAATGTCACACAGTACATGAACATACGAAAACTAAAAACCCACATGATCCTCTCAATAGATGCAGCAAAAGCATTCGCAGCGTCCAACATCCATTCATGACCAAACCTCTTACCAAAGTGGGTATTTGAGAAATATATCTTAACATGATAAAAGCCATTTATGACAAACCCACAGCCAACATACTCCTCAAACGAAAAAAGCTGAAAGCCTCTGCACTAAACTCTGAAACGAGGCAAGAAGGCCCATTCTCACCACTTTTATTCAACCTACTATTGGAAGTGCTAGGCACAGCAATGAGACAAACAAAATACATCAAACGTGTCCAAACTGGCAGAGAAGAGGCAAAATATTCACTACGTGCTGATGACAAGATGCAATCTATAGGAAATCCTAAGGCGGCCACACCAAAACTACTCAAACTGACCCACCAATTTGGCAAAATAGCAGGATACAAAATTAGCACTCGGTAATTGGTTGCCCTTTGGGCTACTCACAATAAACTCTTGGCAAAAGAATAAAAAATAGCATATTTTGAAAAATGCACCCCGAAAATTTAAAGACCGAGGAATAAACTGGACCAAGGAGGTGAAAGATTATAAGCTGAACTGTAAGAAATTAAAGAAGATTCAAATAAAGGGACAGAGAGTCCATGATCCAGGTTTGGAAGAATTAATACTATTAAAAAGCAATAGTGTGCAATGAAATCTACGGATTCAATGAGATCGCTAGCAGAAGACACCTGACATTGTAACAGAACTAGGACAAAGGGAAAATTCAAAAATTGATATGGAACCATGTAAAACCCAGAATTGCCAGAGCAATCCTGAGGGGGGCAAAAAATAAACAAATAAATAAAAACAAAGTAGGAGGCATAACTCTCCTAGACATCAGGCAATTTTTCAGAGCCACAGTAATCAAGACACTGTGGTACTGGTACCAAAACAGACCTACAGACCAATGGGACAACATAGGGACCGCAGGAATAAAGTCACAACCCCGCATTCCATTAATCTTTGACAAAGGTGGCAAGAATGTAAAGTAGGAAAAAGACAGCTTGTTTTCACCAGCTGGGGCTGGGGAAACTGGACAGATGCATGCAAATCAATGAAACTGGAATACACCCTCACACCATGTACAAAAATAAACTTCAAGTGGCTTAAAGATTTAAACATAAGGTAGGACACCATCAGACTCCAAGAAGAACCACAGACAAAACATACTCTGACATCAACAATAAAAAATGTTTCCTCAAGGGCAGTCTCCCAAGGAAACAGAAATAAAAGCAAAAGTAAACAAAGGACTCAATCAAATTGACAAGCTTTTGCACAGCAAAGGAAACAATGAAACAAGACAACCATTGGAATGAGAGAAAACACTTTCCAATGATGCCACTGAGAGGGCTTAATCTCTGAAATAAATGACTTAGAAAACTCAACAGCAAAAAACCTACCAGCCAGTTGAAGAATGGGAAAAAGACTCGAAGAGATATTTATCCAAAGGATGCCTGCAGATGGCCGACAGGCACATGAAAAAATGCTCGACCTCACTAATTTTTAGAGAAATGCAACTCAAAATTACTGTGAAGTACCACCTCACACCTGTCAGAATGGCCAGCATTAGCAAGTCAATAAATAAAAAGTTCTGGAGAGGGTGTGGAGAAAAGTGAGCCCAGCTGCACTGTTAGCTGGAAAGTAAATTGGGACAATCACTACAACCACTATGCTGATCAGTATGGTTGTACATTAGAAAACTAAGTATAGAACTAACCTATGGCCCAACAATACCACTCTGGGACATATACCCAGATAACTCTTTCCTTGAAAGATATACATGGACTGGAAAGTTCATTTTAGCACTATTCACAATATGCAAGACATAGAAACAACCTAAATCTCCATTGACTGAAGAGTACATTAAAAAGATGTAGTACATATTCACAATCGGAAACTACTGAGTCCAGAAGAACAAAGTAATGCCATTTGCAGCACCAAGGGTGGAACTAGAGATGCTCATACTAAGTGAAGTAGGTCAGAAAGGAAGCAACAAATACCATTTGATATCACCAATCTGGAAATGAATAAATGGCACCAATGAAACATTCTAGAGGAAAGAAATGCATGCACTTGGAGAAAAGACTTGGGGTTGTCAAGGGGGAAGGGGAAGGAGTGGGACAGACTTGAAGTCTGGGGTTGAGAGATGCAAACTCTTGCATTTGGAGTGGATAAGTAATGGGATCCTGCTGTTTAGCTCAGGGAACTCTATCTAGTCAGGGGTGGTGGAACATGATGGAGGTTATGTGAGACAAATAGTATTTGGGGGTTGTGAATTTGTGTGTGTGAGCAAGGAAGAGAGAGAGAGAGAGACTGGGTCCCTTTGGTGTACAGTAAATAATTGACAGAACAGTGGAAACGATTGATAATGGGAATAATAACAATCATTAAAAATCAAAACAAAACCTCCACAAACAAGACTCAGATCTCACAGCAGTGGGTTCAATATGTAGGGGTTGTGTTGATTCCAGGG
The DNA here is from genome assembly GCF_054392235.1 of Sus scrofa. NCBI lineage: Eukaryota > Metazoa > Chordata > Mammalia > Artiodactyla > Suidae > Sus > Sus scrofa. Next base: position 13,521,650 of record NC_139402.1, read on the forward strand.
CATGAGCCCTGGCCATAGATGGAAAACAGCAGTTAGTGCATTACTGTCTCCAACCAGAGAGAGGCAGCACTGTGGCTTCCTTGGGGTGGCTGGCCCTGCCATTTATGGTTCCAAATTATGCCCTGAGAGCCAAGCCCTACATAGGGACCGAAAGGGAATGCAAAGTGACCCCCTTCAATGGAATAGGGATGCCCAGTGGGGCTTTTGGATGCTAAAGGCCCATCTGAAGAGACTGCCATCACGGGGACCTCCCAATGGGGACAAGCCCTTTATTCCATGCACTCACAGTGGTCAGGGAAGGCACCAGGAATCCTGAGCCAAAGCTGGGACCAGATCAGAGATGAGGGGCTAACTTTTCACCATAACAGGACTCAGGGACCCTGGGATGCCCTGCTGCCTGTGGGAGGCTTACAAGCTCCCCCTGGACAACAGAGACATGCAGTCACCCCTCATCAGGCACAGGATCAGCTAGAGTCAAAGGACATCACTGGACCCTTTGGAGAAAGGTTAACAATATAGGAGGGCCTATTAAAAGACACCTCCAACTTTACTCTACCAGTGGGCCAAACCCTACTCACAGCAACCCTGCTTCCAGCAGGCAAAAGTGGAGACTTATCCCATCAGTGTATAGAGACCATAAAACCAACCTACTCCAGGAGTTCCAATCTTCTAGAACACACTTAAAAATAAGGGGTGTAGAATGATTGGGGCAGGGCATGAGACAGGCTAGGACCTGGGATCCTTCGTTGCACTGCTTGCCTCTTGAAAAATGTCTCCTTGAGCAAAGAAATAAAAAGGAAAAATAAGGGACAACAAGTAACGACATGCATGGGCAGTTGGGAACAATTATAAACAAGAAGATTCAAAAAGACCAATAAAATGAAATGAAATGAACTAGTCAAATGAAAAATAAAATGAAATAAATAGAATAAAATAATAAACTAAGATAACTAAACTAAACTAAAACAACCCCCAGCAAAAAATTCAGAGTGTCAGGGGCAGAAACAGGGTATATCACACACATAGTGGACAGTACCACTGAGGAAGTGCCCAGAAAAATCTCAGCCACACATCAGACCCAAATCCGACCCCCATGCTTACCCTTATCCCTCCAGAGAAGAAACTAGCTTGCCCCTCCTCACGGAGCAAGAAAAGGTACTTGTTGCTTGTATGTGTTCCTTTGTGCTGCTGCAGGGCCCAATAAAGCCTTGCCTGAACTTCTTGACTCACATCTCATTAATTTCCATTTACTAGAGGGCCAGGAATCCTGGTCATTATATAAATGCATGTTTAGCAGGCTCTAAGACTTGCTGGCTTAGTCACCATAATGTTTAAACTGAATCATGTACAAGCCAGAATGACTTCCCTATACATCTGTATGTGAAAATTCCTTCTATAATCTGCTTTTCTATGTAGCCACTCCAGAAACCAATCTATACTCTTTGGAAACAAGGAATGCAAACCAAAAACTTTACAGTAATTAGATCAGGCAGAAATACCACGAACCCTGAATTTATGGTATTTCCCCATTGTGGAAACCTGCCTTCAACACCTCTATGAAACAGTCTTGAGAACCGAATGACAATATCTCCTTCAAAAAAAAAAAAAAAAAAGAATTGTGAACCACCATATCTGGATAATCCACTAAGGAAGTCTGAACACAAACATCATAGCATCCAGTAAGTAAAGCATACTGCAGTCTTGGAAGGAACCTGCCAGGAAGCGAGACAACACCACTGAGCACTTGCCTCAGGATGCCCTCTCCAAATGAGTGATAGCCATGCTAGAACAACACATCAAAATCTAGGCAGCCACCCAAAAACCTAATTGTGAATTTCTGCAACTATCCAGGTTGGCATATCAAAACACCCACACCCATCATCCTAGGAAGCCTAATTTCTGCCTTTGAAGAAATCAGCCCTTGACGCCAGGCCAAGAGCTGTGAATCATCAAGTAAATAAGTTCAACACTCAGCCCAGAAAGGCCAACTCTACTTCTGCATCAGAGAGCTATGAAGCCTATTTTTCACATTTTCAAGACCCAGTCGAGTGTCCCTAAGTGAAACCTTCATGAAAGCAGTTCAGTAATCCTCAGACCTTTGTGGTAGCTAGCTTAGAAACAACCACTTCTTCAGCAACTATGCAGAGACAACCACACTCAATGCAGCAACCATGCATAAAGCCAAACTGCAAATTCTTCACAAGATTACAGTGTAACAATTACTTCTGCCATATTCTTTCAGGAAATCCCAACACAATCTCTTTATAGCCACTGGACCAGCAAGATTAATCACCACCTGTGCAGCCACCAGGGTAAGCACCAAAACCAAAACCTCTGTAGTCATCACATGATGAACGCTGACCATATTTTGGTAGTAATTGGACTGGGAGGTTGGACCTCAGTCTCTATAGTAACCAGCCAACGGGCCTGATCACAAATTCCACTAGCCTGATCAGGAAGTCAAACCAGAACTTCTACTATCACCATTCAGCCAGCCAAGCCGTAGTCTCTGCAGAAGCCAGAGAAGACATCTGAGCATAATTTCCACAGCCACCAGCCATGTAAACTAACCACAAACTCTGTCCCAGCCACGTAGATATTCACCAAGCGACCTCTGCAGAATTTGGAAGGAAAAGATCACTGTACTCATTTCACCTAACAAGACAGGTTATCTCACCATATCTGCAAACACCAGCCCAGCAAACAAAAGCACAACTTCTGCAGTAACTCACCAGGCCACCACACCATATCTGAGCAACCACAGGCAAAAAGCCAAAGCACAAAACCTGCGTGTTTCTGGAAAAGAGGCCTGATCACAACCTCCTTTTTGGCAACAGACATAGAAACCACAACTGCTGCATTAACTGGCCAGGGATGCTTAAGCCACACCTCTGCAGCAGCGAGTCAGATGATCTAAGCATCTGTAAAATGCAATGAGGCAACAACAAAAAAGTTACAGCCATCAGAACTGAAGAAGTGAAAAAATCTATTTACAGAAAATATTATAACTTAGTAGAAATTCGTCAAGAAATCACAAAGGATCTGTACAGCTAATAAATGATTTAGGAATGTCACAACACAGAAATTACACTCATGAAAATGTTATGGTCTGCACATTAGCATCAAACATTTGCGAAATGAAAGTTTCAAATATATTTAAAATAGTACTTAAGTGTAGAGTACTATTACATAATTAGCAAAGATGCACGTCCTCAGCCAAAAAAAAAAAAAAAAAAAAAGAAAATATGAAAAAAAGCTGGGTCAAACTAGAGGACACCTCCATAAATGGAGAAATAACTCAATTCATGTTCAGAAATTGGAAGCAGGAAAACTAATGGGTTTAAAAAATAAATGAGTGGATCTTATTGAATAAAAATCAATCATTAGGTGCATATTTTTCTCTGCCTGGAATGTTTGCTCCATCACTGTCCTGGATGAATTTTCACTTGCAACAATCTAGGTCTTTTGAGGGCTTGGAAGCTGCATGCCATAGGTTTTGGGGTGTTGTATCTTCGTTGCCATTTGCTTCTAGGTATTTTTTAATTTCCTCTTAGAGTTCTTCAGTGATCCCTTGGTTGTTGAGTAGCATGTTGTTGAGTCTGCCCGTGTTTGTGTTTTTTGCGGAGTTTTTCTTGTTGTTGCCTTCGAGTCATATAGCGTTGTGGTTGGAAAAGATGCTTGATATGATTTCAATTTTCTTAGAGTGCTGAGGTTGGATTTGTAGCCCAGGATATGATCGATCTTAGAGAATGTTCCATGTGCACTTGAGAAGAATGTGTATTTCGTTGCTTTTGGATGGAATGTCCTATAAATAACTATGAAGTCCCTCTGGTCTAATGCTTCCTTCAGGGCCTGTGTTTCCTTATTGGCTTTCCATCTGGTTGATCTGTCCATTGCTGTGAGTGGGGTGTTAAAAATCCCCCACTATTATTGTGTTATCATTGATCTGTCCTTTTAAGGTTGTTAGCAGTTGCCTTATATAATGTGGGGAACCTATGTTGGGTGCGAAGGTATTTAAAATTGTTATAGCTTCTTCTTGGATTGATGCTTTGATCATTATGTAACGACCTTCTTTGGCCCTTAAAATATTCTTCATTTTAAAGTCTGTTTTGTCTGATATGCGTATTGCTACTCCAGCCTTCTTTTGATCCCCGTTTGCATGAAAAATTTTCTTCCATCCTCTCACTTTCCATTTGTGTGTGTCCCTAGAAGTGAAGTGGGTCTCTTGAAGACAGCATATATATGGGACTTGTTTTTGTATCCATCCAGCCAGTGTATGCCTTTTGGCTTGGGTGTTTAGTCCATTGACATTGAAGGTAATTATTGACATGTATGCTCTTGTTTCCATTTTATTAATTGCTTTGGATTTGTTTTTATTGCTGTTTTTTTATTTCACTCACTCTCCTCTTGTTCTCTCCTCTTGTGGTTTGATGACTCTCTTTAGTGTTGTACTTATGTTGATGTTTCTTTGTGTGTCAATTGTAGATTTTTGGTTTGCAGTTATTCTGAGGTTTTGATATGAGTCTGTATGTATTTAAGGTTGTTTTAAGTTGTTGTTCTCGTCATTGCAAGTTCATCTCCAGTGTCCCTCGTTTGTACCCTGCTCGTCTCATGATTTCTGATTGTGGTGGTATCATTGTGCATGGACGATTTTGTATGTATCTTTCCTGTATACATACCTTCCCTAGTGAGCCTTGTCATTTGTGGGGTTTCTGTTTCCTGTTGCCATCCTTTCTTTTCTGCCTAGAGAAGTTCCTTTAGTATTGGTTGTAAGGCTGGTTTAGTGGTGCTGAATTGCCTTAGCTTTTGCTTATCTACAAAACTTTTGATTTCTCCTTCAAATGTGAATGAGAGCTCTGCTGGGTAGAGGAATCTTGGTTGGAGGTTTTATCCTTTCATCACGTGAAGTAAATCATGCCACTCCCTTCTGGCCTGAAGAGTTTCTGCTGAAAAATCTGCCGATAACCTTATTGGGATTCCCTTGAATGTTATTTGTTTCTTTTCCCTAGCTGCTTTCAAGATTATCTCTTTGTCTTTAATTTTGGTCAGTTTGATTAATATGCACCTCGGGGTATTCCTCCCTGGGTTTATTTTATAAGGTGTACTCATTGTGCTTCCTGGATTTGAGTGAGTGGTTCGTTTCCCATGTTAGGGAAGTTTTCAGCTATTATCTCTTGGAATATTTTTTCTGTCCCCTTCTCTCTCTCTTCTCCTTCTGGCACCACTCTTATACGGATGTTGGTGTGTTTAACATTGTCCCAGGGTTCTCTGAGACCCTCTTCATTTCTTTTCAACCTTTTGCTCTCTTTTCTGTTCTGCAATCTTACTTTCTACTAATCTGTCCTCCACCTCCCTTATTTGACATTCTGCCTCCTGTATTCTGCTGTTAGCTGCTTCTAGTGAATTTCTTATTTCAGTTATGCATTTTGCATCTCCTCTGGTTTATGTTTTATGTCTTGTATCTCTTTTCTCCGTGTGTCCTGTAAGCTATCCATCTTGGCCTCCAGTTTATCTCCAATGTCTTGCATCATCTTCCGCATCAACACTCTATAAAGTCTTTCTCCTGGAGGCTGAGAATCTCCTCATAGTTGAGCTGATTTTCTGAGGTTGCCCTATCTCCCTCATCAGAGATATTGTTCTCTGTCTTTTCATTTTTATAGGTTTTTGGTGTGGTGACTTTTTACAGATAATAGCGTTGTAGCTGCTCTAGCTTCTGGTGTCTGCCCCCCTTTTGGCTGAAGTCAGTATGGGAGCTTGCAGTAGGCTTCCTGATGGGAGGGGCTGATGTCTTCCCACTGGTAGGTGGAGCAAATTCTAATCTCTCTGATTTAGTCTCTGGGTGGGATTAGAGGCAGCTGTGTGCCTGAGGTGTCTTTAGGTAGGCTGTTTACTGAGGGGCAGGGCTATGATCCCACCTGGATTGGTGTTTGCCCTGGGGCTTCTCAGCACTGACTGATGGATGGGGCCAGGTTTTCACAAATGGCCACCTCCAGAGAAAGGCATGGCTGATGAATATTCCCCAGAGATTTGCTTTCAATGTCCTTCCCTCACACAATCCACATTCACATTATTTTCCCAGGATACCCGCCAAGAACTGCAGTCAGGAGACTTTGCTTTGCCCTGAGACTCAGTGCACATGGAAGACTGTGTGCACCTTTGAAGAATGGGGTCTCCATTTCCCCCAGTCCTGTGGAGCTCCTGTGCACAAGCCCCACTGCCCTTCAATGCCAGATGCTCCAGGGGCTCTTTCTCCCTTTGCCAGATCCCCACGTGGAAGAGTTTGAAGTGGGGCCCAGAACTCTCCCTCCTGGAGGTGAGTCTCTGTGGACCACTTAGTTTCCAGTCTGTGGGGATTCCCACACAGGAGGTGTGGGGGTTTTTTTATATCACAAAATCACCACTCCTACCTCAAAGTGTCCTCCTCTTTTTCCTCCGGAGTAGGTTATCTTCTTTAAGGTTTCTGGTCCATTCGGGTAAAGAATGCTCAGCCTTTAGTTCTGAATTTTGGTGCTTTAGGATAGAGGTTGAGCTCAAGTCCTTCCCTTCCACCTGTTAATCCCATCCTCTCTACTGGTTCTTAGTCCTCACTCTCATCATTTTTATTCCACATAGTTTTGGAAGTTCGAGCCACAGAAATCCATCCAACAAAAGAAATAACTATAATAATTTGGAAGAAAAAATGTAAAAATATGTCACTTCATGCAGAATATGACAACATTTAGAAAAGAGGTGAAATTGTCTCCATGCAGGTATATGGTACACTATACAGCAAACCCTAAGGAGGCCGCACAAATACTCTTCAAATTAATCAATGAATTCAGCAAAATAACAGGATATACGATTAACATTCCAAAAGAGGTGGCCTTTCTGTACACTCTTTCTTCTTTATTCCATCTTGGTGTGTTCTAATTCTCCAGAAAGTTGTCCATTTCTTCTAGGTTGTCAGATTTATTGGCATGCAACTGGTCATGGTATACTCTTTTTTTTTTTTCTATTATTATTTCTGCAATTTTCCATTGGTATTTCTTCTTTTTCATTTATTTTGTTTCTTTGGGTTTTACCTCTCCTGTCCTTTGTGGGTCTGGACAGAGGTTGGTCAGTTCATTTTGTTTTTAATATGTATTGAGAGAACCAGCTTTCTTTTTAATGAGTTTTTCTTGTTTTTTGAATCTCTATTTAATTGATTTCCTCTCTGTTTGTGATTTACCCCCTTGTGCTGACTTTAGATTTTCTTTTTTCTGCTTCATTTAGGTGAGGGGCCAAGCTGATTATTTGAGATATTTCTTCTTCTTGGGGAAGCCCTCTATCGCTAGGAATTTCACTCTAAGCACTCCTTTTGAAGCATCCTGTAGATTTGAAATGTTGTGCCTTCACTAGCATTTGTGTTGAGATATTTTTTCATTTTCTTTGTGATTTCCTCACTGATCACTGTTTTTGTTTGTTTGTTTGTTTGTTGTTTGTACCGTGTTGATTACTTTTCATGCAGTCAGGGTTTTTTTTTTGCCATTTTTTTTTCCTTGGTTGATTTCCTGTTCCATGCCACTGTGGTCAGAGAAGATAGTTGAAATAGTTTCTATACTCTTCATCTTGCTGAGTTAGTTTTGTGCCCCAGCATGGGGTCGATCCTTGCCACTGTTATATTAGCACATGTAAAGAACATCTATTCTGATATTCGGTGGGATGTAATGTGCTGAAAATGTCAGTGAAGTCTAAGATTTCTATTGCATCCTTTAGGATCTCTATTGCCTTGTTGATTTTCTGTTAGGGGATCTGTCCTTTGATTTGGGTCAGGTGTGAAAGTCCCCTACTATTATTGTGGTCCTGTCAACTTCTCCTTTTATGTCTGTTGTAGTTTTGTATGTATCTGTGTGTTCCTACATTAGGGGCACATAGTTTGACAACTGAAATATCCTCTTCTTGGAAGGATTCCTTTGTCATTGAATACTGTCCTTCTTTGTCCTTGTTTATAGCTTTCATTTAAAGTGCATATGGTCTTATGGGAGGACCTGTTATGGCTCAGTGGTTAATGAATCTGACAATGAGGTTGCATATTTGATCCTTGGCCTTGCTCAGGGGCTTAAGGATCTGGCTTTGTTGTGAGCCGTGGTGTATGTGACAGAGAGGGCTAGGATACTGTGTTGCTGATGGTCTGTGATAGCTTGGCACCTGCATCTCTGATTAGACCCCTAGGCTGGCAACCTCCATATGCTGCAGGAATGGCCCTAGAAATGCACAAAGACAAAAAAAATGTGGATTTGGTCTGGTTTGAGTATTGCAACTCCTGCTTTTCTGTCTTTTCCATTGGCATGAAATGTCATATCCCATTCCCACTCTTTCTTCATTTACTGATCGTTATTTCCCCAATGTAATTTTGTTTTCTACTGTACATCATGGTGAGCCAGTTACATCTACATGTACACATTGTATTTTCTCACATTGTCATGCCACATCATTAGTGACTAGACATAGTCCCAGTGCTACACAGCAGGATCTCATTTCTAGTCCATTCCAAAACCAAGAACTTGCATCGATTAACCCCAAGCTCCCAATCTATCCCACTCTCTCCACTCCCCCTTGGCAACCACAAGTCTATTCTCCAGTCCATGATTTTTTTTGTGCAGAAAGGTTCATTTGCGCCGTATATTAGATTCCAGATATAAGTAATGTCATATAACATGTGTCTTTCTCTTTTTGACTTTACTTCACTCAGAAGGAGAGTCTCTCATTTCATCTCTGTTGCTGCAAATGGCATTCTTTTGTTCTTTTTTGTGGCTGAGTAGTATTCCATTGTCTGTATATACCAAATAATCCTAATCCAGTCATCCATTAGTGGTCATTTGTGATGTTTCCATGTCTTGCCTATTGTGAATGGAGCTGCAGTGTACATGCATATGTATATTTTAAGGAAAGTTTTGTCTTGATATATGCCCAAGAGTGGGATTGCTAGGTCATATGGTAGTTCTACGTACAGAGCTCTAAAGTCCCTCCATACTGTTTTCCATGATGGTTGTACCATCCTACATTCCCACCAAGAGAACAGGAAGGTTGCCTTTTTCTCCACATCCTCGCCAGCATTTGCTGTATTTCGGCTTACTCATGATAGCCATTCTTACTAGCATGAGGTGGTATCTTGTGGTAGTTTTGATTTGCATTTCTCTACTAATCGTGGATGTTGAACATTGTTTCAAGTGCTTGTAGGTCATCTGAACATCTTTCTTGGAGAAATGGATATCCATTTCTTCTGCCAAGTTTTCCCTTGGGTTCTTGGTTTTTGGCACTTGAGTTTTATATGTTGCTTGTATATTCTAGAGATTAAGCCCTTGTCAGTTGCATCCTTTGAAATTACTTTCTTCCATTCTGTAAGTTGTCTTTTTGGTTTCTTTTTGGTTTCCTTTGCTGTCAGTATGATTATGTCCCATGGTCTAATCCCTGGACACTCTGACTATGGTATTTTACACAGCAACATAGACTTTGCAGGTAGGATTAAGGTAAAGCTCTTGAAATGGGGAAGACTGTCTTGGATAACCCAGAGGGCTCAGGGGAGTCACAAAGTGTCCTTATACAGGGACATGGTAAGGGAGTTAGAGTTGATGAGGAAATGTGATGACAGAAACAGAGCCCACTTAGGCCTTTGCAGGCACCTGGATGCCTTCAAAGTTGGAGGAAATGGCCATGACCCAAGGAACATGAATGGCTTCTAACCACTGCAAAGAGAGAATTTATTCTCTCCTGAAGTCTTGAAAAGTGTTCACTTGTACCCACAGCTTGATGTTAGCACAGTGAGATCCATTTCAGGCCCCGGATGGTCATTAATATATGATAATATTATATGATAATAAACTGGTATTTTGCCTTATTAATTTTTATATATCTAAATATGTGTATTTTTTTTTTGCATAATGACCTAATTTTTGAATCATAGTTTTAGGTTTACCGTAAAAGTAAGAAGTACATAGATGTTTCCCTTTTGTGTCTCCCTTGACCTGTTTCTTAGCCCCTCGAATTGTAATGTCTCCCACCAGAGAGCTACCTTTCCTACAGTTGACTCACCTACACTGACACATCCTTATCACATATAGTCCAGTTTGCTCTGGTATTGTACATTCTTTTGGGGTTGGCCATATGTATCGTGACAGGTGTAATCACTATGGTAAAGTATGGTATAGTGGAGTTTCCCTACCATGAAAACCTTCTGGGCTTCATTCATTTCCATGCCCTCTCTCCTTAGCCCTCCTCCCTCTACCCTCCCACCCTTAGCTCATCCTGTCACTGTCTCCTTAGGTTTCCTCTTACCAGAATGTGCTTAGTAGGAATCACAGCGTTTATGCAATCTTCTCTGAGGGGCTTTTTTTCACTTATAACATGATTTGTTTCCTCCATATCCTTTCTTGCATTGGTAACCCTTCTCTTTTTAGCACCAACCGATACGCCATTGTCTGGATGTGACAAAATTGAGTTACCCATTAACCTGCTGAAAGACTCTTGCTTGTTTTCAGGGTTTGTCCATTAGGAGCAAAGCTGCTCTAAATACCATGTGTCATGTTTGGGTGTGTGTATGTGTATGTATCTTCTACTCTTGGGTAAACTCCAAGGGCATGGATGTTGGACCATATGGTCAGAATGGGTTTATCTTTGCAGCAAAGTAGCAAACTGCAAACTTACAATGTGACTGGGCTGTTTTGCATCCCCACCTGCCATGCAGGAGTGTTTCTTTTGCTTCACATCGTCACCACCTCTTGGTGTTAGTGTCCAATATTTTGGTCATTCTGACAGCCCCTAGTTGCTTAAGGTTGCATTTCTCTGACTACATATGATGTGGAGAATCTCTTCATACGCTTTCTATCATCTGTTTATCTTCTTTGCTGAGGTGTCTGTTATTTAGTTTTGTTTGTCTTTAATAGGTTACTTTTTTCATATTGTTGAGATTTAAGGGGATTTTTGGGGTATATTATTGATAAGTTTCTTTTTAGATATGTCTTTTGCAAGTATTTTCTCCAAATATAAGAAGCTTGCCTTCTTAGTCTGTTGACGTTGTGTGTCATGGAGGAGAAATTTTTTCCATTGTTTTTTTTTCATAAATGAAATCAAACCTGACCATGAATTTTTCATAGATCATGCCTGTGGTGCTCAATGTAAAAAAAAATCGCTACAAAAAATCACTTAGCATTTCTTATTGTTACCTTATATTATATGGTTTTACCTCTTAAAATTGAGGTCTGTGGTCCACTTTATTTTTTTTGTAGAAAATGTAAAATTTTGCCTAGAAATTTTTGTTGTTCCATCACCACATCTTGAAGAGACTGCTTTTTCACCTCTGGGTAACTTCTGTTCCTGTGTCAAAGAGCAGTTGACTGGGTTTGAGGAGGGCTTTTTCTGGGCTCCGTGGTGTTTTATCAACAAATGTATCTTTTCTTTCATAAGTGCCACAATATCGTGCAACGTCCAATATATCAACCTCCAGCTTTACCCCTTTTCAACACTGCATTAGCGACTCTGGGTCTTTTACCACACTGTCTAACATTTTGAATAATAAGGATGTTAATGTTCATAAACTAACTTGCTGCCACCTTGATTTGAATTGTATGGAATCTGGAGGTCGCTTTGGGAAGAAGTGACTTCTTGGTCAGCTTTGGTCTTTCTAATAAAGCCTACTCATGCACTTATTTTAATTTCCTTTAATTTCTTTTACTTTCCACTCATTTCTTTCATCAGATGTTCAACGTTTCCTCATATAGATTTGAGGCTATTTTGTTACACTTATACGTATTTTCAGTATTTAGAGGGTTGAGCATGTAAATATACTTTGGCTGCACGTTCAACTTCCTCTTCTCCATGGCTGGAAACTAATTAACCTATAAGAACCTTGAATCCTGCCAGTTTATTATAATTACAGATTAATTCCAGAAGTATTTACTGATCAATCTTTGGCATTTCCTACCAAGACAGTTAGGACATCTGCAGAAAAAGTGTTTTGTATGTTCTGCCTCATATTTTAATTTCATTTTCTAGTACTCTTGCCTTAGCTGGGATTTCTGGTGCAGTATTAAGTGGAAATGGCGAGAGATGGTGATTTGCTTCATGGGCAACTTTTAAGCTTCTCATTCTTGAATATGGTAGCTATGGGTGTTTTGTGCTAGACATTTATGACATTATGAATTTAAGTTTATTCCTAGTTCAGATAGTCTTGTATAATCAATAGGTGTTGGATTGGTGACATGTCTTTTCTACACTGATCTGATCATATGAAATTTCCTTTCAATCTGTTGAAGTGGTTTTATTTCACCTCAGAAATTTGAAGAGGTGTACCTAGGATGATTGCTAATTTGTCACAGAGGACTTTTCATCTGGGTTTATGAGAGGCACTTTTGTGTTGTTTTCATTTCCAAGAATCTTTTCAGCTTTCTGTAGCAGGACAGTGTTGGACTAATAGGAAAACACAGCAGTTACACTCTGTGCTTTATATTCTGATAGATATAGTGGAAAGTTTATCATTTCTACTTTAAATGTTTGATGGAATTTTCTGGTAATCTCTTGAAGCCTTGGGGACTTCTTCATTTGGATCATGATTAATTATTAATTTAATTTGTTTAATAGATACAGGCTTAGGAAACCTATTTCTTCCTGTGTGACAGATTTTTTTCTATCAAGGAACTGATCTGTCTCTTATAGGCTATTAAATATGTGAGCATAAAGTTGTTCACGTATTACTTTTTGTTCTTTTCATGTCCATGCAATCTGTAGCTGAGTTTCTTATTACAATTGCGATGTTAATATTTAGGGTCTCATCATGTTTTTTCATATCCAAGTTACAGTCTTAAGTATTTTATTAATCTTTCAAAGGAATATCATTTGTTTGGCTGATTATTCTCTAGAAACCTCCTGATTTCCCTTTATTGATAACTGCTCGAATGTTCTTTCCTTTTCTCTCCGTATTTTTTTCCTCTCTTTTTAGTTTCCTAATAGGGACACAATGAGTGATTTTAGATCATTCTCTGCTTTCCTTTTTACATCTGCACCTCTGGCATATGGAAGTTCAAGTCTTAGGGGTTGTATCAGTGCTTCAGTTACAAGCTCACACCACAGCCGTGGCAGCTCTGGGTCTGAATTTGATTATGCAACCTCTCTCATAACTTATGTCAATGCTGGGTCATTAACCAGCTAAGCAAGGCTGGAAATCAAGCCTGCATCCTCAAAGACACCACAGGAGCCTTTATGCGAACCTAGCCACAATAGGAACTCCCAGATTTTTCTTTTCTTATACCTGCATTCAATGCTGTAAAAGTCTCTTGAAGTATTGATTTCACCACATATAGCAAGTAAAAATATAAATGTAGGTTTTTTACAATATTTCTTCAGTTTCTACTGTAGAGCAAAGAGGCCAGCCACACAACACACCCATTTTATTTTTGCCTTTATTGTCATGATTTTAGGTGGTGGGTAAAACAAGACCTTGCTGTGATTGACGTCAATGATCATTTTGCCTATGCTTTCCTCTAGGAGTTTTATGGTATCTGACGTTATATGTAGGTCTCTAATCCATCCTGAGTTTACATTTATGTGTGGTTTTCGAAGATGTTGTAATCTCGTTCTCTCAAATTGTTGCCCAGATTTCCTAGCACCATTTACTGAAGAGACTGCCTTTCCTCCAATCTATGTTTTCACTCCTTTGTGACAGATTAGTGGATCATAGATTCTTGGGTTTCTTCCTGTGTTTCCAAACCTAGTCCATTGATCTATATTTCTGTTTGTGGGTTGTGCCATACTGGTTTGTTTATTGTGTCTCAGAAGCATGCTCTGATATCAGGAAGCCTGATTCTGCTAGTTCCATTTTTTTTCTTTTCAATGCTACTTTGGCTATTTGAGATCTTGTGTGGTTCCATGCAAATTTTGTAATTTTTTTTTCTAGATCTCTGAAGAATGTAACTTGCAGTTAGATAGGGGTTGCATTGAAGCTTACTCTAGGTAGTAGTCTCATTTTGACTGTATTGATTCTTCACATCTAAGAGCAGGGTATATGTTGGAGACTACTGGACTGCAGAACTCTGTAGAAAGCAATCTTGGGGATGTTCCCCTCATGGCTCAGCAGAAATGAGTCTGACTGGGAAACGAGGGTGGGTTTTGATCCCTGGTCTCACTCAGTGGGTTAAGCCTCTGGCCTTGCTGTGATCTGTGGTGTATGTCACAGTTGCAGCTCAGATCTGGTATTGCTGTGGCTCTGGCATAGGCTGGCAGCCATAGCTCTGATTAGACCCCTAGCCTGGGAACCTCCATATGGCATGGGTGTGGCCCTAAACAGAAAAAAGACAAAAAAAAAAAAAAAGAAAGCAAGCAAACATGGTACATGCAAAAGTATGAGAATCCAAGGAATGCTTGAGGTTGCACATCCATAGAAGCATGCTTGCCAACTCAGAGTTCTAAAGTGAAGGGTCTCCTCTCAAAATAAAATAAGGATTTCATGTATTAACTTTTTCCTTAGGCAACTGACCTATATCCTAGATGTATACACCTGTGAGTTTTATCGCTTGTAGTCTCCTTAAATGTCACTAAGGAATAGCCTTGACACTCTCTATGCCTGCTTTTACTCACAAACCTAAACACATCATTTTCCCTAATAAAAGGTCTTGTAGGCTAAAGCATAGGGGCCTTTGGTCAGAGAAACAGAGTGCCTCCTGGTTCCCCACTTTTAGAATGCAAAATAATCTCCTGTGTTTTAAATGCCTTGCAGTCCCTCTTGAATGATCTCCACTTGACCTGCAGTGCAGGACAAAGCAGAATGGTGCCAAATATGGGTCTGGAAGAAAAGGCCTCTTATGAACTGTAACAAGAGTAAAAAGTTCTTCCATGAGCAGAGGAAAAGCAAAGGTCTCCCAAGGGCAGGAGGAATTAAATTTCAGACAGCAAAGTGGGTAGCCTTGCACTGGATGGAGTTGCGACCATGAGTTGACAAGTTGAAACTATGGACCAGGATAACAATGGGACAGACTCAATCACAAGGACTTCAACATTATATTGAGTTGTTTAAATGCATGTTTAAAGAGTCTGGGGCTTCAGTAACAGAGTCAAAGCTAGAGGAATTGTTAGAAAGTGTGATAAATTATAACCCTTGGTCTCCAGGTGAGGGAACTATAGACACAGAATGTCGGGAGTTTTGGGGGGAAATTTAAAGCAAGCCCATCAGTCTTGGCCTTCTCTTTCTATATCTTTTTTTCCCCACATGGGGACTTATAAGGCATGTTTTGGAACCCTTAATGGAACATAAATAGATCCCGTATCTTCTGCTTCATCTTCCCCTCAAACGAATCCCTTTCTTGATGAGAGTTTAAATAAACCCTTAGCTGTCAAAGCAGCACTAACTCCTCTTCAATCAGCTCTAACATCTGCCAGTCTAGAAGATCATGCATATTTAGCAGGCCCTATAAATATTATCCCTGATGCTAATATCCCTGGGAAGAGATATTGATTCACACCCTTTTGGATTTTAAGGTTCATAAGGCTTTATTTGTTAGTGTAATACAGAATGGACAGCTGCCTTTAGTATGAGCATGGTAGAAAGCATGTGGATTCCCCCATTACTCTGGTTGGGGCATAGGCCAGAATTACAACTCTTATTTCACCCCATGATTGGGAATTGCCATATGTTATGGGTGTGACCCTGAAGACCAACAAACAAATGAACAAATGAACAAACAAAAACAGAGCTGATAATATGCTGTCTGGAAGAGCTTCCCCTTAGGACAAAAGACTCATAAAGTTTGGAAGTTAGGGGATGTTAAAAGATATTTCATATGAATGGAAAAGACAGAAAAGCAGTACTTGCAACACTCAGATCAGACAAAATAGACTCCAAAACAAAGGCCATAAAGAAAGACAAAGAAGGACATGGTCTAAGGACAAAAGGATGCTTTCAAGAAGAGATATTATATGCATCAGTTCGTATGCCCCTGATAGCGGTGCACCCAAGTACAGAAAACAAATACTAAAAAACATACAAGGAGAAATTGATTGGAATGCAATAAGAGTAGGAGGCTCACCTCAATGGACAGATAATGTAGAGAGGAAATCAATAAAGAGAATACTCAATGACACAATAGAAAAAATAGACTTGGAGTTCCAGTTGTAGGTCAGTGGAAAGGAATCAAACTAGTATCCATGAGGATGCAGGGTCCATCCTGGCTTTGCTCAGTGGGTTCCGAATCTGGCATTACCATTAGCTGTGATTGCAGTGTAGGGCAGCAGTACCAGGCTGACTGGACCCCTAGCATGGGAACTTCCATACACAGCAAGTGTGGCCCTAAAAATACAAGAAGAAAAAAACAAGAAGAAACGTAAGCTTAGTTGACCTTTACAGGGCATTACATACACAAAAAATCAGAATAAATATTCTTTCCATGTGGTGATGGAACATTCTCAAGGATTGACCACATACTGGGGCACAGAACTAACCTCAACAAATGCAAGAGTCTAGAAGTGATTCCAAGTATCTGCTCTGACCAAAATGGCATGGAACTAAAAATCAACCAGAGGAAAACAAATGAGAAAAAAATGGACTACATGAAGGCTTAACAACATGCTACTAAGAAACCAATGTGTCAATGAGGAAGTCAAAAGGGAAATTCAGCAATACCTTGAGAAAAATGATAATGAAAACACGGCCATTTCCCATCTAATGAATGCCACAAAAGAAGACCTCAGAGAGAAGTAAATAATAATAGACGCCCTGCTGAAACAAAGAAGAATATGAAATCAACATGTAACTGACCATCTAAAAGATTTAGAAAAAGAGGAATGAAGAGTTCCCATCATGGCTTACTGGAAAGGAAGCTGACTGGCAACAATGAGGTCACCCGATTGAAACCTGGCCTCGCTCAGTGGGATAATGTATTGAGTTTTTGCCAAGAGCTGTGGTGAAGGTCGCAGATGTGGCTCAGAGCTGGCTTTGCTGTGGCATAGGCTGGTGGCCACAGCTCTGGTTTGACCCCCAGCTGGGAACCTCCATATGAGGAGAGGGTGGCCCTCAAACAACACATATAGGCAAAAGAGGAATAAACCAAATCTAAAATCAGCAGGAAGTAGGAAATCACACTGATCAGACTGGAAATCAATAAAACTGAGATGCAAAAATAAATAAATAAATAAATAAAAGGAAAAATCAATGAATCCAAGTCCTGGCTTTTTGAAAGACTAAAGAAAATTAACAAACCTCTGGGAAGACTCACAAAGAAGAGGAGAAAAACAACTTAAGTAAACAAAATGAAAAAATGAAATAGGCAGAATCCCAGTGGATACTGCAGAAATACAAAAAAAGAGAGGGAGAGAATACTAGGAATGTTTCTGTGCCAACAAAATTGAAAAACAAGAAGAAATGGACAACTTTCTGGAGACATGCAACCCACCAAAACTGAATCAAGGGAAATTAATTGAACAGACAGATCAATAGAAATGGAATTGAATGTGGTAAAAAATAAAACAAACAAAACCAGAAAACGAACAGTCCCTACAAACAGAAGCCCAGGACCAGATGGCTTCACAGGTAAATTCTACCGACATGCAAAGAAAAAC
The DNA here is from genome assembly GCF_054392235.1 of Sus scrofa. Taxonomy (NCBI): domain Eukaryota; kingdom Metazoa; phylum Chordata; class Mammalia; order Artiodactyla; family Suidae; genus Sus; species Sus scrofa. The sequence goes on from NC_139402.1 coordinate 13,539,209, forward strand.
TTGGACGCATTCACCTTAATTTTTTTCCAAAAGATTGAAGAAGGAACACTCCCAAAGACATTGTGTGAAGCCACCATCCCCCTAACACAAAATCCTAGAAAAAGATACCACCAAAGAAGAAAATTATAGGCCAATGCATTTGATGAATATAGACACAAAATTTCTCAACAAAATTTTAGCCAACCAAATCCAGCAACATACAAACAAAGACCATACAGCATGACCAAATGGAATTCTCATCCCAAGTCCACAAGTATGGTCCAGAATACACAAATCAAAAGCATCATACACCACATTAAGGAAAGAAAAACCAAAAACCATATGATCACCTCTGTAGATGCAGAAAAACCATTTGACAAAGTCCAACATCCATTCACGATAAAAAACTTTTACCAAAGCAGGTATAGAGAGAACATATCTTCACATAATAAAACCAAATTATAGCAAAACCACAGCCAATATAATGCCAAACACAGAAAAGCTGAAGGCCTTCACACTAAAATCTGAAACCCGATGAGCCTGCCCACTCACCACTTTCAGTCAGTATGATAGGGGAAGTCCTAGCCACAGCAATGAGACAAACAAAAGAAAGAAAATGTATTCAACCTGGAAGAGAAGAATTAGTATTGTCACTGTTTGCAGATGACATGATACAATATGTCGAATATCCTAAGGACTCCACACAAACACTCCCTCAAACTGATCAATCAATTCGGCAAAGTAGCACAATACCAGGTTAACATTCAGAAATTGGTTACATTCTGTATACGAAAAGTGAAATACTAGCACAGGAATATAAAAACAAAATATCATTTAAAATCACCTAGTAATATTTAAATTTAAACCCCTAACAATAAACATGACCGAGGTGGGGAAAGCCTTGTATGCTGAGAACCATAAAACATTCACCCAGGAATTTACACAGATTTCAGAGAAAGGTAAAGATACTTTCTACTACTTGCCTGGGAAAATTAACATCATTAATACTACCCCATGTAGTCTACAGAATCGTTGCAATCCCTATCCCATTTCCCATGACATTTGTCCCAGAACAAGAACAAACAATCCAAAAATAGATATGGAGCTATTGAAGGCCCAGAATTACCAAAGCAATTCTGAGGAATCATAACCAAGCCGGAGGCAGAGCTCTCCCAGACTTCAGGCACTATTACACAGCCACAGTCCTCAAGAGAGTGTGGTACTGGTACCAAAATAGACAGACAGACCAATGGCATGGAAGGGACCCATGGAAATAAACCCAGACACCTATGGTCAGTTCATCTTTAACAAAGAAAGCATGATTCTGGCAAAAAGACAGGGTCTTCAGCAAGTGGTGCTGGGGAAACAGGACAGCTGCATGTAAACCAATGAAACTAGAACACACCCTCACACCAAGCACAAAAATAAACTCAACATGGCTTAAAGACTTAAACATAGCTGAAGTCACCATAGAACTCCTAAATGACAACACAGGCAAAACAACAACCATGCAAATGTTTCCTTAGTTCAGTCTCCCAAAGCAATGGAAATCAAAACAAAAATAAATCTGTGGCATTTAAAAATAAAAATTAAAAAAATTTATAAGCTTTTGGCACAGCAAAGGAAATCATTAAAAAAAAAGAAAGAAAAAAAAAGACAAGCTACAGTGGGAGCAGATGATGTAACCAAGCAGGGCTTAATCTCCAAAATAAACCATCATGGAAAACTCAATAGAAAAAAAATTACAGTGGCAGAAGAGTTGAATAGATATTTCTCCAAAGATAGACAGATGGTCAACAGGAACATAAAAATATTTTTGACATCATTTATTATTTGGGAAATGCAAACCAAACTATGAGGTCCCATTTCACCCTGGTCAGAATGACATCAGTAACACGTCAACAAATAACAAAGGCTGGAGACGGTGTGGAGAAAAGGGTACACTCCTTCACTGTTGGTAGGAATGTTAATTGGTACAACCCCTATGGAAACCAGAATGGAGGTACCTCAGAAAACTTAATAGAGAACTACCTACCACACGATCCATCTATCCCACTCTGGGGCAAATATCCAGACAACCAAACATGCCTTGAAAACCATGCATACACCCCCATGTTCACTGAAGCACTATTCATAATAGTCAAGACTAGGAAACCAACTAAAAATCCATCAACTGATGAATGGATTGAGAGGATGTGGTACATGGAGTTCCCATCATGGCTCAGTGGTTAACAACCCTGCCTAGGATCCATGGGAATGTGGGTTCAATCGCTGGCCTTGCTCAGTGGGTTAAGGATCCAGCATTGCCATGAGCTGTGGTGTATGTAACAGACAAGGCTCGGGTGTGGAGTAGCTGTGGCTGGGGCATAGGCTGGCAGCTACAACTCTGATTTGACCCCCTAGCCTGAAACCAACCTATGTCTCAGGTGTTGGCCTAAAAAGACAAAAGACATCAATAACTGCTGCAGGTCAACAGGAGATCCTGAAAGAGGGTCTGTGCAGCATATCAAACACAAGAGACTCTCTTACATTTCAAAAGCAGGGGACCAGGAGGCACTCTGTTCCACTGAAGAAAGGTCCCTAGGCTTTAGCCCACACGACTTTTATTAGGGAAAGTGACCTGATTAGCTTCGTGAGCAAAAGCAGTCATGGGGAGGGTCAAAGCTATCTCTTAGTGAGATTTAGGGAGATGACTAGTAATAAAAGTCACAGGTGTATACCTCTAGGATACAGTGCAGCTGCCTAAAGGAGAGCATAGTTAATGTATAAGCCCCTTATTTTATTTTGACAGGAGACCCTGCACTTTAGATCTCTGGCTTGGCAGACATGCTTATTGGGCTTTTACCATCACAGGCCTTCCTGGGCTTATCCTGCTTTTGCAAGTAGCAAGTTTGCTTCCTGCAGAGTTCAGCAGTTCAGTGGTCTCCAACATCTTCCCCCTTTTTATTTAGTCTTTGCCTAAGAATAGGCATAGCTACCTTTTGATTGCAGAGTGTCCATTTGGTTTCTATGGATCAATCTGTTTCTGCAGACTGCACAAACAAGAAAAAAATATAAAGATGGTGTCAGACCAATAATAAAGGAAATGTTTGGATTTTCCAAACAGTTGCAAGGATCTAAAGCCTGGAACTGTGATGAGATAATTTTAATAACCTGATCCTTGCAGTTTCCAATTGCATAGAACTGAATCATTGCAGGTGTTTTTGTAAAGCCAAAAAATCTAGGGCAGCATGATGTTCACCACAGGCTCCCAGAACATGAGCCTTCATTTTTCTCAATTGGAAAGGCTGTTATTACATTTAAGAGCTATGATAAAGGAAGTAGTTATAGTATAATGACAGGGAAATCTATTCATATGTGTGTACATTCCAATTACTTACCATCCAAAAAAATTGCATCTTCTAAATGATCCAATTCATCTCAGAAGTCCAGGCCTACAGGATCTTGCTCATGCCATGATTGTGACGAGTTTTGAACAAGATTATTTACAAAAGTATGGGTTTTGAACCTCCTGAGACAGGGCTGTAGCGGCCTTAGCTACTGAAGCATTATTCCAATAATAGTATATACAGCCGCCAAAATCAAACGAAGCATTCTTTTTCCTCTATAGAGGATCTTTTGAAATATATTATGTAAAATAGGGAATGTGGTGTTTTCTTCTCAGGATTCAGGGAAATTTAGAGGTAGCCAGATTGCAGTAGGTTGATACATAATCATAACAGATGGATGCCTGTTATATTGTTAACACAATGATGTAAATAACAATTTGTGCATTGAATATGACATATTGGAGAACTGGAATTAAAAGAGACCTGTATCTCTTTTCCTCCCATAAGCACAACAAGCAGCAAAAGCCCATGTCTGAACCAACCTAGAAAGAATAAGGGAGGTATCCAAAGGTACCAAATGATCACCTTTGTTTATCACAAGTGTAATTTGCAGCCCATAGGGAAACCCTTTGTAACGCTGTGGCTGATTTCCATTGAGAATTTTGCAGGGGCCCTTTCCAAATTTTAGCTCTGGGCCAGCCAATCCCAAAGCATGCCGATGTATTTGCAAGCTAGAATTTGAAAGCCTCCTTTCCATTTTCTCTACCTAAGAATTTTACTCTCAGCGGATCCAAATTCTCTGTTAGGTCTCCAATTTATAAGCCTACTGTTTTGAAGAGAAAAAACTTGAGGTATATGAGTTATGCAATCATCCCATTCTTTTTCTCCATGTATCCAGGAAAGGGCTTGTTTGCAAAGCTTTTGGGGGGCCTTAGTATATTTGTGGTCAGGACACATGCTTCTAGAATATTTTCTTGGCCTCTTTGCTTCTCTTTTCTATGCTGTAAACTCCATCTAGTCCTGCTTTACTTTACCCCATGTTCCTGCTTGAAAATCAGTTGCCATGCTGCCAAATAACTTAGGACAAAGACCAAAAGGCATAAATTTGTCATGCAGCCAGCTGAAAGGGGACATAATGCATTGGCCTAAGCATGCCAGACTTGTGCAGGTTGGCATGCCATTTACACAGCATGATAAGTCCCGTCAACATAAGAGAAAGAGGAAGCTCATGGCCATGGGGGGTTACTAGCTGTCAGTCATTAGCAGAAAATTCATCAGCAAGGAGAAGGAAGTGAAAACCTAGGCAAGCTGGGGTGCCCCAGTGAGGCATGCCCTCTGAAGAACCACCATGATGATTCTCTAGAAGCTATGTAATGCCAAGATTCCTCAAATGCTAATGATTGCTAATTGCCTAAAGCTCAAGGTTAAAGCTTAACCAGCTACCAGCTGTGTGATTTTTAAATAATAAAAAACTTCAAAATAATAAAAAAGAACATATCCTGAACCTACAACCCCCACCTCACTTGATGTACTCCCAAAGAGCACCGTAAAAGCAGTGCGGTTTCTTGAGGTGGTGCTCTTGGTCTCTGAGACCTCGAGTCATCCAGGGTTCCCTCCGTTAACTAAGATAAATGTCTCTGTGTCTTGCTTTATATTAATTTTTTCTTAAGTTTCACTGTGCCCATTCTTCAGCCCTCACCTGCTGAGCTGGTCTCATCAAGCGCTGCCCAACTTGGGGCTTGAAGAATGAAGGGTCTTGACAGCAGTGGAGTTTCATTCCCTGGAAGTGCTGTGGAGCCCTGAGAGGAAGGGAAGAATTTTGCATGGAAAAGCTAAAGAAATCCTGAAGATAAGTCCCCTCGCTCAGGTATTTATGGGGTAACATGGGAAATAATGTAATTGCAGGGAAGTGTTGTCCTTACATTTGTCTGTTAGGGCAACTCCTTAAAGGAGGGGGTGCAAAAACAAGTGAAAGTAAGCTTTTGGGACTTTTTCAGACTAGTAAGAAACATTGTGTTTGATTTCCTGTTAGGAACATTAGATTTAAAAATATGGGCAAAGGTAGGAATGGAACTTAAGATATGGCTTGATAAGAGTGCTCTGATCCCAGGGTCCATTTGGAGTACTTGGAGCTTAATGAAATCAGGGTTAGAACCTCTACAGACTACAGAGAACTTAGAGGAGGAAGAGAAAGGAAGGTTACGCCTGTGTTGAGGAACCTAAATATGCCATCCCTGAACAAATTTGTGATAGAGAATCTTTGGATCCTGAGTCTTTGGCTCCAATTTTTTATGTTGATATTCTCCAGGTGCCTCCTATAAGGAGTGAGGTGTGGAGGACTCATCAAGCCTCTCCTTCTTGTCAGGTTGTAAGGAAAATGAGCATTATCCCTGAGCACCATCTATCAGCCATTCAACAGGGAATTTTACAAGATTGAAGGGAAGCTGATTTGGAGACTACAGATCTAGCCCTTCCAGTAACTGTCAGGGAGGCAATGGTTCCAGAGGCTGATCCCACCAATGCTGATGGCGTTTATGAGTTCATTCATGAGCTCTTCCTTTTAAAACTCATTAAGAATTAAAACAGGCCATGCAAAACTATGGTGTTAATTCTCTCTTTACAAAAGGAATCATGTAGGGAGTAGCTGAAGGAAATCACGTGATTCCTTCTGATTGGCATCATTTAACCCATGCTATGCTGCCACCTAGTGAGTGTTTGAAGTTTGAGTCTGGGTGGCAAGATCATGCCCAGATTCCTGCTAGTCATAATCAGGCTTGAAATGTTCCAATTACAACGGAACAATTGTTAGGGGTTGGTCCTTAGAGTAATCTTCAGGCTCAAGTGAGAATGAAGGATTTGGCTACTGAGCAGATTAGACAATGTTGCTTACCAGCATGGGGTAGAATTGAATCTAAGGGTCAAAGAAATTCTTCTTTTCAAAACATCCTACATGGCCCTAAGGAACCTTATACTGAATTTCTAGCTCATGTTCAAGAAGCATGAAAATGACAAATTACTCACTCTGAGGTGCATGATACTATTTCGCAAATGTGAGCATATGAAAATGCAAACACTGACCTCAAAACAGCCATAGGAATTTTAAAAGGAAAAGCAAACCTTGCCCAATATATTAAAGCCTGTCAGGGAGTGCGGAGGCAGTCCTTTAAGGCCCCAATGCTAGCCCAAGCAGTGGCTAATTTAAATGTTGATAAACATTTTTTTCAGAAAAATGTTTTAATTGTGGCAAGACAGGACATACTGAAAAAACAATGTCAGGAGCCTGACCTTCCTTTCACAGAGTTTTGTCAGCTTCTAGTAACAATAATAAGCAGCCCGGACTATGTCCAAGATGTAAGGAAGGAAATTATTGCGTGAATCAGTGCCAGTGCATCTTTCATATGGATGGAACACCCTTGTCAAGAAACTCCTCCTGGGCAAGCTTCCAGCCCCATCAATCAAGGAAGCTTCCCCTAATCAGAACCAGAGCCAAACTCTCAACCAAGGAGGCAGGATTCCCTGGAACTATGCTCAGCAGGAATGTTCAACATCACAATAGGTCTCCATGGTTTCTCCTTTCTAGGGAAACCCCTACCTCTATTACAACTGAATTGGAAAAACTATTATCAGCGGATACTCTAGGCTTTATAGCAGGAAGGCCAGGGCTAACAGAACAAGGGGGTTGTGTTCCCAGTAGGCTATTGGGTAATAGAGGGGATGATAGAGAACAGGTGATGGTTTCCACGATGGTTCCATGGAAAATTCAAAAAGGGGATTGGATTGCTCCCATTCTAATTCTAACTAAAGTACAAAAGGGGAAAGAGAGGAATAGTTTTAGACAAAAGAGTTTCAATACCACAGGAGGGCCAGGAGTGTTTTTTATCAGAACAGGTCCTAGTGGAAGGACACACTTGTCAAATTATCATAAAGCAGGAGTCTCTGAAAGGGCTTTTTGACACGAGGCTATATATAGACAAGCCCAAAAGAGTCTCCGTCCTCAACCTTATGAGTATTTTCTCAGGTAAGTCTCCCAATGCAACAGAAATAAAAGAAAAAATAAAGCAGTGGGACCTATTCAAGCTTTTGCACAGTAAAGGACACCACAGCAAAAACAAAAAGACAACTGGCTGAATTGGAGAATATAGTTTCAGGTGATGCAGCTGACAAGGGCTTAGTCTCTAAAATATACAAACAACTCATCCAATTCAACCGGAAAAAGCCCACAACCCAATGGACAAATGGGCAAGAGACCTGAATAGACATTTCTCCAAGCAAGATATGCACATGGCCAACAAGCACTTGAACGAATGCTCAACATCCCTGACTGGTAGAGAAACGCAAATCAAAAACTACCATGAGATACCACCTCACAACAGTCAGAATGGGCATCATCACTAAGTCCATAAGTAACAAGTGCTGGAAGGGGTGTGGAGAAAAGGGAACCCTCCTGCACTATCGGTGGGAATGCAAGCTGGGTCACCCACTATGGAGAACACTATGGAGGTACCTCAGGAAACTATACATAGAACTACCATATGACCTAGCAATCCCACTCTTGGGCACACATCCAGACACAACTTTCCTTAAAAAAAGACACCTGCACCCGCATGATCAATGCAGCTCTATTCACAATAGCCAAGGCATGGAAACGACCCAAATGTCCATTAACAGATGGTTGGATTAGGAAGATGTGGTATATATATACACAATGAAATACTACTTGGCCATAAAAGAACAAAGCAACTCCATATGCAGCCACATGGATGGAACTAGAGACTCTCATCCTGCGTGAAGGTAGTCAGAAAAAGAAAGCCAAATACCATATGATACCACTCATATCTGATCTCTAATATACAGCAAAAAGGAACCTTTCCACAGAAAAGAAAATCATGCACTTGGAGAATAGCCTTGTTGCCCAGGGGGAGGGGGAGCAAGTGGGATGGATTTGGAGCATGGGGTTTCCAGGTGCAAACTATCGCTTTGGGAATGGATTAGCAATGAGATCCTGCTCTGTAGCACTGAGAACTATGTCTAGACACTTATGATGGAGCATGTTAATGGGAGAAATAATTATGTATCCATGTATATGTAGCTGGGTCCCCTTGCTATACAGTGGGAAAAATATTGTTTTGGGGACATAACAATAAAAAAGGAACAATGCAATTTCATGGTAAAAGTATCCATTCAAGGAGAAGTTGTTGCCATCATTCATATACATGCCCCTAATATAGGAGCACCCAGATACATACCACAAATGCTAACAGACATAAAAGGAGAAATTGATGAGAATACAGTCATAATAGGAGACCCCACACATTAATGGACAGACCATCTAGACAGAAAGATCAATAAAGCAATAGAGATTCTAAAGAGAACAATAGCAATATTAGACTTAATTGACATTTTCAGAACACTTCATCCAAATTAATCAGACTATACATTAATCGGAAAGCTCTGATAGATCATTCTCAAAGATTGATCACATACTGGAGCACAAAACTAACCACAACAAATTTAAGAGTATAGAGTTTACTTCGGGTATGTTCTATGACCACAATTGCAGGAAACTAGAAATCAACCACAGGAAAGGAAATGAGAAAAAAAACGGACTTTATGAAGACTAAACATGGTACTCAAAAACCAATGGGACAATGAGGAAATTAAGAAGCAAATTAAAAAATACCTTGAGACAAACAACAATGCAAACACAACCATTCCACCTATGGGATGCTGCAAAAGCAGTGCCAAGGCAGAAATTCATAGCTATACAGGCCGTCCTCAAAAAAGAAAACAAATCACAAATCAAAAAATTAACCCGACATCTAAATGAATTAGAAAAAGAACAAACAAAACCTAAAGTCAGCTGAAGGAAGGAAATCAAAGATCATCAAGGGACACAATAAAAACATTCAGAAATAATAGGGTAAATCAATAAAACCAAGAGCTGGTTCTGTGAAAAGGTAAACAAAATTGACAAACCCCTGGCCAGGCTCACAAAGAAGAGGGGAGACAAAAGCCAAAATAAATAACATGAGAAATGAAAGAGGATAAATTACAACACACACTGCAGAAATACACAAAGCCATAAGAGAATACTATGAGCAATTATATGCTAACCAATTGGACAACCTAGAAGAAATGCACAGCTTCCTAGAGCCGCGCAGCCAGCCAAACTGAATCATGGAAAAAATAGATCAAATGAACACACCAATCACTAGAAATTAAATGGAATAAGTCATCAAAATACGTCCTCCAAATAAAAGCCCAGGACCAAATGAAGTTATTATCATTCCAATAATAGCAAATATAGCTCCAAGAATCAAAGCAATCATTTTTTTTCCCTCTGTAGAGGCTATTCTGAAATACATTGTGTAAATTAGGTAACGTGGGGTTTTGTTCCCAAGGTTCAGCAGGATGTACATTTAGCCAGATTGCAGTAGGTTGATACATCACCATAATAGATGCTTGCCTGTTTTATTTGTTAACACATGATGTAAATAGCAATTCATGCATTGTCTATGGTATATCTGAGAACTAGAAGTAAAAGAGACCTATAACTCTTTTCCTACCATAAGCACATAAGAAGCAAAGACATCAGTCTGAATCCAGATAGAATGAATAAGGGAGGTATCCAAAGGTATTCAGATGATTACGTTTGTTTATCATAGTATAATTTACATCCCATAAGGAAACTCTTTGTGAGGCTGCAGCTAATTTCCATTGAGTATTTTGCAGTGGTCCTTTTCCAATTTTTAGTTTTGAGCCAGCAAATCCCAAAGTGGGCCAATGTATTTGCAAGTTAGAATTGTCTGCAAGTTAGAATTGGTTCCCCTTTCCATTTTCTCAGCCTAAGAATTTTATTATTAGCAGATCCAAATTCTCTGTTAGGTCCCCAATTTATTGCCCTATTGTTTTGAATAGGAAAAACAGAAAACAAAAACTCAAGGTGTATTCACCATGCAACCATCCCATTCTGTTTCTCCCTGTATCCAGGAAAGGGCTTGTTTAGAAATCTTTTTGGATGGCTTAGCATATTTATCACCTTGTGACTATGTTCCTTTGCAAATACTTAGTATTGATAGCAACAACCTAGGGACTTTTCGCCTTGTTCCTTTTGGAGTTTCTATCAACCAGACCTGATTATGCGTAGGCAAACTCCAAGGCAAAATTGTAGCATTATGGCTAAGACAAAAAGGCATGGGTACCATGTGTCCTGTGTAATTACACGGGGCACCCTCTAAACGCATATCTGGTAAAGTAGACATTTTTGGACATGAGAGGATCTGCGTATCATTACATATACTAACGGAGGTTTATCCTCCCCTCTCATAGCTCTCAATAATGAAGGTCTAGGAATGACTGTCCTATATTGTTCCCCATTAGCCCCAGTTACTGCAAGGGTGATGACAGTAACGGTGGCAGTGTGTTGATTTTCAGGATTCATAGGTAGCTTTCCTTGACACAGGGATTCTTCTGCCATGTTAAGTGTCTCCTTCACTTGGACCCAGGTTATTGGCTTGGTATCTTGGGTTCTTGTTGTCATTCTCAGATGGATGCTGGTATCATCCTTATTTTGTTGGCTCCTAGTGTAATAAGTCAGAAGTCATGTGACAGGTGGCCTTCCTTCATGTCACTTTTTATACACCTTACAGGAATCTGGAAAGCTGCAGCCAAAATTTATGGGAAACCACAAGCATAACCTCTACCCCAAGTTATTAAAGCATCAGGACCTTCCCATACATTTTCTTCAGGTGATTTCCAGTATACTAATGGAGAGGTACCAGGAATATGCTGGCCATAATGCTGTTCTATGGGCATTACTCCTTGATCACTGCACATGAAAAAATTTAAAGTAAGCAAACTTCTCTCAATAATCTTGTGAAGGTGGAGGAGACTTCTTCTTCCCCCCTTTTGCTTTTTTAAGTTGGAGTTTCAATTTATGATGTGCATTTTCTACTATTACTTGTCTTTGGGGATTATAAGGGATATCAGTGACATGTAAAATTCCCCAAACGTGACAAAATTCAGCAAAAGCCTTACTAGCACAAGCAGGTCGTTATAGCAACGAGGTCTGTGATAAAGGGCTTCTTTTTTTAAGTACCCTCATTTAGTTACCCATTATAGCCTTATTAGGACTGTAGAACGTATGTCCCAAATGGAAAACACATTTTTCAACCATTTTTTTCATTGGTTTCATCAGGGAGCTGGCAAGAAGCAAGCAGCCCTCTTGGACTTCCCATAGCCCTGACTGTGGTATTCACAGCTATTCCTTACTTATCCTAACTTCTGTGATTTAGGAGCAGACTCTTACCATGTTACAAGGGCATTAGGGTGGCAAAATTCTGGCAAGGAGGGAATAATTTTTCCATCCCATTTTTTATTTGACATGGTTTCCCCTGTAATTTGTGTTTAGCAATTTGTAAACAAACTATTTGTTTCTTTGTTTGTTTACAAACTTGCTAAACACAAATATATACACATATGTATATATATGATGATATATACATTATATATATGGAATACTATAAAAATACATGGTCAAAATCATAGATTATTCTTTAACATTAGTTATTTGTCTAATGAATGAGACAAAGGATTTTCAAAGCACATACAAATTAAAGGCAGGGAAATTCATATAATCTCTTACTAAAAGCAATATTTTAAGAAAACCTTATTTTAAGAGAGACTACATTAAAATTCAGGTTTTACATTAGTTTACTGTTAAAAGTAGTTTACTGAAAGTTTAAACGTAGTCAGTCCTGACAATGTATAAGATTTATTTCTCATTGTTCACTTCCCACAAACCTTCCATTATTTTCTGTATCCACTTTACTTTGTCCACTATTTTCCCTTTAGAGTAACAAGCTATAAGAGAGACTTACTTTCTTTTCCCTTAATAAACATGTAATTCCATTATTCCTTCATTTTTTTTTCTACTGAAAACACACCTCCTACTTTTTTTTACAGGACACCTCAGGATGTCACCAAACATCACAATTAAGTCTTAAATGAGTTTAGTTTTTATTCAGTAACTGAAGCCTCAATATCTCATTTGAGTTGTATTAAATCTAGGTGCAATACTTTATCATGCATACTAAATGTTGATGGCTCTAAAGACATGTATATATTCTTTTGATCAACAAACTTTAATAGTAATGAATATCAACTACTGAATATCTTCCAGGTCACATGAACTGAAAATGGATTTACTTTATGTATATTGAGAATTTATGTAGGTGCTTAATTTCTTTTATGCCAGTTAAGTAGAGCTCATTATGAATTAATTTTGGCAATGCCATACACATACAAACAAGCAAAATGGAGACCTCCTATTTCTAAGTTTGAAGTTTTAGCCATAAAAAAAGATCCTCCTGTGTAAAACCTGTCAGTACAAAAGAGACCTGATTCAAAGTGTGTTCCTATTAATGCTGTAAAAAGCACTCTTTGAGTATGACCTGTACTCCCTCCATCTTGACACACCTTCACAAATTCAGAGATGCCCCCTGAATTTGTACAGAGGCCATTGCCCTTTTACAGCCGTGATTGGCATTTTTATATGCCAATTGATTCATTGACATCTCAGCTGCTTGAGAGTGTACCACCTGGCACCATCCCATTCAGTTAGGTGGTCCACAAATTGTGGATAAAGTTCTGTAGGGCCTTGAAGATATTGTACAATCGATGCTTGGGTGTTTCCCAATCAGGAAGTGTCATCCAGGCCCATTGGACTCCTACACACAGCTGTTCATATGCCTAAGGATTGATTTTCCAGGTCAAGAATGGGCCCTGTCCCTACCAACATTTCAAAAGAATTGTGAACATTATTTCTTTGACTTAAACCAGCTTGTTCCTGACAGAAGTCCAACAGAATAGACCTCCAAATTAAATAATCTCCACCATCTAGGGTGGCTTTAGCTCTCATATGCCAATCCCATGGGGGAAGATGGAGTGTCCGCATGCTTTCTACCATATTCATAGTAAAGGCAGCTGCAACTCCATTCTGAATCATACCATCATGAAGAGGCTTAAGAGCTTCAAAGTCAAAAGGGATGTGTGTATGCATATTTTGCCCTGTGACTTAAGGGTCAGGGAAAATAGTTACAGGGCATGCAGATTTTAGGGCTGATGGAAGGTAAGTCAGTGCTGCTTCCACAGCTAACGGTTTATTTAAATTCACATCAAGAAAGGCATTATCCTGAGGTTGAGGGGAATAGAAGATATGATCTTTTCTTTATGTTCCCACAAGGGATCCAAAATGTCCTTGTTAGTCCCCATGTAGAAAAAACAGAAACAGAAAGAGAGGCCCCAGATGGATGGGTGTGCTTTAAATTTTCTCCCACATGATCCCAACATTCTGGGTTCATACTTCCTTCACCTGGAGACCAAGGGTTATGTTTAGAACAGTGTCAAACATTGACTCTACCTTAGACTCTATTACCAAATCCCTGGACTCTTTCAACATATCTTTAAGCAATTGAATATATTATGTAATTTATTGTGATTGACTCATCTCCATTGTTATCCTGGTTTACAGTTTCTACTTGCCAGCTCACAGTTGAGACTCCATGGAGTGCCAGACTAGCCACTTTGCCTTCTGTACTTTCACTTCCTCCCGCTCCTGGCAGAACTTTTTTTTTCCTTTTCCAACTCATAGCTGACCTTCTCTTCCAACCCCAGGTTGGACACCACTCTTCTCTTGTCCTGTGCTGCAGGTCAATGGGTGTCCTGAAAGAGGTATAACACAGAATATAAAACATCAGACACTTTTTACATTTTAAAAGCGCATACCTTATGGACTACTACTCAGCCATAAAACAGAAGAAAAATAATGCCATTTGCAGCAGCATGAATGGAACTAGAGACACACATACTAAGAGAAGTAAGTCAGGAGGAGAAAGAAAAATACCGTGTGATATCACCATATCTGGAATACAGGACATAGATGAACCTGTCAACAGAAGAGAAACAAACTCATGACTTGAAGAGCACAGTTGTTGTTGCCAATGGAGGGGATGAGGGAGTAGAATAGATGAAGAAGTCAGGGTTGGTGAATGCAAACTCTTAGATTTTAGTGGATAAGCAATGAGATCCTGCTATATAGCACAGGAAGCCATATCTAATCACATGTGATGGAACACGGTGGAGGATAACATGAGAAAATGAATGCATGTGAATAACTGGTAACTATGCTGTACCACAGAAATTGACAGAATACTGTAAATCAACTAGAGGTAAAGTAAAATTGTACAAAGGATAGCCAGTATTCCTGTGTGTATTTTGCTCAGCTCGATGCCAATCACAACAACCACCAGCAACTTTCAGAAAGATTTGGTGATAGCTTGGACAGACCTCAGTGGGCTGCTCCCCTGGAGTAGCATGATGCCATCCCAGACCCTCAGCAGCTGTTGCTTCTGCTGTTCTTCCCTGATTGCTGCACTCCCAGAGGCCTCTTGCCTGTGATCGTGTTTGTCCAGAAGGTTCTGATGCTCCTTCCTGGTGAAGCTGGGTTCTTTACTTGCCACTGCAGCCCTGGGTCATGGGTGTCTGGGAGGGGGACTGGAGACATCTTGGAGTATTTTGATAAATACTTGGGATATCTACATGGGTGGTTTTTCCCTCAGCACTTAAATGTATATAGAAACATATGTAGCTTTAATTTTTCATTAGTATATGTTAATTTTGGTATAATTTAATGCTTTGGCAAAGAGAGTTGTGTAGCATAGTACAAAAGAAAACTATGGTAAGCTATGGTTTCGTTACAGCATTTGCAGTTTTTTCTCATTTTGACCATGATAGTGAAAAGTGATGTTTTTGAAAAGTACTTTGGGGTATGAGAACAAATATCAATCAACATTTTTGTGTATACGCTGGTGAAGTGAAGTAGAGGGAGAATACTTTTCTAATAAGTCAAATGTGGCATTAATTATGCTATATCTACTCACCAGGTAGTGTTTCCATGGAGACAATCACAAATGGTAAAGGATTTGATGCATTTAGTAGCATTTGTCTTTTAAAAACCAGTATGTAAAAGGCGTAGACTTGTTCTTATTATATAAACCTATCTACATGTATTTTGATATAAAAGGCAAGTCCTAGAATTCATAGACACAGATTCAGAAAATAGAAAATGAGTTTCAGGTACAAAGTCTTCATGCAAATGTGTTACCTACTAGTCATGGGAGATTTACTGAGAATGGCCACAAAACAAAAAATGATGGTATGGTGCTGGAAATGAAGCAGATGCAGAAAACACGTGCTTCTTAACAGATTTACTGCTAAGGCTTATTTCTGTTTCAGTGTGCCTATCATGGAAGTAATGGTTGTTTTCAATGCCAACTGCTTTTATTCTCCTTGCTGCAAAAGGGCAAAATGAGAGAAGTCTTAAAGTTTTATACACAATGTAAAATAGTAAAAATCATTTATTTTAAAGTCAAATGAAAGGAGACCACATTTTATATGCATGTTATTGACTTATGTATAAAGATTAAAAAAAAAACCACATACACTACAGAAAGCAACAACAGGTTTCTTCATAGGTACCTTTATTGTGCATGTATTTGTTTTTTTGGGTTGCAAGTGCAGCATAGGGAAATTCCCAGGCTTGGTGCACACATGTAGCTGCAACTGTTGTGGCAATGATGTGGCATATGCAGGATCTGAGCTGTATCTGTGGTCTACAATCCTCAGTTTGCCTCAAAAGCCTAATCCTTAACCGCTGGGCAGGCAAGGGATGGGACCCATATCCTTGCACACATGTTGGGTTCTTAACCTGCTGAGAGAGAGCAGGAACTCTGATGTAAGTATCCTTAATATTATGCTACTTTACTCTCTGTGGTAAAGGATCATATTTAAGTTGCTTTGGGAAGAAAAAACAAGTAATGGAGAATTTTATTAAGTAAAAAAAACCTCACATGATTATTAATTAAGCCTAGTGATCTGGATTAGTTTGTGTTTGTTGTTTGCTTGTTTTGGGTGATTTTAAAGTTTGGAATTGTTTTTTCTTTTTTCTCCTGGGGAAATGCAACAAACAAGGACATGCAATAAACTCTCAGATAGCCTTCAATATTAATCATTGAGTAGGTATTTCATTGAGTTGGATTTTTTCCAGCTTCATTCATTTTATTCCTCTAATATAAAATTATGTGTTGGACACAGTTGAAGCCTAGGCCCTCTGCACAGAGGTTCTCATGTGGGTACTCACAAGGTGCTTAGTGAATTCCTGAGAAGCAGACTTGAAGAACACCATCTCTCCAGAGATTAGGAGTGAGATAGCTGTACTCTTGGAAATGGCATCAAAGGTGGCCTCAGGAGAGTTGCCCAGCTTGGCAGTGCAGCCCCTGGTAGAAGTGTAGCAGTCATCAATTCCACATCAGCAGTAGCTTCTTAGGACAGGGGCTGAGACAATGCCAGTGGCCCTGGGGCAGGGAAGAGGCACACCAGCATGGAGCCACAGTGGAAAGGCACTTTGCAAAGGATGATATGTGGCTTGCCAATCTTGTCCCCCGGGAGCCTTCACACTGCACCTGGATGATGGAGAGCTTGGCCAGAATGATGGCCCCATGGGTGGCAGTGGATACCAGCTTAGAGCATTTGGCACCAAAACCAACGTGTCCTTGGTAATCCCTAGTGGTGACAAATGTCTTGAACATGGTCCTCCGACCAGCAAGTTCTGCTTCTGCACAGGCATCATCTCCATAGACTGGTCCTTGAAGAATGCCTCCAGGAAAAGTCGATGATCTCAGATTCTTTGATGGGCAGAGCACAGAGAGAGATCTCTTGCAGAGACTTGATCTTCATGTCTTTGACTCGGTGGGCCACCTTGGTGATTGGGAGCTTTGTCTTCCTTGTCGTCAGCTCTGCCCCCACAAGCTCCCCATCCTTGTCCTCATCTGCCTGGGCCATGACCCTGGCCTCCCTGCAGCTCTGGAAGCCTTTGTGGAAGAGTCTTGTCCTCCAGCTGTAGGTGCCCAGAGCCTCCAGTCTTCCTGGAGACTCTGGCCCCTCCCACAACACCAGCATCATCTGCCTTTTAGTGTTTTCATGAAGAAGCGAGTTCTAGATTTTTGAGGTTCAACTGGTTTTATGGAAATTGATCTGTATTGGAAAACTGAGTGTGGTTTGTAGATAACTTCCTTCTAAGGTTTAGCTTTTCTTGCCATCCTTTTAACAGAGATTTCCAAAGAACACAATTTTAAAAATATTTAGACTCAGTTTGTACTCACTTGTTAATATTTTCTTTTATGGACAATGCATTTGGTATCAAATCTGGCAGTTTGCCTAATCCTAAATTTGAAAAAAATCTTACTTTCACTTTTTCTCCAAAGATTTGTATAGGTTTTACATTTTGTGTGGAATCTTGCTCCAATTTATGTAATTGTTCACTGTGGTGATACCTAAATTTTTGTTGTTGTAGTTTGTGTGTGATATTCATCTATTTCAATACATTGACGTTTTGTTTTTTGCCTATGATAGTCACCTGCTCAAAAGATTACCGTAACTCCATTAAATTGTGTTTGCACTTTTGTGTAGAAACACATAAATGTTAAGAACATGGTTATATTTTTGAGTTCTTTATTCTGTCTGATAAAACAGGGAAGGTTTTATTTCTTGTTTCTCTCCAATTTATATCTGTCTCTGCCAGTTAAATACAGTCTTAGAGCCGCCATTGCTTTGCTGGGATTTTTACATTAGTTGCGTTAAATCTGAAACTCAAGGAGCCATTTGACTAGAATCCATTATTTTCAAAATACCTCGAATCTTCCAATCCATTGATATACTTCCAATCCAGAGTGCAGCTCCATATTTTCTTCATTTTTTTTAATACCCAGCCCCAGAATTTGGTATATTTACACTTCTTTTTCAACAATTCTTAACAGTACTGCATTTTTAATATCCATGTCCCTTTGTTAGGAGTACATGTTTGTGTATATTGATCTAGTATCCTGTGTCTGTTCTGAACTCTCTGATTCTGGGAGTTTCTTAGTATGCTCTGGGGTATTTATAGGTGTGCAATCATATCTGAAAACAGGGAAGGTTTTATTACTTTTTTCTTTCTTTCTTTCTTCCTTTCTTTCTTTCTTTCTTTCTTTCTTTCTTTCTTTCTTTCTTTCTTTCTTTCTTTCTTTCTTTCTTTCTTTCTTTCTCTCTCTCTCTTTTTCTTTCCTCTCTCTCTCTTCTTTCTCTCTCTCTCTTTCTCTCTCTCTTTCTTTCTTTCTTTCTTTCTTTCTTTCTTTCTTTCTTTCTTTCTTTCTTTTTTCTTTCTCTCTCTCTCCCTCTCTCTCTTCCTTTCTCTCTCTCTCTCTCCCTCCCTCACTGCCTGCCTGCCTGACTTCCTTCCTTCCTTCCTTCTTTGCTTTCTTTCTTTCTATCTATCTATCTATCTATCATTCTTTCTTTCTTTCTTCCTTTCTTTCTTTCTTTCTTTCTTTCTTTCTTTCTTTCTTTCTTTCTTTCTTTCTTTCTTTCTTTCTTTTTTCTTTCTCTCTCTCTCCCTCTCTCTCTTCCTTTCTCTCTCTCTCTCTCCCTCCCTCACTGCCTGCCTGCCTGACTTCCTTCCTTCCTTCCTTCTTTCTTTCTTTCTCTCTCTCTCTCTCTTTTTCTTTCCTCTCTCTCTCTTCTCTCTCTCTCTCTTTCTCTCTTTCTTTCTTTCTTTCTTTCTTTCTTTCTTTCTTTCTTTCTTTCTTTCTTTTTTCTTTCTCTCTCTCTCCCTCTCTCTCTTCCTTTCTCTCTCTCTCTCTCCCTCCCTCCCTGCCTGCCTGCCTGCCTTCATTCCTTCCTTCCTTCCTTCTTTGCTTTCTTTCTTTCTATCTATCTATCTATCATTCTTTCTTTCTTTTTTCTTTCTCTCTCTCTCCCTCTCTCTCTTCCTTTCTCTCTCTCTCTCTCCCTCTCTCTCTCCCTCTCTCTCTCCCTCTCTCTCTCTCTTTCTTTCTTTCTTTCTTTCTTTCTTTCTTGCTTTCTTTCTTTCTTGCTTTCTTTCTTCCTGACCTACCTGCTTTTTACATCTTCTCATAGTATCTTACCTAGATCTTCCTGTCCATTACTAAGTGGTGATGGCAGACACTTTACTCCATTTCTGGTTTTAGAGGGAAATTGTTCAGTCTTTCATTATAAAATATATCATTATAGAGTTTTCATAGGTGTTTTAAGTGGAGGAAGTTCACTTCCATTCACAGTTCAAACTTTACATGTTCAAATCAAGACTGAGTGTAGAATTTTGTCAATTTTTTCTTCACTGGCTGTTGTATCAAGTGTTTTTTCCTCTTCCATCAATTTAACATGGCAGAGTGTTTGAATCCATCCACAATGATTTTAGAGTTATCAACCAGTCTTGCATGATTGAAACAAATGGCAGTGATCATGATCTCTGTGCATGTCTCTCTTGTGTATATATATCTCCAAGTAAATACTTCCCCTGGGATTCTTTGCATCTCTGGCCATGATGGGATTTGGACTTTTTTTTATATTGCTTTTTTCTAATTTTGGAGTAAGGCTAATACTGCCTTCATTAAATGAATGAACATGTGCCCCCCCACCCTTTAATGTTTTCGAGGTGATCATAGAGAACTGATGTTAATTCTTACACAGTTTGGTGAAATTTTGCAATTTCTATCTCATTATGTAGAATCGGTGTTAATTCTATAAATGATTGGCAAAATACTCCAGTATTGACCATCTAGGTCTGCAGACTTCTCTTAAACATTTAGTCATAAGATGTAAGTAACTTTTTTGGCAACCCTGTGGTATGCAGAATTTCAAAAGCTAGGGACAAAACCCTCACCATAGCAGTGGCCTGAGCCACTGCAATGACAATGCCAGATCCTTACCCTTCTGAGCCACCAGGGAACTCCTGAGAATTGAGTATCATTTATAGTGGAGAAGTTATCTCAACTGTGTCAGTGTATGCTTTCTGAAGAATTTGTTCATATCACCTAGGTCTTAATCTTATATGTTCATAGTATTCACATTTATATTTTTGTTACTATTATTATTACTGCAGGGATGAAGTGAAAGCCCACTTCATTCTTGATTCTATAAAATGTCTTTCCCTTCTTTTTGTTGGGTAGTTTAGATTTTATCACTTTTATTGATCTCTTGAAAGAATCAGTTCCTTGATTCATCAAAATTTCTTCTTTTTTTTTGGACTTTTTCCCAATTCTTTGGCTGTTCCTGTGGCATATGGAGGTTCCCAGGCTAGGGTTCAAATCAGAGCTGTATCTGCTGGCCTATGCCAGAGCTACAGCAACTCAGGATCCATGCCATGTCTGCAACCTCCACCACAGCAAAATGCAATGCCGGATCCTTAACCCACTGAGCAAGGCCAGGGACTCAACCTGCAAACTCATCTTTCCTAGCCAGATTCATTAACTACTGAGCCACAATGGGACTCCTCATTAAAATGTCTTGTTTCTCTTTCCTTGCACTTAAATTTTTAAACTTTTAAATTGATTTCCTTTTATCCTTTAGGCCCTTTTTTCTTTATGTATTTCCTTGGAGGATGTTTAGATTAGTAACAGACCCATTTTATCTTTTCTAAAGTTTGCATTTTGTGTCATGAATTTTCCTCTCAGCAATGCTTTGCTGCATTTATATCTCAATTGATAGGCTGTAGTTTCTTTTTTCTTTGATTGAGGGTTGGATTTTGTTTTTCTTGACAGCTCTTTGACTCTGGGCTTGGGAAAAGATTCTTGCTTGAACTGTGGACTAGCTTCCAAGTGTGTGGTGCTTTTCCTATTCTGCTTATCTTACTTTTGTACACTATGGCTGGACAGCCCATTGCATGGTTTTGAATCTTTCAGTTTGTTGAGGTGTAGTTTTTGGCATAGGTGTAGGATTCATGGGCCCTTGGACATAGTGTGTATTCTGAGTTAAGTAGAATGTACTATAAAGTTAGACTGCCTTGGTTAGTGATGTTTATTTGTCCTTTTTTTAATAGCTGAACTCATGACATATGGAAGTTCCCAGGCTAGGCATCAAGTTGTAGCTGCAGTTGCCAGCCTATGCCACTGCCATAGCAATGTTGGGTCAGAGCTGCGTCTGTGACCTGTGGCAATACTGGTAGCTTTAACCCGCTGAAGGAAGCCAGGGATCAAATCCTCCTGGAGACTCTGTAAGGGTCTTACCCTGCTGAGCCACAATGGGAACTCCTGGTATTGTTGAGTTCTGTATCTTTGTTAGTTTTCTGCCAAGTTCTATGAACTGAGAATAATATTGAAGTGTCCTGTTGTAATTTTATTTATTTATTTATTTTTATTTTTATTTTCCCACTGTACAGCAAGGGGGTCAGGTTATCCTTACATGTATACATTACAATTACAGTTTTTCCCCCACCCTTTCTTCTGTTGCAACATGAGTATCTAGACATAGTTCTCAATGCTATTCAGCAGGACCTCCTTGTAAATCTATTCTAAGTTGTTTCTGATAAGCCCAAGCTCCTGATCCCTCCCACTCCAGATTTGTCTATTTCTTCCACTCGTTTAGGTTTACTGCACATGTTCAGGTACAAAGACATCCCAGATTGTGGTGTTGTTTTCTTTAGGGTTTTGTTCATTTATCATTATACAGTATCTTTCCATGATATTATCTTTTCTCTGATCTGATTTATCTAATATTAATAGGTTTAAGTATTCTTGGTTTTCTTTCATTAATTTTTCATTCTATCTTGGTTCCATTTTTCCCTTTCAGTCTGTCTCAATTGTTTCATTGAAATGAATTTCTTCTGAACAGGCTGTAAGTGGATCATGTTTTCCGATTTCTGCTGATCTCTTTATGTTGTTGTATGTAAAGTGTTTAGATTTAATGACAACTATGTCATGGCTTTCTAAAAATCATTGTTATGATTATGGGCTACTTGAAGAGAATTTCAAAATCTGCTTTGATATACCTACATTAAAAAAACAAGGTTGTCCCTGGGCATGTGGAAGTTCCCAGGCCAGGTATTGAATCTGAGCTCCAGGTGCAATCCTATGCCACAGGGAGAATGCTGGTTCCTTGAACACTCTTTGCCAGGCAAGCCATGGAACATGCCCCTCTGCAAGGATGCAAGATGCTGCAGTTGGATTTTTAACAGACTGCATCACAGCCAGAATACCTACTTGTAGTGTTTTTCAATGTATGTCTGTATATCATTTGTGGTGGTTGTTCTAGGTATTATATTGTACATTTACAATTTATTATGGTCTACTGCTGCTCTGTTTTTTTACAAATTTGACTAAAACATAGAAACCTTACTTCCTTTTCAATCCCTTAGCATGCCCCTGAATGTAATTGTCTACTCTCTCTGCATACATTTAGCCTATTTGGTATGACATACTTTCTTTGTCTTTTCGTGGGGGGCACACACATGGCAAATGGAAAATCTAGAAGTAGGGGTCAGATGGAATCCATAGCCACAGGCCTATGCCACAGCAATGCCAGATCCTTAACCCACTGAATGAGGACAGGGATGGAACCCACATCCTCATGGACACTAGCAGGGTTCTAAAGTCACTAAAGCACAGGGAAACTCCATGTAGCATGTATTTTTAATTGTGTTACATTTAGTTCCATATTTACCTTTGATTCTTGCATATGGAGTTTTGATGATATTAAGGAAACATATGCTTCATAAGTTTCTCTTGAGCATCAAACCTGTTCATGATTGCTTATTTTAAGCACTTTTATGGTAATATTGGCATTTGTCCATCATCTTTTTTCTTTCACATTGAGGGCTTCATTATTGTGTCCTGAACTGCAGGTCAAAAACTGATCCTAAAAGAGAGACTGTATGGCATAAAAAACACACAAGGTAAGTTTATCTTTTAAAAGGGGGGGGGACAAGGAGGCACTCTGTTCTGCTAACAAAGGTCCCTAGGCTTTATCCCACAAGACTTTTATTAGGGAAGGTGACTTGTTGAGGTAAGTGAGCAAAAGCAGGCATTGGGAGTATCAAAGCTATCACTTAGTGAGATTTAGGGAGACTAATAGCAATGAAAATCACAGGTGTATGCATCTAGGATATAGCATAGCTGCTTAAAGAACAATGTAGTTAACATATAAGCCCCTTATCTTATTTTGACAGGAGACCCTGCACTTTGGAACTCTGTGTTGGCAGACAGGCTTATCTGGCCTTTGCCATCACCAGCATTCTGTGCCTTCCTGTGCTTTTGCACATACCAATAAGTTTGCTTTCTTCAGAGGTCATCAGTACAGTGGTATCCAACATCTTCCTCTTTATTATTTACATGTTGCCTAAGAACCACCATAGTAAATTTTGGTTGCAGAGTGTTCATTTGGCTTCTAAGGATCAATCTGATTCTGCAGACTGCACAACAAAGGAAAAAATGTAAATACAGTGACAGAACAGCAATAAAGGAAATCTTTGGATTTTCAAGCCAGGTGTGAGGATCAAAATCCTGGAATTATGATAAAATACTTTGAATAACCTGACCCTTAGAAGTGTCCAATCACATGGAGCTAAATTCTTGAATGTCTTTGTGTAAGGTAAAACTATCTAGCATAGTATAATATTATGTTGGTAGCATTCAGACACCCAAAACTTAAGCCTTAATTTTTCCAAATTGCAGATGCTGTTAATAGAGTGATCTCAAGTAGTTATATTACAATGACAAGGAAGTTCCATTTGTGTGTGCATATACTCCCCAGTTCTGAACCCATTCAAAAATTACATCTTTTAAACTATCCAATTCATCTCAGAAGGCCAGGTCTAAGGATTGTTGCCCACAACACAATTGTGACAAGATTAGAACAAGATCATTTAAAAATGCATGGGTTTGAACTGTCTGAGACAGGGCTGTAGCAGCCATAGCTACTGAAGTTATGATTCTAATAATAGTAAATACAGCTCCAAGAATCAAACCAATCATTTTTTTCCTCTATAGAGGACCATTTGAAATATATTATGTAAATTATGTAAAATAGGGTTTTGTTCCCAAGGTTCCACAAGATTTACAGATATCCAGAGAGCAGTAGGTTGAGAAGTAATCATAATAGATGGATGCCTGTTGTATTTGTTAATGCATGATGGAAATAACAATTCCTGCATTGACTATGCTATATCTGATGACATGAATTCAAAGAGAGCTGTATCTCCTGTCCTACCATAAGCACATAAGGAGCAAAGACACAAGTCTGAACACAGCTAGAATGAAGTAGGGAGATGTCCAAAGGCATCTAGATGATTACATTTGGTTACCATAAGTATAATTTGCATCTCATAAGGAAACTCTTTGTAAGGCTTCACCTAATTTCCATTGAGTATTCTGCAGTGGCCTTTCCAAATTTTAGCTATGGGCCAGCCAATCCCAAAGCATGCTAATGTATTTGAAAGCTAGAATTTCTCTGAAGGTCCCTCTCCATTTTCTCAGCCTACGAAAATTATAATTAGCAGATCCAAATTCCCCATTAGGTCCCCAAATTATTGCCCTATTGTTTTGAATAGAAAAAACACAGGGTATATTGGTCATGCAATCATGCCATTCTGTTTCTCCCTGTAACCAGGAAAGGGCTGGTCTACAAACCTTTTTGGGGGATTTAGTATATTCATTGTCAGGACACATCATTCTACAGTCTTTTCTTAGCCTCTTTGCTTGCATTGTCTATGCTGAAATATTTCAAAATATGACAAGACACCATCGAAATCCAGGAGGAGAACATAGGCAAAATATTCTCTGACCTTAACCATAACAAATATTTACACAGGTCTGTCTCCCAAAGCAACAGATAAAAAAGCAAAAATAAACCAATGGGACCTAATCAAACTGACAAGATTTGGCACAGCAAAGGAAATCAAAACAAAACCTAAAAGACAACTTACAGAATAGGAGAAAATACATTCAGGTGATGCAACTGACAAGGGCTTAATCACTAATATATACAAACATCTTTTACAATTCAACTGCAAAAAACGAACCACCCAATGAAAAAAATGGGCAAAAGACCTGAACAGACATTTCTCCAAGGCAGATATACAGATGGCAACAAGCACTTGAAACTATGATAAACATCCCTGAATACTAGAGATATGCAAATCCAAACTGCCATGAGATACCACCTCACACCAGTCAGAATGGCCATCATTTATAAAGTCCACAAGTAACCAGTGCTGGAGGGGTGTGGAGAAAGTGTACTCTCCTGCACTCTTGGTGGGAATGTACGCTGATACCACCATTATGGAGGGACCTTAGAAAACTATACACAGAACTACCATATGACACAGCAATCCCACTACCACATGACAAAGCAATCCCACTACCATATGACACAGCAATCTCACTACTACACGACACAACAATCCCACTCTTGGGCATATATGTGGACAAAACTTTCTGTAAAAAAAACACATGCACTGACATGTTCATTGCGGCACTATTCACATTAGCCGAGGCATGGAAACAACCCAAATATCCATGACAGATGATTGGATGAGGAAGAGGTGGTATAAAAGTGCAATGGAATACTATGCAGCCACAAAAAAGTACAAAATAATGCTATTTGCTGCACCATGGATGGAACTAGGGACTCTCATCCTGAGTGAAGTAGGTCAGAAAGAGAAAGACAAATACCACATTATGTCACATATATGGAACCTAAAGTAGAGCACAAAGGAACATTTCCACAGAAATGAAACTCACATTTTGGAGGACAGACTCATGATGGCCAAGGAAGAGGGGGAGGGAGGGAGGATGGGAGCTTGGGTTTAGTAGATGTGGTCTCTTGTCCTTGGAATGGACAGGCAATGAGCTCCTGTGTGTAGCACTGGGAACTATGTGCAGGGACTTATGATGGGGCATGATAATAGGAGAAAGTAGAGCATATACATGTATGAGTAACAGGGTCACCATGCTGTCCAGTAAAAAAAGAAAATGTATTTGGGGGAAAAAACACTCTCCATGAAATAACCTCAACTTAATAAATGTCATATATGGTATACCCTCAGCTATCAAAATGCCCAATGTTGAAAAACTGATAGCTACTCTTTTAAGAGAAAACAGTGTCCATTCTCACCATTTTAATTCAGCTTGGCACTGGAAGTTATAGCCAGATCACTAAGACAAGAAAATAAAAATTAAAGAAATCCAGGCATCCCCACTGTGGCACAGTGGAAACCAATCCAACTAGTATCCATGTGGATCCAGGTTCCATCCCAGGCCTCACTCAGTGGGTCTGGGATCTGGGGTTGTGGTGAGCTCTGATGTAGTTTTCAGACGTGGCTCAGATCTGGTGTTGCTGTGGCCGTGGTGAATGCTGGCAGCTGTAGCTGGGATTTGACCCCCAGCCTGGGCTCTTTCACATGCCACAGGTGAAGCCATAAAAAGCAAGACAAAGGGAAGAAAGAAAAAATCAAGAAAGAAACCCAAACAAAACTTGTCAGGTTTGCGGATGACATAATGCTGAACATACACTATCCTAATGATGTCTCCCAAACCTATGAATAAATCAGTGAATTCACTCAAGTTTTGCAACATCGATAGTAATCAAGAGAAATCAGTTGAAGCACCATAAATTCATTGAAAATACGTGCTCATAAAGAGAAATGAGAAAATATTCCTTAAAAGGATGGGAATGCTACAAAATTGTATTGTGATGATTGCTGAAAAAATATAAATGGAAAAAAATTCATTGCCTAAATAAAAAATGAAGGCTTTGGACATTTGAGGTCTTTCCGTGTTTCCATACCATAACATTATTTTAATTATTTTTCTTTGATGGTGCTTTTGTTAGGAATTACATTGAATCCATACATGGATTTGGGAAGTATGGCCTTTATAACATTCATTCTTGTAAGCTGTGAGCATGGTGTCACTTTTCATTTATTTATGTCTTCAGTTGCTTTGACAGTACCTTATATTTTGTAAGGCATGTATCTTCATTTCCTTGGTTGAATTTATTGTTAAGTGATTGTGAGGAATGCTATTGCAAATAGGATTGAAAAAACTTTTTCAGGTATTTATTTTTTGGGTATACGACACAACAGATTTTTCTGTGTCTGTTTTGTATCCTGCCATGTTTGCCAAAATCATTTATTTATTGTTTGTTGCTGTATTGGTGCTGTTGTTGTGGTGGTATTATTTTCCACACATAAATTATAATGTCTACATACAGAGACAGGTCACTTCTTTTTTCCTGACTAGGATGGCTTTATTTCTCTTTCTTGCCTAATCATTCTGGAAGGACTTTTCAAACTGTGGTGGTGAGAGGAGACACTCTTATTCCTTGTCTTAGAGGAAAAGCTTTCACTTTTCATCACTAGGTATGTTCGGGGTCATGTTATGACTAAGGCCTTGGTCTTAACCCAGTTTATCCACAATTTTGGGGACCCTCCTCACACCTAGATCATATTTTTTTTATCATAAAAGAATGGTAGAATTTTTAAATACTTTCCTGCAGATTGTGATCTTTATCCATTGTCTCTTTAATGCGTGCTCATTGATTTTCTTTCTTTTTTTTTTTTTTTTTTTGCATCATGTGTACGTTACTTACAATGCTATGTAGGCGTCACATGAACATTTATATGTAATAATTTTTCATATATTACACTCCATTTAAAGCTATTATAAAATTTTGGCTCTATCTCTGTGCTATACAATATACCCTTGTAGCTCATATATGTCATATGTCATAGGCTCTGCAACTTAATCTACCATATCTGCTTTGCCCCTCCTCACTTTCCTCTCCCTATTGGTTTGTAACTTCTAATTGTGCCTTTGTATCAGTGTGCCTGTTTCTATCTGGTTATATTGTCCTCTTGTTCTGTTTTTGATTTCACCTGTAAATGGTAACATGCAGCCTCTGTCTTCCTCTGTGATGTATTTCCCTGAGCATAATAGCCTTCATATGGATCCTCTTGTTGCAAATGACAGAATTTCATTCCTTTTCATGACTAATATTCCTTTGTGTGTGTATATACATATATATATATACCAGATCTTCTTTATCCATCCATTTGCAGATGGACACTGAGGATAGGCCATATCTTGGTGATGGTAAAAAATGCTGCTGTGAACATTGGGTTACATATATTTATTCTTATAAGCTGGTTTGGGGGGAGGTGTGGTATATACCCAGAAGTGATAGATGCCCAGGAGAGGGATTGCTGGATCAAAGGGTAATTCTACTTTCAGTTTGCTGAGGAATCTCCATATGGTTTTCCACAGAGATTGAACCAATTTACATTCCCACCAACCACCGTTCCCTTTCCTCCACACCTTCTCCAGAATTTATGGTTTGTAGACTTCATTCTGGCTGGTGTCAGGTGGTGCCTCCTAGTGGTTTTGATTTGCATTTCTCTACTAATGAGTGATGCTGAACATTGTTGCATGTGTTTTTGGACCTTCTGTATGTCTTGTTTTGGAGAAATGTTTGTTTAGATCACCTGCCCAATTTTTGCTGGGGTTGTTTCTCCTTTTTTTCTTTTTTCTATTGCGCTGTAGAAGTTGTTTATAAATTTTGGAGATTAATGCCTTTTCAGTCGCTTTACTGGCAGATAGTATCTGATATTCTGTGGGTTGCCTTTTCATATTCCTTAGGGCTTCCTTTGCCATGCAGAAACTTTTAAGCTTAATTAAGTCTCATTTTTTTTAATTTTTGGTTTTATTGTCATTACTCTAGGAGGTGGATCTGAGAAGATATTACTGTGGTTTATAACAAAGCATGTTAGGTTTATAGTTTCCTCTAAGTGTTCTATAGTGGATCTGGTCTTATAGTTAGTTCCTTAATCCATTTTGAGGGTTTTCATTTGTTTGTTTGTTTACAGTGTTAGGAAGTGTTCTAAATTCATGCCTTTATATGTGACTGTGCTGTTTCTTCAGCACCACTTAGTGAACGGTCTGTCTTTCCTCCACTGTATATTCTTGCCTCCTTTGTCATGGATTAGCTGATTGTAGGTGTGTGGGTTTAATTCTGGGTTTTATATGCTGTTTCACTGATCTAAATTTCTGTATTTGTGCCAGCCCCATAAGGCTTTGATGACCATAGCTGCATGGTATACTCTGAAGTCAGGGAGCCTCATTCCTCAAGCTCTATTTTTCTTTCTCAGGATGGCTTTGTCTACTCAGCGTCTTTTGAACTTCCAAACAAACGTTCAGATATTGTGTTCCATCTCTGTGAAAGTGCCCTTGGTACTTTGATGGGGATTGCATTGAATCTGTAGATTTCCTTGGGTAGTATAGCCATTTTGATAGTATTTATTCTTCCAATCCAAGAGCATGGTATATCTTTCCATCTGGTTTTGTCATTGTTGATTTCTTTTATCACTGCCTTAAGTCTTCATAGTTCAGGATTTTTGTCTCTTTAGGTATGATTCTTCCTAAGTACTGTTTGTTTGTTTGTTGTTTTTGCTTTGTGCCTTTCCTAGGGCCTCTCCAGTGGCATGTGGAGGTTCCCAGTCTGGGGGCTCTAATTGGAGCTGTAGCCACCACCTACACCAGAGCCACAGTAATGCCTGATCCAAGATGTGTCTGTGAACTATGCCAAGGCTCAAAGTAACAACAAAATCCCTAGGCCACTGAGCAAACCAGTGATCAAACTTACACCTCATGGTTCCTAGTCAGATTCATTAACCACTGAGCCACAACCGGAACTCCTCTTCCAAAGTATTTTATTCTTTTTGATGCAATGGTAAATGGGAATGTTTCCCTCATTTCTTTTTCTGATTTTTCATTGTTAGCATACAGAAATGCAGTTGATTTCTGTGTATTAACTTTGTATCCTGCAACTGTGCCAAAGTCCTTGATGAGCTTGAACCATTTTCTGATAGCATCTTTAGGATGGTCTAGGTATAGCATCATGTCATCTGCATACCGGGATAGTTTTACTTCTTCCTTTCCAGTTTGGATTCCCTTTGTTTCTTTTTTTCTCTGATTGCCCATGCCTTGGACTTCCAAGAGTGTTGAATCATAGTGGTGAGAGTGGACATCCTCATCTTATTCATGATCTCTGTTGAAATTCATTTGGCTTTTCACCATTAAGAATGGAGTTAGGGGAGTTCCCGTCGTGGCACAGTGTTTAACGAATCCGACTAGGAACCATAGGGTTTGGGTTTGATCCCTGCCCTTGCTAAGTGGGTTAATGATCCGGTGTTGCCGTGAGCTGTGGTGTAGGTTGCAGATGCGGCTCGGAACCCACGTTGCTGTGGCTCTGGCATAGGCCAGCGGCTACAGCTCCGATTCAACCCCTAGCCTGGGAACCTCCATATGCCTCGGGAGCGGCCCAAAGAAATAGCAAAAGGACAAAAAAAAAAAAAAAAAAAAGAAAAAAGAAAAAAGAATGGTGTTAGATCTGGGTTTGCCATCTATGGCCTTATAATGTTGAGGCAGGTTCCCTTTAAGTCCACTCTGTGAAGTGTTCCTCTCAGTAATAGGTGTTGGATTTTATCAAAGGCTTTTTCTGCTTCTATTGAGAGGATTGCATGGTTTTTCTTTTTCAGTTTGCTAATGCGGTGTATCACACTGCTTGTTTGGTTTGTATGGAAGACTCCTTGCATTCTTGGAATAAGACCCTCTTGGTCATGATGTACAATCCTTGTAATGTATTGTTGGACGCAGTTTGCTAGTATTTTGTGAGGATTTTTTCTTTGACGTTCGTCAGTGAAATTAGCCAGTGATGTTCTTATTTTTACGATATCTTCATCTGGTTTTGGTATCAGGGTGATGGTGGCCACATAGAATGACTTTGGGCATATCCCCTCCTCTGCAATTTTTTAGGAAGAATTTCAGAACATGGGTGTTAGCTCTTGTCTCACTGTTTGATAGAATTTGCCCGTGAAGCCATGTGTTCCTGGACTTTTGTTTGTTGGAAGTTTTTAAGTCATGGTTTGGAATTCAGTACTTGTGACCAGTCTGTTCATCTTCTCTCTTTTGTCTTCATTTAGTCTTGGAAGGTTGTACTTTTCTAAGAAATTGTCCACTTCTTCTAGGTTTTCCATTTTATTGGCACATATTACAGGTAGTAATCTCCTCTGATCCTTTGTACTTCTGTGAGGTCCATTTTATCTTCTCCTTTTTCATTTCTAATATTACTGATTTGAGTCCTTTCTCTCTTTTTTTTCATGATAAGTCTGGCTAAGGGATTTTCAAGTTTGTGGAATGTTTCAAAGAACCAGTTCTTAGTTTCATTGATCTTTTCTATGGTTTCCTTCGTTTCTATTGCCTCAATTTCTCTTCTGCTCTTTATGCTTTCTTTCCTTCTCCTACCTTTAGGTCTTCTCTGTTCTTCTTGCTCTAGTTGCTTCAGATGTAAAGTTAGCTGCTTTATTTGAGATTTTCCCTGTTTCCTGAGGTAGGCTTGTATTGTTATACACTTTCCCCTTAGCACGGCTTTTGCTGCATCTCATAGGTTTGGAGTGTCATATCTTTGTTGTCATTTGCTTCTGGGTACTATGCAATTTCCTCTTTGATGTCTTAAGTGACCCATTAGTTGTTTAGTAGCATGCTGTGTTGTCTCCACATGTTTGAGTTTTTGCATGCTTGTCTTGTTGATTTCCAGTGGTATCACACTGTGGTCAGAAAAGGTGCTCGTTGTGCTTTCAATTTTCTTAAAATTACCAAGGCTTGAATTGTGGCACAGAGTGTGCCAATCCTGGAAAATGTTCCCTATGTGAACTTGAGAAGAATGTGTATTCTGTTGCTTTTGGATGGAATGTCCTATCACTATCTATTATGTTCTGGTGGTCTAAAGCTTCATTTAGGGCCTGTGTTTCCTTGTGGGTTTCTTACCTGGGTGACCTGTCCATTGCTGTAAGTGGAGTGTTGAAGTCCCCTGCTATTATTGGGTCCTTTTCAATTTCTCCTGTAGAGGTTGTTAGCAGCTGCCTTCTATATTGAGGTGATCCTATATTGGCTGCATATGTATTTACAATGGTTATATTTTCTTCTTGGCTTGATCTGTGATAGTTACCCTTCTTTGTCTTTTACAATATATTTTATTTTAAGGTCTACTTCATCTGATATGGGTATTGCTACTCCAGCTTTTTTTTTTTTTCTGATTCCTGTTTGCATAGGATACTTCCTTCCAGCCTCTCACTTTCAATTTGTATGTGTTCCCAGATGTGAAGTGGGTCTCCTGCAGAGAGCATGTGTATGGATCTTGCTTTTGTATCCATTCAGCCAGGCTATGTCTTTTGGTTGGGACATTCATTCCACTTACATTTAAGGAGGTCATGGATATGTGTGGTCTCACTGCCATTTTATTAACTCTTTTGGATTTGGTTTTGTCACTCTTTTTCTCTTCCCTGTTTCTTTGGTTCTCTCCTCTTGTGCCCGGATGACTGTCTTTAGTGTTGTATCTGAGTTGTGCTTTTATTTGTGAGTGTATCAATGGTAGGTTTTTGGTTTCCCATTGCTCTGAAGCTTTGATATAGGTTTCCATATACTTTCATGATTGTTTAAGGTGTTGGTCTCTTAACTGCAAGTGCATCTTCATTGTACTGCATTTGTGCCCTCCTCTTCTCCTGATTTCTGCTTTTGGCAGCAAATTTGTGTGTGAATGATTTCCCACCTCTACTGAGTATATGCCTTTACTGGTGAGCCTTGCCATTTTTGGTATTTTGTTTCTAGATGTGACCTTTTCTTTTCTGCCTAGAGAAGTTCCTTTAGGATTTGTCATAAAGCTGTCTCAGTGTTGTTGAAGCCTCTTAGATTTGCTTGTCTAAACCGTTTTACTTCTGCTTCAAATCTGAATGAGAATATTGCTGGGCAAAATAATCAGTGTTGACGGTTTTCCTCCTTTCATCACTTTGAGTGTATCATGCCACTCCCTTCTGGCCTGCAGGGTTTTATGCTGCAAATTCTCCTGATTACCATATTGGGGTTCCTTTGTGTGATTATTTGTTTCTTTTCCCTCTGCTTTCAATACTATCTCTGTCTTCAATTTGGGTCAGTTTGCCTAATGGGTGTCTTGGGGTATTCCCCCTTGGGTTTAGTTTATATGGTACTCATGGTGCTTCCAGGATTTGAGTGAGTGGTGCAATTCCCATGTTAGGGAAGTTATGGGCTATTATCTCTTCAAACACATTTCCTGTCCCTTTCTCTCTCTCATCTCCTTCAGGCACCCATAGACTATGGGTGTTGGTGTGTTTAATGATGTCCCTGAGACCATTCTTTATTTATTTCCGCTGGTCTGAACCATTCTTCATCATTCTTCTGTCGTGATGGTGCCGTTGGTTGCTGCTAATGAATTTAATCTTTCAGTTATTGCATTTTGCCTCTGTGCTTGCTTAAGTGTCAAGTGGTGTATTGCTTTGCTCCAAGTGTGCTGTAAATGACCAGTTTTTGCCTCCAGTTTATTTCCAATGTCTCCCATCATCTTCAGCATCACCAGTCTAAAGGCCTTTTTCCTGGAGGCTGAGAATCTCCAGATCAATTTGCTTTTTCTTCTGGGAGGGATTTCTTGCTCCCGTATCAGATTTCTAGTTCACTGCAATTTTATAGGTTTTTGGTGTGATGTCCTATTTGCTGGCAATAGAGTTGTAGCCTCTCTTGTTTCTGATGTCTTCTCCCCTTGTGGTTGAAGTTGGCATTGGGGCTTGATCTAGGCTTCCTGATGGAAGGCACAGGTGTCTGCCGACTGGTAGATGGGGCTGATTGCTATCCCTCAGGAGGGTGGGGGTGTGTCTCCGCATGAGATTGGAGGTGGCTGTTTGCTGGGGGGGGGCTTTTAAGGCAGCCTGTTTACTGATGGGTGGGGCTGCAATCCAAGCTGGATTTTCTTTCACCTGGGGCCAGATTTTTCTTTCACCTGGGGCCATCTCAGTGATGATGGGTGGGGCCAGATTTTCCCAAACCTGTCACCTCTAGAGGAACACATACTGAGGATGAATATTCCTGAGATATTTGCCTCCAATGTCATTCCCCACAATGAGCCACAACCACTTCTAGTTTTCCCAGAAGGTCCTCCAGGAACTGCTGTCAGGTCCAACTCACATTCCTATGGAGCAACTGCTTTGCCCTGGGACACAGTGTGCCCATGAGAGACTGTGTGGGCCACTCAAGAATGTGGTCTATATTTCCCCTAGACTTATAGAGGTCCAGTGCACTTGCCCCACTTATCTTCAATGTCAGATGCTCCAGGGGCTCTTTCTCCCATTGTCACATGCCTAGGCATGGGTACCTGATGCTGTACTCACATCTCTAACACTTGTGGGTGAGTCTCTATAATATAGTTACTTTCCAGTCTGTGGGTTAACCTCCAGTGTGTGTGGGGTGGTTTATATCATGTACTTGCTCCCCCTACCATCTTGATGCGGCCTCTTATATGTCATCAGGAGTAGGATATATTTTTGAATGTTTCCAGTCCATGGGTTTGAAGGTTGTACAGCATTTGTTTATCATGTTTTTCTTTTTTTTTTTTTTTTTGCACCCAAATCATTCTCTATGCCAAAGCTAGAACATGACACTTAAGGCTTTTAAACTATAATTCAAAGCTAATCAAAATGATATGGATCATGTAGAGAGGATTACTCATATACCAATCAAATAGAAAAAGCCATAAACATGGCTTAGAAATAAACATATGCTTACATGGTTAGAAAAATTTTTTATAAGGGAGCCAAAAATACTCTTGAGGAAATGGCTACTTCAAATGTTTTTGAACATATGAATGTTTCAAAGAATGAAAAACCTAGCAATTGTAGCAGATTATGTATGCTTATGAATATGAATTTTGTATAAGCTTTGTATGTTCCAACATAAGGGGAATCAATATCCAGAATGGTAGCTGAAATAACCTCAATGTTTGTGGACGTATAATCACAAGTTGTACATGTAACACCTGCCAGAGAAGTAATCTTAAAAAAGAGTAATGCATTTAAATGAATGAAAGTGAAAACAAGGACCTTTATTTTAAAAAATAAAAGGTCATAAGCAATGATGAGGAAGGATTTATTTCAAGGATACAACAATTCTTCCATATCCACAAATCATTGGTATGGTAATCCACAGCAACAAACAAAAAATAAAAATGATGTGACCACCTCCATAGGTGCAGTAAAATCTTTTGACAAA
Organism: Sus scrofa; assembly: GCF_054392235.1. Classification (NCBI taxonomy): domain Eukaryota; kingdom Metazoa; phylum Chordata; class Mammalia; order Artiodactyla; family Suidae; genus Sus; species Sus scrofa. Next base: position 13,574,511 of record NC_139402.1, read on the forward strand.
ATTCAACATCAATTCCTGACCTAAAAAAATCAACTCTCCAGAGAGTGTGTATAGAGCAGAACTACCTCAATATAATAAATCTTGTTTTGGGAACCCCACAGCTAACATGATTCTCAATGGGGGAAAAGTAAAAGCACTTCCACTAAGGTCAAGAACAAGACAATGATGTCCATTTTCACCAACTCTATGCAACATAGCTCTGGGAGTCGTAGCTGTGGCATTCAGAGAGGAAAAGCAATAAAAGAAATCCCAGTTGGAAAATAAGTACAGTTATTGCTGTTTGCAGATGCCATGATTCTACACATGAAAAACCCTAAAGACATTACCAGGGAACAGTTAGAACTCAACAATGAACTTGGTACAGTTGCAGGATAGAAAATCAATACAGAGAAATCTACCACATGTCTATCTAAGGACAATGAAAGATTAGAAAGGGAAATCAGGGAAACCATAGCATTTACTATCACATCAAAAGATCAACCACCTGGGAATTAAGCTACCTAAAGACACAAAGACCTGTACTCTGAAAACTCTAACATAACGTTGAAGGAAACCAAAGATGACACCAATATATGGGAAGATATACTTATACCATGGTCTTAGATTGGAAGCATGGAAAAGGTCAAAATGAGAACACTACCTAAGGCAAGCTTCAATGCAATCACTAGCAAATTGCACGTGACATTCTCTACAGAACTAGAATAAAATATCACAAAAGTTGCCTGGAAACACACAAGATCCTAACTAGCCAGAGCAGTATGGAAAAACAAACAAACAAACAAACAAACAAACAAAAACCCACCAGAACTGGCTGAATCAGGCTCCCTCACTTCAGAGTATACTGCAAAGCTACAGTAATCACAACAGTGTGGTACCAGCACACAAACAGAAACATAGATCAATGAGCTAGCCTAGAAAACCCAGAAAGAAACCCAAGCAGCTGTGGTCCACTAATCTATCCCAACGGAGGCAAGAACACACAGTGGAGGGAGGACAGTCTCTTCAATAAATGGTGCAGGGAAGACTGGACAACCACATTTCAGAGAATGAAATTAGAACGTCTTCTAACACCACACACAAAACTAACCTCAGGATTGACTGAAGACCTACTTGTAAGGCCAGAGACTTCAAAACTCCTAGAGGACAGCATAGGCACAATGCCCTTTGACATCAATCACGGCAAGATCTTGTTCCATCCCCCACATCAGATCATTACAACAAAGACCAAAACAAACCAATGGGACTGAATTAAGCTCAAAAGCTTTTGGACTGCAAGGGAAATCATTTTTAAAAATGTGATGAGTACCATGTGACACAGCCCTCCCTCTCCTGGGCGTATCTCTGGACACAACTCCAATTCAAACAGGCAAATGCTCCCATATGTTCCCCACAGTATTATTCATGATAGCCAAGACATGGAAAAAAACTAAACGCCCATCGACCCAAGATTGGATGAAGATTTGTGGTAAATACACACAAGGGAATACCACTCAGCCATAAAAAGGACAGAATAATGCCATCTGCAGTGACATGGATGGAACTAGATACTCTCATACTAAGGGATATAAATCAGAACAAGGAAGACCAACATTGTATATTGTCACTAAAATGTGGACTCTTAACTATGACAGAAATGATCTCTCTGCAAAGCAGAAACAGATCATGCGTTTGTGGGGCGAGTGTACTGACAGGAATTTGGAGTTGGTGGATGCAGAGTGCTTCATTTAGAATGGAGGGGTGATGGGGTCCTACTGATGGCAAAGGGAATTTCATCTGGTATCTTGGGAGAGAACCTGATGGAAAATGAAAAAAAAATGTGTGTTTGTGTGGCTGTGTCTCCTTGCTGTAGAGTAGGAATTGAAGAAAAGTTGTAAATCTCCTACAATTTATTTTTTTTCCAATTTGCCAAATGCAGTGAAAGCAATGTTTAAAGAGACATTTGTAGCAGAGAGGGCAGGTGCAAGAAAAGAAAAATCTGGGAGTTCCTATTGTGGCTAGGTTCCCATTAAGGACCCTCATCATGTCTTTGAGGATACAGCTGTGATTCCTGGCCTTGCTTGGTTGGCTAAGGACCCAGCATTGCCTCAAGTTATGACACAGGTGGCAGATACATCTCAGAACCAGAACTGCCATGGCTGTGGTGTAAGCTTGAACCTGAAGTACTAATATGACCCCTAGGTCTTGAATTTCCACATGCCAGAGGTGCAGATGTAAAAAGGAAAAATGAGAAAGATATAAAATTAATCACTTGAATACCTAATAGGAAAGAAAAGTAGAGCAAAAAAAATACAGAGAGAAAAGGAAAGAACATTAATTCAGTAATCAATAAATTGAAATCAGGAGCTTTATAGAGAATAATCAGCAAAACAAATGATATTTCTTTCAAAGATAAATAAAGTCTTTAGGCCCATAGGTTGGACATGAAACAAACAAACAAATGCAAAAACCAATGAGAATCCAAATACTAATATCACCATTGTAATAGGAGACACATCTGCAGATTGCATGGGTATGAAAAAATAGTAAATGAATATATGAACAACTTTATGCTCACAAGTTAACAGCTGATATGGGACAGGTCAATTTCTTGACAGCCAAAATCTGTCACAGAAGAAGAAATAGACATGATGTATAAGTCTATTTCAATTAAAGAAATTAAATCAATAATTAAAAATAATCCAAAGTTGTCCCCAAGGCTGCATGAGATTACCAGAAAATTCCACCAAACATTTAAAGTAGAAGTGATACACATTTTGTACAATCTCAATCAGAATATAAAGCACAGAGTGTAACTGCTGTGTTTTTCTATCAGTCCAGCACTTTCCTGCCACCAAAAGCCAAAAATTAGATTCTTGGAAGGGAAAATGAGAGAAAAATAACTCTCATACACCCAGATGAAACATCCTCTGTGACAAATTAGCAATCATCCTAGGTACGCCTCTTCAAATTTCGGAGGTGAAGTAATATAAGCACTTCAACAGATTGAAAAGGAAACTTCATATGATCAGATCAGTGTAGAAAAGACATGTCACCAACCCAACACCTATTGATTATAAAACATTAGCTGAACTAGGAATAAAGGCAAGTTCCTTAAGGTCAACAATGTCTAGAACAAAACACCTCTAGCTAACATATTTAATAAGGAGAAGCTGAAAAGCTGCCCATGAAGCAAATCACCCCCCTCACCATTTCCACTGAACACTGCACCAGAAATCCCAGCTAAGGCAAGAGTACAAGAAAATTAAATTAAACTATGAGGCAGAACACACAAAACATTCTTTTTCTGCAGATGTCCTAACTGTCTTGGTAGGAAATGCCAAAGATTGATCAGTAAATACTTCTGGAAGTAATCTGTAATTATAATAAACTGGCAGGATTCAAGGTTCTTATAGGTTAATTAGTTTCCAGCCATGGAGAAGAGGAAGTTGAACGTGCAGCCAAAGTAAATTTACATGCTCAACCCTCTAAACACTGAACGTAAGTATAAGTGTAACAAAATAGCCTCAAATCTATATGAGGAAACGTTGAACATCTGATGAAAGAAATGAGTGGAAAGTAAAAGAAATTAAAAGAAATTAAAATAAGTGCATGAGTAGGCTTTATTAGAAAGACCAAACCTGACCAAGAAGTCACTTCTTCCCAAAGCGACCTCCAGATTCCATACAATTCAAATCAAGGTGGCAGCAAGTTAGTTTATGAACATTAACATCCTTATTACTCAAAATGTTAGACAGTGTGGTGAAAGATCCAGAGTAGCTAACGCAGTGCTGAGAAAGGGCAAAGCTGGAGGACTGATGTATTGGACGTCACACGACAGTGTGGCACCTATGAAAGAAGAGACACATTTGTTGATAAAGCACCACAGAGCCCAGAAGAAGCCCTCCTCAAACCCAGTCAACTGCTCTTTGTCACAGGAACAGAAATTACCCAGAGATGAAAAGGCAGTCTCTTCAGAATGTGGTGATGGAACAACAAAAACTTCTAGGCAATATTTTACATTTTCCACACACACACAAAAATAAAGTGGACCACAGACCTCAATTTTAAGAGGTAAAACCTTATAACTTCCATAAGAGAACAAATAAGAAATGCTAAATGACTGTGTTTGTACTGATAGTTTTTCACATCAAGCACCACAGGCATGATCCATGAAAGAAATTTGTGGGCAAGTTTGATTTCATTTATGAAAAAAAGAAACAAAACAAACAAATTTAACACTTCTCCTCTGTGACATACAGTGTCAAAAGTCCAAGAAGGCTTGCTTCCTATACCTGGAGAAAATATTTTAAAAAGATGTATCTAAAAAGAACCTTTTCAAAAACACAGAAAAAAAATCCCTTAAAAAACAACAATAAGAAGAAAAAGAAACTGATTAAAAGTGAAGACAAAGACCTTAACCCACACCAAGGAAATGAAGACACACAATAGTATAAAAGCATATGAAGAGAGGCCCCACATGATATGTTGTCAGAGAAATGCAAACTTTATCAACTAGGAGCTTCAGAGGGACCAAAATGTGGGACACTAACACCAAAGGGTGGTGAGGATGAGTAGCAAAGGAAACATTCCTGCATGGCAGGTGGGGATGCAAAACAGCCCAGCCACATTGTAAGGCAGTTTGCTACTGTGCTGCAAAGATAAACCCATTCTGACCATATGGTCCAACATCCATGCTCTTGGAGTTTACCCAAGAGTAGAAGATACATACACTTACACACACCCAAACATGGCACATGATATTTAGAGCAGCTTTGCTCCTAATGGACAAACCCTGAAAGCAAGCAAGAGTCTTTCAGCAGGTTAATCGGTAACGCAATTTTGTCACATCCAGACAATGGCGTATTGGTTGGTGCTAAAAAGAGATGGGTTACCAATGCAAGAAAGGATATGGAGGAAACGTAAATCATGTTACTAAGTGAACAAAGCCCCTCAGAGAAGACTGCATAAACTCTGTGATTCCTACTAAGCACATTCTGGTAAGAGGAAACCTAAGGAGACGGTGACAGGATGAGCTAAGCATGGGAGGGTAGAGGGAGGAAGACTAAGGAGAGAGGGCATGGAAATGAATGAAGCCCAGAAGGTTTTCATGGTAGGGCATCTTTACAATACCAGACTTTACCATAGTGATTACACCTGTCACGATACATATGGCCAACCCCAAAAGAATGTACAATACCCAGAGCAAACTGAACTATAGGTGATAAGGATGTGTCAGTGTAGGTGAATCCACCATAATAAAGGTAGCTGTCTGGTGGGAGACGTTACAATCTGAGGGGCTAAGCAACAGGTCAAGGGAGACACAAAAGGGAAACATCTATGTGCTTCTTACTTTTACGGTAAACCTAAAACTATGATACAAAAATTATGTCATTAAGCAAAAAAAAAAAAAAAATGCAACAAGAAAAAAATACATTATCCCAAAGAAATCCATGGTTTTAGATTTAAAAAACAAATGTAATAAAATACAAAGTTTTTATCTTATAATAATGGGGATTGGGTGCTTGAAATGGATCTCACTATGCTAACATGAACATGTGGGTAGGAGTGAACACTTTTCAAGACTTCAGGAGAGAATAAATTCTCTCTTTGCAGTGGTTCGAAGCCATTCATATTCCTTGGGTCATAGCTGTTTCCTTCCTCTTTAAAATCATGCAGGTGCCTTCAAAAGCCTAAGTGAAGTTATCAACTAGAACTCTGCTTCTGTCATTATATTTCCTTATTGACTCTAACTCTCTTACCACCACCTTTTGTTGAAGGAAAGGGAACCTTCCTGCACTCTTGCTGGGAAGGTAAGCTGTTACAACTACTATGGAGAGCAATATGGAGGTACCTTCGAAATCCATACATAGAACTGCCATGTGACCCAGCAATCCCATGCTTGGCCATATATCCAGACAAAACCTTCCTTGAAAGAGACAGGTGCACCCACATGGTCATGGCAGCCTTATTCACAGCAGCTGAGACGTGGAGTCCACACTAATGTCCACTGATAGATGATTGGATTAGGAACATGTGGTATAGATACACAATGGCATATGACTTAGCCATTAAAAAAATGAAATGATGCAATTGGCAGCATCATTAGTGGAACTAGAGACTCTCATCCTGAGTGAAGTAAGTCAGAAAGAGAAAGACAAATACCATGTGATATTTCCTACATCTGGGATATAACATATGGCACAAAGGTACCTTTCGACAGAAGAGGAAATCATGGACTTGGAGAATAGGTTGTGGTTGTCAAGGGGGAAGGGGAGGGACTGGGAGCTTGGAGGTAAAAAGATGCCAAATGTTGCCTTCGGGACAGATTAGCAATGGGATCCTGCTATGTAGCACTGGGAATTCTGTCTAGTCACTTACAATGTAACCTGTAATGTGAGAAAAAAAGAATGTATACATGTCTGTGTAACTGGGTCACCAAGAGGTACAGTAGAATAAATAAATAAATAAATAAATAAATAAATAAATAAATAAATAAATAAATAAATAAATAAATAATTAAACAATAGAAAAGGACTTCAAAATCCTAGAATGTGGGGAAGGAAAGTAAGGATATTGGACTCCATTTTCTTTAACGAGTTTGGCTATCAAACTACCACAAGCAGATATAGGAAGGGCTTAAAAATTACTTGAAAAACAGGGCACCCACAAATGACCACAAAACATTACATACACAAATGTTGGGGGAGGGGAAGGCACAGGCATATACTAAAAGCAAAACATCAAGCCAGAAAAAATAACTGAATGAAGGAGAGACATAAAGTGAACTGGAAAACAAGGTTGATAATGGCAATCAGTATATACATATCAATAATCCCCTTAAGTGTCGATACACTGGATGTGCCAATCAAAATAACTAGAGTGGCAACTTGGCTGAAAAAGCAAGCACCTAAGATATGCTGTCCAAAGGAAACTCACCTTAGGGCAATGGACACACATAAAGTGAAAGTGTGGAATATCTTTCCATTTCTTTACAACATTTTCTTTTAATTTCCTTGATTAATGCTATATACTTCCTGGCATTTAAGTCACTTTCCTCCTTGGTCAGGTATATGACAAAGGTATTAGATATTGGGGGGTACAATTATAAAACATATTGTATTTTGTATTCTTTTTCTAATAGTTCATTTTGAGGGTACAGATATGCAACTGATTTCTGAATGTGAATATTTGCTCCTGCTCCATTGCTGAATTTGTTGATCAGTTCAAGTAGTTTTGGGGTTGAGTCTTTTGGAATGTCTATATACAGTGACATGTCATCTGCCTACACTGACAGTTTTACCTCTTCCTTTCCTATTTGGAAGATTTTATTTTTTGTCTGTCTGATTGCTGTGGCTAAGAGCCAGGTAGTCTGTTGAATAACAGGGATCAGTGTGGGCATCCCTGTCTTGCTCCAGATTTTAGGGGGAAGACATTCAGCTTTTCTCCATGGAGTGTTATATGTGCCAAGGGTTTGTCATACATGGCTTTGAGTATGTTAAGGAATGTTCCCTCTATAGGTGCTTTGGGATGAGTATAGATCATGAATGGATGTGGGACTGTGTCAAATGCTTTCTCTGCATCTACTGACATGATCATGTGTTTTTTGACATTTCCGTTGTTATATGTGGCGTATGACATGGTTTTATTTACTTATGTGGAACCTCCCCAGGGCTCCTGAGATGAATCCCACCTGATCACGTAGTATGAACTTTTTAAATATATTTTTCAATGCAGATGGCTGAAATTTGGGGTGACACAAATTAATATTGCAAAACTGGCCATACTACCCAAAGCAATCTGCAGAGTCAATGCACTCCCTATCAAACTAACCACGACATTTTTCACAACACTACAAAAAAAAATCAAAAACTTATGTGGAACCACAGACGACTAAGAATTGCCAAAGCAATTCTGAGGAACCAAAACCAAGGAATAACGTTCCCAGACATCAGGCAACTTTGCAAAGCCAACGTCATCAAAACAGTGTGGGTGTGGTACCAAAACAGAAACACAGAACAATGGAACACAGTAGAAAACCCAGAAATCAACCCAGACACCTAGGGTCAATTAATCTCTCACAAAGGAGGCAAAAACATAAAATGGGCAAAACACAGTCTTTTCCGCAAGTATTGCTGCCAAGCCTGGACAGCTGCATGGAAATCAATGATCCAAGAACACACCCTCACACCATGCTCCACAATCTAATCAAAATGCCTGAAATACTTAGCTCTAAGACAAGACACCAACAAACTCCTGCAAGAGAACACAGGCAAAACATTCTCCGACATCAACCTTATGAACATTTTCTCAGGTCAGTCTCCCAAAGACACAGAAATTAAAGCAAACATAAACCAATGGGACCTAAAACAATAACAGGTTTTGCACAGCAAAGAAAAGCAAAAGGAAACCAAGAAGACAACTTCACTGAAAGGGAGAAAATAGACTCAGATGATACAAATGACAAGGGCGTAATGTCTAGAATATTCAAACAACTTATAACACTCACCAGCAAGAAACACCAACAACCCAATGGGAAAATGGGCAAAAGATCTGGACAGATATTATTCCAAGGAAGATGTAGAGATGGCCAATGAGCACCTGAAACAATGGTTGACATCCCTGTTTAGTAGAGAACGGCTAATCAAAGCTACCATGAGTTACCACCTCACACCCGTCCAAATGGCCGTCACTCATAAGTCCACAAATGACCATTTCTGGAGGGAGTGTAGAGAAAAGGGGACTTTCCTGCACTCTTGGTGGGAATGTAAGCTGCTACAACCATTATGGAAAACAGCCTGGACATAACTTAAAAATCTACACACAGAACTACCACATGACCCTGCAATCCCACTCGTGGGTGTATATCCAGACAAAAGTTTCCTTAAAAAGGACGCATGCACCCACATGTTCACTTCAGCCCTATTCACAATGCATAAGACATGGGAACAACCCAAATGTCCATCGAGAGGTGATTGGATTAGGAAGATGTGGTAAAGATACACAACGGAATTCTCCTCAGCCATAACAAAGACTGACATAAGGCCATTTGCAGCAACATGGATGGAACCAGACACTCTCATCCTGAGTGAAGTAAGTCAGAAAGAGAAAGACAAGTACCATGTGATTACCATTTAATGTGGAATCTAATATAAGTCACAAATGAAGCTTTCCACAGAAAAGAAAATCATGGACATATAGAATATACATATGGTTGCCAAGGGGGAGGGGGAGGAAGATGGGTGGTTGGGGAGTTTGGGATTAATAGATGCAAATTCCTACCTTTGGAATGGAAGAGCAATGAGATCCTTCTGTGTATCACTGGGACAGAGTCTAGTCCCTTATGATGAATTATGATAATGTGAGAAAATATAATATGTACGTATATGTGTTACTGGGTCAATATGCTGTGCAGTAGAAAAAAGTGTCTTGGGGAAATAGCAATTACTTAGACTTCAGGAATGGGAAAGACATTTCATGCCAATGGACAAGACATGAAAGCAAGAGTCGCAATACTCAAATCAGACCAAATCAGACTAGATATATAAATATATTTGGTCTTTTTGCTTTTTCTTGGGCTGCTCCCACTGCATTGGAGGTTCCCAGGCTAGAGGTCTATTTGGAGTGGTAGCTGCAGCCTCTGCCAGAGCCACATCATGTGGGATCTGAGCCATGTCTGTGAACTACACCAGAGCTCACTGCAACCCTGGATGCTTAACCCTGTAAGCAAGGCCACAGATCAAACCCACGACCTCATGGCATGCTTCCTCTTCAGATCCATTAGCCTCTGAGCCATGATGGGAACTCCCATAAGACCACATGCACTTTAAATGAAAGCCATAAAGAAAGGCAAAGAAGGACATTACTCAATGATAAAGGAATCCTTCCAAGAAGGGGCTATTTCAGTTGTCAACATATATGCCCCTAATGTGGGAGCACAGAGGTACACACAATACTACAACAGACATAAAAGGAGAAATCCATAGGACTGCAATGATAGTGGGAAACGTTCACACCCAACTCAAATCAAAGGACAGGTCCTGTAACAGAAAATCAGCAAGGCAATAGAGATCCTAAAGGATTCAATAGAAAACTTAGACTTCACTGATATTTTCAGCACATTGCATCCTGCCAAATATCAGAATAGACATTCTTTACATGTGCAAATATAACACTGGCAAAGATGGACCCTGTGCTGGGCATGAAACTAACCTCAGCTAAAAGGAAAGTATAGAAATTATTTCAGCTATCTTCTCTGACCACAGAAATCAACAAAGGAAAAATAATGGCAAAAAACAGACTACGTGAAAACTGAAAAACATGGCAATAGAAAAAAAAAGCCAGTGGGTCAATGAGGAAATCACAAAGCAAATGGAACAATACCTGAAGACAAATGATAGTGAAGACACAACTTTTCAAATTTATGGGATGCTTCAACAGGAGTGCTTAGAGGGAAATTGCAGTGATAGAGGGTTTCCTCAAAAAGGAAGAAAAATCTCACCTAATCAAATTGGGCCCCACCTAAATGAATTAGAAAAAGAAGAACAAACAATAGGTAAAGTCAGCATGAGGAGGGAAATCACAAATATCGAGTGGAAATCAATAAAATAGAGATTCAAATATAATAAAAAGTCAATGAATGGGAAAGGTGGTTCTTTCCATAGATATTAAAAACTAAATGAATTGTTCAAGCTCCGTACAGGCTCACCAAGAAGTGGAGAGGTAAATCCCAAATAACCAAAATAACAATATGAAGAAGAAGAAGAAATACCAATGGAAAAAAGCATAAACAAAAAAAATAAGAGAATACCATGAACAATTACATGCCAATAAATCTGACAACCTAGAAGAAATGGACAACTCTCTAGAGATTAGAACCCTTCCAAATGGAATTGAGAAGTAGCACTATGCAGAAATGGAACCAATTTTGGAAATGTTAATCTCATATCCTGGTATTTTGCTGAATTCATTGATCAGTTCGAGGACTTTTGAGCTGCCTCCTTAGGGTTTTCTAGATATTGTACCATGTATTTGCATGAAGTGACAATTTTACCTTTTTCTTCCAAGTTCTTGCTATTTATTTCTTTTGTTTGTTGAATGGATGTAGCTAGTAATTCCAATAGTATGTTGAATAAAAACTATGAGAGTGGGCATCCTTGTCTTACTCCAGATTCTAGAAGGAAGGCTTTCATCTTTAATCCATTGAGTATTTCACTGGCTGGGAGTTTGTTATAAATGCCTTTTTTAATGTTGAGATATGTTCCCTCTATACCCTGGTCGATACGCAATTTTTGTTTGTTTTTTGGTTTTTTGTTTATTGTTGTCTCTTTACCTTTTCTAGGGCTGAACCTGTGGCATATGGAGGTTCCCAGGCCAGGGGTCTAATGGGAGCTGTTGCTGCCAGACTATTGCAGAGCCACAGCAACATGGGATCCCAGCCACATCTGTGTCCTACACCACAGCTCAGCACAATGCCTGATCCCCAACCCACTGAGCAAGGCCAGGGATCAAAGCCACAACCACGTGGATGCTAGTCAGATTTGTCAACCTTTGCACCATGGCAGGAACTTCAAGTGTGTTTTTTGTCAAGAATAGACGTTGCATTTTGTCAAAGGGTTTTTCTGAATCTCTTGAGGTAATCATGTGTTTTTTGATGTATCTTGGGTGCACTTTCTCCCCTCTGTTCTCTCCAGAGTTCCTATAGCTGGCATGACCTAGGCTGGGACATCATGTTGGCAGCAGCTGTGGAGGTAGCTGGGTAGAAAAAAGGAGCCAGTGGCTGAGAGGTGGCCTTAGTACCCACAAAGGCTATATTAGGACAAGGTGTGTGAAAGATGATGACCACAGAGCACTTGTTGCCAAGTGAAAACTGACCCAGGAAGGTAATAGAGGGAGCAATCCAGGCAGAGAAAATGGTACACCTATCGATTGATTTTCATTCAGGATTGCTGATTTATTGTTTAAACCCGTTAGCTTTTCTGCTTCCAACTCCTGAACATGAATGTGAGTTATCTTTACATTTATTGAGGTGTTCTCTAGTTTGTGCCAGCTATGTTTCATAGGTTTTCTGCTGTGGACTTGCATTTTGCTAATTAGGAAACAGGGTTCTACATTTAAATATTATTTTAAATATATTTGAAAATTTCATTTTGCAAATGTTTGACACTAGTGTGTAAACTACAATTTATTTTTGCAAGTGTAATTTATGTGTTGCAATGTTGATAAATCATTTATTAGTTCTACAGATTCTTTGTGATTTCTTGAAGATTTTATGCTAAGTTATACTGTTTGCTGCAAACAGATGTGTTCACTTCTGTTCTGGTGGCTCTAGTTTTTTGTTGTTGCCTGATTGCATTTTTACACTTGTAGTGCGTGTGAATGTGGGTGTGTGTGTTTAAATTTTTCAATCCTTCTACATATACTGCATTGTATCTGATGCTTTGGTTAGGAATTATTGCACCTACCTGAATAAGTGAAATATTTCTTTTATAGATATATTAACTGGAATTGAAATCAAGGTAATCACTTGACAAGACTGGAAAGCTATTGTTCTTTTCCACAATAAATTTTCTTGGAAGAATTAAATATTTCTTAAGTGTTTCCTAGAACTCATTTATGAGAACACTTGGTCCAGCTTATTTTATTTTTAAGTAGTTTTTATTTCATACTTAATCCATAAGGCAAATGAGACTGACGATATAGGCTTTTTTTTAATTTTTAAATTTTATTTGTATTGGAGTATAATTGATTCACTGTGTTGTGTTAATTTCTTCTCTGCAGCATAGTGACCCACTCATATATCTATATACATCCTTTTCCTCATACCCTCTTCCATCATGTTCCAGGCGAGAGATTGGATATAGTGTCCTGTGCTCCACAGTAGGACCTCATTGCTTGTCCATTCTAAATGTAAGAGTTTGCTTCTACTATGCCCCCAACGCCCCATCCATCCCACTCCCTCCCCATTGGCAACCACAAGGCTGTTCCCTATGGGCATAACCTGTTTCTATTTAGTAGATAAGTTCATTTGGGGCATATTTTATATTCCACATGTAAATGGTATCTAATGGCATTTGTCTGCCTCTTTCAGACTTATTGCACTTACTATGAGGGTCTCTATTTGCATCCATATAGTGCTGGAATGGCATTAGTTCATTCTTTTTCTATTTTCCTTTTCTTTTTTTTTTTGGCGGAGTAGTATTCCATTATATATAGGTGCCACATATTCTTAATCCATTTATCTGTTGATGGACATTTTGGTTATTCTGCAACTTGGTTATTGTACATAGTGTTGTTTTGAACACATCTGTGCATGCATCTTTTTGAATTATAGTTTTGTCCAGATATATGACCAGGAGAGGGATTGCAGGATCCTATGGTAGTACTATGTTTAGGTTTCTGAGGAGTTTCTATATAGTTTTCCCTTGTGATTGAACCAATCTACATTCCCAGCAAAGGTATAGAAAGGTTCCCCTTTCTCCACACCCTCTCCAGCCTTTGTTATGTGTTGACTTGTCAATGATGGCCATTCTGCCCAGAGAATATACCTCATTCTGGACCTCATCGTAGTTTAGATTTCCACTTGTCTAACGATTAGTGATGTTGAAAGTCTTTTCATGTGCCTGCTGGCCATCACTACATCTTCTTTGGAGTAATGTCTATTTAGGTCTTCTGCCTATTTTTGACTGGTTTGTTCATTTCGTCGTTATCATTGAGTTGTACAGGTTGTTCACATATTTTGGTTATTAGGCCCTTGTTAGTTACATCTTCTGCATAGATGTTTCTCCCAATTTGTAGCTTGTCTTTTCATTTTTTTTAAGTTTTCCTTTGCTGTGAAAAATTGTTGAATTAATTAGGTCTCATTGGTCTATTTTTGTTTTTATTTTTGTTACCGTAGGAGATGCCTCGAACAAAATGTTGCTGTGATTTATGTCAAAGAATGTTCTGCCAATGTTTCCCTCTCAACTAGATTTTTCTAGCATCTGGCTTTACATTAATGTCTTTAACTGATTTTAATTATTCTTGTGGATAGGGTTGGAGAATCTTCTGATTTCAGGTTTTCGTTTGTGTGTTTCTTAGGGTTGCACCTGTGACATATGGAAGTTCCCAGGCTAGGGGTCCGATCAGAACTGCAGCTGCCAGTGTATAGCCCGGACACAGCACCAGGGGATTCGAGCTGAGTCTGAAACCTTCACCACAGTTCATGGCTGTGCTAGATCCTTAAACTTCTGAGTGGGGCCAGTGATGAACTCACATCCTCAGGGATCCAAGTTGGTTCCTTAGCACTGAGGCCCAGCAGGAATGCCTATTTTCACTCTTTTGCATGTACCCAACTACCCAGTTTTGCCAGCACCATTTGTGAAGAGACCATCTTTCCTCCATTGTATGATTTTTTCCCACCATGTCATGGGTTAGTTGACCAGAGGTGCATGTGTTTATTTCTGGGATATCTATCCCATTGCACCGATCAATGTTACATTCTTTGTGCCATTACAATCCTGTTTTGATTAGTGTAGCTTTGTAGGAGGGTTTGGATTCAAGGAGCCTGATTCTACCATCCCTCCACCCCCTTTTGCCCCCCAAAATACCTTAGGCTCTTTGGGGTCTTTTGTGTTTCCATATGGATTTTAACATATGTGGTTCTAGTTCAGTGAAGGCTGCTGTTGGTAATTTGATAGGGAATTCACTGGATCTGTGGATTGCCATGGGTAGCATAGTCATTTTGACAATACGGAGTCATCCACATTGCTTCAGGAGAGTGGTGTATCTTTCTAATTGTTATTGCCATTACTCATTTCAGCCACTGACATCTTGTAGTTTGCAGATGTCAAGATTTTTTCTCTTTAGGAAGGTGTATTCCCAGGTGATTTTTTCTTGCTATGAAGGTAAAGGAAATGTTTTCCCTATACTACATGTCTGATCTTTTCTTAGGATGTAAAAAAGCAACCAATTTCTTTCTATTAATTTTTAACCTGCAAGATTGCCAAGATGGTTGTTGAAATCTATGAGTTTCCTGAAACTGCCCTTGTGATTTTCTACGTATAGAATCATGTCAGTTTCACACAGTGGTAGGTTTACTTCTTCCTTCTCAATTTGGGTGGTTTTCCTCATTTTTCTTCCCTGATTTCCATGGCTAGGATCCAAAACTATGATTGACTGTAAGTGGCAGAGTGGACACCCTTGTGTTGTTCCTTATTTTACTGGAAGTGCTTTCAGCATTTCACCTTTGAGAATGATACTAGCTGTGGGTTTCTCATATACCTGTTTCACTAGGTTGAGGAATGTTGCCTCTATGACAACTTTCTGGACAGTTTCTGTCAGGAATTGGTATGAAATTCTGTCAAAAGCTTTTTATGCATCTACTGAGATGATCATATATGTTTTTTTTTTATTTTTCTGTTTGTTGATATGGTGTATCATACTGATTGATCTGGAGATATTGAAGAATCCTTGCACCTGTGGGATAAATCCCACTTGATCATGGTGTCTGATCCTTTACATATACGGTTGGATTCGATTGTGAACACTTAGTAAAGGAATCTTATATCTATGTTCATCAGGGATTTGGGGCCTGTGATTATTTTGCTGTTGTTGTTGTTGTTGTGCATTCTCCTGGTTTGGTATGAGTGCTGGTGGCCTCATGGCATGAGTTTGGGTATATATGTTTCTCTGCAGTTTTTCTGGAAGTGCACCAGAAGAATGGGTGTCAAGTCTTCTCTGAGTTTGACAGAATTTTCCTGTGAAGACCTTAGGCCCTGAACACTTTGGGGGAGTAAGGTTGTCAAACACAATTTAAATGTGAGTACTTATGTTTGATTTATTCACACATTCTCTTCCTTCCTGGTTCAGTGTTTGGAGTCTGTACCTTGGTAGATTATGATAAAAGCATCTGTATGTGTAAGAATAATTGTTGATTGCTGGCCTCCTTTTCAAATGCACTTTCAAGTGTCCAAGTTATCCTCTCCTTTCTCAGGATTTCTAGTTTTGATTTCACAATTGTCAATGGGTGCCTTCCTATGTTTATTGTTCTGTTGCCTTTCCTGGTTCACTTCTTTCCTGGTTCACTTCTTTTGCCTTTACTGGTTCACTTCTTTCCTGGTTAACTTATTTTCTTCTTCCTAATTGTGGCTTTTTATTTTTGGCCTAGAGAAATTCCCTTAGAATTTGCTGTAGATATGGTTTGGAGGGGCTGAATTCCCTTAGCTCTGGTCTAGAAATCTTTTGACCTTTCAAATCTGAGTGAGAGCCTTGCTAGGTGGAGTCTATTGGTTCAGCAATCCCTCTTTTCATCATTTTAAATATGTCATGCTGCTCCCTTCTGGCTTGTAGAGTTTCTGCTGGAAAATGAGCTGTTATCTTTACGGGGGGGGGGTTCCTTTGTATGTTAATTGTTGGTTTGTCCTTGTGGTTCTTTATAATTTTCTTCTTTTTATTTAATTATTGTCCTGCAGTGGTTCATGGTTCAGGAAAAGCTTTTGCTGCAGTGGATCCTGCAACACCTTCTGCTACCAGGTAGCTCTCAAGACCACTTCCTGCAGCTGGCAAGGTCAGCAGCTGCTCCTGCAGTCCCTGTCTTTGTTTCAGATGCTCTTGGGTCTGCCCTCCATAGCTCCATGGCAGGCACTCTTCCACTGTTACTCCTTTTGTTGAGCATCATATGGATCATTTGTTGCAGCCCCATGGGTGGGCCTTGCTCACAGATGTGGCTAGTCAGAAACTGCGCACAAATGGCTACTGGAGCCTGAAAGAGGACAGTCACAGGAAACCAGAATACAGGGATGTATGCCATTCCTTCCCTCCAGCACCCCAAACAACGGCACCTGGACTTCTAGCCCAGGTGGTTTTCCTCAGCTTACACCCTCAAATGTCATCTCCCTAGAGTTTATCTGCTTCAGACTGTTTCCAGGAAGCCCTGCCAGCTTTCCCCCACATAGCCAGCACCTGCTATTTCATTGAGTGTGGTCTCCAGAGCTGAGTTTTCAGGTCCCTACTTCTGCTTCCACCAGCACTGGGTTGCAACATGCCAGGAGGTAGAACTGACACTTTCTCGAGGAGTGTTCATCTTGATTACTGCACCCCAATTCCTGCCATGTTCTCCTCCTACAGTTTAGGTGTCCTCCTTGTCCTGGCTGTCCTTCTCTCTTGGACAGAGAACACTATGCTCCAGGAGATTTGCATCTTTCCAGCTCCATCCTTGCAGTGTGGGTCCCATCCTGAGTCCTTCTCTCTTGGACAGAGAACACTATGCTCCAGGAGATTTGCATCTTTCCAGCTCCATCCTTGCAGTGTGGGTCCCATCCTGAGTCCTTTCCCATGTTCTCTCATTTTCTGCTTCCTTTTATTCCATCCTCTTGTCAAATGTCTCATGCTCTCAGAGTGCTGGAACCTTAGGTAAGCATTCAGCCAATTTTCTGTGTTAATAACTCCACCTGTCAGTGGCTTCCCAGTGTATGTCTGGAAGTGGGTGTCCCTCCCCTAAGGCTACCCCTCAGTCTTCTCTCCAGTCTTGGTTCATTTTGTTCCTGCTTTATTTGTAATATTGATACTTCCTCTCATTCAAAGTGCATCCTGATTATATACTCTGAAAATATCTGTGGCTGGAAGTTGTGCAACTGAAGTGCAGCAGAATTTCTGCTGTACAAAGCAGCATGTGGACCAGGGAGATAGAGAGTGTTGGAAAGAAAAGGGTTGGAATTGACAGAGATGTGAGAGTCAGCATTGTCCACACGTACGCAAGAGTAATGTCTATCTGGTGTGGTGGAATTGAGGGTTCTAGGGGGACAAAGTGGATGGGGGTGCCATTGTTATCTCTTTCACTACCTCTTAGAAAGCACAACCATCATTACTCTTTGCCCCCAACCCAGTCCTTCTTCTGGCAGATGCAGATGTGGTTCTAAAAGGGCAATTGTGGGGAGAATCACAGCTGGTGCACAAGGGTCAGAATAGGGATTATCATTTGTTTCCTCCTGAGAATGGCTTCAAGGAGGGCAAGCAAGGTCATGATCATCTGTCTCAGGGGGTGTTGTTCCAGGCAGTCCTCCCTTCTCATGCTTTCATATTGTGCTAGCCTCACTGTATCGGGAATATCTGTCCTCACTGCTCTCTCTAAGGACTCCTCTTTTGACTTGGGTCCCACTGACTTACATATGTTGGGCCCTATACTTCTGGGGTCACTGGCCGTGATCGAGTTCCATTCCTTCTTATTCATTTTGGATCCATGTTTCACCATAAGCCCTGACTGTCTGATTATTGTGGGTGTTTGAAGAGCCTCTCATGTGGAATGTGCATCTAAGCCTTGCAGGGTAGCGGGGAAGCTGACTTGTACCTGTGGGAGACAACCCTGGGAATTCCCAGTGGAGACAGAGCTCCTAAACAAATGAGAAACTCTCTTTTAGGCCTACCCTGGGGGTAAGGCAGGATTCTCAGGATCAGGGATTTCTTCATCTAAATGGACTGAACATTCTTACTTTAGCAAAAGCTCTATTTGAGTGGGGACTCAGGCACCTGGTCCAAAAAGTAAATGGTGCTCCACTCCAGCAGGAATGGCCTTTCCAACCCTCACCCTGATGGGCAGAAAGTAATCTGCCTGGTACCCTCTGAATGGTCCCCTGCAAAGACGTCTGTGATTGACCACTAGCTTTACTAATGTGTGAGGAAATGAGGGCTGCCAGTGGAAAGGGTTCAGCTATTCCTGTGTGTCTCTAGGGGAGATGCTGTGCCCTTAGTGCACCCTGGCCAGGAAAGGGACTGAAGAACTGTGGAGGGATGCATGCCCAGGCCTGACCCCTTTGTTCTGGAATGGGTAAGATGGGCAACCAGAATTTAGGCATTGTGCCGTTATTGAAGGAGAGTTGTGATAGTGGTTTGTGCAGGCTTTGGGATCAGCAAGGGACCGTGTCTGAGACAGTCATTCTCTCACCATTTCCTACTGACTGGCTCTGGTAGGGATCTAAAGATTTATGCATGTCTACAGTTTGGTGTCAGAACTCAGGCTTTATTGAGAAAGAGTTACAAGTGTATATTTTTGAGAGTTTCATGGAACAATTGTGGAAATAGCAGTTGGGCTACTGAGGGGGAAGGGAGGAAAGAACTTATGTTCTTTTCATAAAGTGCACTCTGATATACAGATCCCATCAGTTTTCATAAAGTTTGAACTTTGTCAGTTGGCCTTTTCAGTAATTGCATCATATTTATTTAGTTAGTTAGTTAGTTATTCATTTTTGTCTTTTTAGGACTGCTCCCACAGCATATGTAGGTTCCCAGGCTAGGGTTAGAACTGTAGTTGTAGCTGCTGGCCTACACCCCAGTCACAGCAGTGTCGGATACAATCATCTCAGATCTACACAACTCAGGGCAAATGTAGATCCTTTAGCCTTTGATCGAGTCCAGGGACTGAACCTGTATCCTCAGGGTTTCCAGTCAGATTCACTAATGCTGAGCTACAATAGGAATTTGATGTGGCCTGTTTTTCTTGTTCCACAATGGCCCGCCACCTCTTCTACTTCCACCCATTCCACCAATACCACCACCAACCTCTCCCTACCCAGATCCTCAAAACACTTCCCCAGAGTTCTTCTTTGCAGATTTTCCAGCCCCCAACCCTCTAGACACTCCCATAGGGAAAAAAGGGGATTTCATTTCTCTCTTTATCCTCTCTATTGTTTTTGAGAGTTGTATCAGCTCTCTCACCAACCCAGCAATGGAACCCTTTCTTTACTGTGCTCAAGCACTTGCTACCCTATTTTTCCTTCCCATGATTCAATTCTCTCTCGTCCATTTTTCTGCTTTTTTCTCCTGTTTCCTTATCATAAGCCTTCTCATACTCTATATGTGGAAGTTCCCAAAGACAATTGCTACAGCCTCCTTAGCAGCATCCCTGATATGCATCCATCTTACTGTGGAGTCTCTACTTACCCCTCCTCATAAATCTCTTGACTTCCCATTTTGCAATGCAGACAACTCTCTTCTGTATATTTAAGATCCGTTCTAGGCTGGCATGCCTGTTGTGTTCAGACACCAGCAGAAAATGACTGCATATATTTCTTGAGTGTTTACCTCATAGCAGGTCTGGTTTAATCTGTTTTACAGCAGCGCTGCAAGGAAGTAATTCTTTCTGCCCCCATCCTACACGTAAGGAAACACACTCTACAGTTGTCAAGTGACTTTCCCCAGGTCCCACACTCACTGAAGAGCTGCATCTGGTCAGAGTCATAGTCAATATTTGCGCTGCTCTCACAATCTAGGCAGACCCTATGCCCACATACATATTGATTTCTGACATCCAGGGAATCAACATCATCACTCGCTGGTTCAAGCAGTCTGGAGTCTTCACGGTTGTGTTCAATATTCAGTCAACTTCTTCCACCTGGTGAAGGTTCCTGTGTCTCCAAACAACTCAAGAAGAGGGCTCAGGATATCCTCTCTAGCCCCTGAGAAGGAACTGGAAATATTTCCCTTTGCTTTTTTTTTCCTGCTAAACTATTATGTGAAGAGTTTGACTGCTTTCCTGAGTTTCTGCATTGTCTGAGTTTTCTGATGAGATCACATTTTGGAAAACACAGAAGGCCTAGAAGGCTAGTGTTTTTTCTCCAAATTATACATGGTGTATGGAGTGGTTGGGTTGGCTCCCCAGGAAGGTCCTGTAACCTTCTTCTTGGTTTCAATACCTGGCTGTATGTTTCCCAGCATAATATGACTTTCTCTGCACATAAAACACAACTCTCTGTTGTAGTCATAGGACAGCTGGAGATGGCCTAACTAGAAGTGGATCATCTTCACTGTAACTTATTTAGAGAAGACATTTAGGTCTGTCAGTGTGACAATTCTTCAAGGGAAACCACATTAAAATGGAGTCCAAAGGCCAGGTGTTCTCAAGCAGTGACAGTCTACGGAATTACTGGAAGAACATCTATTACATACACCAACACAAAGACAATCGATGAGGAAGACTCTTCTACTGTACGTGGTAACAAGAAACAACATGCCTTACACCCTATTCACTTCTTTATTGATATAACAAATGAAGTTTGACTTCCTGCTTGCTGCATAGGGGACAATTTGGCTTACTTTTTGTTGCAAATGTTGCCATATGTTCCCCATGTGTAGTGCTGCATGCTCTGTGCTATAGAGCTGCAGCGTGTCTCCCTGAGATGGTTAGGCTTTGTAGGATGGCTGCTGGAGAGAGGGTATCTAGACTGATGGTTCTGGGTACTTCAGATAGGTGGTTATGCTTCCTGGCTTGAATAGTGTGTGGGTGGCCATTAGGGATTCTGGGTTAGATGTCACAGAGGTTGCAGCAGGTATTGTAGAAGCCATGGTTTGATTATCTGACTGGCTGCAGCAGAGGTGTGGTTTAAGCATCCCTGGCCAGTTAATGCAGCAGGTGTGGTTTCTACGCCTGTTCCCATAATGGAGGTCATGATCAGACCTCTTTTCCAGAAATTTGCCTGTTGTGTACTTTGGCTTCTTGTCTGTGGCTGCTTAGTTATGGCGTTGGGGCCTGGCAAGTTACTGCAGAAGTTCTGCTTTTGTTTACTAGGCTGGTGTTTGCAGATATGGTGAGATAAACTGTCTTGTTAGTTGAAATGAGTACAGTTAATTTTTCCTTCCAAATTCTTCAGAGGTTGCTTGGTGAATATCTACGGGGCTGGGACAGAGTTTGTGGTTAGTTTACATGGCTGCTGTCTGTGGAAATTATGCTCAGAAGTCTTCTCTGGTTTCTGCAGAGACTGTGGCTTGGCTGGCTGAATGGTTATAGTAGAAGTTCTGGTTTGACTTCCTGATCAAGCTAGTGGAAGTTATGA
Source organism: Sus scrofa (assembly GCF_054392235.1). NCBI lineage: Eukaryota > Metazoa > Chordata > Mammalia > Artiodactyla > Suidae > Sus > Sus scrofa. Next base: position 13,596,290 of record NC_139402.1, read on the forward strand.
ACAGGCCGGCTGGCTGGTTACTATAGAGACTGAGGTCCAACCTTCCAGTCCAATTACTACGAAAATATGGTCAGCCTTCATCATGTGATGACTACAGAGGTTTTGGTTTTGGTGCTTACCATGGTGGCTGCACAGGTAGAGATTAGTCTTGCTGGACCAGTGGCTGAAGAGATTGTATTGGAATTTCCTGAATGAATATGGCAGAAGTAATTGTTACACTGTAATCTTGTGAAGAATTTGCAGTTTGGCTTTCTGCATGGTTGCTGCATCAAGTGCGGTTGTGTCTCTGCCTACTTGCTGAAGAGGTGGTTGTTTCCAAGCTAGCTACCACAAAGGTCTGAGTATTACTGAACTGCTTTCATGAAGGTTTCACTTAGGGATACTCGACTGGGTCTTGAAAATGTGAAAAATAGGCTTCATAGCTCTCTGCTGCAGAAGTAGAGTTGGCCTTTCTGTGCTGAGTGTTGAACTTATTTACTTGATGATTCACAGCTCTTGGCTTGGCGTCAAGGGCTGATTTCTTCAAAGGCAGAAATTAGGCTTCCTAGAATGATGGGTGGGGGTGTTTTGATGTGCCTCCCAGGATAGTTGCAGAAATTCACAATTAGGTTTTGTGGTGGCTGCCTAGATTTTGATGTGTTGTTCTAGCATGGCTATCACTCATTTGGAGAGAGCATCCTGAGGCAAGTGCTCAGTGGTGTTGTCTCGCTTCCTGGCAGGTTCCTTCCAAGACTGCAGTATTCTTTACTTACTGGATGCTATGATGTTTGTGTTCAGGCTTCCTGAGGAGATAACCCAGATACTGTGGTGGTTCAGAATGCTTTTTTTTTTTTTTTTTTTTTTTGGAAATAGAGGTTCTAGTTGGGCTCCCAAGACTGTTTCATAGAGCTGTTGAAGGCAGGTTTCCACCACATGGAAATACCGTAAATTCAGGATCTGTGGTATTTCTGCCTGATCTAATTATGGTAAAATTTTTGGTTTGCATTCATTGTTTCCAAAGAGTATAGATTGTTTTCTGGATTGGCTACACAGAAATGCAGATTATATTAGACCGAAGAAATTTTCACATATGGACATCTGGGGAAGTCATTCTGGCTTGTACATGATTCAGTTTAACCATGATGGAGACTAGGAGAGCCACTCGTATAGCCCATTAAACGTGTACTTCACACTGACCAGGGTTCTTGGCTTCCTGGTAAATAGAAGCTGATGAGAAGTGAGGCAACAGAAGTTCAGGGAAGGCTTTATTGAGCCCTTCAGGAGAAGTAGGAAACTAATAATGTAACAAGTTCTTTTTGTTGCTCCTTGGTGTGGGGCAAGCTTATTTCTTCTCTGGTGGGATAAGGGTAAATTTGGTGTAAGGTTTGGGTCAGTGGGGTGGTTTAGATTTTCTCTGCACTTCCTCAGTGGTATTGTCCACTATGTATGCCACATACCCTGTTTTTGCACCTGACACCCCGATTTTGCTGGAGGGTTACTTTTTTATTTTATTTTATTATTTTATTTTATTTTATATTATTTTATTTATTTTATTTTATTTTATTTTATTATGTTTTTTATTTTAATTTTTATTTCATTTTATTTTATTTGTCTTTATGAATCTTCTCATTCGTCTTTTTCCCAACTGCCCATGCATGCAGTTATCTGTAGTCCCTTACTGCTTCTTTTTATTTCTTTGTTCAAGGAGACATTGTTCAAGAGGCAAGCAGCACAACAAAGATCCCAGGTCCTAGCCTGCCTCTTCCCCCCCCAGGTCATTGTATACCCCTTATTCTTATCTTTGTCCTTAAAGTTTGGACCTGTGGAGTAGGTGTGTCTTATGGTCTCTATACACTGATGGGATAAGTCCCCAATTTTGACTGCTGGAAACAGGCTTAGGCCACCAGTAGGGTAAAGTAGGGAGTGTATTTCAATAGGCCCTCATATCTTGTTAAATTTTCTCCAAAGGATCAGGTGATGTCCTTTGACTCTAGCAAAGCCTGTGGATGATGAGGGGTGACTGCATCTCTGTGTTGTGCAGGTGGAGCTTGCAAGCATCCCACAGGCAGAAGGACATGCCAGGTTCCCTGAGTCGAGTTATGGTGAAAGGTTAGCCCCTGGTCTCTAATCTGGTCCCAGCTTTGGCTCAGGACTCCTGGTGCCTTCCCTGACCTCTGTGATTGCAGGGAGTTAAGAATTTATCCACACTGGGAAGTCCCCATGCTGTCACTCTCTTCAGCTCGGCCTTTAAAGTCTGAACATCCCACTGGAGGTCCCTATTCCTTTGAAGGGGGTCACTTTGCCTTCCCTTTGGAGCCCTATGTATTGCTTGACTCTCAGGGCATAATTTGGAACCATATATGGCAGGGCCAGCCACCCTAAGCAAGCCACAGTTTTGCCTCTCTCTGGTTAGAGACAGTAATGCACTAACTGCTGTATTCCATCTATGGCCAGGGCCCATGCGCTTTGGTTAACACAACGCCTCTAGATTGAACCCACTGCTGTGAGACCTGAGATTTTGTTTGCAGAGATTTTGCTTTATATTAATTTTTCATGATTGTTATTTTTCCTATTATCACTGGTTTCCAGCATTCTGCCAGTTTTCTCCTGTAGAGCAAAGGGACCAAGTCTGTCCCTCTTTATTTCTTCTTCTCTCTCTCTCTCTCTCTCTCTCTCACACACACACACACACCGACACACACACAATCACACCCCCCCAAACTATTATTCTCACATTACCTCCATCATGTTCCATCGCCCCTGACTAGATAGAGTTCCCTGTGCTAAACAGCAGAATCTCATTACTTATCCACTCCAAATGCAAAAGTTTGCACTTCTTAACCCCAGACTTCAAGTCTGTCCCACTCCTCGCCCCTCCCCCTTGACTGTCTTATTCTCCAAGTGCATGCATTTCTTTCCTCTAGAATGTTTCATTGGTGCCATTTATTCATTTCCAGATCTGTGCTGTCTTATGGCATTTGTCTCTTCCTTTCTGATGTACTTCACTTAGTATATGCATCTCTAGCTCCATCCATGTTGTTGCAAATGGCATTATTTTGTTCTCATGAACTATAGTTTTCCACTGTGAATATGTACCATATCTTTTTAATGTACCCTTCTGTCAATGGAATTTAGGTTGTTTCTATGTCTTGCATATTGTGAATAGTGCTGAAATGAACTTTCCAGTCCATGTATATCTTTCAAGGAAAGAGTTATCTGGATATATGCCCAAGATGGTATCGTTGGGGCATAGGGTAGTTCTATATTTAGTTTTCTAATGTACAACCATACTGATCTGCATAGTGGTTGTAGTGGTTGTCCCAATTTACTTTCCAACTAACAGTGCAGCTGGGCTCACTTTTCTCCACACCCTCTCCAGAACTTTTAATTTATTGACTTGCTAATGATGGCCATTCTGACAGGTGTGAGGTGGTACTTCACAGTAATTTTGAGTTGCATTTCTCTAAAAATTAGTGAGGTTGAGCATTTATTCATGTGCCTGTCAGCCATCTGCAGGTATCCTTTGGATAAATATCTTTTAAGGTCTTTTGCCCATTCTTCAACTGGCTGCTAGGTTTTTTGCTGTTGAGTTTTATAAGTCATTTATTTTAGAGATTAAGCCCCTTCAGTGGCATCATTTGAAACTATATTTTCTCTCATTCCAATGGTTGTCTTTTTTCATTGTTCCCTTTGCTGTGCAAAATCCTGTCAATTTGATTGAGTCCTTTGTTT